>NC_046155.1:135919104-136519104 GCF_011064425.1 Rattus rattus
GGCTGCCTACAGACAAAGAGGCGCTCAGCTGATACATCCTGCTGCAAGTCTGTCCTGAGAGCCACCTTCTCTCAGCAGACAACTGGAAACATATTTCCTGGGGTCTACACCCAGCCTAGGGTAAGCCAGGCAAAGCTGCGCAGGTTAACTCTGTGTGAGCAAATTAATAATGTGATGTATGATTTGTCATAGATCTTGTCGTGCCTGTAAAAGTGCAGGGGCAATTTCATCCAGCAAGCCTATAAATCTCTAAAGGGTGAAATTAAACATCCATGCTCATGAGGCTGGGATGAGGCAGCCACGGCCTCCTACAGAGTACCCTGGGGAAGGAGGGGGACCTGGGCAAACCTCTTATCCTCAGAGAACCCTTTTGGTGACCTTAACATGGCCTCAAGCCCCCAACTGAGCCTTATTCTGCCCTATGTTTCTCTGTGTGTCACCTCACCTGTGGATGTGACCATCGTAAGGCCCCTCACAGCCATTCACCCATGATTCCACTATCAGGTCTACAGGCAGGGTTCCAGAAAAACCCACAATAGCTTGCTCTGCAAACTGTATTATGATCACTCCATCTGCTCTGTTCCCAACCCCAAGGCAGTTCCAGACCTATCAGTCAGGATGCATAAACAATGTGCACCCATCTGGGTCCTGACCTACACAGAACTAATCCTAATGCCAGGAAACTCGCCCCTCCCCTGTGCCCTGGATTCCCTGCAAAGGATAGCCCCCTTCTGCTCTAAAAGGACAATTTCAGCCCCTTCTCTAGAATGAGGTCTGTGAACAGCCCCACCCCCACCCCGACACTGACACCTCCCAGTTTGTGAATCCCTGGGAAGACCTTGGACCTAAATCTAGGACTGAACTCTGGGACCATGAAACACTCTCCAGCAGCCTCCCCCACCCCCATCCCCATTCCTCCTCATCCCACCCTATGCCAACTTCATAGAGCTCTACATAGGGAACAGAGAAGAAAGATTCAGCAAGTACTCAGAAAATATCCATTGGATAGATGGGTGGATGGGTGGGTGGATGGGTGGATAGGTGGGTGGATGGATGCATGGATGCATGGATGGATGGACGGATAGAGCCCTCAACAAAGTGACTTAGAGGCAACTAAAGTAAAGCATTTGACTCCTCGGTTTGAGCATAGAGAAGTTCCTGTGTATCCAGTCAGTGAATGATAATGACTAGGTGAGAGGCTACCCTTGAAATGCCCAGAGCCCTTCTTATCCCACACTTCCTTTACTAAATAAATATCATATATGATGGATAAATCAAGAGATATATACACAGACTAAGGGCATGGTTTCACAAAGCAAAGGGCGGAGAACATTGTCAGTCCAGGCCCCCTCAGAACAGCCCTCCACATGGGATCAATGCAAGCTGGGGGTGAAACTGCCCCAGGGAAGAGCAAGTCAAGTATGGCGGCTTCCATCGCCACTGCCGATCAAGGAAAGATCTATCTGCCTGTGATCAAGGAGAAAATCAGTACTTGCTAAAATGGAATTAATTTCAAAGCTAAAATCTGCTAATGCCCAGGACTAAGTCAAGACTGGCAGTTTCCAACACAAAACATCACAAGGACAGGGCCCCAGAACCAATGGCAGCCCACCCGCACAAGCTGCAGTGCCCTGGCACTCAAAGAGCAGAAAGTGTCCCCAGGGGAACCTTTACCACAACGTGAGACATCTAGCAGGGATGTGGGTTAAGAAAACTGACCATACTCAGTGCCATTCCCTGGAGAACAGATACCGAGACGACTCACTTCTGCCTCTGGGGCTCAAGATCTGTCAAGGTTCCACAGCTGGAGTCAGTCCACAGCTCAGTCAGGCAGCAGCTACCACGGTCACCAACCAGAACCCGAGGTGGTACCAGGTACCTGAGACATGCAAGGCAGGATAGATATCTCTCTCTCTCTCTCTCTCTCTCTCTCTCTCTCTCTCTCTCTCTCTCTCTCTCTCTCTCCTCTCCTCTCTCTCCTCTTCTCTCTCTCCTCTCCTCTCTCTCTCTCTCTCTCTCTCTCTCTCTCTCTCTCTCTCCTCCTCTCTCTTCTCTCTCTCTCTCTCTCTCTCTCTTTCTCCCTCTCTCTTCTCTCTTCTCTCTCTCTCTCTCTCTCTCTCTCTCTCTCTCTCTCTCTCTCTCTCTCTCTCCTCTCTTCTCTCTCTCTCTCTCCTCCTCTCTCTCTCTCTCTCTCTCTCTCTCTCTCTCTCTCTCCCTTCCTCTCTCTCTCTCTCTCTCTTTCTCTCTCTCTCTCTCTCTCTCTCTGTCTCTCTCTCTCTCTCTCTCTCTCTCTCTCTCTCTCTCTCTCTCTCTCTCTCTCTCTCCCTCTCTCTCTCTCTCTCTCTCTCTCTCTCTCTCTCTCCTCTCTCTCTCTCTCTCTCTCTCTCTCTCTCTCTCTCTCTCTCTCTCTCTTTCCTCTCTCTCCTCTCTCCTCTCTTCTCTCTTCTCTCTCTCTCTCTCTCTCTCTCTCTTCTCTCTCTCTCTCTCTCTCTCTCTCTCTCTCTCTCTCTCTCTCTCTCTCTCTCTCTCTCTCTCTCTCTCCCCCTCTCTCCCCTCTCTCTCTCTCTCTCTCTCTCTCTCTCTCTCTCTCTCTCTCTCTCTCCTCTCTCTCTCTTCCTGCCCCCCCCCCCTTCTCTCTCTCTCTCTCTCTCTCTCTCTCTCCCTCCTTCCCTCTCTCTCCTCTCTCTCTCTCTCTCTCTCTCTCACACACACACACACACACACACATGCTCACACGCTCACACGCTCACACAGGTACATGTACACCCTGACCTATGACTATACTGAGTGAGGAACCTGTGCACACATTCAGATTCCACCTCCTCCTCACTGCCACCATCACTCTGGCCAGTGAGGAAAGTAGTGCAGATGCATGTGCGTGCCCTGCTCAGGACAATCCTAGTCACACTGGGGGGAAGACAGCAGGCGGGGCCCACTCTCCTGAGCCTCCAATTCCTCGCACACGTCCCACTCCGCTCTTCCCTACCCGTAACAGCTGTCAGCAGCTCTGGATAATACGGACAGATGTGATAGCACATGGCTCACTTACTGCACCGAAAGACCTAGAAACCGTGTTTTATGTGAACGACGCACTCGCTTGCTGTCAGAGAGACCTGAGGAATCCATCATCCCTAAATGCATGCACTCACTCAACTGATGGCTCTCCTGTTTGGGAAACAATAAATTCCTCAAGAAAATTGCTAATCAAACCAACTGGGAAAAGCCATAAACTATATATATTTTTAAATTAACAATGCACACAATGGTTCAGAGTCATTCATATTTAGCGTTCCCTTGCTGGGAATCAATTCCAGGAATATAAAAACCAAACAAATGAAACACAAATAAAACACAGGTGCCTGCGTGCACACACACACACACACACACACACACACACACACACACACACTCACACCAACATCTAAAGATGTTTGCTCAGAGGTGGCTTCGTGGTTCCAAACCAAGCATGCCCTTCTGCCATTGATTCTGGAGACCAGAAATGCTGAGTCCGCCACGTTCACTTCAAGTGTAAAATGGGACACCTCGGGTCCCACCAATGGCAGCTGTCCTGATGTCCAACCCCCACCTCTATGGCACTTGACTTCCCATCCATCAAGCAATAGATTCTCCAAACACATTCTGCAAACTAACCCCGTATGCACTGGGGATAGGGAAGGGTCCTAGTCAGGATCACCCAGTTTACAATATCCCAGGAAATGATCCTCCCCATCCTGAAGGACAACAAGAAGGAGATGTGACACACACCCTCCAAGCCCTGAGGCCAATCAATTCCAGTTTCCAGGTCCTCAGTTTCTCACCTGCAAATTACGACATGACCAGCCACTTCCAGTGAGAAAGAAAACCATTTAAAACAGCAAACACTGAGGACCAAAGCTGGGCACAGGAAGCTGTCCCAGGCAGGCTCACTTCCACTGGCTTCTTCCATCAAACTAGCTTCAGAAGCTGGAGTGCTTCAGCCTCTAGAAAACACATCTGTAGTCACTCAGTGTGGGCATCTCAACCACAGACTTTTATCTTTCTCGTCTGATCTTTCAATCACAAAGCAGCAGATGGGTCTTACTTTGGATTAACACTTCAGAGTTTAGAAAGCATCTAGGCTAGGTTCTCTTAGTGGGCTGCCACTGAAACTCAGAAACCTCACTTCCCCAGTCAAAGAGGAAAAAGCCACAGTCGGCCTGAAGCCATAGAGGCACCCCATGAAGCCACTGCTATCACAACAGAAGCTTACATCAATTCAATATTGGCTTCCATTCATGCCTCAAAACAAGTCTGGATAGAGAGAGAAAGGCTCCAAGGCCAAAAACTTGAACATGCCCCAGGGACAGAGGCATGGGCAGGCTGGAGTCAAGTTCCTGTTATTCTAGAGCCCATCCTCTCTTCCTACCTCCATTTCCTCGGGAAACCAGGGCAGCTCAGAGGTCAGAACACTGGCAATGGAGTCAGGCAGGAAAAGGCATCCAGCAGGGAGAGTTGGCCAGAACAGACAGGCAAAAACCGAACACCCTTGAGACACTGGGTCTGACAGTGTACAAGACAGGTTTAGAAACATCCAGTGAGGGAGAGAAGATCTGAGACGGCGCAAAAAACCAGGGCACTTAACACTAAGCCACCCGGTTTATATACCCAGGCAGAAAGAAAGGCCTTCCCAAGTTGTCTTCTAACCCCCACACACAGGTATTTAAGCACACACACATATACATATACAAAGACATAGACATAGACATAGACATAGACATAGACATAGACATAGACATATACATAGACATAGACATATGAGTTACTAAAATGTAACAAAGAATGATGGGGAACAGAATAAAGTATTAGGAAAAAGAAAGAAAAAGAAGAAGGAAGAGGAGGAGATGGACGGAAGCAAGAGGGCCTGCCTCCCAGTGCATTGTTAAGGAGGCATCTGTAAGAGCAAGAAAGGCTAACACTGGTAGCACAGGGGTGGGGACCGGGGGAGGGGGCTGCCTGATTGCAGACAATCTAAGCCAATAAAAATTCAAAAGGACCTTCAGTGGGGAGCCAGAGGGTCCATTATGTGAGCTGGATTAACCTCACCACCACATTCCCTTCTAGTCTCCATAAAAAGCAGGCTAGCAAGGTCCAGTACTGTGGCTCTGCCCTGTCACTGACCTCAAGATCTTCTACTAGGTTTCAGGATCCAAATATGAAGACCATTGGGTTCCAGTCCCTAGCTATAGGGAAAAGGCAAAGACAACGATGCTCTTGGGAATCAGGCATCCATTCATCCCACAATAGCACTGAGGGTCTGATGTGTGCCAGGCACAATTCTAGATGCTAGGGATGCACAAGTGAGCAGTCTTGGCATTTGAGTGAAGAGACAGACAAGAAACAATGAGTACTGTACGTACAAGTGAGCCGCTGGGTATTAGGTGCTAAGGAGAGACACAAGCTGCATTCACAATTGGGAAGCAGTGCCGACGCATGGAGGGGGGTCAGGGAGCTGGTATATAAACAGACAGTGGAATAAATCATTAACAAGCCAAGCAGGCATCTGAGGGGACCACGAAGTGGACGTTAATGCTCTGAGGCATGAGCAAGCCTTGAGGTCAAAGATGAGAGGGAAAAAAATCCTACCTTAGCTGGGGTCATCAAGGATGGACACTATGACCTGGGCCAAGGTGGAAGACTGTGATGGAATAGGTGGTAAAACAAGGGAAAATCAGGCAGGGGCTATCTACCGGGAGCTGGACAGCCTTGAGGGACGGTGCTTAAGGAGAGAGAACTACAGAAATCAGTAGGTGTGGAACGGGGCAACAGGGAATCGTTGACCACTTAAGAAATGAGACAGCCTACCTTCCATTGCCCCAACTGACTAAGGAAGACCAGTCTCAAAGTTCAACCCTAGGAAACCCCAGGGCAAGCACAGAAAGCGAAACCCAGGTAAGCTTTCTTGGTGAGTTAAGGCATTTGCTGCCAAGCCTGATGAGTTAAGTTCAAGCCCCAGAACCCATGATAGAAGCAAAGCATTAACTCCCATAAGCTATCTTCTAACCTCTTACTCTGCGGCACGTGTGTGTGTGTGTGTGTCCCCCACCTCACAAACAAACGTGAAAAATTAACTGTCACAAAACCACACTCAAGCCTAACCTCTTCAGATGGGGCTACCCATCTGTAGCACCCACCAGTGGGTAAAGTTTCACAGAGCCTAACAGTATGACCTTGAGGGTGCTGTCCTCCTAGGGTTCCCTTGAATGTCGGGACAGGGACAGAGTGAGGACCAGCTGCAGGAGAGGCGAGAAGCCAGTGAGTGCCCATGATGCTGACTCAGCCGGCAGGCTGCTTGGAGACTCCTGCTGGCCCTGGCCCAGCTGGTGGGTGGGGCATAGGAGAGGAGGAGTTGGAGGAGAGAAGCCCCCCCTGAGAGCTACCACCTAAACATCCTCCAAGGGAATGAGTAAGCACCACCTTGGCCCCTAGCCCCTGGGCCTTCATTTCGAGTATAGCCTATGTCAGAAATGCCAACCAGCAGTCACACCACCCCTCATCAGTGGCCTACATGCCTCTCACCCTCATCGCCAGCAAGACAAGGAGCCACACGGTCCAGGCTGCCACCATACCAAGGGCATAGGCTGTAGGGCAGGATATGCAGATCTCTGCCATTAGCTTTGGGAGGCCCTCCAGGCCAGAGAAGCCTGTTCTGAACTTTCACACCCTTAGGTTCCTAGGATCGTAAAGAACTACTTTGTGTATCTGTGGAGACCCTCACCTGTTGAACCACATATTCAGAGCAGAGGACAGACAAGAATGCAGCAGTAAGTTGAGGACTAGAGGATTCCTCTGTGGTCAGGTACTACTACCCCCATTTGCCCCTCCAACGGGACTCAGTGACCAGTGCTCCATCTAAACAAAGCCTGGTAAATGCCAGCCTCTCTAATGTGTTTTTCCTCTGAGTTCCTCAGTTTTGTCTAGGAAAAGTCAAGGTGTTTTTAACACCCCCTCTCAGCCTCCAGGGGTGTGATTGGTGTCTTTTACAATTATCTTTTATTTTTATCTGGCATTTCTTAGCTCAGTTGGCAAATTGGATATTTATGCACCTCCATTTCGCAAACCATCCCTACCAATTATTACTGTGAAACTAATATTTTATTCAAAAAAAAAAGGAAGGAGAAAGAAAAAGGAAGCAGAAACAGAAGGGTGTACTTCAGAACTATCCCAGGGATGGCTATGCAAACTAGTTAACAAGCTACCACTTGGGTCTGGGGTTGGCTTGCAAGGGAAAGAGGAAGCCAAGCAGAAGCTAATGGTCCTCAATGTCAGCTCCTTTCAGCATGAAGACTGGCTCACACCCACTCACAGACCATCTGATTCAGTGGAGTCCAGCACCCAAGACGTGGAAAAGCAGCAGTGGGGTGAGTCTACCTGCTGCCTGACATCAGAGAGATGACAAAAGCTGGGGTGCTGGCCCATTGCTACACCCAGACCAAGGGCTGTCAGAGACTGTCCCAAGGGCAAGCAGACAAGGGCTTGATGGTGTCTTGGAAGGAGAGATGTTGGCACCTCCAGCGTACAGCCAGTTCCCCTGATCCACTAGTGCCTTCCATGTGGCTTGGAGTCCCTGCAGGTCCCACGTCTGTGTCACTCACCCCTCTGTACCACAGCTCTAAAGCTCAGGGGACCCTCTGCAGCACACTATGGCCACTCAGCAGGGCAAAGTCATCCAGCCACTCTGAATTGAGACTCCTACCTCCAGTCCTGCTCACCAGGAAAGCCCCTGCCTCATCTCATTGGAAGGACCCTGCCCCAAAGGAGGACTATCCATTGGTTCTTGGCACCTGCAGATCTGTGCTTCAGAAAAAGTTGTTCACTTGGACCCTTAAAGCTCGTGGATCTTTGTTTCTGAAACCACTGTCCTTTCTCCGATTCACAAAGGAAGAAGAGGTCTTGTGGTCTAAGAGACCAGGGACAAATCAGCTCAGAGATGAAGAAAGGCCAAGAACAGTAAGCGAGGTTTAAGAACTTCACCCTGCACAAGGCCTGAGTGAGCTGCTCTATTTAAATTCGGATTTAAGTTTGGCCTCTGTCAAGTCACATACAAATAGATATTAAAGAATTAAAAAGTCTTCCATAACTAAATTCTAAGTTAAGACTAGCAGGCTTTATTTAAGGCACCTACAGCCAGGGCAGGCCCTTGCACAGTCCCATTGGTACCCACTCCTATCCCTACTGCACTCAGGGGAAGTTCGCCCACAGCTTTGGCACATAGAGGCCTGCTCCCCATACTGCCCCGTGTGAAAACAAGGCTTGGAAAAGCTGGGCTCGATGTTCCCCTTCATCCTCCATAACCCAAGTCCCCTTGCCAGGCTCTGCCTGCCAAGAGGAAGTAGCCAGACCGAGGGGCATGTGCCCGCCGCATCCCCCCCAGAGAATATGGGGTGTGGAATTTTTTACGGAGTTTCTCCCCTGGGCCTCATTATAAAGGGAAAGGGGAGGGGGGATACAGATCAAAGACCGGTTGCCTGGAAGCAGCGAACCTAGCAGCGACCCCAAACTCCCGAGTTGCCGCCCAGCATCAGGACTTGGTATCAGTGCCAAGCAGCTCCCCCCTGAACCCCCTCCCACCCGGAACACACTAGAAGCCTGGCCAGCGTAGAGGGACCCCGACGAGTGACTATCTCCTCTGGCCATAGACCAGGTACCCCCCTCGCCGCCTCTTTGCAAGCCCCTGATAACCTGGCCGCCAGCTGATCCCTGCCGCGCCCGACCGCTGGTCAGTAGCTGGGAGGGTCCGGAGGGTCCGGAGAGAGAAGGGCGCTGGTCCGTAGCACCCCCCAGGTCCCAGTGGCGGCCCGCTCTATCGACGATGCCCCTCAGCCGCTCCAGAGCCCCACACGGTCCGAAAGGGAGCGCTGGGACCACAGCATCCGAGCCCCCTACTGCGCCCCGGCTCCCCCCCACCCCCCACGCGGAACCAGGCAACCCAGACTGCTGCCGCGGCGACTCGGGCGTCCCGGGTCCCGCTTACCTGCGGCCGCGCGGGTTGCGCGATGCGCCGCCGCCCCCGATTGGGTCGGCGAGGCCGAGAGCCGGGCGCCGCCGCAGCTCTTTGTGAGCCCGCGCCGAGCCGCACACCGAGACTGCTAATGAGCCCGGGAAGCTGGATAGCGGCGGGCGCGCCCCGGACGCCGCGCACGGCACGCAGGGCCGCCTCTACCGGGCGCACGCGGCGCGGCCCGGGAGCACCCGCACCCACACCGCCCTCGCCACCGCCACACCGGCCGCCCCCGCTCCTCCTGCGCCCGGCCACGCGGGATGGAAACGCTTTCTAAAGAGACCTTAGGGAATCAAGGGATTCAAGACCGCGCGGCCACGCAAAGCGCAGACAAAGATGCTTCGGCGCCGAGCGCGGAGCCTCCCGGCGCGGCGCAGGGAAAGCGGCGGGGACAGCGGGCGAGCCCACCTGGGACCTGGGTCCTTGGGACACGGGCTGAGGCCGGCTTTACGAGTCCCGGCGGCGCTTTGGGGAGCACACAGATTCCTGGGAGTGTGCTGGGACCGGCCGATTGGGGAGCCTTAGTAGTCTGGTCCCGGGCAAGCAGAACAGGTGAAAGCGATGCTGCCGGTGCCCGCACCCTGCCCCTGACGCCGCGCTGCCCCCTGGCGGGCTCCGGAGAGCGTGCGGCGCTGAGGGGCTGCGGCGACCGCGCCCTGCTCTGCCAGCTCCGCTCTATGCGGAGCCCCCATCTGAATCCTTTGAATCTCTAGGGTATTGCGGCCTCAGAAAGCCTTTCCTGAGGGGCAAGCCTCGCCCAGCTTCCCCACCGTCGATCCCAATAGGCATACTGGCCACAAGGTCTTCTCACCGGGTCCCTGGGGACCACCCAGTGTCTGATACCTACCTGTGTTGCCTAGGATGTCCAGAATGGAGAGGCCCTCTAACCCCTAATACGCACGAAGAGAACCAGTTGCCTACCTCGCAATAGAAACAAAACCGAAGTTCTTGAATGTTGGGCCTTGGTGTCACCTTTGACCTTTCACTCAGTCCTGCGCATTTGTGGCAACTTGCAGGTTTAAGGCATACAGGGTGCTCTGTTTTAATGGGTGGGGGCTCTCCTACCTCACTTCAGCTGTCAAATGCTTCCAGTTGACCTCCGTTCTCTGTCCCTCTCCCTCCCCCTCTCTTCTTTCAGTCTTAGATTGAGATGAAGGCCAGGTGCCAGAAGTTCAGAGGAATGTCACAGAAGGAAGAGGGGATGGGTGGGGTGAGAAAAGCATCTCTGATGCCCACAGCGACAGAGGAGACCCTGAGAAGGGCCTGAAGCAAGGCTGAATCCAGGGGCAGACCTAGTAAGGACCTCCTGGGTCTGTGACCTGTCCGCCTCCCTCTCTTTCACCTTCTTCCTACCCCCACATCCCCAGCCCCAGTCATAGCAGAGAAGTTTTGGCAGCCCAGGAACCAAATGGGTCCACTCTAGAGCCATTCCTCCTCCTAGAGCTGAGTGTGCCTTCCTGTTTGCTGTCCATCACCTTGAACATCCTGTTGATGCCACCAGCAAAACATTCAGCCCAAGCCTTTCTCTAACTACAAAATGGCTCCATAGTGCTGAATGTTAAGCGTGAGGTCCAGATGTGTCCCTCTGCTCTGCAGTGCACAGGACATTGTGCACACTAGCAAGCACTCTACCTCCCTACCTGGACCTGTGTCCCTGTGCCCTTGTTTTCTTTAGATAGGTTCTTGCTGTGCAACCCAGGCTGCCTAACTCTTAATTCGCTGTCCTTTTTTTTTTTTTTTTTTTTTTTTCCCAGCCTACTGAATGCTGGGGTTACATGCTTATGGTGTCTCCCTTGGCAAGCTTGCTTGGCACAAAGGTGACTAAAGTCCATGGGAAATTAGGCACCTATGCCTAAAAGACCTCTAAACAGTACCCACTATACCCTGTGTCTGTGCTTGGGGGTAGGCTAGTAGTTTGAAGACATACCCCTCAGTAACTGCCTTTGAGCTCTTTCCAGACTCACAGTGGTAGCCAGGGACCACAGTGTCTGATGTCCATAGACTCAAACACTCAGGCCCATCCCCAGCCTCACTTCGGAGAGACTGAGTCAGGCCACTCTTGAACGACTCTTTAAAGAGTGGAGTGGAGGATGTACTAAGCATGCTACACGACTGAAAAGTCCTGCCTGGAAGTCCTCTTTTTAGGCAAAGGCAGCCATGTGAAAATGTTTGCCAGTCAGTCATAGTTAATTTCACTAATAGATACTAACGCTGAGAAGTATTTTTGAAGAAATTTCAACTGAATTAAAAAATGAAATGGGTAATTCACAGGGGAAGGAAATACAAATGACTTAACGCTTTTATGACTTTCAGGGTGTGTGTGTGTGTGTGTGAGAGAGAGAGAGAGAGAGAGAGAGAGAGAGAGATTACAACTTTCGGGAGTTGGTTCTCTCCTTCCACCATGTGGTCCCAGGGATTAAATTCAGGTCATCGGGCTTGGCTGCAGACTGCCTCTAACTGCTGAGCAATCCCACCAGCCTACAAACAACTACTGAGCACATGTGGGGCTGAGAGTGTGGCCCCACAATGAGACACCTCCGTAGAGTACCTGAGATCCTCGAATCAATCCCCAGCATCACCAAAGAAAAAAAGGAGGGGGGTGGAGCAAACTAAAACGACACAAAGTGCCATTGCTTTTACCTGTCAGAGGCTCCAGAATCAATAGCACAGAATGTTCCAGAAGTCAGGGAAAGCGGACCTCCTCACAGCCTACAGGAGTATAAACCGAACAACATCTACGGAAGAAAACTCGACCGCTCTTATTAAAACCACACATGCCTATTCTTTTGCACTCATCAGCTTTTCTAACAAATACCTGTGAAAAGGGCTTCTTAAAGGGGATGTTTATTTAGGCTCAATCTCTGAGGTTCCGGCCCACTGGTCAGTGGACCTTGGCCCTGACCTCTGCTGAAACAGGACACCATGACAGGGAGTATGTTGCAGAAGAAGCTTCTCACTAGAGCACTTACAGTCCACTCTGAAGGGCACACCTCTAAGGATATAACTCCCTCCCTCTAAACCCCGCCTCCTAACGGTGCCAGACTGGGGGACAGATATTTAACACAGGGGGCTTTGGAAGACTGCCATCTAAATTGTAGAGAGTCCTTTAACCCACTTCCATCCCCATGTGCTTTTCTACAGGAATAGTATACATCTGCAAAGAGCTGGGAGCATGGTCACTATAAAGTAAGGGCCTATGAGCAGTCTTAGTGCCCATGAGTTGGGGACAGCTATATGCACTGGGAATGTCCAAACACTGAAATCCCATGTGGTCAGAAGGGAAGGAAGAACCCTATGGCAGAGTGACATAGGACAGTTTGTGGGGTGTGTGTGTGTGTGTGTGTGTGTGTTGTTCTCTCTGAACTCTCCATCCAACACACTTCCCCTCTCCCCAACTCACCCCCATCCCCGATCCACCTTCTCTCAGAAAAGAGTGGGCCTCCCACCTAAACCGAACACTGTATAACACACTATACCATAGGACCAGGCACATAGCATCACATCAAGCTGGATGAGGCAACCCAGTAGAAGGAAAGGGTCCCACAAGTGAGCAGAAGAGTCGGGGCAGCCCCCACTCCCACTGTTAGGATTCTCACAAGAACACCAAGGTAACAACCACAACATGTGTGCCCAGAACCTAGGGCAGACCCTACAGTCTCCCTGATCTCTGCCAGCCCCCACGAGCCCCGATGCGTCGATTCTGGGCCCATGTTCTTAGGGTGTCCCCGACTACTCTGGTTCCTCCAATCCCTCCTTCCTTCCTCCACAGGACTCCCCAGGTTCCTCCTAATGTTTGACTGTGGGACTCTGTGTCTGCTCCCATCAGTTGCTGGATGAAGCCTTTCTGGTCTGTTTGATGACAGCTCTGTTAGGCTCAGGTCTGGGACGTATTGTTAAGTCAAAGAACAAGGAGCAGAGACGTGCGTGTTCACGTATGTGACTAAAGGGAAAGGAAGCTAAACATGGTGATGCACACCTGTAATTTCAATACTTGGGAGGCTGAGGCAGGAGGATTGAGTTCAAGACCACCTGGAGTACACAGAGAAACCGATGTAAAAGAGGAGGGGAAAAGGTTAACTCAGGAGACACCTTCATTCAACTGTAAGCCTCTTTCAGAAGACCACAAGAAATTAGTATGATGCCAGCCATCTCTGGATAAAAATTAGTGGCCAAAACAAGAAAAGTTTTCATTGTTATCTAATATTTGATGTATCTGTATAACACTCAGTATCACATTATTCATTCCTGGTGGGTTTTTTGTTTTGTTTTGTTTTGTTTTGCTATTTCATTTACTATACATAGCTTCAGTGCTTAGCCCTTTGGAGGATAAAAGACTGATGATATCTCAGCATAGCAAAAGCTGCTGCTCGTCTGGTCAGGAGAGGCAGAAGAGCAATGGAAAAGGACCAGGGATCAAATCTCCCTCCAGGCACTTCCTCAATCACATGGAAACTTTCCACTAGGCATTGCTGCCCCCAAAAGATTCCATTGACAGCAGAAGACCATGCCTTAACATAGCCTTTGAGGAACACTTGAAATTTCTGGTCCTTTTCTCTGGGGAGAGAAACCAAAGTAGGTAGGTAGCAGGTGTGTTTGAACCACACGGCTATGCTACCTATCATCACTTAGTGGCTACATTCATGAATTGCAGGCTTGTCTACAGGGCAGGACCAGGCCAAATTTCCTGCAAGGCATTGGAAAAATGCAGGCCAGATTACTCAGCTATTGCCATTACTTACTTCTTAAAATAACACATGCCCCTTTTTATGTAGAGAAGAATACAGACATTCTGAGTTACATACTGGGAAGGATGCTACACCTTCATAACTTGCAAGCAAGAGAAAATTTTTCTTTCATTCCCATGCTGACTATGTAAACAATGCGTTTGATTGACAAAGACGCATCTTTGTTGTGTGGAGTTGCTTACCCCAGAGTTATGGCTGGCATCAGTCTCTCTGGGCTTCACCTTCCTTAATGCCCGACACTGGGCCTCTCTTTTTCACCCTACTGTTCATCCTTGTACAGACCAGAAGATTATGACCCACCAGCCAGACTCAAGGCTGTCTCAATTAATGTGCCAAGTGTGGCAAGGCCTCAGGCAAATCACCTAGAGTAGTGGTTCTAGCGCTCCGACCCTTTAATACAGTTCCTCATGTTGTAGTGACCCAGGACCATAAAATTATTCCATTGCTACTTCATAACTGTCTGTTTGCTACTGTTATGAGTCATAAATATTTGATATGCAGAATGTCTGATATGTGACCCATGTCAACCTGTGTGTCAAGAACTGCTGGCCTAGAGTCTGTATGGCAGTTTCTGCCTCCGTTCCTTCTCTAGAGAGATTGGCTTCAAATCCCTGGCATTCAGGACATCTGAAGAGAAACGTAGACCTCAACCATGTCTTGATGCTCTGAGGCACGTTTACTGTCAGGGTTTAAGAGAGTGAGGAAATTACCCATCAGAGCACATTCTAAAGATTCTTCCACTGTCCAGAGCCTTGTATTAGCAGACAGAGGTAGAGAGCATGGGAACACCTTTAATGAGTTTGGAAGCAAAATATCTTCCAAAAAACTAACTACTACTGCTTTCTTGGCTGAGCATAGGATGTAGATTCTTAAAAGGAAAAAAAAAACAAGACTTTGTAGTAACAAAGGAACAGGAATAAATAGAATCCTCTGGTTCCCAGCCCTCCAAATCCTGACCTGTGGAGCCACAGTGTCTAAAGGGCAGGGAGCCTGAGGAGTGGAGTGAACAGAGCCCTTGACTGTGATCACAGCAGAGCTGGTAAGGAAGGAGCCCCAGGGTGGTGCTGATGTGCAGGGGAAAGGCAGCCCTCTGCTCATTAGAAGAGAAGTAACCATGATTGAAAATCACCACAATGCAGAACGTTTTTGTTCTCTAGTAGCAGGAACAGAGAGCAAGTCACAGATATGGTTCTAGACAGCATCTATAGTACAGATGACAGACAGTACAGACAGCACAGCGACTATCATACACAGTTGCTGTCCATGTAGATAGCACAGACAGTAAAGGGACTGTAATACACAGTCACTGTCCATGTAGACAGTATTGTTAGTGAAGTGACTGTAATATACAGTTGAGTTCATGTAGATAGTACAGACTGCAGAGTGACTGTCATGCACAGTTCCTATCCATGTAGAGAGTACAGACAGCAGAGCAACTGTAGCACACAGGTACTGCCCATGTACAGTAGTGGAGCTACTGTAATACACAGTTGAGTCCATGCAGAGAGAGCAAAGTAACTGTAATACACAGTTGAGTCCAAGTAGACAGTACAGAGAGCAGAGCAACTGCAATACACAGATGCTGTACATGTAGATAGAAAAAACAGCGGAGTGACTGTAATACACAGCTGAGTCCAAGTAGACAGAACAGAGAGCAGAGCAACTGCAATACACAGATGCCATATGTGTAGATAGAAAAAACAGCAGAGTGACTGTAATACACAGTTACTCTCTATGTAGATAGCACAGACAAGAGAGAGATTGTAATACACAGTTGAGTCCATGTATATAGTCCAGACAGTAGAGAATCGACTGTAATACACAGTTGAGTCAATGTAGACAATACAGACAGTGGAGAGACTGTAATATACAGATGCTGTTCATGTAGATAGTACAGACAGCAGAGTGAATGTAATACACAGTTGAATCCATGTAAATTTTACAGACAGCAGAGCTGTACCCAGATCCTGCTGGGAAAAAGCTGGTCTCCCTGGCATGCTGACACACCTAAGAGCACAGGTGAGACCACCACTTCTGCTCCCCAGGACACAGGAATCAGTGAGCAGTCTGGGACAGGCTCCTACGGGTCTCCACCTAGCCCTGAGTGGACCCTGTGCCATAGCACTCTGTGCTCAGATCCCCCTGGGAGAGAACTGGTCTCCCAGTAGTGCTGACACACAGTCTTACAGGAGGGTTAAGCCACTATCAGAGACAGCAAGACCAGCTAACACCAGAGGTAAGCAGATGGCAAGAGGCAAGAGCAAGAACCTAAGCAACAGAAATGAGGGCTACTTGGCTTCATCAGAAGTTCCCGCACCACAGCAAGCCCTGGATACCCCAACACACAAGAAAAGCAAGATTTTGATTTAAAATCACAACTCATAAAATTGCAAAGTTTCTGTAAGGCAAAGAACACTGTCATTAGGACAAAAAGGTAACCAAAAGATTGGGAAAAGGTCTTTACCAATCCTACATCCAATAGAGGGTTAATATCCAATACAAAGAACTCAAGAAGCTAGACTCCAGAGAAACAAATAATCTTTTTTAAAATGGAGTACGGATCTAAACAAATAATTCTCAACTGAGGAATAACAAATGGCTGAGAAGCACCCAAAGAAATGTTCAACATCAGGGAAAGCAAATCAAAACAACCCTGAGTTTCCACCCCTCTCCAGTCAGAATGGCTAAGATCAAAACCTCAGGTAACAGCAGATGCTGGTGAGGATGTGGAGAAAGAGGAACACTCCTCCATTGTTGGTGGGATTGTAAGCTGGTAAAACCACTTTGGAAATCAGTCTGGAGGTTCCTCAGAAAATTGGACATAGCATTACCTGAGGACCCAACTATACCACTCCTGGGCATATACCCAAAAGATGCTCCAACACATAATGAGGACAAATGCTCCACTATGTTCATAGCAGCCATATTTATAATAGCCAGAAGCTAGGAAGAATCCAGATATCCCTCAACAGAGGAAAGGATATAGGAAATATGGTACGTTTACACAATGGAGTACTACTCAGCTATTTAAACAGTGACTTCATTAAATTCTTAGGCAAATGGAAGGAACTAAAAATACCATCCCAAGTGAAGTAACCCAATTACAAAAAAGCATACATGGTATGAACTCCCTTATAAGTGGATATTAGCCCAAAAGCTCAGATTACCCAAGATACAATCCACAGATCACAGGAAGATCAAGAAGAAGGATAACCAAAGTGCAGATGCTTCAGTCCTTCTTAGAAGGGGGAATAAAAATATTCATAGGAAGAAATACAGAGTTTGGAGCAGAGAATGATGGAAGGGCATCCAGAGACTGCCCCACCTGGAGATCCTGCCCATATACAGTCAACAAACCCAGACAATGTTACTGATGCCAAGAAGTGCATGCTGACAGGAGCCTGATATAGCTGTCTCCTGAGAGGCTCTGCCAAAGTCTGACAAATACAGAGGAGGATGCTTGCTGACAACCATTGGAACCCCATTGGAGGAGTTAGAGAAAGGATGGAAGGAGCTGACGGGGCTTGCAAGAACCCCATAAGAAAAACAATACCAACCAACCAGAGCTCCCAAGGACTAAACCACCATCCAAAGAGTACACATGTACAGACCCATGGCTCCAGCTGCATGTGTAGCAGAGGACGGCCTTGTCAGGCTTCAAAGGGAGGAGAATCCCTTGGTCTTGCCAAGGCCCCAGTGTAGGGGAATATCAGGGCCAGTAAGTAGGTGGGAAGGTATGGATGGGTGGATGGGTGGGTAGGTTGGGGAACACCTTCATAGAAACAGGTGGAGGGGGGGTTGGGATAGGGGGTTTAAGGATGGGAAAGCAGAAATGGGGTTAACATTTGAAATGTAAATAAAAAATCCAATAAAAAATGAAAAAATACAGACAGCAGAGTGACTGTAATACACATATAATTTCATGTAGATAGTACAGACAGTGGAATAACTATAATACATAGTTGAGTCCATGAACATGTTGCAGACAGTGGAGTAACTGTAATACACATATGATTTCATGTAGATAGTACAGACAGCAGAGTGAGTGTAATACACATATGATTTCATGTAGATAGTACAGACAGTGGAATAACTGTAATACACAGTTGAATACATATCAATAGTACAGACAGCAGTGACTGTAATAAATAGTTGAGTCCATGTAGACAGTACATACAACAGAGTAACTGTGTTACACAGTTGAGTCCATATAAATAGTACACAGTAAGGTGACTGTAGTACACAGTTGAGCCCATGTAGACAGTACATGGAGCAGAGTGACAGCAATACACACAATGTACATATAGATAGAACAAACAGCAGAGTGATTGTCATACCCAGTTGAGTCCATGTTTATATCACAGTCAGCAGAGTAACTGTAATAAACACTTGAGTTTATGTAGAATATACATTTAGCCAGGTGACTGTCATACAGAGTTGAGTCCATTGAAAACATCTGGAAAGGTAGGTTTGGGGATTTAGCACAATAGTAGAAAGGTTGGGTAGTATGGTAAGTCTCTGTGTTTGATTTTTAGCACCTCACGCACATAGGCAGAGTGAGCAATGGGGTTTGCTTTGAAAAGAATTCTATCTGCCCTTAGCATATATTGCTTTTCTTGTCATTATTTGTTTAACAGTGCAGTGTTCAACTACCATGTTTTTATGATATTAAGTCTGAAATTCTGGCTGGAAATACATTAACGACTACAGAAATGTGGGGGAGGGGTCTAGTCAAATATTGCATCCTTTCTTCAAAGAACTTAACTGAGGCAGATCTTGGCATCCTCGGGGTTCCTGAGCCTATTCCCTCATTCCCTGTAAACTGAGGATACTGAGGGTCTACTGTAATAACACAGCATTCAGCATGCCTGCATAAAAAGGGAGTGAGCTGTACCAGCACCGACATGTATCTTGAGAAAGTCAACAGATCTCACATAGTGAGTCAGGCCAAAGAGAGGGAGGGTGCTGGGATGTGGATCAATCAAACATCATGGGAGGGAAGGCTAAGCTTCCAACTGCTATTCTCAACTGAGTAGCAGAAAGTGAGCTTCAAAGGGGATAGGATAATCCAAATCAAAGCCAAGGCTGGTTATGCACAGCAATTTAGAGGAAGGAACATCTGCCCAAGACCCCAAAATGTAGCCTGAGAGCACTAGGTGAGTCTGTCTTGGGCATCCAAGGGGAGGATCCATCTGTACCCATGGAGATGTGTTAAAAACACCAAAGATGGACTGCACACCAAGAGAGAGTCCCACTCATGGGGGAGTATCTGGAGTGGCTACAGGCAGAGTCTCGCACCTATGCAGATGCCAATGCTGAGTAGAGATACCTGGGACACTTCAGCAAGGACCAGTAGAACTTTCCTTCAAGGCTATCTGTGAGCATGGAGAAACTGGGCACTCAAAGTCTGCAGGCCTCTGCACTATGGTCTCTGGGCCGTCCTTGCTCAGAGCAGTTTCAACCAGGTTGGAGAGGCCTCCCTCCTGCTGGCCACCAGGTTGCACTTCAGTGATGATCAGAGAAAGATAAGTGACGCCCCTAGCTTGTAAGCAGAGCAGAAGCAGGCAGCAAGGCAACTCCCTCAGCTGACTGGAGCCAAAGACATTGAGGTTACTGCATGCTTTTCCCAGAACAGATCACCCTTCTTCTGGTGATCACAATTCAGATGTTTCCTTAGGACCCACCCTGCCCTGTGCTCTCATCCATGGATTAGGTGCTTGGTTTGGTCCTCCTGTGCCATGCGGTTGGGCACAGGAGTTGCATCATAACAACCCATGTAGTCCATCCCTTATCTTGGTCTCTGGGTGGTACGTGATCAGTCACTTCTGGGAGACTCCATGCAGTCTGGTGTCAGTCTCATGCAGCTGAGATGGTACGCACTGGGGATGATGCGAGCTTCCAGCCTCACCTATGGAGCATCCCACAAATGAAAATGGGGTATGAACCGACAATGAGCCATGATGGTGTCACTATAGGTTCTGGGTCCAGCCATGCCTGATCTGCCTGTCTCTGGACTTTTCAGCAGTATGAGTCTGCTCTGGTTTCAAGGATACTCCTGGAAGCTCAGGAATCCTGGCTGAGGGGTTAGGGAGCTGAGTCAGTGAATGAGATGCTTACTGTGCAACCATGAGGAGTTGAGAAGCATGGGGTTTCCCAGAAACCATGTAAAAACAGCTGACTGCATTGGTATGCATTACAGCATGCAGCAAGTTCATCATGGGGGCTGGGGGGGAAGGCCCCTGGAGCTTGCCAATTCGTAAGCTCCAGGTTCAGTGTGACCCTGCCTCAAAAATGTAAAATGTAGAACTGACTGAAGAAGACAGGTGACACCAGACTCTGGCCTACCACGGAGAGGTAGAGACAGAGGCAGAGCCTAGAATACAATGAGAGCTAGAGGGCTGTTTGTGGTTACTTGTGATTCTTTAGTACCAGTACACAGGAGGGAGCTCCAGAGTCATGAGGTTCCAGGAAGAACGGTGACATTTGTTGCTCTGGGTCCTTGGGTTCTGAGGCCAGAGCACCATGTCCAAAGGATAAATTAATGTGGGAGGTACCTACGAGGCAACAGTCCATGGAGCTGCCTAGGGAGGCTGGGTGTACTGGGGGAGCCCAGCTCCTGATTAAAACCAGGCCACAGTGTGATGCTCTAAGGAATATTCTTTCAATGGTGACAGTTGGCTCTGTGTGACCATCAACATGGCGTAGGCATTCAGGATGACTCTGTTGAGCTATATGTGGGGGCTCAGAGAAAACGGAATAACTGTACTGTACTGCTCCTCTATAAGGAAGGACCCTGAACTGAGGGGCCTCACCCAAAGCCCCAAGTTTATCTCTTCTTTCTTCCTGCTCTGCTGAATTTTTCTTACCCATGAGTGACCACATTTCCCCAGTCCCCTCTCAGAACATGAGGGCTGAGCCAGGATCTTGGTTGGTGGTTATTTGGTGTCAACTTTGTGATGATCTGGTCATGTCTAGAGGTGAGTTTTTCAAAACATAGAGGAGTGGTACCCATGGCAGGACACAGAAGAACTGTCTAGAGAATGGCACATGTGACTAAGCCAAGAGGCCATTGGGCTTGGCACTAACAAACCCACCATAATGTGTTTGTTCTAATGTGTTCTTTCTAATGTGTTTCCCTTTTACATGGGGGTGTTGTACAAATATATGAATGTGAACCACATGTTGGGAGTGACATAAGGAAAGCTGATGCTATACTTCAATAGTATCCTGGTGACAGAGCTGAGAAAAGGGAGCCCCTGGATCCAGCCAGAAATACCCTAGGAGGCCCACCGTAAGTGTGGCTGTGCTTCTCTGGTCTGCCCGGTCATCAGCAGACTACTCTGGGATATATGTAGGTCAGCCACACCCATACTCTGCTCTCTGGCCATCCTTGAGACCAGATCTGTTATCTGTTGGATACTTCCTGACCCAAGAGCAAACACTTTCAGCACAAGAAAAAAAAAGAACAAATTCAAGGTGCTTCTTTCTCAGGTCCCCTTGAAAGACCCAAGGCTCAGCCTGGGCAGCCCTGGTGGACCAGTGTTGAGAAGCAATCTATCACTGACACCTGTATGGCGGGAAGATAGGGAGCAGTTGACTCCTTGCTGAGCTAAGGGCTAGAGAAGGTATGCTGCCCTGCACCCCACTTCTCTACATCTGCCTCACTAGTCCTCTGTCTGCACCAATGGCCTTGCTAAATTCCTCTTACATCCATGATCTGGCTGCCGGGCTCAGAAACACTCTTGGCACACTTTATACAACATTGTGTGAGGAATGCTCCTTCTGGTTTCCAGAAAAAGAGGAGCCATTCCTTAGCAGCAGGATTGCTTCTCTCTGCTGCAGTCCTTTGATGCATTCTCAGAGAAGCTTTTGTTAAGATACTTCAAGGCAGGGTGCCTACCCTTTCTAGTGCTTAGTTCCAGCATGGCCTGGCAGGTTTCAGCCCCACTCCTGCCAGCCTTGCAGGCAGGGACCCACCCCAGGCTGGCCTGATAAGTTAAGTTCAGTCTCAGCTTGACTACAGCTTGCAGAACTCCGTCATGTCCAGTTCCCGACAGAGGCCTTTGTTGATGTCCCTGGAGTCTCCTTCAGGACCCTCTCCCAGTACTCCAAGAAATCCCTCTATTCTCCACACTGCCCACATAACAAACTGGGAAGTTTGGCTGCTTGCCCGTCTTAGCTCGTGCCTTCCTTTTCCACTTCTGTTGTACCTGCCATCGCTTATTTATCTATAGACACTGTAGGAGGCCATAGAGACAGATAGCACTTCCCTGCATTCAGACAGGCTGACCTGCTTAGAGACCTAACATTCACTGTGTGCTCTCAGCTCATGAACAGTGACTGTGCAGAGTAGACACCCAATAAAGATCTGCTGATTGTACATGTGAGCAGGTGGAACAAAACACTTAAGAATTTCAAGGCCTTTCTTATCCCCCAAATCTATTCTATTCACCTTGAGTGTGCCCTCAGCTTTAACTAACAATCACCTATTAAATAAAAGTGTTCTTACAAGGCCCCGTAGTCATTTCACTAAGTTTGTTCTTGAAGGGCACAGTGGGACTTCAGGGAAGACTGGCAGAGGGGAAAGAGAGAATGGGGAGCAATGATTGGGAGAAACGAGGGTCCTGACCAAGATAGAGAGCCACATGGCATGGCTTCACCTGATACCAAATGTCATGGTTTGAATATGCTTGGCCAAGGGAGTGGCACTATTTAGAGGCGTGGCCTTGTTGGAGTAGGTGTGTCACTGTGGGCATGGGCTTACTTCCCTCAATCTAGCTGCCTGGCAGTCAGTCTTACACTAGCAGCCTTCAGATGAAGATGTAGAACTCTTAGCTCTGCCTGTACAATGCCTGCCTGGATGCTGCCATGCTCCCACTTTGATGATAATAGACTGAACCTCTGAACCTGTAAGCTAGCCCCAATGAAATGTCCTCTATAAGACTTGCCTTGGTCATGGTGTCTGTTCACAGAAGTAAAATCCTAAGACACCAAACATAGTAGCTCCTCCCAGGCCTGGGTCCCATAGAGACCCCATTTGTTGGGAATACTCATAGACC
Organism: Rattus rattus; assembly: GCF_011064425.1. Lineage (NCBI taxonomy): Eukaryota > Metazoa > Chordata > Mammalia > Rodentia > Muridae > Rattus > Rattus rattus. The sequence goes on from NC_046155.1 coordinate 135,941,946, forward strand.
AGCCTGCCCTAATATTGTTACAGGACCTTCAAGTCACCATGGACAGGAAGAGAAAGCAGCTATGGCCTGAGGAGAGTGTGGCCCAACACCCCCAGCTGATCGAACTGGACCCAGCTCTAGGGGCCCAATTCTGCTGACTCTGAATGAATGATCTTTCCTATGACTTGAGGATCAAAGGGTTTAGGGTTTTATTCGCTGGCTTATTTTGAGTACTGGACATTTAACCTAGGGCCCTCATATATTTCACAGAGATACTTTTCCACTGAAGACAGAGCCTTAGTCCTCTTTTTATATTTCTATTTTGAAAGGATCGGTGCTAGTTTTTGTCAACTTGACATATCTGGGAGTTGGGCATTGGTGGTGCACACCTTTAAGCCCAGCACTCAGGAGGCAGAGGCAGGTAGATCTCTGTGAGTTGGAGGCTACACTGGTCATCAGAGAGAGTTCTAGGACAGCTAGGGCTACACTGAGAAATACTGTGTGATGATTTGAATATGCTTGGTCCAGGGAGTGGCACTATTAGAAGGTGCGGCCTTGTTGAATTAGGTGTGTCACTGTGAGCGTGGGCTTTAATATCTTAGTCGTAGCTGCCTGGAAGACGGTATTCTGCTAGCAGAACCATGCCTGCCTGGACACTGCCGTGCTTCCACTTTAATCATATTAGACTGAACCTCTGAACCTGTAAGCAAGCCCCAATTAAATGCTCTCCTCATAAGAGTTGTATTGGTCATGGTGTCTGTACATAGTAGGAAAACCCTAACTAGGACACACTGTCTCCATGTCTCCAACACACACACACACACACACACACACACACACACACACACACAATTTGGGAAGAGGGAATCTCAGTTGAGTCTGTAAGTCATTTTCTTGAGTAATGATTGAAGTAGGAGGGCCCAGCCCACTATGGGTGGTGCCACCCCTAGGTAGGTGGTCCCCCTTTCTATAGGAAAGTAGACTGAACAAACCGTGGAGGGAAAGCAACACTCTTCCATGGCCTCTGCATCAGCTCCTGCTTCTAGTTCCTTCCTTGGCTTCCTTCAGTGATGGACTATGATCTGGGTATATAAGCAAATAAACACTTTCCTCTAGTCTTGTTTTGTTTTTTTCACAACAGAAAGCAAACTAGAACAAGTCTCATGAAGTTGTTCATCCAGCTTCTAAACTTACTGTATAGCCCAGTTGGGCCTTAAACCCACTCTCCTCCTGAGGATGGGCGGGAAGACCCCTCCTACCATTCCTTACCAGTGTCTAAGTTTTTATTTCATCTTGGTGTTACTTCAGTGTCATTTACAACTGAAGGACTATGCCATGCATTCAGGAAATGGGATTTTGTCAGCAGACTATATGAAGATGCATACATGTATCTGCTCTGCTTAGAAGGTCCCAGGGCAGGCCGTAACCCATCAACTTTAAAGCTTTAGAATGCTTCCCATTTTAACACCTGTCACTGGTTGCATTGTGTCTCCTTCTAAATTGCCAGTCTGCATAGGGCACAGCCAGCGGGGAATCCTTTGCCTGGCCAGTGGGAGCAAAAGGTCTCCCAGGGCTAAAGCATGGTCAGAATGACCAGTGTCACAGCTCTCCAAGAGGAAGCCAGAGCCAGGTGGACTGCTGGGCCACCGTTGCCCCAGAGTCTGTGGCAGAAAATGAGGAGCATCGGGCAGCTAGGGACCAAGGTCAGGGCCAAGTTCAGGGCCACCTAGCTAGAAGTGGCTGTGGTCAAGCTCATGCACCTGGCTAGTTGGGCCAAGTCCAGGTCCAGTGACAAAAGCTTCAGGAGAGAAAACTCTTCCCTGAAGTGTTACAGCTTAGAAAGACAGCCACTCTCAGATGATCTTTGGTGAAATGTACTTTATTCCTTGTGGATAGGACCTTATAAAGTTTTGGGGATGGGTTGGGAGGTAGAGGCAGATGCTTTTTATTGGCTTGGTCTGAGATGTTAGGGATACTTCATCTGCATGTGAAAGGACTCCAGGCATTGTCCCTATGTGACTGATTGGCACAGTCCTCTCAATGGGGGGTTGTGGTCCTGCTGCGTTCCAGGATAGAAACCTGATCAGAAGTAGATTTAAATGCCTACTGTTCTCAGTTATGAGAACTGTGGGGGTTCCTGAGTCTGCTTGCCCTGACTAGGCTTTCTGCCTGGTGGCAGGGTCCACTGCCTCACACTGGAGATGTTGAAAGCTCCACCCCCAACCGCTTTTGAATACGGTCTTTTTTTTTTTTTTTTTTTTTCCGGAGCTGGGGACCAACCCAGGGCCTTGCGCTTGCTAGGCAAGCGCTCTACCACTGAGCTAAATCCCAACCCCTTGAATACGGTCTTATTGTGACTGGTAAACAGTTAAGCTGGAGTCCCAAGGAAGGGTCCTACTAGATGGCAGTTGATGTCCTCAATCAAGAACACCGGACACAGACAAAGCCCAAAAGAAAACCAAGTGAACATCATTGACATGCCAGGGACACAGATACAATCCTAGGAACCTATCAGGGTAGCACATTCTTCCTCTAGTCTCAGAGCGAATCAGTCCCACTGATAACCCTGATCATGGACTTGTAACCTCCAAAACTGTGGGACAACAACTACTTTCTGCCATTTAAGCAACCGAATCCGTGCTACAGACCACTGTCCACATCTGCAGGTTCCATATCTGCAGGGTCAACCAACCTCAAGGCGGAAATATTTGGAAAAACAAAGTATCTGCATTGAACATGTACAGACATGTTTATTGTCCTTACACAAATGATAATTCCCTCTGCATTTACATTGCATCAGATACTGTAGGTCATTTAGAGATGATTTAAAGTATACCGCAGAGTATATATGCTCTGTACAAATTCTAAACAAGAAACTTGAGCATGTACGTGTGCATTTGGGCATCTATTGTGGGGCCTGAAATCAGTTCCCCACAAACAGTGACAGCAACCGTGCATTACTACTGCAACACTAGCAAAGGCTACATTTCTAGAAGAGGGTTGTCAGGGCACACAACGGCCTCCTTATGGCGCTCAGCAGGTCTCTCACGTACTGTCTGCCAGCTTCATGGGTAGGTGTTTTGCGTATGTGTTGTTGTGATAAATACCTTGACAACAGCAACTTAAGCAATAAAGAGTTCGTTTTGGCTTACAACTGAAGAGGGATACAGCCCGTCATGGTAGACAAGACACGACAGTGAGCAGGAAAGGCATAGTAGCAGAAGTAGGGAGGCAGATGGTCACATGCTATCCACATTCAGGAGGCGGAGACTTACCAGGAAGTGGGGCTGGGTTATAAAGTCTTAAGGTTCATCCCCAGTGACTCACTTCCTCCACTTCCTCAACATTCCCCCAGCCTTCTTCACCAGTCACCTGAGCCAATAGGAGACACTTCCCATTCAACCAACAGCACCAGGCTCTCTTTTAGGCCTATGCCTAGACTATTACAACATTTGCCTTCATACCACCCAAGTCACATAGCCTTCTCAAGCCTAGAACTGAAACTGCCACTAGTCACCTTCCCTATGCCAAGTCCCAAGCATGTATAGGTCTGGGGGCCCTCTTACCTTAAGGTAGAGCAGACAACCATAGCTGCTGGATCTACCATAGTACCCCATGGCAATATCAATAGTACCCCATGGCACTGAGCCACAGCTAGGAAATCACTAGGGATCATTCAGCTCAACATCTTCTGCTACCCTGTCCTGCTGTTCCTCTGCCCCTTCTGTTGGGCATGCTTCTGCAGGGAGGTGCTTGCTCAGGAAGCTCTATCTTGGGTGTGCTGGAGCACATTAGGAATGCATGGTATATAAGTGGTCAAAGAGACCAACACCAAGACTAGGATTCAAAGGTACACATCCGGTCAGGCAGGGGCAGAGGAGAGGTACCCTGAGACCTGTGGTCCATGTCACATAGTTATGAAGCTCCTGAGGTCTCCACCTATGGGAAACACAAGACAGGTAGAAAGAGATGATGCCTGCATTGTGAGCATCTTATGATTGAAGGGAGGAGAAGAGAGAAAGCAACTCAGGGTGATTGATGACCAGTTGAGTCAAGTGACAGCATTTAAATATACCCTCACCTCCCTAAACTATGAGAAACCTGGTCCAGGACCTTGGAGGTAGCTGGATTCACAGCCTTAGCAGTACTGAGGCAGAGTCAGGGTCCTGATGGGAAAGGGATAGGCCCCACTCAGAAGATTCCTGGTTGAGCAAAAGGGAACTTCTCTCATGGGCAAAACTTCAGGCAATAGAGCTGGTCCCTCGCTTTGAAGAAGAGAAGACACCCAAGCTTAAATATTTAATTGAAGTAGAAAATGGCTTCACTGTTTGTTTGTGACCTAAGAAACAAGACTGGGTATTCCATAATGTGGCTTTCACACAGTAGACAGAGCCATGAGAGCATGAGAGTAGGTATCATGTGACGAGGGCTCATCTGATGGATGACTACCACTGTTTGTCCTTGGGACGCTAACCACTGTCACACGGGACCTGAGAAGAGTCAGAAGAAGGGTGTGCTTACCAGCAGAGTTGGGGCTGCTAGCACAGTGGGGCTGGCTAAACATTTATCATTGCTAAGGAGAGATATCTCTCTTGCTATCACTGGTCCGAGATCCTGACAGGATCTTTGGAAAAGACCAAACAGCTTATCTGAGTCTCCAGAGGATTCTACAACACAAGAAGAGGGCTAGTGAAATGGCTTAGCAGGTCAAGACGTGTGTGGCCAAAGCTGATGACCTGAGTTGGACCCACCTCATAAAGAGAGAGGACTGACTCCCACGAGTCGCCTCTGACCTCCACGCACATGCTGTATTGTGTGTGCATTCACATGAATTAATTTAATTATTTTATTAGTTAAAAAATAAAACAACAAACTGAATGGCTTATGCACAACAGACATCTGTCTCTCATAGTTCTAGAAGCTGGAAAGTTCAAGATCAAGGTGGAAGCAGATTTGGTGTCTGGTCTTCGTGCTTTGCCAATGGCCTGCCTTTGCACTGTGTCCTACATGAAGAGAAAACTAGCCGAAGCAAACCCCTATAATGATGCTAATCAAATTCTTTCAGGATCCTCCTTTATTACCTAATCACCCCTCTAAGGCCACCCTAATACCAGCATTCTGGGGTTTAGGTTTCAGCCTATGGATATTGTGGGCATACAACATTCAGACCAAATCATAGATCGTAGCAAAGCCTTCAGTAACACAAAAAAGATAGTTCATGCAGGCATGAAATGAATAGCAGCCGAATCAGCAGACTGGAGACAAGGTTGAAAACTAGCGTCTTAGGACTAAGGAGAGGGCTCATCAGTTAAGCACATGAGTTGCTCTTGCAGAGGACCCAGGTTTAATTCCCAGCACCAAGGTGGCAGTTCAAAGCCATCTGTAACTCCCATTCTAGGGGATCCAATGCCCTCCAAAGACAGGCAAAACACCCATACATATAAAATTTAAAATAATGATAATGATTTAGAAATTAGAACAAAAACCTAGAGTATATTGGTTATACAGGAAGTCAGGTTGTCCCCAGGAAGACCTTGCAACACTGTCACAGTTATGTGCTGTAATCTTCCCCCCATAGTTCCTCCCTGTAAATGCCTTTGGCCCTTTACTAGGAATAATGTGCACTGGGATAAGGGAAATGTCAAAATCTTTTAGGGACTTTCAGACATGGGCTCTAAAATGACATTAAGCCTGAGGACATGTTTAGAAAATCCTTAGATGAACAAAAGGTCACCAAGGTAGTTCATGGTAGTCAGGAGGCATTTGCCCCAAGCCTGGAACATTACCCAGAAGTCACTCCCAGTTCTGATGCTTGTGACAGATAGACATTCAAAGCCCCTCACTCTCTCCATAGGCCCTCCCGACCTATGGTCAAGGGCCAGCACTGTAGCGATGCAGTGTTTTTAGTTAGACAAGACCTTTCTCCAAAGCCTTGTTGTATATAACCCAAGATGCCAGACGCTCACAGCCATCAAAATTGATCTAGGACAGTGGCTCCAAGTTCATTGTCTCGTTCCAAAGAAAATTAATAGCACAGCTCTTCGTGGGAGTATGCAAAACAGAACCAGGCTTGATGAAGAATTATTACATAAAAGTGAGAAATTGAGGAAAAGCGAGAAATTAAGTGTGGGAAAAAACTGTGAGAAACTCCCAAGAGTTGGGAGGGGTTTCAAGGAAGGAGAAGAAACTTGGATCCCTTCTGCCTAGCATCTCTATAGAGCAAGGGAAGAAAGTGGACAAAGGCTAAGGCTTTACAGATTGGTTAATCTCTGGACTATCATGGACCAAGCCAGTGGAAGGAAGTGTCCACATGCTCTGCGGTATTCATGTACTGCTCATGAGCTGCCCACTCAGCTAAGAATAGTTGAAGCCATGCTTAGTCCACCTTTGGCTTCAAGGTTGACGTCAATGTCTGTTAGCTCTTAGTCACTTGGCCAGCATTACTTGCCCTACCTTGCAGGTGTCTCAAGTCCTGGTTTCGTTGTCACATTTACGGAACCAGCATGTAGCTTAATCAGGCATGGCAGAAAGTTAACTCTATCCCAGTCTCCAGGATATAGCCTCAGCCCTTCTCGTTATGTCAAATACAGTTCCTTGTCTAGGGGATGGTCAGGGATGGTGTCCTACATAGAAACTTCTTGTTAACAGCCATCCCTACAGTGGAGCCTGTCACCATGAGCTGCATTAGAAGCAATGATGCGTAGAAAGACCAGAGTGCCTAATATATGTCCCTTGGGGGCTTTGAGGGACAGCTGGTCTGTTTACCATTGGCTCAGAGCCCTGTCCCTCCTGTTATCTGTTTAGCTTGATTATCTCACTCCCTGCTATAGTCCTCTTATTTATTTTTCCCAGTGCTCCAGATTCTGATGTTTTAACCCCTAATCTTCCTTTTAATCCCAGCCTCTGTTTGCACTACAAAATATGTGAACAGCTTGCAGCTTTCACTGTGGGCCCTCTTACAGAAAACAAGCTCCTGCCTTGGTAGAAGGGCAGACCAAGGTACCCACCCCCAACCCTCCCACCCCGAGAACACACACAAGGAAGCTGCGGCGATCTCTGTTACTGGAATGAGAATGGTCTGATGTGAGAATGGGCTAGCTGTTCCTTCCCACCTGATTTGGCTTTGCTCTGGAGAGATGTCTTATGAGACCTGGAGAATGACAAGGGACTTCTGTACATTTGATATAACTTCAACTGCACCTGTTGTTACAGATGTGGTTCCAGAACATGCCAGATGCTTCCAGACTACAGCATACAACATGGTCCCTGGCACCTGGTCCGCTTTGCATTACTTAACTGTTTGTTTCTCTCATTCCCTCCTGTGATGGAACATGTGAACATCTTAAGTTCCAAGCAAAACTATAGCTGGGTCACCATGATCATGTCCTGGCTGGCTGGTGGGATTTTCCCACCCTTGGGAACAGCAGAGGGGTAGGAATGAGCTGCACAGGGTCTCTTTGTTATTCCTCTGGGACTACTCTGCCCCCTTTCCTACTGTAGCCATGAAGATGACCTATGGGCTCTAAGCCAGTTGGAGTTTTGCCAACTTGATACAAAGGGGAACCCTCAATTGAAAAAATTGAATACCTCCATCAGATTGGCCTTTAGGTAGGTCCATGGGACATTTTCAGCACTAATTAATGTGGATGGTTCCATCTCTGAGTAGTGTTTCTGAGTTGTGCAAGAAAGCAGAATGAGCAAGTGATGAAGAGTAAGCCAATAAGCATTCTTCCATGAGTCCTGCTTCAGTTTCTGCCATCAGGTTCCTTCCTTAAATTGAGGTCCCACCTTCCTGCAATGATGGATCATGGCATAGTAACCCAAATAAACCCTTTCCTCCCCTAGTTGTTTTTGGTGATGGCATTTTATCACAGCAATAGAAAGCAAACTAGGACAGGCTTCTAGCCCACTGTTTGGTTTGCCTGGTGGGAAATATTGTAAGAAGACAGGGGAATTGAAGAGAGTGGTATTGGGTTTCTCCCTAACTTTTGTTCTTCATATAGAGCACATGAATTGGCCATGTGCTCTTGCTAGCCTATAGACATTGCCCTATAGCCCTTTCCCATAGCTTCCAGTCTCACTGGGTTCCAGATAGAAAGTATTCCCCTTCCTCTCTCCTTTAGGACTTGGGTGCCAATGGCTGCTCAGTGCTGCTAACACCAGGGTGTAGTCCTTTGGGCTTTTAGCTCCAACCTATTTTTGCTAATAATATTTTCACTAAATTTTCCTTTTCTATCTCATCTGAAAGTACCACAGTCTTCCTACTGATACCTTGACTTACACAATTCTGAAGACAATAACTCAATCTATTCACCTAGAATTTATTTGGCATTATTATCTAAATGAATCAGGGTTTTCAGAAAGACAGAGTCAGTAGATAGGAGAGGGAACTGAAGAAGAGGAGGAATAGAAAAAAAGGGAAGGAGAAGCGATATGGGACATATGAGGGGAAGTGGCTCCTGTGACTATGGAGGCTGATCATTCCACACAGGCCAGCTAGGAACCTGGGATGTGGGTCATATCACTGTTAAACAGCTTCAGAATTGTGGAGGCTGAAGGAAGAGTTTCTATAGTGTGCCGTAATTCCTTTTAGTTGAAGTGTCCTATCCTGGACCAAGGCTTATTAAAACTCATACATAAAAAAAGTACATAAAAATAGATTGGCAAAGTAAGCAACTCACAAGTCTCAGGAAGTTCCTGAAACAGCCAAGATTCACAATTTCCATCATTAAGATTATGTGAGCAGTAAGAACTGCTGAGGAGGAAAGATTGTTTGGGCAGTCAAAGTGACTTTGAGTCTTGCCTGTGGGTCCAACAAAAGAGCGTTTGTGAGTTATCATTCATGCTGCAGTGGGCTTTCAGTGATGCAGTTGATCCTGAGTCATCCATGCTCCTCAATGTAGCCTGTGGCCTATGTCCTTGTAGGTAGCCCCTATAAGACCACTGGTTCATGACTCTGGACTCTAGTTGAGTCATTCATTTGATCTTCTATTGGAGACTTAAGTCATACAACGTGTAAGTCTGGATCTCTGGTGCCTAAGGCAGGAGAGTGCTTTAGAGAGCCCAATACCCTTCCTATGTGTGTATTCTCTACGGTCCCTGGCAGGCTGGATGCCACTCACTCACACTGAAGAGATATCTTCCCCATTTAGTCCAGTGACTCAACCATTGTAAATGGACCTTCACAGACACTTCCAGAGATGAATGCCACCTCTGGGTATTCCACCCCTGGTCTACTAGGCACCTGAAATAAACCATCACACCATGCAATCTGTGTTAGGCTCACTGCCTTGAGCTTTGTGGGATAGATGGGCATAAATGCAAAAGTTACTCAAACAGAGAGAAATGACAAATGAGGCAAACACAGGAGGAATGGCTCCATGTTAGGAAGATTCTGGGTGGGAGAGGGGACTGTGCTGCAGGAAGGAGGGACATCATGAACAGAATTGTCCAAAAGTACATCACATAAGGAATGTAAAGAAAGTACCGCATGGTAGAAGCTGGAGAAACTGAAGGGGTGGCGGTGGTGGCCGGGAGTAGGCCAGACCTATACAGCCTTAGCAAAACACTTTATCCTGATGAAGGACATAGGAAGCCATTTGGGCTCATGCCTTCTGAGACCCATGTCCTTCCCTTTGAGTGTAGTGACCCTCTAACTTAATCCCAAGTAATGGAATCTAGCAACAGTGATGGGGTGGTCCTTTTGATTCTGGGTTTCATGAGTGGACTATGGCTTCTGTTTGGGGTTGTCTTCCATTCTCCCCTCTTGCTGTCCAGCTGCCACACTGAGAAAGCACTCAGGCCACATAGGTGATGCCCCCTCTTACGTGCAGGCCTAATGGCATCACGAGTGTGAACCTGATGACCCACATTTATAAGCTTAACTCTCCAGTGGCTGTCACAGCACCCTCTGTGACCAAACTGCCATCTCTTGAGAGACGGAAGTCATGGGCACTAACCAAGCCATGCCCAGCCAAGACAGCCATGGCCAGGCCACTGTCTCACAGAAAATGGTGATAATAAATATTGGTTCTTTTGAGTTGTCAAATTTGGGAGTACCTCTTTAAAAAACAATTTTTCATCAATTCTTTGTGAGTTCATATCATGTACTTCAGTCCACTCATATGCACCCTCTGCCCTTGTAATCCTCCCCAAAATAAAACACACACACACACACACACACACACACACACACACACACACACCAAACAATAACCACAAAGCATAGAAAACATCTCCTCACAGAAGCTGTAGCATGCCCCAGTGTGTCCCAGAGTGTATCCCTCTGTCCACACATCTTTCCTTGCAAGTGTTGATTGCAATGTGTCATTGGTCTGGTTCGAGGTCTCTGGCTTCTGTGACATCGTCAATATTTGATCCTCACAGGGACTCCTACCAGTTATCCTGCTGTTGCCCTGTGTCATGGAGATCCTTTGGATCAGCAGGACTGGCCCTTTTGAGTGCCCCAACGGTTCACAGATGATGTAGATTTTGGTGTGGGCCAACTCAAACCCTGGATCTGGGCCTGGGTGGCAGCTGAGCGGGTCACCCTGCCAATTCTGAGAGCGACATTTTATGCAAAGAATTATGCTGGAAAATAATGGAGACCATCAACTTACAGGGCTGAGAGGTTTATTTGGGCCCAGAGTTTTACAGATTCCACCTGTGACTAACTGCCTCAGCCATTAGGGGCGTGTGGCGGGGCAGTGTAGCATGGCGGGGAGCATGGTGACCACACATGGTTCGTCTCCTGGAGGCCGGAAAGTGAAGAGAAAGACAGAAAGGATCCTCAAATCCCTTGTTCCCAGTAGTACCCTCGGCTGGCAGTCAGGCCTGGAGCAAATGCACCTGAAATCACAGTAGTGGCTAGCTACAAGCATGCGCTCCATAGGGGGAGAGCATGTTGTCCATTCGTCCATTCAACAAATAGTGAGGCACCGTTAAGCGCCAGGTACCTGGTCAGTGCTGACAGCATGTACTGAAATGGCGTGTGTAACGCGTTGGAACAGGTAGCACAGGAGTTTGGTTGGAAGTTCTGAAGGAGCAACAGAGGATGTGATGAGAGGTCTCCTCCCCCTGAGTGACTGGCTAGCTTGTTAGCGCTTTATGTCACCGGGCCCTATTGTTTCCCTCAGAATAGCCTGGTTAAAAGGTATGTAGGTTCACACCACCCTTCCAAAGTTGCTTTTTCACATACCCATATATGGTAAGGAACACAGAGGATGTCTTTGGGTGTTTTTACAGCTCTATAGAATTCCATGAGCAGATGCGCCCTCCACCCAGCACCTCGTGATTCACTGTTAGATTGTTTATACCCACGTGCATGACGAACTGTTGTCATCATCAACACTCCACCCTGTAAGTACCCAGAAGTGGGTCAAGCCATATCAGGATGTGTAACTTGGACCAAACTTGCCAATTACCATAGCAACAGTATTGTGGGCCAGAAACCTTCCCATTTACAGACCATGATTCATAGAACAGTGTCTGCTGACCACTCCCACCCCCTTCCCCCCCACCCCCAACCATCAACAGTGTTATAAAACCATTCTCATCTCTGCCAATCTGGTCAGTAAGAAATGGCAGCTCAGGGTGCCCTGAAGCCAGTCTGCTTCACCGTACGTGAGGCAGAGAATCTTTTGCTCTGCTTCTGTGATGCTGATAGCATAGGCGGGCTTTAGATAGATAGATAGATAGATAGATAGATAGATAGATAGATAGATAGATAGATAGATAGACAGACAGACAGACAGATAGATACACACACACACACACACACACACACGCACGTGCATAACACTCTTTTTGCCAAGTGCAGAACAGATTGTGGGGACCAGAGCGGATGCTGCAAGCCCAGATGAAGGGGGATGGGGAAGATAGCGGATGGCAGATGGACTGAGAGCTAAAGAAAGAGGCCTTTGTCAGCTGCCTCTGTGTGTGTGTGTGTGTGTGTGTGTGTGTGTGTGTGTGTGTGTGTGTGTGTGTGCATGCTCTTAGCGGGAGGTCTGCTGAGGGAGCAGCCCTGCCAGGATTCCTCTCCATTCCCTGGCTTGTGCACTGAGAGGGAAGATGGTGGCCTTCCTGGAGACAGGCAAAGCTGAAGGAGGGCCAGGTTGAGGAGGAGGGTGCTCCAATATGTTTCCATGGTTGCTATGAGAACCCTGAACTTGCATTTACTATATCCTGTGTCTTCCTCCTACACCTTAGTGGAGTTTCACATTTTAACACATGTTTGAGATTTAACATATTTCAAATACCAAGCCAGTAAACCACACACAGAGATCTACCAGGCCATCTATAGTGTATGATTTGCAAGGACTCATTTGCATAAGAAGGCAGTGGGTGGACGTTAGGATCACCAGAGGGACCTCTGGACCTAGATGCAGTAACTCCTGCTAACCGAGGGTACAGAGAGGCAGGCTGCCTGGAATTGGTTTCCTCCATCTCTGCCCACTTGAGATATCTGAAGTTCTTTGATCTTCCTCTTTTGAGGTCCTTCTGAGCCCCAGAGTGTGACATTTGTGTTCTCTGGGTGTCTGCACCAGATTCCAGCTAAGTCCTAGAGTCTACTCCGGGTAGTGAGAAAAACAACTACAGAGAAGAAAACATATCGGTCACAATGACATGGTTTATCTATTGAAACAGCAGGCTCTCGCCTCCCAACAGCGGCAGCTAAGTTAGATGGGTGATCTTGTACCTGTCCATGTGGTATTTCCCTGGAACCCCACACTTCTCCCCATGCACCAGCTCAGATTATTGGCTCTGAGTACCATCCCCAAGTTGGCAAAGATCAGAGCATAAACAATTTCCTGGCTTCAAATTTGCTTCAATTAACGCTTCAGAAATGAAAGACAAAAGGGAAAAAAAAGTGAGCTGCATGCATTTGGTTGCCTTGGTCAGTGCGTTTCACACTGCTTCCCAATCGGCAGCATGACCATCGCCTCACAGCTGATACCACAGACAAAAATCCCAGACCTCACCCCAGAGCTGCTGACCCAAAAATTCTCAGTGCAATGCAATCTTTAACTGGGCTACCAGCCCACTGGTGATTCTGACATAGACTCAGGGCTGGGATACGCTGGTCTTTGAGAGCCTCCGAGAGCCAATGGCTGGGTGCGCTCTACAGACGGCTCACGGAAGAGAAGGATGGCTGCTGAGGAACTAGCTACGGCTGCCATAACCAAGTAATGGAGACTTGGTATTTTAGAAAGAAAATGGGCTCTCTTTCCTCGCGGTTGTTGACATCCAAGGAGGCAGCAAAACCTTCATGGCAGATAGCATCACGCAGAAGGGGAAGCAGGGAAGACACTGTGCTGCAGGACTAGAGAGAAAGTAAGAGAGCAGGGAGGAGCCAGGCTCAGTCATAGGCGCCTGATGTATGGAATTTCCTGAGACCTGCCTCCGTCCTCACACAAAGGCACTTCTATGCAATCACCTACAAGGTTCTAGCTTTTAAAGGCCCCACCACATTTCAGTTCTATCACAGTGGGGACAAAACTTTCATCACATAAACCCTTGGGAGACAAACCACAGGAGGGCTCGTCAAAACACCCTGAGGAGAGAAGCCTGGTGGACGCAGTCACCACCCAGGTGAGAGCTCTGGGTTGAGCACAAGTCGGGGATGAGACATACAGAGATGCAGCAGAAGCCCGGGACACAGGGTACCACAATAGGCACTAGTATGGAGGACTTCGGACAGAATAGACCCTCACAAAGGTGCCGGAACGAGCCCATGGACCCAGCGAGGGCCCAGGACACTGAGCCTCCTCCCCACTCTGGTCTGCATTGGCCCCTGGCCTGGGAGCTGGCCTGTGAAACTTTTCTACTCTATGGAGTCATGAAGTATCTGCTATAGCACAACATTGTGTTCACATAATAAAATCACTCCCTCTAGGGGACAGCAGAGGTGTGGCAAATACAGTTAAAGGAAAGTAGTGATTCATGCTTGAGACTATCGACAAAAAACAGAATCCTGAGGCCAGGTGGGGTGGCGTGCACCCTTGATTTAGCATAGAGGAGGCAGAGGCAGGTGGGTCTCTAAGTGTGGGGCCAACCCTCTCTAAATGTTGAGTTTCAAAACAGCCAGGGCTAGATGGAGAGACCCTGTCACAAAAAGGAGAGGAGGAGGAAGAGGAGGAGGCGGGGGGGGGGAGGTCCTCCTTGGACTTAAAATAGTAATTTTCTTCTTTAAAGAAGAAGATGAGCGGACATGGTGGCACATGCCTGTGATCCCAGCACTTCAGAGACTGAGGCAAGGGGATAGTAGTGAGTTCAAGGCCAGCCTGGGCTACATAAAGAAACTCTCACGTCAGGCAGCTGACAAGCATCTGTAACCCCAGATCCAGTGATCTGGCACCTTCGTCTAACCTCTGTCGACAACTGCACACACAAGGTGCACATAAATGCTGTTGTCTGCTCTCTCTCTCTCTCTCTCTCTCTCTCTCTCTCTCTCTCTCTCAAAAGAAAACAAAACAACAGACAAGACAATGCCTATCAAAATCAGCATGGTCTACTTTCAGTTCAAAATACACTTCACAGATCTCTCCAGGGGACCAAGGACACATAAACAAATTAGCAAATGCAGTGTTTTTAGAATTGGATATTCTAATATAATTTGGTAATTAAGTAATTATCAAATTATACAATTATTAAAGATTGTTTAATTAGTATACCTATTTGCAGATGATACATAGAATTCAAAGACACACACACACACACACACACACACACACACGAGAAGCTAGAGAGATAGCTTAGAGGATAAGACCACTAACTGTTCTTTCAGAGGAGCCAGGATCAACTCCCAGCACCCACATGGCAAAACACAAACACCTATAACCTCAGTCCCAGGGGATCCAATGGTCCCTTCTGGACTCCAAGGGTCCCAGGCCATGGTGCATAGACATATATGCAGACAAGGAACTCACCCATTCAAATAAAATTAAATTTAAAAAATTTTAAGCAGTACATGTTCTAACACTGTTACTTATATTAACAATATAAGGACAATATTGTTAAAAATCAACCATAATTCTCTATAGTATCAGAAACAATTGGGTAAATTTTCGCAATCATTCTACTTTATCTTAAAATGTTTTTTTAATTTTTATTTTAATTAATTAATTAATTTGCTTTACATTCTGGCCACAGTTTTCCCTCCCTCCTCTCCTCTCAGTCAACCCTCCCCAGTCTACTCCTCTTCAGAAAAAGGGAGACTTCCCATAGATTGTAACCGCCTTGGCATATCAAGTTACAGTAGACTAGGTACATCCTCTGTTGAGGCTGGAAGGGACAGCCCGAGAGTGGGAAAGAGACCCAAGGCAGGCAACAGAGTCAGAGACAGGCCCTGCTCCCACTGATAGTGGTGCCACATGAGGACCAAGTTACACAACTGTTACCTATGTGTGGAGGGCCTAGGTCAGTCCCATGCATGCTTGCTGGTGGGCGGTTCAGTCTCCCTGAGCCTCTATGGACCCTGATTAGTTGATTCTGTATGTTTTCTTGTGGTGTCCTTGACCTCTCGGGCTCCTACAATCCTTCCTCCCCGTCTTCTACAGGACTCACCAAGCTCCACCTAACATTTGCTGTGGGTTTCTCCATCTGTTTCTCTCAGTTTCTGGGTAAAGCCTCTCTGATGACAGTTACGCCAGCTAGGCACCTGTCTGTACGTGTAGCAGAATAGCATTAACCGTGTCAGGCGTGGGCTCTCTCTCATGACATGGGTCTCAAGCTGGACCAATAATTGGTTGGCCATACCCTCAATTTCTGCTCTGCCATTACCCATGTACATCTTGAAGGCAAGACAAATTGTAGATCGAAGGTTTTGTGTCTGAGTTAGTATCACCATCCCCTCTTTGGAAGTCTTGCAGGAGACGGCTGGTTCAGGCTCCATGTCCCCCATGGCAAGGAGTCTTAGCTATGGTCACCCTCATAGATGCCTAGGAGTTTCCATTGCCCTGGGCTTCTAGCTCATTGCAGAGAATCCCATCCCCCATTTCAATTGTCAGGGAAATGCAAATCAAAATGACCCTGAGATTCCACCTTACATGTATCAGAATGGCTAAGATTTAAAAAAAACAAAACAAAACAAACAAACAAACAAAAAAAAACCCTCAAACGATAGCTCGTGCTGGCGAGGACATAGAGCAAGAGGAGCGCTCCTCCATTGCTGGTGGGAGTGCTACACAGTCACTTTGGAAGTCAATTTGACAGTGGCCTATTACTAAGCTATTAAAAACAATGACATAATGAAATTGTAGGCAAATGGGTGGATCATCCTGAGTGAGGTAACCCAGACCCAGAAAGACAAACACGGTATGTACTCACTTCTAAGTGGCTATTAGCAGTAAGTGAAGGATAATCACCCTACAATCCACAGACCCAAAGAAGTGAAATAACAAGAAGGGATAATGGGGAACATGTGAATCTCACTGAGAAGGGGAAATAGAATAGACATAGTGGGTGCATGGAGGGGGAGGAGGCTGGGCGGGGGAGGGGATGGGGAGAGAAATCAGGGGGATTGGGTGTGGGGAGGACAGAGGGAGAGAGTGCTGGGAGAGACGACTGGAATAATTCCATTTTTAATAGCATCAACAACGATCCCATACATAGGAATAAACTTGAGTGACTATGTGGAGATTGTAAGCTATAGAGTTATGTGATATCATCTGAGGGATTCAGTAGAATTCAACCAAAATCCAGGTAGTCGTGTGTGGGCGTGTGAAACACACACATGTATACTGACACGCTAGTTATAGGAAGTGCAAAGGGCCAAAACTATAACAATCTGTAACCCAGTCAGCGTGTCAGTGATCGTAAGCACAGTGGATCTGTATGATAGAGGGCAAGTCCAGAAGTAGATCGCACATCTGAAAGCATTCAGTTGTCTCTAGAAAAGAATGCTGCAGGAGATAGTGGGTGCATGGAGGGGGAGGAGGCTAGTGGGGGAGGGGAGATCGTTCTAGTGAAGTCGATGATATTCAGTCAGCTGTGGAAAAGTAAGCTCTCTCCATTTGTACCACACACAAGCATTAATTCCATTTGTAGCTGTAAACCAGCAAACAATAGAAATCATTTTAAAACGTTAAACTAAGCCATATTCCTTTAATCCCAGCATTTGGGAGGCAAAGGTAGGCAAA
Source organism: Rattus rattus (assembly GCF_011064425.1). Classification (NCBI taxonomy): domain Eukaryota; kingdom Metazoa; phylum Chordata; class Mammalia; order Rodentia; family Muridae; genus Rattus; species Rattus rattus. The sequence goes on from NC_046155.1 coordinate 135,959,063, forward strand.
TTTCTCCATAAGGTTGAGTGAGTCCAGCCTGGTCTACAGAGTGAGTTCCACGATATCTAGAGCTAAACAGAGAAACCCTAACTTGGAAAAATAAAATAAAATAATGTAAAATAAAAACAATTCTTCACAGTGTTGAGGTAGGTAGAACCTCTCTCATCCTGTGTACACATAGACAGTTCTGATCATTTGAATGGGAGGACTGGTGTTGGTCAGAAAATCATCACTCAAGAAGAGACAGGCAAGGCACAGAGTGACATAGGTGTCACACTTGAGATTTATAGATAGACTGCAAATTCAAGAAAAAGAAAACAGATACTCAATAGGAAAAACCAGGAAAAAAAGACTGGACAGGCACATAAAAGCAAAAGAATGGTCAAAATATTAGAAACACACAAGATGGCACTTGTGCATAAAAATCAGTGAAGTGTACATTAAAGCCACAATGTCAGGCTGCAGGTGTGCCCCTGTGGTGGTGTGACTGCCTATGTGTGCAAGGCCCTGTGCAGTGACTTCTCCTCTGACACTGCAAAGGCAAGCAAAGCCCATGTTGAGACATTCACTTTTCAGGACAACTAAAATCAAAGAGACAGATAACAAACACCAAGTGCTAGCCAGGACATGAATCAAGTGAAGCCCTAAACCGTACTCGGCTAGAGGATGAACGCCTACAATAATTTTGGGGGTGGGTTGCATTGTGAACATAGGGTGTGCGTGCACATGTGTGTGAGTGTGCATGCCTATGCACTTAGAGAAGCCAAAGGAGGATCCCAGTGTCCTGCTCTCTCTCTCTCTCTCTCTCTCTCTCTCTCTCTCTCTCTCTCTCTCTGCCGTATTCTCCAGAGGCAGGATCTTTCACTAAACCTGGAGCAAGGCTGGCAGCCAGCAAACCGGAGGGATCCTCCTGGCTCTGCCTCACATCCCTTACAGAAGAAGCACATGCATCCGGACCTAACACGTTTGATATGGGTGCTAGGATCCCAACTCAGGTCTTCATGCTTGCACAACAAGTATTCTTACCCACTAAGCCATCTCCCTAACCCTCCTACCGTAGGGCTATTTAATAAATAATTTAATGTTTTACAAAACCGAACTGTTTGCCAATATCTGTGAAAGCCAAAGACTCACATATCCTATAACTCAAACTATGTATGTGTGTGTGGGGGGATGTTGGTACTGTTATTAATTATAATATTTGTGATTTAAGAACAGCCTAAGTGGCGAGTAGCAAGTATTGATGAATTTTCTATCATGAACTATTATACAGGAATGAAAACGGACAAGCTGAAGCGTTACATGGTAACAAGGGTGAAGCCCACAATCATGATGAACAAAAGAAACCATGCACACTGTGTGCTGTTCTGTAAAATTACAAGGAGTTAAAACTCAAAATAAAGCAGAGTTCATGAGTGGTAATAGAAGTCGGTCACCTCGAAACCTGGCGAAGAACCCAGGGAGAACTGGGAGAAGTCATTAGGAGGACGCAGTTGGATTTGCTTTGTGGAATTTCTTAAAGTGTATGATATGTGCATACCTCACAAAAGTGATTATTAAAAATGAAAGTTGTGTTAGAGGACCAAATGTGTTTCTTTCATCCCAAAAATGTGAAGATAGCATCACATTATAAAATTTATGACACAATAAAAGCAATCCCACTGCTGTTATTAGAAACAAAACGACTTAGTGATCAATCAGAATAAGCAAGATTGCTGAGCCGGCGTAGGGCATGCTTCACCTGAAAGCAGCCTTCTGACAGAACTGTGAGTCACTGATATGCTATCTCTCTCCTTTCCTCCTTATTACAGATGAGGCCACCATGTAGTTTAAAAACACTCATTTTCAAGTAGGCAAGAATGCTACCACGACAAAGCTCCAACCAAAAGATGAAAATTAAAGTACAACCGTGAAACACGTGAACTTGTCAGACGGCGAGGAAGCATGCCTATTGACTCTCCCCTTCTCCGTGTCTACAACATAACCTCAGGGGCCACCCTGCCCTCGTAAAAACGGGAGCCCCTAGAACAGAACAAGAACACTGCAAAGCCTCCACAGCCCTCCACACACCAGCAAAACAGACACCCAACCTGTACTTCTACATGACGTTTGAGTGAGTTTCCTAGTCATTTGGTTATGCAGGTCTAACTGATAAACCCACCAAAGATCTATAGCAAGTATCACGCTTAGTGAAAATAAAAATAACAAAAATCTCCATGTAAGGGTCCGTGAGTCACCAAAGGCTGACACCGCAGATTCAAATAGTATGCAAAAACAAAGACATTTATTCTGCATAAATCCAGCGTTCAGGGATCTGCCACTCATCAAAACGGCAACCCTGGGATGAGCTTGCAGGCTCAATTTAAAGACAATTAGGGAAGGTTCAGGTAGTAGGCGATTTTTATCCTGATTGGTTGGCTCTATCCATAGGGGTATGGGTGGCTCTGGGATTGGTCAGGGATTTAGGGGCTTTCCAAAACCATTGCTGGGGGCCTGAGTACTTTCTAGAACCGTTTGCTGACTGAACTATTCTTGCTCAGGCCAGATGGTGAGCTATGATTTTTCCTGGAACTGGTTTGCTCAGTTTTGGGGAACAGAAACTTAGAGCTAGTCCCCTGAACTGGCATTCTGTGATGGAGTCAGACTGACTGGACTCTCTCACCCCGAGTCAGGAATAACGCAGCGATGCTGGTTTTCGGTGCTGTCAACTATCATCGTATTTGTAATCAAGCAAGAAAAGGAGTTGGCGAATGAATATTTGAAAGGAAGGTGGGGAACTTTTTATTATTCACAGGCAATAGCTTCCCTGGAAATCTTAAGAAAACCAACAAACAACTATCAGATGAATTCAGTAAGATGATCCAATACAATACCAGATATGTAATTCAAAAGTATTATGTACTACATGTATGATTAATGAAAAATAAGATAAAAGAAGGCACAGTAATAGAACCTATGCTAACTAAGGCCACAAAGACAGCCTGGTGAATGGCTGTGGTGGTTTGAATAAAAGTGGCCCCCATAGGTTCATTAGGAGCTGTGGCCTTGTTGTAGTGGGTGTGTCACTAGGAGTTGAGCTTTGAGGTCTCAGAGGCACTAGTTACTGTCACTTCCTGCTTCCTGCAGATCCAGATGAAGAACTCTTTAACTACCTTTCCATGTCTGCCTGCATGCTACCATGCTGCCTGCCATGATAATAATGGACTAAATCTCAGAATCTGTAAGCCAGCCCAATTAAATGTTGTCCTTTATAGGAGTTGCCATGGCCATGGTGTCTCCTCACAGTAATAAAACCCTAGTTAAGACAGTGGCCTGGACAGTGGCACTGTGTCCAAGCCAGAAGCATCTGCTTTGTGAGATCAATGGCCTTGGCGTTCATCCACATCTTATTTTTTTAAGATTTATTCATTTATTATATATAAGTACACTGTAGCTGTCTTCAGACACACCAGAAGAGGGCATTGGATCTCTTTACAGATGGTTGTGAGCCACCATGTGGTTGCTGGGAATTGAACTCAGGACCTCTGGAAGAGCAGTAGGTGCTGTTAACCGCTGAGCCATCTCTCCAGCCCCTCATCCACATCTCAATGCAACCACAGTCAAGATTCAGTGGATTTGTGTGGAACAATTTATCTACAGCAGTCACCTTGAAAGTGCATCCAAGAATAGTTGCTCTGATTCTGAGAAATGGGTTTACCAACTTGGTCTCAAGACTCACTACATCCCTTATTGTTGTTGTTGTTGTTGCTGCTGCTGCTGCTGCTGCTGCTCCTGCTGCTCCTGCTGCTTTTGGGAGTCATGTTGGGAATTAAAACCAAGACTTCATGAATGCTAAGCACTTACTATATCACTGTGCTACACACTCTAACCTTATCACAGACATTAACTAAATGCTATAATACTAACTCAGGGACAGGATGGGCCAATGGAAAATGTTAAATAAAACAATAGCAGAGAGATGTTATTATTTTAGCTACTGGAAAGAATATTTGGAATCAGTAGACAAATAACTTGTTATCTAGTAAACAGTACAGGGAAAATTGGCTGAACCACGTAGAAAATAATTTAAGGTGAAATTCAGAGAAAAAAATCCATAGAAGTCATTTTAAATAATTAGAAAAAATACAGGAGAGCGTCTTTAAGCTCATTAAGGAGACAGCTAAACCCAACTGCACAAAGAAAGTGCCTTCACATGCAGGACACTTTGTACGATAACAATGGGAAAAGGCTGCGTTACTGAAGCTTACTATCCCAAAGCCTTAAACTGTGGTCATGAGATAGAGTCTTCCCTTTGCAGCAGATAGAGACCATCTCGGAAATCCACAACTGGCCAAAATGCAGATAGCAGCTGACCGTGGCGTGCCTAGCCCCATTGGCTATGTCTATGACACGACTTCTGCACCAAGGCTCAGGGAACGTCTCAGAAGAGGGGGCAGAAAGACTGTAAGAGCCAGGGTGCCAGGAAGTCTAATATGAAGTTGTGTCTACAAGAAGTGACAGGGAACCCTTCATAATGGTGCACACTGTCAGGCCAGCACTAGGGAGGCAGAGGCAAGCCGATGTCCCCAAGTTCCAAGCCAGCTTGCCTGCATGGTTCCAGGCTGGCCAGGGCCACACAGTGAGACCTGTCTCAAAAACAAACAAACAAACAAACAAACAAACAAACACATGACAGGAAAGCTACATTCATGATACCTGAACAACATGGTTCCCTAAATAAGACCTGAATGGTGACACCACCAACAGACATACTTATGTGGAAGGGGAATGTTACCTCATCCCACCCCTGAGGGACAAAGGTATACGAGCTCTAAAGACGGCTGAAAGAGGTACAACCAGTCTTCCCCAGTATTGAGCCTCCTAAGTGGTTATCCAATATGAAGTGGTTAGCCCTGGAATTATACACACGCACTAACCACACTAGATAGACTCAGCAGATTGAATGTATATATGCATATAACATACACACACATATATAATATATACATATATACGACATATACATTATATATATTATATGCGTATATAAATACAACTTGCTGAGTCCATCTAATATACGCACAACACATACACACACACATATATACTCATACACGTATGTATGCATGTGTATGTTTTTAATAATGATAATAAAATAAAAAGAGGCTATGGGAGGGCTTGGGTGGAGAAAAGGGAATGGGAAAGTGATATAATTATATTTTCATTAAAAATAAAATTCTAAAAAAAATTAAAAAGAGCTTCAGTGTGCCAGCAAGCACACTAAAGTAAATGATAAAAATCACAAACAGAAATACTTCAAAATACTTCCCAAGCCCGTAATTAGGGTGGCAATCACAGCGCTAACTCCTGTCAGTCAGCAGGAAAAGGAAAGCCTGCTGGTGGGGGGAAAATGTCCAAGAACGAGGCTGGTAATTAACAACAACAGCAAAACAAGCAAACAGCCACAGGCCTGGTCAGCAGTCTTACACACAGCAGCTGCTACAAGTGGGGGTAGAGAGGCAGTGCCCAGCATGCATAAGCCTGGGTTTAACCATAACCGGAGCAAAACAGGGTGATTGAGCCTTCCCAGTAATCACAGAAATTAACATTAAAATAAACTGCCACTTCCCGCCATCACAGTAGCACATTAGTAACTCAGGTAGCACCACATCTTGGTAAGATTTTCAGTAAAACAAGTAGTTCTTTCTATCGACGGCAGTTAGGAATGCAGAGGTGGCATTAACAAGAATGTGTATGTTGTAAATTCTGCCGTCGGTGGCTCCTTCTCTGGAGATCTGCTCTAGGAGAAGGAGCTGAGGGTGATGCCCTCTACAGCATTCATGCCACAGAGGGAGCTTGGAATTGACCTGCTGCTTGCGTGGAAATTGGGACGGACTAGCCTAACACCGAGGAAGCCACACTGAGCTCACCCACAAGGCTTAGAATGACGTCAAAGGACCGTGTCTATTTGGGATTGATTTCTTTGTAAAGTCCGTTCCCACATCTCCTTCCTTTGTCTTTCCTTCGCATGTGCAGATGTGGTCGCTGTACAGCTGTGTGCTGATCATGGAGAGAGGCTGGGGAATGGCTCACGGAGTCATGGATTCTCTCAGTCATTGCCTTCAGATGTGTACCTCATGCTACCTGAGACGTTAACCTCCATTTCTGCAAACCCCTTCAGAGTTTCTCTCACCTGCAACTGAAACCATTCCTAACTGACTCAGCGTGTTTTCAATAGCGTGACTGCTGTGGTCTGACTATGAAATGTCCCCCCATAGGCTTCTGTGTTTGGTCCCCAGCTGCTGAGGACCTTTGGGAAGGCCATGGCACCTACAGGACTTGCTAGACGAAATAAGTCATTAGGGGTAGGACTTGAGGCTGTGTAGTCTGGTCCTACTTCCTGTCCTCTGTATGCTTCCAGACTGCTGACGAGTATAACAGAGTCCTCGTGTTCAGGCAGCCATCCTTTCAAACCACGATGGACTGGGTCTCCTAGGGTATCTTTGAGACAAAATAAACCCCAGAGACACACAGAGCCCTGCCTGCTGTCCGGAAGTGCAGTGCTGGAGGAGGAAGAAGCCAGAGACCTGATTGCAGCAGTAGACACACAGCGGACCATCTGCTGCTACATCTCATATCTCTGAGTTTCTAATTTTATGAAGCTTGTTTACCAGCTATTTCTTCTATGATTCATGCATTAATATATTGCCCGAAACCCTCGCTGAGCCCAAGGTCACAGTTTCACCTTAGGAATCTAGAACTTTTATGAGTTTAGATTTTACATTTAGATGCGTGGTCTATTTGAGTTCATTGCCATGTCCTGTTGCAGGATATTTGATCACACTGATTTTTTTTTATTTACATGAAATTATGTTTGGAAGATGGGAAAATGGAATATTGGAAGAAAGGGTGAGGGGAGGAGGGAGTAAGTGGGTGTCCAGGAAGAGATAGAAAGACAGAAAAGGTTACCTTTCACAGTGGGGGCTCAATAGAAAACGCTGAGCATTGAGAAGTGACTGGCAAGGCTGGAGAAAGTCACGTCGCAGCCCGAGCGAGGGACAATACCAAGCTTTTTCACAATGTTCACACCAGACACAATTTCAGACTCAGAAGTTATTTATTTTGGAAATGTTCTATTTACTGTTTTCATGCTGGGGTAGAGTGTGGATAAAGTGATTACTATATTTCAGAAACAGTGCTTATAACAAAGCTTGCTTTTTTCTTCAAGTAACCAGCTAATTAGTAAAGCGTGCTGGTCCATCCCATATCGTTAAACCAGAGCAGTGTTTGTATCTGTTGGAACATGGGCCAAGAATGGAGCCGGTTAAGAATTCTGAGTGCTTGTGAGTAACTCTAACAGACTAAGGCAAGGGTCTTATGACCTCAGCCCCTTCAAAACCATGGAACTGTTCTTAGGTCATGCTTCCGTGCTCCTCCCCGGTGGCATGGAGGACAGTGAGCTTACTTCAGATTATTCATTACACTGGGCATTGTTATTTGTTTATGTGCCTCTATGCAAAAGCATGTTCTTGCCACCTGTGGCTTGCCCTTGTGACTGGACGCTTTACTTGGGTGACTCTCCTAACCTTCGGTGTATAAATTATTTGTTGCTCTGAATGAAGTTGGCTTTGGCATGAGACTTTAGTCTGCCTCACTTATCGGCTCCATTCTCCCAGGTCGCATTGCCTCCCGAGAGCAAGGGACAGTATCAGCGTTGAGCGGGGTGCCTTGCCTCGGGGTACAGACACAGCACGATCTCACTTACATGAGGAGGGACTACAACAGCCAATAGAGCTCCGGAACACAAGGCTGGGTGCTTTATGTTGTCTTAGTTCAAGTGTATTCTTAGTATTTTTGTCAGGGATGGTGGCCTATGCCTTTAACTGGCATTTAGGAGGCAGAGGCAGGCAGATTTTGGTGAGTTCAAGGTTAGCATGGTCTATAGTTCCAAGCCAGCCAAGGCTACATAGTGAGACCCACAAAATAAAAGAAAAGAGTGGGGGGGGGGTAAAAATAAAAAGTATGTTTTAGAAACATGACGAAGCTGACAGAAATTATGCAGGACATAAGGACAGAGAGACAGAGAGGCCAACAAACCCAAATACAGTCCCCATATGGAACCACACATCTACAGGCACTGGTCTGTGTGTGTCCGTCTGTCTCTGTCTCTCACTGTGTGTGTATATCTGTTTCTTTTTCTGTCTATGTCTTTCTGTGTGTCTTGGTTACTTTCTCTCTCTCAGTCTCTCTATCTCTTGTTCTGTCTCTGTCTCTGTCTCTCTGTCTCTTTCTCTCTCTCTCTCTGTCTTTCTCTCTCTCTCTTTCTCTCTCTCTCTCTCTCTCGTGTGTGTGTGTGTGTGTGTGTGTGTGTGTGTGTGTGTGTGTGTGCGTGTGTGTGTGCGCGCGCCCACAGGAGCAAATACAAAGGCCAGCCCTCCTCACCTTATCACCTTATTTCTGAGACACACAGGGTGTTCCACTCTCGAGATGGAGCTGTCTAGTCCAGCCACACTGGCTGGTCAACAAGTCCCCGGATCCACCAGTCTATACTTCCCCTGGTAGATAATGAGTGTTTTACAAAAAAAAAAAATGTGTATCTGGCTCTCTCATTGTTGGTGGGATTGCAGACTGGTACAACCATTCTGAAATCAGTCTGGAGGTTCCTCAGAAAATTGGACATTGAACTACCTGAGGACCCAGCTAGACCTCTCTTGGGCATATACCCAAAAGATGCCCCAACATATAAAAAAGACATGTGCTCCACTATGTTCACAGCAGCCTTATTTATAATAGCCAGAAGCTGGAAAGAACCCAGATGCCCTTCAACAGAGGAATGGATACAGAAAATGTGGTACATCTACACAATGGAATATTACTCAGCTATCAAAAACAATGACTTTATGAAATTCATAGGAAAATGGTTGGAACTGGAAAATATCATCCTGAGTGAGGTAACCCAATCACAGAAAAACACACATGGTATGTACTCATTGATAAGTGGCTATTAGCCCAAATGCTTGAATTACCCTAATTGCACAGAACACATGAAACTCAAGAAGGATGACCAAAATGCGAACGCTTCACTCCTTCTTTAAAAGGGGAACAAGAATACCCTTGGCAGGGAATAGGGAGGCAAAGATTATGACAGAGGCAGAAGGAACACCCATTCAGAGCCTGCCCCACATGTGGCCGATACATATACAGCCACCTAATTAGACAAGATGGATGAAGCAAAGAAGTGCAGGCCGACAGGAACCGGATGTAGATCTCTCCTGAGAGACACAGTCAGAATACAGCAAATATATAGGTGAATGCCAGCAGCAAAACACTGAAGTGAGATCGGGAACCCCGTTGAAGGAATCAGAGAAAGGACTGGAAGAGCTTGAAGGGGCTCGAGACCCCATATGAACAACAATGCCAACCAACCAGAGCTTCCAGGGACTAAGCCACTACCCAAAGACTATACATGGACTGACCCTGGACTCCAACCTCATAGGTAGCAATGAATAGCCTAGTAAGAGCACCAGTGGAAGGGGAAGCCCTTGGTCCTGCCAAGACTAAACCCCCAGTGAACGTGATTGTTGTGGGGAGGGCGGTAATGGGGGGAGGATGGAGAGGGGAACACCCATAAAGAAGGGGAGGAGGAAGGGGATGTTGGCCCGGAAACCGGGAAGGGGAATAACATTCAAAATGTAAATAAGAAATACTCACGTTAATAGAGAAAAAACGGGGAAAAAAAAGATACTAGAACTTCAAAAAAAAAATGTGTATCTATATACAAAATGTATACAGGCTTTAAGAGATATCATGTACTGTACATTATGTTTAAAACAAAAATCTCAATCGTTTGATTTTACCAAGAAGACTTAGGAGCCAGATGCTGGGGTGAAAGCCCAGGGAGGCAGAGAAAGTACCTAGCTGACCCTCCTCCTCAACCACATCCCAGAAGGAAATGCTCCTTCTCCTTCTCCACAGTCTTTAAAACCCTTCAAACTGAATGCCCCTCCTTTCTACTTCCCGCGCATCTGTCTATCCTGCTGACTTCCTCCCACTCTCTATGGTTTTTCACCTCATGTTCAATTCCTGACAACTGCTGGCTTGCCGGTTATTAAAGTCTTGACCTATGGTTGACTTTATTTAATAAACAGAGAGCTCTTGGATTAAAGGTGTATGCTACAGCTGAGCCACACCACACTAGAAACAGTTTTCCAGGATATAATCTCAGGGTTCACAGTGTGATCAAATACCGTGCATCAGGACATGGCAATGAACTCAAATAGACCACGCATCTAAATGCAAAATGTAAACTCATAAAAGTTCTAGATTCCTAAGGTAAAACTGTGACCTTGGGCTCAGCGAGGGTTTCGGGCAATATAGTAATGCACGAATCATAGAAGAAATAGCCAATAAACAAGCTTCAGAGGAACGAGAAACTCAGAGACACACAGAGCCCCGCCTGCTGCCACACAGGGCAGTGCTGGAGGAGGAAGAGTCCAGAGACCTGCCTGAACAGCAGACGAGGACCACCTGCTGCCGCACCACGTGGTGTGGGAGGGGTAGACATTCTTAGACCTGGGCGGCCACCACGTCATCCGGGTGTGCTATAGATAACTAGAGAACCACAAGCTGCCACGCCTTGCTGCAGGGGCAGAGGAGGTCACCCAGAGGCCTGCCAGCCACATGGCCCACCTGCATGGGAGCCGCTGCAACGTGCAAATGTGTGGTGGACAGATGAGAGAGAAAGCGAAGCATAACGGTTTGAGCACTATGAAGCGAGATGAACTGGAGATAAGAGGGATGAGAGGAACAGCCTGCTGTGAGGAGCTAGCCCCGACAGACACCTGAGGCTATGAAGTCCCTGCCACTGGGGTCCGTGTCTGGGTCCGTAGCTATGCAGCAGCAGAGGTCAGTGTAGATGTCTGTGGTTCATATTACTATGAGAGACCTTGGGACGCTCCTGGTCTGGGCAGCTGCCTGGGTCTACATTGATGTCCGAGCAGAACTTGCCTTGCCCTCACTGGAGACCCCATCCTACCTCTCAATGGTGGCAGTGCTCGGGAGAGCAGGCTCTGTGTAGCACCCTGGAGCTGGCCCGGGTGACAGGAGCAAGGGAGAGCCAGCCCCGAAGGTTTGGGTATAGGAGAGCTTACCCTGCCATTCATCTGCTGTGGGGCGGTGGAGGTGTGGAGGTGATGCCCTCCTCACCCTTCTTGGCCCACATCACCTCTGGCAGTAGGGAGAGCTGGCCCTGCCCCTCAAACGAGACTCACCTGGACAGCAAAGCACAGCTGGCCCTGATGGGGACGTCTCAGGTGAGCCAGCCTCAAGGTCATGAGAGCCGGAAAGCTGGCTCAGACCCTTGAGGGCTGCAGCATTTGAGAGAATGTACCCAAGCCTTAACCGGACAGCAGAACAGAGCTAGATCTGGAGGAGTGGGTGCTGGTGAGCCAGCCCTGAGGGCAGGAGAACAGGAGAGCTGACCCTGCCTCATGCCAATGGCAGCACTGGGGGGCCTAGCTAGAGCAGTGCTGGAGAGCCCAGTCTAGTGACTGAGATAAGGGAGAGCCTATGGGCTGACCTTCTCATCTACCACCCAGGCTCAGATCCAGGGCTCTGAGTGTGCCCACCCCAGAGTCTGCATCATCTGTGAACTGTTGGGGCCCAGGAAAGGGCTGGTCTTGATGGTTCAAAGCTGCAAGATCTCCATGACACAGGCCAACAACAGGATAACCAGCAGTAGTCCCAGTGAAGATCTGATATTGATGCTTAGAGCCAGAGGCCTCTAAGCAGACCAATGCAATGACTCATAGCAATGAACATTTACAAGTGAAGATGTATGGACAGAGGGATACACTGGGGGACATACTGGGACACACTGCAGCTTCTGTGAGGAGATGTGTGCTATGCTGTGTGTGTGTGTGTGTGTGTGTGTGTGTGTGTGTGTGTGTGTGCGCTTGATTTTGAAGGGGAGGTTATGAGCATGTAGTGTGGATGTGAGGAGATGGGAAAATCACAAAGACTCAATAAAAAGTTTTAAAAACTGAGAAACTCTGCTCCACAATAGACATTGTTAAGAGGATTAAAAGACAAGACACAGAAATGGAAGAGAAATACTTAAAAATCATCTATCCGATAGGACATTTGTTTCCAGAAGAAAACATACCTATGAGATTATACACCATTTCTTATAAACCCATACTAGTGAAGCTGTTTTAAAATGAATGTTGAAGTTCTGTCCTGACGTTGAAATCTGTGTGGTTAGAAAAACCAGCACTGTTGTAATAATAAAGTTTGAAACCCATAGGTAATGCATGGGGGCTGTGCAACAACGATATCTTCTCTCACCAGATAGCTACATAAGCAGCAAAGAGTACAAAGGACCATGGGAGGAAGAGTCTGGAAACAGGTCAGCAGAGAGCTGAGCACCAGAACCAGGAGATGCAGAAGCTGAGGTGACAGCATTGCTTTCTCTGAGAACATGCAAGGATTTGTCACGAGGGCTGGGCTTCTGCTAAGTGGTAAATCTACGGACAACACCTTCAGTTTAAACCTTAGGAAGCAGGACATGCATTGTTATTAAAGCACAAAACAAACTAACCACAGGATGGGAAAACAAGCCAAGTCACAATGAGGCATCAGAGGTCTTTGCTGACCCAGGGACAGATAACCTGTAGGTCCAATACCCGGGTGAAAACAACCTACTTTAAAAGACAGAGAGTAGAGGGGCCGATGGTGGCAAAGTGTCTCCCCATTCCACTTCAGCCTGACTGGAGCTTTTCACTTAGCAAGAGAAACTCTCACACTGCAGTATAGTTTGGCCCTCAATAAAGTCTCCAGTCTGCTGTGCCTTTGCAATGCACTAGACCACCCTACCAGAACAGCAGGTCAAATTTTCATCCAAAAGTTGAAACAAGGAGCTGGGGGACAGCCCCAGTGGTAAATCACTTGCATCTTAAGCGTGAGAACCTGGGTTCCACCCCCTGGAATCCATGCAAAAGGCTAGATGTGGAGACTGCACTTGTAATCTCAGCACTGGGAAGGCAGAGGAGGTGGATCGCCGGTGTCCTCTGGCCAATCAGATTTGCAGAATCAGCAAGCTTCAGGTCCCAATGAGGAGCCTCTTCCCGGTAAAACAAAGCTGAGCATCTTTTAAGGAACAGCACTGAGGTTAACCTCTGACCTCCACAGAGGAATGAACACATGTGTATCTACATATCAGCGTGCATGCACACCAGTGTAAAAATAGAATCCAAGATGGTGGATGACACTCAAGCAGAGAGTGGAGTCTCCAGGAAATAATCTGGGGGAAACCGAAAAATAAATTATCGGGAAAGTAATGAACACCCCAAGAAGCTGAGGAAAATCTCTTGTCCAGGTCGGCTGCAATAATAGAAGATTGAGAAGTCAAAAATTCCTCCCCGCTGTCACTGGCCACCAAAAAAAGCATACTAAATGACCTCTAAGGCAGCTGGAGACATTTAGTAACCATGCTCTGGAGAAACTCAAACCAAGTGCGAAACTTTAATTATTTTCAAAAGCTATTTTTAATGATGGTTCTTAAATGCTTTAACCTCCCTTGTAGCCCACCACGAACCAGAGGTAGTGGAAAAGAAATAGTATGGGGGTAGGGGTTGGGGGAGAGTGGAACTGTTTAGAAAGGTTCTTTGGAGCACCTCCCCTCTGTGTTGTCAGGAAATTGGAGGTTCAGTTCACAGGTAAGCAGGCAACAGCAACTGGCAAACACCTCCCGGATACTCAGTGGGGGCACTGCCTACCAGAGACAGCCAGGCCTCGGCCTCAGCATGAGTCAGCCAGAGGGACCAGGAGGAATGCCAGGAGAAGTCCTTGGCTGTGCCTCTCTCAGGGAAGTGAAGATCAGGGAAGATGCGAGACCCACGGGCATTACACAGCGAGCTCTATAAACAAGCCCAGCTCGGCCTCCATCACTGTACGCCAAGTCCTATTTATACTCCCTCCAAACATCACATGTCCTCCATGGGTCTTGCCTCAGCATGCGTGTCTGTCTCAGCTGACAGCGCTCTGCCAATCAGCCTGAGTCCTCGGAAGTGGCAAGAAACTGCAGCACACCACCAGAAGTTTTTTGGTGCGTTTCTCTCTCTATGGCATCCTGACAAATGCAGCTCAACTATGCAATGTAAAGTTGACTGATACATGTGTGTCGTTAGCAAAGAATCCTTCATCAGGTGTCCTTATGTGTGCTTGCTTTAGCAGAACATCCTTTCCCCTGTATCTGCTTCAGCCAAACATTCCTTCACAAGTCTTCCTTAGTCTTTCACCCTGTGTCCACTTCAGCTATAAGTTCCTTCATGTGTTTGCCCCCAGCAAAACACCATCCAACCGACTTCCAAAGAACCCTTAAGATCCCACTTCAAAGTGGGAAAGGAGTAAACTCTGAAACCCTGGCAAGCAAAACTTGTCCAGACTGCAGAAAACTATAGTAGGAACCTAAGTCACATGGAACTTTTACACCCGCTCCAATCAGCATGGAGGACAATAGTGAGAGGTGCACAAGGTGGTGCCATCATTGACACCCAGCTCCCAGAAGGAATTTGTAGAGATTCTGAGCCTCCACCCATGAAGCACTGCCAGGGACTGGACAACAGCACTCTATGACCCAAAAGTCAACTCACCACAGAGGTTGCTGGGCTCCAGACACAATCACAGTCAGTCCCACTTAGCTCTCGCTCCATCTGACCCATCTGAATTCAATACCCAAGGCCAAATTGGCCCTGCTCTGTTCTTTGATTTTTATTATTTTGCAATTCCTTCCTCCACTTTTTTCCTTAATCTTTTCCTTTGACTTTTCTCTTCCAAAACAAAACGAAACAAAACATAGTCTGATTAGGTTCTCAGGGTCCCTGTTTCAGCCTCCCAGGATGTTCCATATTATCTCATAACCTCTCTGTGTGTCTCTACTCTGATTTTCTCTGTGTCTGTGTCTCTGTATCTCTCTCTGTTTCTCTCTCATCTTTAGCCTGAATTCCCTCACCTCCTTTTTAAATCTTACAGTTCTGCCTCCTATCCACACCTCCTCCTCTATTCTCTCTCTGTCATCCCAATACTAATCACTTGTCTCACTGTGTCTATTTCTTCTCTTTTCTTTTTCTTTCCACATATGCCCACATAGCTAGTATGCTAGTGTGTATAATGCTATCGCTTTCTTTTCCTCCCTAAAATGATTGGCACTTTGCGGGGCATTTTTGTACAGTTGGCTATTATTTTGCTTTAAAGTGGATTTATCCCCTGGTAGTAACTGTTGTAACAGTTAGGAGGTAGGATGAAGTCCTCTGATACTGGTCTTACAGAGGAAAATAACACCCCAATCCTACTATCACCTACTTCCTACAGAACAGCACAAATACTTCCAACTGAAAGGAAAAAGGTAACTTAAATAATTTTTAAATAATTCATCCAGTGGTCTAACTCCTGACACAACAAATCCTTATCCAGAATCAGAATGAACATGGAAAACAAAGACAGCATGTCACCTATAAGATCTACAGAAGTCAGCGTAAACGTCCCCAGTGAGAACGGCTTAGATAAAAGTACAAAGAATTCAGAAGATGGATAGAAAACTATATTCAAAGACATGAAAGAATTCCTGATTTAGTCTAAAAAGAAAACAGGGAAATAAAATAGGGAAGTCAATGTGGGATATTAAAATAGAGTTCTAGGGCTGGAGAGATGACTCAGTGGTTAAGAGCACTGACTGCTCTTCCAGAGGTCCTGAGTTCAAATCCCAGCAACCACATGGTGTCTCACAACCATCTGTAAAGAGATTCGATGCCCTCTTTTGGTGTATCTGAAGACAGCTACAGTGTACTTATATATAATAAATGAATAAAAAAATTAAATAAAATAGAGTTCTATAAAGAGACAGAAATACTGAAAACCCCAAAGTGAAATTATGCTGAAAATGAAATTTTCAATAAATCAAATAAAAACGGGTCAGAGGAAGCCCCACCAATCAGGGCATCATCGGAAGAAATACTGGGGCCTGAAGATAAGGTGGAGAAACTGGAACATTTCGTCAGGGGCAATAAATTCAAAGACACACAGGAATGCAATATGCAAGAGCTGGGACAAAAGACCAATCCATGAATCATGGACATAGAAAGAGAACGCTATGCAAAAAGTATAGAACATATTTTCAATACAATCATAGCAGAAATTTCCTGAATCTAGGGAAAGGGAGACTCATCCTTGTATTAAGATATGTATAGAATACCAAAATAGGCAGGATCTGAAAAAAATGCACATCATATTATATTATGTATACAGAGTAAAATAGTGTTTTGAGAGCTACATTAGGGAAACACTAACTCACACATAGAGGCAAGTCCATCGGAATAACAGTTGGTCCTCTCAATACAAACTTTAAAAGCCATAGAGGTAATGAAAGATGTATTTCAAGTCCTAAAGATGGCCAACCCAAGATACAATACCCAGCAAAGCTATCACAACTGATGGAAAAATAAAAATATTCCATGATAAAAGACTAAAGGAGCACATAACCATTAAGCTAGTATTCCATGGAAAATTGGCAGGAAATGTTCATATCAAAGAGAATAAAAAGCACATTAAGGAGGGTACACGGAAGAAATAAAAGATGCTAAAATTATCATAAAACAAAAGGGGATTAGGAAAAAAAGCTAAACACTACAAAATCAACAAGTTGGTAGGAATTAACACATACCTTTCTATGATATCTCTGAATATTAATGGTCTCAGTTCCCCAATTCAAAAGTCATAGACTAGGAAAATGGATTTTAAGACAGGAGCCATCCATTACCTGCCTTCAAGAAATCTATCCTGCCTTCAAAAGCAAAAACACCGTGGGAAGAATGGAAGGACAAAGGCAACCTACACAAATGGACCTAAGAAAGAAGCAGGTGCCGCTGTTCTAACATCTGAAGAAATAGCTGTCAATCGGAAACTAGTAAGGAGAGAGAAAGAAGGTCGCTTCATAGCAATTAAAGGGAAGACCCTTGAAGATGGACTCACAGTTCTAAACATATCCACATCAAACTCGGGTCACTCCGTTTCATAAAGCTATGCTGTGAAATACAAAGCCACAGGTTAACCCAGCACAAAAGCAGTGCGTGACATTAATACTCTACACTCACCAGCAGACAGAACAGCCTGACAAAAACTAAACAGGAAATGTTGGTTTTAAATGGATCAAATGGACGTGACAGACTTATATAGACTACGTTGTCCAAACGCCACAGAACATACATTCTTCTCAGCAGCACACCGAACGTTCTCTAAAATTGATCGTGTCTTAGGACACAAAGCAAGCCCCAACACATACAGAAAAACTGAAAATCTTCACATTTACAGAAATCTGGCTCCAAATGGACTCACTGCAGCATTCTGGGAAGGCTTTACAGTGTGAGGTGTTACCTTGATACCAAAGCCAGAAACCGACACTGTTAATCCCACTGGTCAAGAATAAGACATCTACCACAATTTAAAACCAACTTTGAAGCAAGTTTTAATTAAATACTGGCCAGAAGGATGGACTCTGACCAGGTCCATCGTTGGATTCCCAGAAAATAGTCACAGGTCACATTTTGCAGGGGCTTAAAAAGGCAAAAGTATTAGGCCACCATATTTCGCATCAGGTCCACTCAGGAACAAGCATATATCCTGACGTACTTCCTGCCTCTGTACTGCCTACATCCAATCAGGTGCAAGCATATATCCTGACGTATTTCCTGCCCACAAGCCTCCCGCCTACACGTGATTAAACACTTCGGGTGCAGATGGGTCAAACAAACATCGGACAAACAGGAACTTACTCTTACTGGGAAACAGACATCTTAACTTGTAAGATACATGTTTCCCATGTTGGTCTCCCATTAACTTGCAAAGTGTATGGTTCTTGTTCCTGTTTGAGTTTCACAACACAACAACAACAAAAGAAAAATTACAGACCAATCTTCCTGATGAGCGTAGTCATGAAAGTTCTCAGTAAATATATGCAAACCAAATTCAAGAACTAATCCAAAAGATCGTTTCTAAGACCAAGTTGGCTCCATTCCAGAGGTGTAGGGCTGGCGCAGCATAAGGAAATCAGTAAATATAATCCATCACATGAATTGACTCAAAGACAGAAGTCACATGATCGTGTCAATAAATGCAGAAAAGGCTTTTGACAACATCCAGCAGCGTTTGCAATAAATAGCAAGAAGGGAAAAGGAAGAACAGTGTTTCAGTACAGTAAAGGCTACTCACAATAAACCTACAGCCCATGTCATAGGCACAAGAGCAAAGTTCTGGTCCTCGGCAAAGATTGTTCATGGTCTTTTTAAGGTAGATGATAGAGGGGTTTGCTCACAGATCACACTGTTGTTGAAGGGTTTAACAGGCAAACATGGCACTGGCAGGTCCTGCCCTCCCCCTTCCCTCTCCCTTGCTGAACCATTAGATTCCTTCATTAGGCACCTCCACGTGCCTAAAGCTGGTTGGCCTGCAAGGCCCATCTCCTTATTTTTGCCACTTCCTTAAGCCTGACTCTTTCCTGAGGCTATTCCCCAAGGTCCAGCAGTCAAAATTCCCTGTTTGGCTATACTCACTAATGTGTCCAATCAGAACCTAGCTCATCCTAAAATGGACCTTCCCCCTTTCCCCTTTTAAAAAAAATCACACCAGCAAAGCTATTTGCTGATGTTTCTGATTCAGCCATTGTGACTCTGTTTTGATTAATAAAAGATTCCTTTGTATTGTAAACTGGTGTTTTGATGTGGCCTGTATCTAGTTGGGGGTTCAGAAGGGAGCACCCCACAGTGCATGGATCCCTTCAGTTGTTGCTGTAATAAGCAACCTAAAACAGGCTAACTGTCTTTGTTTAGCTCTGTGCTTTGATGATATGAGTTCAAACAGTATGAGTCAGTCTTCATCGAGGTCCCCATTAGCAGCCAGACTCCTGAAGATGATCATAACAGGAAACTGCTGTAGTGTGGAGGGAAGGGATCACCTCTCTTTAGAGTCCTGACATTTTTTTCCTGAGAGAGCACCGGAATCACCCATGGGTCTTCCACTGCACTGAGAACTAATCCTTAATACAAGAACCTTTGTGGGACTAGCTTAAGCCGCCTCTACACTCTAGCAATTTCCTGCCTGTTAAAATTATGGTCTTAAGTGTAAAAAGACAAATCCACTTCAGTTTAAAAAGACAGATTTATAGTATTCAAAAAAAAATCATCGACTGTACAATTGTTTGAACATGTGATTAAAAAGATGCGTGCCAGCCACTGTACACAAAGGTCAGAGGACAGCTCTCTCTGGTTCTCTCCTGCCACCTTGTGGGATCCAGATGGAAGTCAGGTCACAAGGCAGGAGCAGAAGGCCCTCTAAAGGATAAAATACACGGCCAGCTTTTTCCTGGTGGTTTTATGAGGTATGTAGTTTGGAGGCTGCTGTTCCAAACCATATTCCGCTGCTGGCTTTCTGGAGGAATCCCTTACTTGTCTCCGTGGTGCCACAGAGCAGACACTCTCAAAGCCTCTAGGGGCCCTAGCCAAAGTGCTTACCACAGCCACTGAGCTGTGTCTCTGACCTCTGTGCTTCTCCCCAGGGATTCCCTAATGGAGGAGCCCGGCCTCCCCTCTGGCGTTTCTTCTCTCAAGGGGTGTAACCCAGGTCCCAGAGGGTGACATTCTTATTTTCTTTCCGGTGGATCCAGGATTCCCGGTGCCTTAAACAACTGCTTTTTCCTGGTGTGTTCTGGTACTATACCATTAGTACCAGAGAGACACTTGCCGGGAAGACGTTTGAGTATGTTCTGTACCAATCGCTGAGATGGACTGGAGGACATATGAATTCTAGAAGTACCAAGAGCTTTCGTAAAGCAGGAATTTCTTTTCAGGTTTTGCCACCAGGCAAGGCTAGATTGCATAGACTACGGTAAAATAAATGACCTATTTGTCTTTGCCATACATAAGCAGGCATCAGTAGCACATTTTTGCTGAACCGACATCCTGAAGCACTCCTGTAGTATCACCCACAATCACTGCTAATCAAGCATTTAAAATCAGGTTTCAAAAGATAGTATGTAATTTAGAGCCCATTTGCAGACACTACATGAAGCAATATTTCCAGGTTCTTGCCCTTGTTGGAGAACTTTTGACTTAATCAGTATGGGTGATGGGTCTTTTCAACTGGGGTTTGCGTGCTTCATGTTTGCATAATTAGAATCTTTTTAGTTTCCGGCAACAGAAGTTTCAACTCTGGTTGGCTGTAAAATTAAAGAAATTGTGTAGGCCAAATGGCTCAGCAGGTAAAGGCTTTATCCGAAAGGTCTGTGGGCCTCACGTGGTAGACGTCCACAAACACAGCCTTTGTCACTAGTATACAGACACATGCATGCATGCACACCTCCATGCACACAATCAAAAAGCAAGAAAAAAGAGTATCAACGGGCTCGTATAAACAGTAGTTCAACGTTGACTACAATAGATGAGTCAGGGCAACAATAAGTTTTTTATTATAATGTTTTTATTCTTCAGAATACAAAACAATATGTGACTATATCCACCAGCACCCCATTTCATCCCTCAACCTTCCCAATATCTCCCTGAACGTATCCTCCTCCCAGGTTCTTCATGTCCATTTTTTTTTTAAACCCAGTGAGTTCCATCAGTACAGCCCATACAAGGATTGGGGTGGGGCATCTACTGTGACATGGGAATCCTATCGGTGGCCACACACTCAAAGGATAATGGTTCTCTTTCCTCAGAAATTGTCTACAGCTAATGGTGTCTATGTAAGGGGTGGGGGTTGCTGAAATTTGGGCTGGCTTCATCTTTGAGGCCCACCTGAACCTCACAGAAGCTTCAAGCCAAATGAGCTGCATAGTGTAGCCCTGTTTCAAAGTCATCTATTCGGCATTTTTTATTGTATTGTATTGTTGTGTGTGGGGTGTTTTGCCTTTATCTATGTCTGTGTGCCATAGTCATATCTCAGTACTGCAGACTCCAGAAGAGGACATTGAATCCCCAGGAGCTGGAGTTACAGATGATTGTGAGCCACCATATGGGACCAGGAACCAAGCCCAGGTCCCGTGAAAGAGCAGCCAGTGCTTTTAACATCACTCTGGACTTCCAAAGCAATTTTAAAGGTAGTTTAAAAACACATGCTTCAGAAATGAATGATCTAGTGGTATAAAGGGACTTTGAAGACTGCAGACTTCAGATTTTGAAATGAAATGCAGGACTTGGTGCTGCCAGTATACCCTAAGAATCGAAACGCTGAACGAATGGAGAATCCACAAACACAAATGGGAACAACTGAGACAATGTGCAGCCTCCGGAATCCAGGAGCCCTGCTGCAAGGGGCGCTGAGGAACACAATGTGGCTGAAGCCTAAGACGGTGGCCTCAAAACAGCAATTGCGACTGTGCCCGTGGGCCTCAGAGAGGACATGAGCAGACCCCTCAGTGAAGTCTGCGGAAAAAAACAAAACAATCCAAAGCACGGAAGTGAAACCTAACAAAGGCATAGGGTCACTGAGAGAACCCAACCTGGAATAAAGCTGGAAATAAAAAACTTAGGAGGTCAAACAAAACCCCGAGAAGTAAAGCCTCACCAATAGATTACGAGACATGAGTGAATCTCAATATTGAAGACAAGATAGAATAGTCCAGTCAAAGAAAAAAGTATTCAATTTACATTTATATACATATATACACACTTGCACACACACACACACACACATATACATATACATATACATGTGTGTGTGTATATCCAGGCACAAAACAACCAGGAAATCTGTGACGCCAGTGAAAAGAGCAAGCCTATAAATACAAGATGTAGAGGAAGGAAAAGAAACCTAAGTATCTTTTCTAAGTTTTAAACAAATCCATAAAAGAAAATTTCCCCAATCTAAAGAAACAGATGCCTATCAAGGCACAAGAAGCATACAGAAGACCCAATAAACAGGAACAGAAAAGAAATTGTCCAGGACACATAACCATCAGAACATTAAATAAACAGAACAAAGAGAGGATATTAAAAACTGCAAAGAAAATAGTCCAAGTCACATATTAAGGCAGGCCCATTAGAATAACACCTGACTTTGCAATGGAGACTCTGAAAGACAGAGGAGGGTGGATAAGAGGGAGAAGGGATGGATCTGAGAGGAGTGGTGGGAAGGCAAAATATGGTCAAAATGTATTGTATGAAAAAAGTCATAAAATTTCAAAGATAGTAAATAAGAAATATTCAAACCATCCACACCCAGGTAACTAGTTGAGGTGATGGGTATGCTAACTGTCTTGGTTGCAGCACTCATTTCACAGTGTGTACATATGTCGAAACATCGTGCTGCACACCTCGAATAATCTAACTTTATCAGCCATGCCCCAGCAAGGCTGACGGTAGGGAGAAAGAAAGAGGAGTCAGACAAGCTGCTAATGCTATTACCAACGGCAGGACCATTGCTAAGAAAGTTTCAAAGGGTATCATTGGTACCTAAGAAGGGAGAAACTAAGAAAATAGAACTAAAAATGTTTTACTAAAGCCGCAAAAAGTATAAAAATTATAAAAGAGAAAAGTAAATGAGAAAACCAGCAACAAATAGAAAACAGCCTGTAAGGTAGACTGCACTTTCTAACCACACTGATGGTCATTCAGACACACAGCTAACAGACTCAGAAGAGAATAACAACCAACTCAACTACATGTTGTCTGTAAGAAACCTGCCTTAAACGTGCAGAAACCTTCCCAGTCCAAGGAGAGTTACAGAGAAGACAGGCATGCCGATGTCAACCGTAAGAACCCTGAACAGAGGTATTAACTTCAGGCAGCGAAGACTGTAAAGCAAGGGAAACTCTCAGAGATAGAGAGGTCTGTTCAGAATGACGAAACAGCAGGGTAATTCCCCAAGAACACACAGTCTCCATTGTCTGTGTGGCTAAGAGCAGAGCATCAATATGTGAGAGGAAATCTGATTGTTTTAAAACGAGGCCAAAAAGACAAATAATACTATGATAAAAGAGTTTAACCGAGCAGGCCGAACATCAGCAAACATAAACTCGATAGCACTCATCAGCTGGAGCTAATTGACATCTGTCACCCTTCATTCGACAGCAGAGTCCACGTTCGCCCACAACCCGCACGGAATTGTCACCAGAGCATGCTCTGTACCAGGACACAGGGCAGGGCACGTTTAGATGGAGAATCATAGCCGAAGCTCTCAGATCAATGCAAGCTAGAAACCAGTGACAGAAATAATTAGTAAGCACCAAACTGCTTAGTGATTAAATGTGGCACTTCTAAATATCACAGATGGGCGAGGAAATGACAAATTTAAAAATACTCAGAGCTAATAAAAATGCTGCAATTAGGTTGAAATATATGGCATTGGATGAATGTGTTAGGGGGAACCACACCAAAACCTCTAAAACTAACGGTCTACGCTTCCACCTTAGGACCTGGTCAAGAAGAGCTCATTGAACAGAGCAAGCACAACAAAGGAGGAGAACTGGGTTCATTTTCTGCATGGAAAACCAGAAGACAATCGAAGGAGTAAATCTTAGAGCAGAAGTGAGTGACGTCACAAACAGGAGATGGAAAGGGAATACAAAGTCAATCAAGTTAAAAGACGATTCTGCAAGATGATCAACAAAATTGGTGAGTTCTACTCAGACTCGTCATGAGGGCATGGCAGGTGTTATTGATATCAGAAACGAGAGAGAGGCATCACTACAGATCCCTTGGACATTAAAAGTATTCAAAAGGAGGCGACTCCTCTTGTGAGAAGGCCATACCTGCATCAAGTGTGTGTGGACTGTCATTTTCTTATGCATCCTGGGCTACACAGTGAATTCTAGGCCACTGTCAGATCCTGTCTAAAGTAAAAAAATAAAATAAAATATAACAAAGGAGGGAGGGAAGGAAGAAAGGAAGGAAGGAAGGAAGGAAGGGAAGGAAGAGAGGGAGGAAGGGAGGGAAGGGAGGGAGGAAGGGAGGGAGGAAGGGAGGGAGGGAGGAAGGGGGGGAGGAAGGTATGGGGGGGGGGGAAGGAAGGAGGGGAGGAAGGAGGGAGGGAGGAGGGAGAAGGGGAGGGAGGGAGGAAGGAAGGAGGAAGGGAGGGGAGAAGGAAGGAGGGGAGGAGGAAGGGAGGGAGGGAGGGAGGAAGGAGGGAAGGGAGGAGGGAGGAAGGGAGGGGAGGGAGGAAGGGAGGGAGGGAGGAAGGGAGGAAGGGAGGAAGGGAGGGAGGAAGGAAGGGAGGGAGGGAGGACGGGAGGGAGGGAGGGAGGCAGGAAGGTAGGAAGGAAGGAGGAGGGAAGGGAGGAAGGAGGGGAGGGAGGGAAGGAGGAAGGGAGGGAGGGAAGGGGGGAGGGAAGGAAGGAAGGAGGGAGGGAGGAAGGGGGGAGGAAGGAAGGAGGGAGGGAGGAAGGGAGGAAGGAAGGGAGGGAGGAAGGAAGGAGGAGGAGGAAGGAAGGAGGAAGGGAGGAGGAAGGAAGGAGGAAGGGAGGAGGAAGGAAGGGAGGGAGGAAGGAAGGGCGGGCTATGAAGATTTAAAACAATCAGCTGCTAATAGGTTGGACAGGACAGGAGCTGGACAGATAAGCACGGAGGACGTTCAGGCCTGAGCCTTTCTGTATACCTTAGTGGGAGGTACATGTCATCATCCAAACGTCCAATCCATATAACATGGTCCTCACAGAAGCTGGCACTGACTGCTGTCGCAGTGCAGGTGCAGTTGTAAAGAACAAAATTCTCCTCTTTGGGGAGAGGCTGGCAGTGATGAGGCTACCCTGTCGAGCAGAGCAGAGCGAGGCTGAAACTCCTTTCTGCCGAATTTTGCTCTAAGCCCCAAACTGCCCTAGAATGAAAAGACTATTTGAAAAGAAGAAGTATATGGTATCAAAAAAAAAAAAAAAAGAAAAAAGAAAAGAAGAAGTATATGGTATCTATGTAGACAGAGTTAATTATTTAGATATCAACGATTTCAACATATTAACTATAAACTGTCATTAAAAACAAAAATATAAACCATGTTATTTTTAAAGTTATATTCCTGTTGTTGAGAGCTGCTCCTTTTAACATAACTGTAGCCATTTTGTGTTCAGTCCCCATTTTGCTCATGAGGTGAAATTAAGTTCAGGTTCTTAGACTCAGAAGTAATTATCCACAGCTAACATTGATAACTGGGAAAAGTTATGGTTGAATTACTATGGTTGAATTATGCTCTGTTATCTAATGTACCGGAATTCAGACTCGCTGATAATGCTTTGTCTAGATAGCCAAAATGTTGGGCTGCTCCCCTCCTTGCCTTTGAAATTTTTGAACTTGGATTTTCCTATAAAAAGCCTGCTGTCAGGACAGATGGGTGCCACAATTAGGCTTCCGAGTCCTTTTTGTGGTCTGAATGTTCAGTCTTGGGATATGCACTCAATAAACTATTCTTGCTTAACTGGGATTGGTGTTCCTACGGTTTGTGTGGTGATTCCTGAACCCCAACACCTATATTGAATCTTTCAGAAAAGTGTAAGAATGAGCGAACAGGATATGGCTAAGGTACTTATTAAGGTGTAATTATTTTGCTCATTTTATTTTTAATGTTCAAAGAATCCTAATGAAGCTTTTTAAAATTATGTAAATGTATTGGATAATTAGCATTTTAAGAAATGATGTTGCTGGAAATTTTTTTCTTAATTTTAAACATCTCACAAATATAACTAAATTAATTTTCTATTCAATACTAAACACATTTTTAAATGTCAGCTTTTTCACATTACCCTGCCAACAAGGATAATTACTCTCATTTTTTCATGGTGTTGGGTGGTTGCTAGTAGCAACCATAGATATCTGTCTCCCTGTTCACCTCTGATCTGAGAAGCTAACCTCTTCCCCTTCTACCCTTCTTACTTAGGAGTAGAAGAGGGCATTTGCCGATCCTTTTAGGGAATTTTTTTCTTCCCTGTTTTGTCCAGGCATAGATGATCCGATCTTAATTCTACCACTGGCAAGAATGATGGAATTAAAGTTTAATAGGGAGGACTTCCTGAGGCTGCAGATCCGTGGGTAGGGATAAAGATGGGTATCTAACAAATTCATGAAAAGGGAAGGTACTGGGATGCTACAACACTGCGCATACACACAATTTTGTGCATATTGTTAACTAAATTCTATTCATAAAAGCTTCGGAAATTTATAAGTTAACTTATGCATTTTATAAAATAATTGTTGCATTTCCACCTTCATTCATGTCCCATGAATGTTGCTTCATCTCAATGTGTAAACTACTGCAGCATCACTGTTGTCTGCTACTGACACAATTTGACTCAGTTGGAACTAGGATATGCTCTCCCGGCTCTCACTAGCTTCGTAGTTTCACTAATGTGTTGTTGATGATTTCACTAATTCTATGAATGATGTTTGATGATAGCAGAGAGCTCCCTCATGTGCACAAAGGAAAGCATGTTCAGCATCAGGAGGTGGTACAGTTCAGTTCTTTATAGGGTTGTTTGCTCTGCTTAGGGTTTTTATACCTTCTTAGAAAGGATCATTGATGATACAAACGGTTACTACGTTGATATTTTTATCGTGTCGATTTTGAGTTCTGTGTTTCCAGTTGTATCCTTTGGTTTACACAATTTTAGTATTTTGTCATCCTGTGCTTGGAGCATTCTATACCATTACATAATGTATTTTTCTCTTCCTGGTATTTTGTGTGTTCTGAGGTCTACTCACCTTTGCAAGAACATTGCTACTCCAGTCATCCTTGAACATGTGTTTGCATGACAGTTATTCTTCTGATCTTTACTGTTAACCTATTAACATATCATATATTTTAAGTAAGTTTCTTATGGTGGGGTTAGGTTGGGCCACTTGTTGAAGATGATATTTTTCCAGCTTTTTGGCATTGTTGTTAAATATTAAATGGCTGAAGTTATGTGTATTCATGTTTGGGCCTATGATTTTATTCTGTTGGTCAATATGATGGTTTTGTGACAAGTCTCGCATTATTATTTTTACTGCTTTGGTTCTGTAAAATATCTTAAGATCTTCATGATAATTCCTTCAGCATTGTTCTTTTTTGCTTGAGATTGTCTCTCTTGGATCTTTTGTAGTTCCATATGAATTTTAGGATGTTTTCTTTTTCTATTTCTGTGATGAATGACATAGGGATTTTGATTCGGATTTCATTGAATATGTCAATAACTTTTGGTAAAATGGTCATTTTCATAATATTAATTCTACCAATTGATGGGCAAGGGATGTCTTTCCATTTTCTAGTGCCTTTCTCTACCATTCTTCAGAGGTTTAAAGTTTTTATTGTGGAAGTCCTTCACTTTCTTCATTAGATTTGATCATAGATTTTTTTTTCCTTTGAGGCTACTGTGAATACAGTATGTTCATGACTCCCTTCTCTGTACACTTTTTGGTTGATGTTTAGAAAAACTATTGATTTGGGCAAGTTAATTCTGTATCCTGACAAATTACTGACTTTGGTTAGCATTTCTAGAATTTTTCTGTTAGAATTTTGGGGATCTCTAATGTATAGTATCATGGTATCTGCAAGTAGGAATAGTTCAATTTATTTACCTTTAATTTCCCTTTCTTGTCTTATTGCTGTAGGTTGTCCTTAGAGAGCAATATTGAAAAGGAGTGGGGATAGTGGTCATCCTGGGTTTATTTCTGACTTTGTTGGGATTGCTTTGAGCTCTTTCCATTTAGGATGACGTTGGCTGTTTCTTGTATATAACTTTCATCATGTCCAGGTTATGCTCCCTCTAGCCCTTCATCCTCTAGAACAGTTATTGTGAAAATCTGCTTGATATTGTCAAACACCTTTTCTGCATTTATGGACATGATAAAGCTTTTAATTCCATTTATGTGATTTGTTAAGTGTATTTATTGTCCCGTATATGTTAAACCATCCTTGCATTTCAAGGATAAAGCCTATGTATTCTGTTTGCAAGTATTTTATTGAGCACTTGTGAATCTAGATTTGTCAGGGATATTGGCCTGTAGTTTTTGTTATTGTGCCTTTACCTGGTTTGGATATTAGTGTGATACTGACTTTGTAGAAATTCCCCCCTCCCTCCCTCCTCCTCCTCCTTCTCTTGCCCTTCTCCTCTTTCTCCCTCTCCCTCTCTCCCTCCATTCCCCTTCCTTATCTCCCTCTTCCCCCTCCAGTCTCCTACTCCCTCTCCCCTTTTCTGTGATGGTTTGTATATGCTTGCCCTGGGGAGTGGCACTATTAGGTGTGGCCCTGTTGGAGTGGGTGTGGCCTCGTTGGAGTTGGCTTGTCTTTGTAGGCTTTAAGTACCTCATACCAGCTGCCTGGAAGCCAGTACTGCTAGCATCCTTCAGAGAAGATGTAGAAGTCTCAGCTCCTCCTGCACCATGCCTGTCAGGATGCTGCTGTGTTCCCACCCCGGTGATAATGGACTGAACCATCTCAACCTGTAAGCCAGCCCCAATTAAATGCTGTCCTTTATAAGACTTGCCTTGTCCATGGTGTCTGCTCACAGCAGTAAAACCCTAAGACATTCTCAGAAGGAATGGCTGTAAATCCTCTTTGAGTCTGGTGCGATTTTGTTGTGAATCCATTTGGGCCTGGACTTTCTTTTTTAAGCTGGAAGGTTTCTTTTTTTTAATTACTTTTTCAAACTCTTCATTTGTTATGGGTTTGTTCAGGCTTTGACTTCTGATTTAATTTTGATGGTTTGACTGAATCTAGAAAGTCATTAGTTTCTTTTATATTTCCAGCTTAATGGAGGACATCATCTCTTTCTCTTGGTTAGTCAGACTAAGGGTCTGTCAATCCTTTTGACTTCTCAAAACAGTAACTCAAAAGATCCATTGATTTTTTTTTGTGTCGTTCTGATTTTATTTCACTGACTTCTACTCTAATTTTTATTATTTCTTACCAGTAACTGGGTTTGGATTTGACTTGTTTCTGTTTTTCCAACTTTTTGAGTTGTGTTGTTAAGCCATTATTTGTGCCCTAATTTTTTAAATGTGCACATTTAGAGATATGAATTCCCTTCCTAGGACTGCTTTCAAAATATCTCAGAAGTTTTGTCATGTTTTTATTTTCATGTAGCTTCTTGGTTTTTCTCATGTCTCATTCAGTAGTGAGTTAATAATCATGAGTTTGTAAGTTTACTAGAGGTTTGTTGGCTGTCAATTTTAAGTTGTATTACACTGTGAGAAGATTCAAGGAGTGGTTTTAATCTTTTTTGAATTTGTAAAGATTTGCTTTGTGTTCTGAGATGTGATCTATTTCAGAAAAGTTTCTGAATGCTGCTGAGTAGAGTGTCATCCTGTACAAGTCTGTGAAGAACATTTGATGTGTGGTGTCAGTTAATTCTGATGTCTCTGTTTATTTTGTCCAGATCATTTGTCTATGGAGAGAGTGGCATTCTGAAATCACTTACTATTTATGGATTGATGTGAATTTCTGTCCTTAAATCCAATAGTTCTTAAAAATATGCTATTGGGCACCCCTGAGATTGGTGAATATATGCTTAGCATAGTAATGTCTTCTTGGTTAACTGTTCCCTTGATTAGAATGAAGTGCCCCACTCAATCTCTTCTGACCAGTCATAGTTTGAAATCTATTTTGTCATATATTAAGGTAAATATGCCTTTTTGCTTCCTGGTGCCATTTAATTGGAGTACTTCTTTTACTTGTCTTTAAAGCTAAAATGTGGAATTTTTAATAGACAATAAATAGAGGTATTTTGTTTCTTAATCTACCCAGTCAGTCTTTGTTTTATTCTTTTTTTGATTTGAGAATTGAGGCTACTGGTATTTTAAATTATTATTGAAGTGTGTGTTAATTGTGGTCATTATGTTGATTTTTTTTCATGTTGTGTTCTCAGAGCTTTTTTTGTGTGTTAATAATTAAGGTCTCATATTTCTTTCCACTGTCTCTCTGCTGTACTCATTTCTCTTTTAAGCCTGAAATACTGTTTCCTGTATTTTCTGTAGGGTTAGTGTATTAGATATACATTTTTAAAAGCTGTTTATATTGAGGAAATAATTTATTTCTCCTTCAATTATGGAAGATAGTTTTGCTGGGTATATTAGTCTAGGTTGGCAGCCATAGTCTGATAGGACTTGGGATGCATTGCTCCAGGCTCTTTTGACTTTCTAAGTTTTCATTGAGAAATCAGCTGTCATTCTGATGAGTTTTTCTTTAGATGTGGCCTTTTTTTCCTCTCAAACCTTTCAATACACTTTCCATGTTATGTAAACTTAATGTTTAAACATAATTGGCTGTGGGGATCTTCTTTATTATCTTAAGTATTTGGTGTCTGGGTGCTTCTGGTTTCTATATGAGCATCTGTTCTTAGCTTGGGGATGTTTCCTTGTATGATCTTGGTGAAGATATGGTCTACGCCATTGACTTGGGATTATTCTCTCTTGTCTATGCCTATAATTCAAAGGTTTGGATTTTCATGGTGTCCCATTCCTGTGTTCTCCTCTTTTGTTTTTGGATGGTTGGTTTTGTGAAGTACGCATATTCCTTGCTTATTTGGGCTTAATCTTCTACTTTATTTCCAAGTACTGATATTCTGTCTTTTGCTTGATTCACTCGACACGTATGGCTTTTCTTTAGATTTTTTTTAGTTAAAATTAAGTTATTGGGTGTTTCAATTCCATCTTCATTTCATTGAGTCCTTGTCAATGATTCTGTTTCCTTATTCAATTCCATTCTCAAATCCTGGATTGCTGTTGCCCTGTCCATCAGCCTTGCATTAGTATTTTCTTGGGCGTCACTCAGGTTTTTATTCTCCTAAAGTTCTTTCTCTTTTAAATTTGTATCTTTTTTAAACTCCTTAAATTATTTGATAAAGTTTATGGTTGTTGTTCTTTTTTGTTTTAAGATTTATTTATTTTATGTATGTGAGTACACTGTTGCTTTCTTCAGACACACCAGAAGAGAGCAGCAGATCTCATTACAGATGGTTGTGAGCCATCATGTGGTTGCTGGGAATTGAACTCAGGACCTCAGGAAGAGCCGTCAGTGCTCTTAACCACTGTGTATCCTATAGTTCATCTAGGAAATTCTCACTGCTGCACATTTCTACAGGGCCAGCAGGTTATGGAGAAAGGATATTGGCTGGATCTTTCATACTGTTGGTATTTCTGCAATGGAATTTGGACACGTGGGTTTCTTTGGCTACTTGTAAATCTGATATGAACAGAGCAGGTTGGGGCAGATAAGAGGATGTTGGGGGGAATGGTTTTCATAGTTATTGGAGGTGGATTGAGTGGAATAATTCAGGTGGACCAAAGGGACTGGGGTGATTTATGGGATGTTCCTCCTCATCCAAGCTAGTGGTGTGGAGATAGATATGGCTGGGTACAAAGGTTGGATGTGGTATGGGAGGGGCCTGTGAGTTGGAACATAGGCAGGACCATCAAAGCAAAAGCCTAGAAATCAGTTACAGGGCAGGCAGAAGAGACCTGACTAAGTTGAGAAACTCAATACAGGACCTGGGCTGGATCTGGTGGGTTGGGAAGAAGGTGTGAATGGAGACGAACAGGGAGACTCACTGGACTAGACTCTGGAGAAGTATGTGGGAGATCTGTTTGAGTGGAGAGGTTGGATCAGGTGCCTATGAATATGATTTTAACAATGCCAAGTACTTGGTAATTAATATTTCATCCAATTTCAATAACAAATACATGTATGTATATACATGCGCATATAATTAAAGTTTTAAAGTAGTGGAAATAGTAGCCTAATACATCTGATAGTATTGATAAGGGTTACTTGGGCTGATTAATTAAGTTTATCACAATTATAAATCATGCTTGCTCCAGTTCTACAAGGACCCCACCACAGTCTTTGGGATGGAGGAAAATCACGGGTTTCCCATGTGCTCCTATTTTGGCCTCATCACTCAGACTGCGGATCTTCTGTTTCTTCAGATCCATCACAGCTGCATTTATGTTGTCCACCTGGGAAAAGGAGAAAAATATATCTGAGATCACAAAATACCAAATGCTACTGTATGGCTTGAGTTCATGCCATCTGCTTCCTCTGCCTTTGGACTGGACTATGCTTAAATCATCACACGTGCTGGGGTAGGGTAGCTCAGATATGAAGCACTTGCCTCGAGTAAAGGGAGCCAGCTCTGAGTTCCATCCTTAGCACCGAGAGAGAGAGAGAGAGAGAGAGAGAGAGAGAGAGAGAGAGAACAACAACAACAACAACGAAAACAAACAAACAAAAAAACCCAAAAAACAAAAATAAGCCTAATTTTTTTTCTCTTTTTTTTTTTTTTTTTGGTTCTTTTTTTTTTCGGAGCTGGGGACCTTCCCCAGGGCCTTACACTTCCTAGGCAAGCGCTCTACCACTGAGCTAAATCCCCAACCCTGCCTAATTTTTTTCAGTGGAAAAAATATGAAAATTGCAACACAAGATAATTTTTATATTGGTGGATGTTCCTTTCTGGAACCTATATTTCATATATTATACTCCATGGATTTCTTTTAATATTGAACAAACTTTTTCTGAGGGAGTTGGGTTTCTTATCTATAATGAAAAAAAGAGGAGGTTGTTAAGTATGGACTTAAGTTCCCCAAAGATTCCTTAGTAAACACTTACTCCCCAGGTTGGTGCTGTTGGACGATAGTGAGCCTTTAGTAAGCAGGCCTTAGAGGGATGTCTCTGGCCATTATAGCTATGCCTTTGAAGAAGACGGTGGGGCCACAGATGGCCCCCTTCCTGGTGTTCTTTGCTCCTGCCATGGTGTGCTGTCTTATCCTAAGCAAGGAGGACAATAAGTCATAGATGAGGACCTCAAGTCAGTGAGTCAGAATAAACCTTTCATCTTTCTAAGTTCATTGTCTCTGCTATTTCTCAAAGTGAAGGAAATCTACTAGCACAAACATCTACTATGTGAATTGACTAGAGATTAAAATGAGATGACCAATAGGATCTTGGCAGTCTGCACATAGTAGGTACTCAGCAAATATGATTTTCTGACCCCACCCTCCACAGAACTCCTACCCGGTTATGACCTTTGTGATTAAAACTATAAATGACAAAGCTGTTATCAAAATGCTGCTCTCCATCACAGGACCCCAAACTCGTACAGTTCTCTGCTGAGTCTCTCCGATATGACTTATGTTTATTTGCAGTGTAGGAA
Organism: Rattus rattus; assembly: GCF_011064425.1. Taxonomy (NCBI): domain Eukaryota; kingdom Metazoa; phylum Chordata; class Mammalia; order Rodentia; family Muridae; genus Rattus; species Rattus rattus. The sequence goes on from NC_046155.1 coordinate 135,992,187, forward strand.
AGGAGGATCAGACAAGTGATGGGGACAGCAGGAGCTTCACATGAGACTGGATCAAGCTGCAGGTGCCAGGGAGAGTTTATGCAATTTTGAATGACAACTCATGTATTCTGCAGGGTTACATACAGAAATACAGTATGGTGGTTCGAATATGCTTGTCCGAGGGAGTGGCACTATTAGGAAGTGTGGTCTCATTGGAGGAAGTTTGTCATTGTGGGTGGGCAATGAGACCCTCCTCCTAACCATGTGAGAGCCAGTCGTCTATTGGCCTTTAGATAAAGATATAGAACTCTCAGCTCCTCCTGCACCATGCCTGCCTGGATGCTGCCATGCTCCCCCTTTGATGATAATGGACCGAACCTCTGAATCTGTAAGCCAGCCCCAATTAAATGTCATTCTTATAAGAGTTGCCTTGGTCATGGTGTCTGTCTGTTCACAGCAGTACAAGCCTAACTAAGACATATATCCATGTGGAATCAATAATACTTACACAGAAACAAGCACACCCAGAAACAGTTGTGAGCTGAGATGTGGAATAGAAACAGAGTCCAACAGGAGAGCAATCAGTACTCTTAACTGCCAAACAACCTCTCCAACCTCAGGTAATAGAAAGTGTTTTTTAAAAATGGTGTGGTATGTCCACCCACATAGATCTAAGTAGTCCCAAGAGCTTAAGCTATAGCCATAAGTTGAGGTTGATGCAACTTTCTACTTATTAAGTAGGACTTTGCATGACAGCTACTTTCCAAAGAGAGAATGTGGTGGGTAAAAAAGAATGGCTACTTTACAGTGGTAAAAATAGACTGACTTCTCAGGTAGATGGGCAAGGTTAATGTCAAAAATGACACTAACAGTGTCTTGTTGACTGTGTCCTATTTATTGACGTGAGACAGTGAGAATAACATTCATCTTTCCAAATCAACACTCTCAGTCCAACCAGGAGGAAAAGAGCAGGTTCCTCTCAATGACAGACAGTTTAAAAGCTTTTCTGTGTCAAGGCCATCGCCAACAAGCAAAGTCTGAGAAAATGTCATGGACAGGAGGAGTCCAAGGGGACATGGCAGCTAAATTTAATATGAGACTCTGGAACAACAAAAACAAAAAGTACTCTGAAGCCGGGCATGGTGGCACACACCTTTCATCCTAGTACTCGGGAGGCAGAAGTAGGTGGATCTCTGTGAGTTCAAGGCCAGCCTGGTCCTCAGAGTGAGTTCCAGGACAGCCAAGGCTACATAGAGAAACCCTGTTTTGAATAAACAAAAACAAAAGCGAAAAGGGCTCTGGATAAAAGTATGAAAGTCTGGACCAAATCAAGACTTCACTAATAGCGGCTGAACCTTGGTTCATTTAGCCTAACACGCGTATCACACTCACATTAGGAAGTTCCTTAACACAAACAATGTGAAGAAATCAGTACCATGTGTAATGACTGAATCTTGTTCAGAGAAGTCAACAGTAAAATGACATCTATAGCTCGACTTTCTAGTTTGACTTATAGATTGTAGATAGATGCTCATTTCAGAGAGCTGCCTTCAATTCTGATTGGCATAATGTCATCTAACGAGCACCTGTTTGATAGTTAAAGGCGAAATGGCACGGTGGAAAATTACTTTGCGATGGTTTAACAAAGAAACAAGACGTGACGAGATCTTAATAACTGTTAGATCTGGGTGGTAAGAATTTAGGGGTTCTTACAGAGCAATAGTGATAAAACTGCATGGTATTGGTACAGAGACAGACAGATAGACCAATGGAACAGAATTGAAGACCCAGAAATGAACCCACACACCTATGGGCACTTGATTTTTGACAAAGGAGCCAAATCCATCCAATGGAAAAAGATAGCATTTTCAGCAAATGGTGCTGGTTCAACTGGAGGTCAACATGTAGAAGAATGCAGATCGATCCATGCTTATCACCCTGTACAAAGCTTAAGTCCAAGTGGATCAAGGACCTCCACATCAAACCAGACACACTCAAACTAATAGAAGAAAAACTAGGTAAGCATCTGGAACACATGGGCACTGGAAAAAATTTCCTGAACAAAACACCAATGGCTTATGCTCTAAGATCAAGAATCGACAAATGGGATCTCATAAAACTACAAAGCTTCTGTAAGGCAAAGGACACTGTGGTTAGGACAAAACGGCAACCAACAGATTGGGAAAAGATCTTTACCAATCCTACAACAGATAGAGGCCTTATATCCAAAATATACAAAGAACTCAAAAAGTTAGACCGCAGGGAGACAAATAACCCTATTAAAAAATGGGGTTCAGAGCTAAACAAAGAATTCACAGCTGAGGAATGCCGAATGGCTGAGAAACACCTAAAGAAATGTTCAACATCTTTAGTCATCAGGGAAATGCAAATCAAAACAACCCTGAGATTTCACCTCACACCAGTGAGAATGGCTAAAATCAAAACTCAGGTGACAGCAAATGCTGGCGAGGATGTGGAGAAAGAGGAACACTCCTCCATTGTTGGTGGGATTGCAGACTGGTACAACCATTCTGGAAATCAGTCTGGAGGTTCCTCAGAAAATTGGACATTGAACTGCCTGAGGATCCAGCTATACCTCTCTTGGGCATATACCCAAAAGATGCCCCAACATATAAAAAAGACACGTGCTCCACTATGTTCATCGCAGCCTTATTTATAATAGCCAGAAGCTGGAAAGAACCCAGATGCCCTTCAACAGAGGAATGGATACAGAAAATGTGGTACATCTACACAATGGAATATTACTCAGCTATCAAAAACAACGACTTTATGAAATTCAGAGGCAAATGGTTGAACTGGAAACTATCATCCTGAGTGAGCTAACCCAATCACAGAAAGACATACATGGTATGCACTCACTGATAAGTGGCTATTAGCCCAAATGCTTGAATTACCCTAGATGCCTAGAACAAATGAAACTCAAGACGGATGATCAAAATGTGAATGCTTCACTCCTTCTTTAAAAGGGGAACAAGAATACCCTTGGCAGGGAAGAGAGAGGCAAAGATTAAAACAGAGACTGAAGGGACACCCATTCAGAGCCTGCCCCACATGTGGCCCATATATATACAGCCACCCAATTAGATAAGATGGATGAAGCAAAGTAGTGCAGAAGTGTAGATCGCTCCTGAGAGACACAGCCAGAATACAGCAAATACAGAGGCGAATGCCAGCAGCAAACCACTGAACTGAGAACGGGACCCCTGTTGAAGGAATCAGAGAATGAACTGGAAGAGCTTGAAGGGGCTCGAGACCCCATATGTACAACAATGCCAAGCAACCAGAGCTTCCAGGGACTAAGCCACTACCTAAAGACTATACATGGACTGACCTTGGACTCTGACCTCATAGGAAGCAATGAATATCCTAGTAAGAGCACCAGTGGAAGGGAAGCCCTGGGTCCTGCTAAGACTGAACCCCCAGTGAACTAGACTGTTGGGGGAGGGCAGCAATGGGGGAGGGTGGGGAGGGAACACCCATAAGGAAGGGGGGGGGGAGGGGATGTTTGCCCGAAACGGGAAAGGAATAACACTTTCGAAATGTATATAAGAAATATTCAAGTTAATAAAAAAAAAAAAAGAGTTACAGAGACCAGGAAGGGAGACAACATTTGAAATGTAAATAAATAAAACAACCAATAAAAGAAAAAAACAAAAACAACAAAAAAAAAGAATTTAGGGGTTCATTATTTTCCTACTTCCTATGTTGAAATATTATAATGTTAAGTATATGCCTTTTGACAACTTCTATTCAAACTATGACAAAATTTATAGAACATTCTACCCTAGCACAAATATCTACAGTTTAGATGTTGTAACCTAGTGTGCTAGTTAATTGCCCGTAATCCAGGGCGTAATCCTAAACTAAATGCTTTAGTTAGCTTTCGTTCGTTGAGATAAAATATCATGACCAAAAGCTGCTTGTGGAAGAAAGGGTCTGTTTCCTCTTACAGCTCACAGATCACTCTGTTACTGAGGAAGTCAGGACAGGAACACTGCTTTCTAGCTTGCTCCTCCTGCCTTGTTTTCTGGTTGAGACTAATCCAAGTCTTTCCAGAGGCTCTGATGAAAGGACAAAGGGAATAGTAGTTCAGTGTCTGATTCAGCTTTCTGCTGACCTTGGTCAGTTATACAAGACTTCCTCCTCCCAGGTTTGCTTTTGTCTTCTTATTTATTTATTTATATCCTTAACACCTCACTCACTGGGACTCCCATTCTCGAGGGTTTGGGTCATTTTCTTAAACACCTTGGGACTACCTGCCTGGATGTGGCACCATTCACAACGCTCCAGGTCCTCACACATCAATCGTTAACTAGGAAATACTGCAAAGGTTTGCCTTCAGGCTGATCTTAGGGAGGCGTTTCCTCGGTTGAGGTTTCTTCCTCGCAAGTGACTCTAGTTGACGAAAACATAGCCAGCACACTAGCAAACACTTCTAAAATGTAACAGTTACGTTTAAAAGGAATCTTAATATTGGACCAGCATCTATTTCTAATACTAATTCATTCATTGGCTTGTTTTCATTTTAAAGATTTTGTGGTATATCTGTCTATTATGTTGCTGTGAAATTGTCAATTCTTTTTTATATTAATTTGTTTTTAATTATATGTCTGAGTGTAGTATGCGCATGGGCGTGCAGGTGCCCGCAGGTCTTCTGGAGTGGATTTACAGGAGATTGTAAATGGTTCTGACAACCAAACTCAAGTCTTCTGTAAGAGCAGCAAATACTATTAACCACTGAAGCATCTCTCTAGACCAGGAGTTCTCAAGCTTCCTAGTGTTGCAACCCTTTAATAGAGTTTATCATTTTATGGTAACCCCAACTATACAATTATTTTTATTGGTACTTCATAACTGTAATTTTACTTCTTTTATGAATTATGATGTAAATACCTGTGTTTTCCCATGGTCTTAGGCGACCCTGGTGAATGGTCATTCGACGCCTCTGTAGGGATTAAGACTACAGGTTGAGAACCACTGCTCTAGCTCCAAATGTACAATTCTTTACGAATACTATGGATTTGTGTTTGACAATTACAAAAGTGTTGAGGCCTTTTGTTCCACACCTGCTAGCTATTTCATATTGTGGCTGTAACATGCCTGCCGGTCATTGACACAAAAAATAACTTAATTCAGAGCAGGGTCATGCTGACCATGTACCCTGTTATATTCTGTATGTTATGAGGTTTGTTAATCTTGAGAAATCCTACAACTATAAGCCTCACCAAATTAAAGGTCAATATGAACTGTTATGTATGTCTAAAATGGCTTGAGTCAGGGCCAACCAGTGGGCAGCATTTGCAGCACCTGCGTTTGAGCTCATTGTAGTTTTTGTGGTTTTAGCCTTTATAAGCTGGCCCTGAGAAACGTCCAGAGCACAGGTTTGAACTGTTGCCCTGGTCAATCAGTCTTTAGGTATATGTTCGATAAACTATCCCTGTATAACTGAGATCTCTATCCCTGTGATTTGTGGGGTGACTCCAGGACTCCAACAAAAAGAATAAAATAAAACTCTTTTTCATTTTCTAATTGAAAGTACTTGTAGTAACTATGTAAGAAATGTAAACAAAACAGCAATGAAACAAACTTGCTTTGGGAAACGAATTCTTGCCCCATAAGTAATAAAAACATGGTCAATAGCAATGCATTTTTAAAAGCGTCTTTGCTGTCCTGAAAGCACTTGCAGATCTGTCTCAGTTAGCTCCCTGGGGTCCTGCGCGTCAGTACAATAAACCTGGGCTATCTGATCCCCACGTTAGCTTCTTACCGGCAACTGAGTGTGTTAATGTGAGTATGGAGCGGAGGTTGATTTCCCCATTTTGTGCTGAGTTAAGAATGACCATCATCAATGCTTTAAAATGTTTGGGTTATCATAATTAGGATTCAAAATATTCAGGTAAGTTTTCATCACCTTAAGTGCTCAGTGGTCACACTTAAAAATGACAGTGTGGGGCTGGAGAGAAGGCTCAGTGGTTAGAGCACTTGTTCTAGCACAGGACCTGGTTTTGGTTCCCAGCACCCAAGTGGCGGTTCACAACCATTAGTAACTCCAGTTCCAAGGGAATCTAATACCCTCTTCTGACCTCTGTGGTACCAGGCAAGCAAGTCGTACACATACAAACATGCCAGTAAACACTCGTAAAATAAATCTAAAAAAATTAAACAGCAATGATATTTTCTTTCTTTTTGTTCTTTTTTTCTTTTTTCGGAGCTGGGAACCGAACCCAGGGCCTTGCGCTTGCTAGGCAAGTGCTCTACCACCGAGCTAAATCCCCAACCCAATGATATTTTCTTTACCTAGTACCCTTAAGGCGCATAAGTCTCGGTCTGACAAACAAGCAAAATTGTCTGAACAAGTAACAATGTGCCACTTTTAATAGTTCATGTTAGTTTGATCGATTTAACAAGAGACTTCGTTTTACATAAAAATATAATGTTGCTAATTGCTCTCAATAATAAATGAATTCAATCTTCAACCTGATTTAAATCTATTAGAGCGAAGTGGGAAGTCTGGATTAAACATTTATGTTTCAATCCTACCCTAAAGGCTAGATCTAAGTGAAATGCACAAACATAACATTATTCTGACTAGGGCAGGAGTGCTCAGCAGTTAAGAGAGCAAACTGCTTTTCTAGAACTCCCAAGCTCTGTTCCCAGAGTTCGGTTCCCAGCACTCATGCTGGGTGGCTCAGCACCACCTGGAAATCCAGCTCCATGAGACCCAGTGTCCCCTTCTGGCCTCCTCAGGCCCCTAGAATAATCAATGTTTTAAATATCATTTCTGCAGAGGCTTCCTGTGTATTCCTAGGACCACTTCAGATGACGCCCATTACTTGAGCTTCCTTATTTGCCGTAAAGCCTGCTAGAGGCTCTGTACATGCTGAGTCCACCGGTTGACAGCGAAACACTCTTTATGCCTCTATTTAAGGACAGGTGCTACAGTTTTGCTCTTCCCCCCAGAAGCCTGATCTCCAGCACATAGGAGGCAGAGGAACCTGTAGGAGGTGGGACCGTATGGGAGGAAGTTGGCTCGGTGGGGTTATGCTCTTGAGGGATGATGGCATACTGCCCTTTCACCTCTTTCTGTAATAAAATACACTGATAGAACAATGTTGGTATGAAGTGAACCCTCACCAAACTGTGCACCTGTTTGTCTGCTTTGCACCATTCGCTGTAAATGTTTCTGTCCCATGAAATCTCCACATCTAGGAGACTGTGACACAATCCTATTGCGGAAGGATTTCCTGAGGAAGGTTGGTGCCAAAAAGAAAACAGACTTTTAAAAAGCTATTTCACCATGTTGCACACACTATCCTTGAGCGGGTAGGGTTAAGTGATGCTCCTACCTTAGCATCTAGTGTGGATGGGAAAACAGGTGTGTGACACCACTGGACTAGACCGACATTATTATCCATGTGGCCATATGCAGGTCAGAGGTCAATGTCTTCTTCAATCACTCTCTACCTCTTTTTGAGGCAGGGTTTCTTATGGCCCTGGAGTTCACAGATAAGTCTAGGCTAGCAGACCAGTGAATCCCAGGGACACCCCTGTCTCTGCTCAGTATTGGGATGGTAAACAAGCCACACTGGCTTTACAAGGAGCTGGGGGTCAGGTTCATGTCCTCAAGCTTGTGTGTCACACTTACTAAGCTATCTTTCTAGAATTTTTGAAAGTAGACTTTCTCTCTCATTGGTTGAAGAACATTCTCAGGATGTTATCAGGGGTAAGTTATCTTGCTACCCTTTTACATTAAAATCCCATAACTTTCATAAGGCATATATGGTTCAATGAAAAAGGGTCTGTTAAACACAATACATAAATAGGAAAACAGCCCATCTATTACGTGACCATGCCAACATCAAAAGTATAACTGGTGCTGCATATCTTAAGCATTTACCTATCTAACAAAAGTAATAGTTTTCTTATATACTTTTTCTCATCAACCTACAAAAGTAAGATAACCTTTAAATCAAACCTAATATTCTTCCTGAATAAACACCTGGTCCCCATTACTGCCACTCACCTGCCAACCCCTTTGAGGCTACCAGGCTCCCTTCCCCAGCAATGTCTATACCAAACTGCTCCCCCACTCATCATGCTACTACACACCTCCCCTGCATGGAAGCATCTCTCTCTGATAGTGTAGACTCTCCTTATCCAGTTTGTTTCTTCCCAATATCTGCCCAATGAATCTACCCCATGGCCAACACACACTCAGGTGCTCCATACTATGCCAACTCACATGAGGTCACACATCTCATACCACTTGGTCTTTTGCTCCCTAGCTAATCTCCACATCCTCCTGCAATGATCTACACTACATATGACTAGCCCTGAGCCTCCCTGGTAGCCAAAACCCTCCCCAAATACATACACACGCACACACACACACACACACACACACACACACACACACACACACATCTGTCACTGCTCTTCCTCAAACCACAGAGGTTTCCTGTGTGGACCTCTCAATATGTATGGCTTCCACTCACTGTACAGAGCTGTGTCTCATCTGTTCAAGCTGTGTCACATGGTAACAGAGCCTGGACATGTTACAATCAATAGATGTTGACTGCACACACTTCCAGAGCCATAAAGTGTGCCCACATCAGACACTACACAATCAGAGGTTTCAAATGAAGTCCCAGTGAGAAAGAACATATCTGACACTAAACAGAAGAAATCCAATTCTCCAGTGAGTGGGCTGATGATAACAAAAGAAAGGATGGTATTATGAAAGAAACGGCAAAAGACATAGTACACTAGAGAACTATGAACACCTACAGAAGTGTAGTTCTTCACATCCCACCCAGAGTGACTCCATTTTATGGCCAGCTGCTTTAATCTGTCTATAATCCAGACTGCAGAAAAACAAAGGCATCGTCCATGGGACAATGATTTCTGAGGCCAACAGAAGCCCCAGTAAGAGCAAGAACAGACTGCGCGTAAGTCTAACTTTGCTGGCTCTGTGTTCGCTTGTGTCTTGTTATCTAAGCCCACAGTCACTTCTACTGCTTTAGTACTAGGGGGTGCTCTAAGTCTCTGGCATTGGTTCTGCTGTAGAACAATTATTATAAAATAAGGGTTTGGTAGACAGGGTACTGGCAATTTTGCAATTAGATGCTGTTCTCCTTAGCCGTCCGCCACCTGGTAAGTGAACCCCAATTAAACCCATTCTACTCATCAAGGTGGGGTTGGGTGTTATTCTTTGGGCTATTGAAACTCTTGAAGGACAGAAATTTCTTTCATGTCGCCCCAGAAAAGTCATGTAATAAAAAAGACACATATGTCTTAAGGTGTATATGACCAAAATGCTAGAGAAAGCTGAGGGAAAACACGTTGTGATGTGGTGCTTATGAACCTTCTACCTTGTCGAGTTTCAATCCTCTTGAATCTCCTCACATTCACGAGGGCATCTAAGGGCATCTATTACGTTCACAAGGGTCATCTATGTAGCTGCTTCGTGTCTATGTGAATACTGCTGGTCCCAACTTCCTCTTTTCTGGTAATTTGAAATTCAAATCATTTTAGAGCTTTGAAAATTTTCCACATTATCCTTTCCCTCAGAACACATTCATGGTTATAGCTCTTTGAAAACATGGCTCTTCCCATAAGAGTCAGGGTCTGGGAGCTAGCGAGATGACTAAGCAGTTAACAGTTGGCTACTCTTCCAGAAGTTCCATTTCCAGCACCCACATGGCAGATCACAATCATCTGTAATTAAAGTTACAGGGGATTCGGTGCCCTCTCTGCCCTCTTCTGTCCTCTTTTGTTACCAGGTACATATATACATATGTAGGCAAAACACTTATACATACTTTAAAAAAAATAATAGTCAGGATCTAGGGCTTGGTCTCAAAAAAGGCCTGCTTTAAACCAGCAGGCAATGGCAGAAGGCTCCATCAGAAGGGACCACAAAGTCATCCCTGGTTTTGTGCAGATAGACATATATATACTCAGAAAGAAAGAAATCCAGCTATCCTCAGGACTACGCTTAGCCTGCCAAGCCAAAGAGGTCTCCAATAGGCCCTCCTATTAAAAAAAAAGTTCAGCTGAGCTCCCAGATGTAAGAGTGCCCTCAGATAGTCACATGAGTGAGGCATCTGGGACAGCACGTGTGTCACATGAGAAACTTCGAGCAGGAACTGTGCCACAGAGCTCCAGCTCCCTGACTCATTCTCCTGGGCAAGCTAAGTACTGCCCATTCCACTCCACACCATGGCCGGGGGAACTGGACCAGTGACCACAGAGGAGGCTCTTTCTGAATGGACATTATCACATTTTTATAATTTAGAAGACAGCTCAAGACCCAAGTCCTTCAGCCAGAGTAGACTGGCTATAGTCCTGTGATACACTGAGTGAAATCTCAACATTTACACTCGCAAATATGCTTTTTGTTCAAGGAAAGGCAAGAACTTTTGCTTGGCATTCTCTAAGGAACCAAGCGCCTTCCGCCTTGCGACACCACTATCTAAGAATGCCACAGCTCTGAGAGAAATAAATAACGACCCTTCAACATCTTCACCTTGCAGTATCTGTCTATTCAGAAAGAAGGGGAGGCTGTCTTTGCAATTCCTCTTTTCTAAAACTGCCAAGTTGGGGCTGGAGAGAGAGGACTCAGTGGTTGCTGCTCTCCCAGAGTCCTGGAGCTCAGTTCTCAGCACTCGTGTTGTGGTTCACAACTATGAGCATAACAACCCCAGTCACAAGGGATCTTATGCCCTCTTCTGGCCTCCACAGGCACTGCAAGCATGCATGATGTAGTGCACAGACATACATGCAGGCAAAACACCTATACACATAAAATAAATCCTAAGACATAAATAAATAAGAGCAGAGACATAAATAAATATTGCAGAGATTGATAGCCAAGTCTGGCCCAGATGGATGCTCTCCGTCTTCCTTCCAGAAGTCTTTCTTATTTCAGCAGCACATGGAGCTGCCTAGACATAGACTACATATCCTAGTTTCTCTTGTGGTCAAACGGACCATTGGATTAAGTTCAGGTCAGTGGGATATGAGTTGAAGTGACAGATAAATGCCTAAGTGACCTCATAGTCACTGGCCTTTTTCTCGCTCTGATTTCCCTTCCTGTTGGCTGCTGAACAACAATTCTCGAGGCCGACCAATACACCATGAGTGACCATTCAGGACCAGAAAATAAAATCCATGTAATTAAGCCCCTTTAGTGTGTGGCAACTTCAGGTCAGCGGATGAGTGTCCGACTGTAGTAGTGACTGAGTACTTTCTACGCTGTCACCTACCTTCATTTTACGCTCATAACATTTCTATTCCCCTCTTCCAATCTCCACTTGTGAATCTGCTGCTACTTTACTGGACTCCCACTTTACTCTGCTGAACTTCTGACTCACAGCTGGCCTCCTTTGATGACATGAGCTCCCTTGATGTGGAGCGTAGACCACACAGTGTAGGAGAAAGGAGAGTAGACTCAAAGGCAGATGGTCCAGCTTTTCATCCTGGGGGGGCTTCCACCATCCACTGACAAAATGTACAGCCAAAGTAATCTCCCAAGAATGAAAGAAATGGTAGGCATCAGGCCTGTGTAGTCTCTGGTCTCGTGTAGATGGCTTCCCCAACCTCAGCTTATAAGATCTGATCATACAATAAAGGCATCTGGCCTCATGGCTAAGATCGCACTCTGGAAATAGAACAAATCTGGGTTTGAACCCAAGCCCTGCCCTGTACGTCTAATGTCACTGTGGGCACGTTAACCAAGTCTTGGTTTTTGCACCCATCATATGGGTCAGTAGCATCCTAACAGAGCAACTATGAGAGGGAAAGAAAGGGGTGTGCATAAGTACGTCATATATGCCAAAGGCTATGTCATATATTTTCGAGCTCTTAGGAAGGCTCTCAGCCTTTTCCCCATGCTAGTCCCTCTGTAGTAGCAGCTCTCTCCTCCTAGCCTCTGGGGAATTCCTTCAGTCACATAGCAATGCCCCGTGATACCATCTAGCTCCTTGACCTGAGCAATCACCTTCAACTCACTTGCATTACCGAGAAGTCACACATCTTAATTCCCATATCATAGCACAGTCCTCTTGACTGTTCAAATACCCCCTCTTCACTGGGGACATGCTATATACTTTGCTGAATTCCAGGTACTTGGCAGAACATAGACACTCATGTATGAATACATCCTTGACTTCATTCTAATCAACCTAGCCCTCCTCTGCATTAGGACTGGGGTTTTTACCATTAACTTTCTGATTATGTTCAGCCAATGAATTGTCCTATCAAATTATTTTAAACTAAAACCTAATCGGCATCGCTGGTTAGTCTAACAGTCAACTATCCAAACACGATCCATCTACAGATAACTATTCTTTAATGAGAATGCTTTGGTCAAACATCTCTTCGTGTTTTCTCAAACACTGTTGGCAAAGTGCAGTTTAAGAGATATTAAAATTCAGGGCCCCGGGAGACAGTGCAGTGAGTCAACGTGCTTGTCACTGGTCCTGATGACCTGAGTTTGAATCCCAGAGCGCACACGACAAAAGCAGAGAGCTGATGTGTGAAAGCTGTCCTCTGACTTACATATGCACGGCATGGTGTTGGGAGTGCGGTCATTTAAAAAAAAAATGTAACTAAAAATTATTTTGTTTTATGATAAGCAATAAGTTATTCGGCTTTTTAAGGATAGGACAGAATTATAAGTACACTTTGGCTGGGATGTAGCTCAGGGTCTAGCACAGGCTTAGCCTACATGAGGCCCTCAGTTCAGTCCCTGGCTCTGCAACCAAAACCTTGCCAAGTTGATGAAATTCCTATTTAGCAAACTTTCTCCATGTGCCTAATTGCCTCACAGCGACGGTGAAAAAGCACTTATATTCCTGTAAGAATAGCCACAAGAGAGGCCACATTCAATCCCTACAACCACTTCGGTGGCCTGTTTTACATCTACTGGATCTAGTTGTCCTCAAAACTCATCAATACTATTGTTATAGTTTCCTAAAAGGAAAGAGAATGAGTGTGTGTGTGTGTGTGTGTGTGTGTGTGTGTGTGTGTGTGTGTGTGTGTGTGTGTGTGATAAGAGTACTGTTCCTTTAAAAATGCAATAAAAGATTCTGGTCAAATGTAATCTTCAACAGCACAAAGAGCATGTGTGCGTGAGAGATTTCAAACAGCAGACATTAAGATGATAGGCTACCTCGATGCAGACGTGATGCATTCCTCCAGCCTTGTTCTTCTGCAGGAAGCCTGCGATCGGACTATCACTCCCCAGTGGATGAAGCAGTTCCATCTTGGTATTTCCCAGGTTGACAAAAACCACAGATACTCCATGTTCCGGAAGAGGGACCGCCTCACTCACCTGGGCCCCTAGAACATCCCTGTAAAATGACGAGGCCTTTTCCAAATCTGGTACTGCTATGGCCACATGATTGAGTCGACCCAGCTTCCACACAGGACTGGATGCTTGATGCTGGGACGGTGCTGTGGAAAAACTTCTCCCTGCTGCAACTGGAGTCTGGACTCTGGAGAAAAGCCCTGGAAAACCAAACAGCGACGGATAGCTCTCTTTTGAGAATTAATGTCCTTCTGAATATAATTTTAAAAACTAATCAAAGGGCTGTAAAACCCATTCTTTACGCTATCTATACTTTTTATTTGATGTTAATTGGAAAAACTTGTGTGAAAACAACTCGCCCTCCTCTTCCAAGAATTAAAAAGCCATGCAGTCACCCAGGCCTGGGGGCATAGATCTATAATCCCAGCTACTCTGGAAGTACCGGCAGGAGGGGGGTGGAAGCTCAAGAGTAAGCTGCAGAGTGAGTTCAAGGCCAGCAGGGGCAGATTAGTGAGACTATCTCCAAATTAAAAATAAAGAGGGCTGAGACTACTCAGAGGGCTGAATGGTAGAGTGGTTACTTATTAAGCATGAGGCTTTGGGTTTAAACTGCAGTTGGAGGGGCGGTTATTTGTCTAGAATTACAATCTAATGCTAATTTAGAGGTTAGAGTGCACTCGCTGCCCTGGTAGACCTAAGTTCAGTGTCCAGTACCCTAAGTTCAGTGTCAACTGTTGAGCAGTTAATAACTACCTGGGATGCCAGCTCCAGGGAGATCCGATGCTTCTGACCTCCAAGGGCACCTACACAAGTACACAAACCCACAACCAGATCCAAACACATACACATAATTAAAAGTAATAAAATACATTTTAGAACTCCAGTTCTGAGCTTCGCTTTCACTCGGAATGAAGAACGCCAATTTTCATAGTAATGTATGTGTATTCTAACGCGTAGTGGCAATGGTATACTAGGCAACTCAGTGATGCTCGCGTTTTACATAAATCTGAGTGTGACAGTGAGCAACACACACGCAGTGAGAAGGACGGGCGGTTTTCTTCTCAGTCTGCACACTTTTTGTTTGTTTGTTTCATGCCATGGAGTGGGCTCACAAAAGGCACATGCCTTTTGTGTACATTTTATTAATGCAGCTTTTAAAAACCTAACTTTTGGCGGAGAACTAGATCAAGTTGTATGCAACATGTTGGGATTTCTTCCGAGCCAGGGTTTTACATTATTTCTTTATATAATTTGACAGAATAGAAGCAGAACTATTCCGGGTGGTGAAGAAACCCTCTTCGGTGTGCTGGATGGTTTTATGACAACCTGACATATGGTAGAGTCATTTGGGAAGTGGAAACCTTAATTGAGAAAATGCTCTCACCAGATGGGCTTTTGGGGAAACATGTGGTCCATCTTCCTAGTTAATGACTGATGTGGGAGAGTCCAGCCTATTGTGGGCTTTGCCATTCCCCAGCTAGTGGTCCTAGGTGCTATAAGGAAGCAGACTGAGCAAGCCATGAGAGGCAGGCCAAGAGTTCCTGCCTTGTGTTTCCTCTGTGATGGACCATTACCTGAAGGGTAAGATAGAATAAGCCATTATATCCTCAAGTTGCTTTGTGCCGTGGTGTTTGTCACAGTAATTGAGACCTGACCAAGACCTTCAGCAACTGAAGAAGAATGGCGTTATTCTGAAGATGCCTGTCATTCTGCTTCCGTACTTCCTAAACACTAGGCTTTAAGAGCCAGACTCGACAGAATGAAAACTGTATACATACGATGAGGTTACTGAGTTGTAAAAATACACTACTTGATTTAGCTTAGGAAGGTCTCCTTCTACATCTTGGTTTGCGTGAAAATTACTAGAATACCCAAAAGTGCTCCTCATCAACAGTTAATGTGGTCCAGTGCTATGCACTCTATGTTATCATAAAATCCAAGTGTATAAATACCCAAGATACACAAATAGAAGTGTACAATTAAAACTCAATCCCTGCAAAGAGAACATCCAATCTTTACAATGTAAAAATGCCCTGATGTTTTCTATTCTATCTGTTTTCAAAACATAGCAGGCCCATCAACTAATTATTTAATTTTCTGGCTCAGTGTGAAGAGTATACAGATGGAGCCAAAACCATAACTCACACAAACACTTAGAGGGGGCACAGAGTGAATTCTCAAATTCTCACTGCTCAGTACTGGGAACCACACCAACCCAAGGCCTTCACACAGGCCATTATAGAAGGACAAAGGGATACTTGTTCTATGTCCTTGTCCAGAGGCAGAACTGATGAGATCTGGCTCTGGGACCAGATTCAGTACCTTCATGGAGTTCATGTTTCAGTCCTGGAACCTGAATTTCTCCCCTGAAGGGTTGTGGTTATTAGTCCTTCTCTTTGTGTTCTCTTACTCAATATTGTTTGGTGAACTTTCTGCTCACCATGGCCCGTTCTCACCCTAAAAATAGTACATAATATTTTGTACTTCTTCATAAGCTTCCTTGGCATAAGTTATCAGCTTGTGCAAGGCCTCCTGGCCCCAGATCCCTGTCTTCTGTATTTTCTCATCCCTGGTCCTCCCTCTCAATACCTCACCAGTTGGGATACTTACTCAGAATTGGGTCAGCTGAGGACATACACTGATGGCTTGCCAATGAACTGCATGAACATTTTCTATAAACCTACTTCAAGAGGGCACAGTATTACAAATGTGTGGTGGATGGAATGGAGTCCTGAGTAAATGTGTTTTGTTGACATGGGCACAGCCATGTCAAGGACCCCAATGGTGACCCATGGGGATGACCAAGCCTTCCTCTGGTCCAACTAGGAGTGTGTTTAGGAACAACTGACCAATGTGTGCCAAATCTAGCAACAGCAGCTGCCTCCCCCCAGATGACTGCAATCTCAATCTGACCCCTTATAGAGACCTCCATCTACCCCTTTCTTGCTGTAAAAAAAAAAAAAAAAAAACAAAAAAACACACGCTGAGTTTCCAGGTTGTGTTGCTGCCCTCCATCAGAGCGAGCACAGTCTACTCCATCCTAGTTTTTCTGTATGTGTGTCTGTCCTTTCTTTAGTCCTGAGTCACCCCCGTCAGGTTCCCAGGATCAGCAGAAGAGGACAATGCACATAGGCTAGCAGCTTCTTTAGTCAAACTTCTCCTCCCCTTCTGTGCACATCTCCTGAGGGTACTAGTTCGCAATGGGTTCAATACAGTGGTTTTAAAACAATATAGATGGATAATGTCAGTGAGCTTTCCAGATAGTGTGTGTAGTAAGAAACTATAGGGAAGGTAAAAAAAAAAAAAAAAAAAAGTCCACATCCCATCTCTGATGTCCTACTGAAATAGGAGCATACAGAAATGTCAAGGGAGCAAATGATAGAATGGTCAAGTGAAAGCACCCTTTAATAACCCATACATTCTGCTCTAAGGACAACACGCACTCCGGCTGCCAAAGGAAGCGCAGGCAGCAGTTACTGGAGCTCTCTCTGGAGCTCCTTCTCTGTCATTTGGTTCCACAGAATGCCTCATTCTTTTGATTCTATAGAAACAAACTTTCTTTAATATGGGAGAAAGACAACAGTATCTTTATGTTGTAGTTGCTAAGCTTTTGACACTATCTTTTCTCTAGAAATAAGTGACAACTGGATTCTCTAGAGATGAGAAAGCTAATTT
This sequence comes from Rattus rattus, assembly GCF_011064425.1. Classification (NCBI taxonomy): domain Eukaryota; kingdom Metazoa; phylum Chordata; class Mammalia; order Rodentia; family Muridae; genus Rattus; species Rattus rattus. Next base: position 136,009,174 of record NC_046155.1, read on the forward strand.
GAGGGGGAAAATTTTCTTTTTATTGGCTTTCTCTGTTCCTTAAAACATATATTTTAGGAATGTTGTAAAAGGTCACCGTGACCCCAGTGGAAACTCAGTGACAGAGTTTACTTAAAAATGGAGACAGGGATGGCATGAGGAACACTCCTTCAATTCCGACACTCAGGAGTTCACAGCCAGCCAGATCTACATAGCAGTTCCAGGCCTGCCAGAACTACATAGCAAGACCTTACCTCAGATAGATAGATAGATAGATAGATAGATAGATAGATAGATAGATAGATAGATAGATAGATGGATGGATGGATGGATGGATGGATGGATGGATGGATGGATGGATGGATGGATGGATGGATGGATGGATGGGTGCTGGATGGATGGATGGATGGAATGGATGGACGGACAGATACGTAAGTAGACAGACCAACAGAAAGGATAGGATACAAAAATAGTCAACAGGTACATCAAATGCTCAGTGTTGGTGAGTAGCATCTGTGATTGTCAGGGAAGGCAAGTGAAATACACAGTGAAATGCACTGCTTTACATCCAACGAAAGCAAGGGCAAAAAGAAATTGAAAATCTTGTACAATGTTGAACAAAGGCTAAAATGGTGTAGCTGTCATGCAAGGGTTCGGCAATTCCACAAATCAAAAATTAAACACAGAATTATCACAGCACCCAATATCTACTCCGAAGTACTCAAGACAAACAAACAGACGGGCCTGCAAAGTAAAACTCAAACAGAATGCATACCCTGATGTTCACAGCAGCCATGTTCCCACAGACAAACCACGGTCTATCATTGAACCTTACTGACGCTCCAACAAGGAAGAACCTCTAAAGGAGAAGAGCTGGACATACACAGTATGATGCCATTTATATCAAGCATCGAGAAGTTCACAGCACAGAGACAGGCAGAACAGGATTACCAAAGGCTGGAAGGAAGAGAGACTGGGGATTGAGGGGCTCTGAATGAGAATGGCTCCAATAGGCCCACATATTTGAATGCTTGCTTCCCAGTTGGTAGAACTGTATGGGAATGGTTAGGAGGTGTGATCTTGTTGGAGTTACGCCAGTGGGAGTGGACTTGAGGTTTCAGAAGTCTACACTGTTCCTAGTATCTTTCTCTGCTATACTTGCTGATAAGTAAGCAAGCTCTAAGCTACTGCTCCAGCACAGTGCCTGCCTCCCTGCCTGCCGCTAGCCATTGTATCCTTATTATAATGGTCGTGGACTCACTCTCTGGAACTAAAGGGCCCAATAAAGTCTTTCTTCTCTAAGTTGCCTTGGTTGCGGTGTGCTATTTCATAGCAATAAAAATATAACTGAGACAGAGAGAGACTGTTTAATACATGTGGGCTTCCTTTTGGGTTATAAAAACACTTACAGGATGACCAAGGTGACACACCTGTACAGCATGACGAATCTAATAAATGTTGTATTTTTTAAAAGTAATGTGAACTTTATCAAAAGGAGGAAAAGGTATGACTCTTCAGTAAGAGTCTGTGGATAAAATCTTGTAGGCTGAGCAACTGCAAATAAAAAGTTTAAATTAATGTGATTCCTCTGCCAGTTTTATTGAGGTATGATCGACGAATATAAATCGTATAAATCGTGTACAATGAAAATTTACAATGTGATGTTCTGATATCTGTGTGTGTATTATGGATTAGCATACATCAAGCCAAGTGTGTGTGTGTGTGTGTGCGTGTGTGTGTGTGTGTGTGTGTGTGTGTGTGTGTGTGTGTGTGTGTGTGTATTCACAAAGACCAGAGGATGAAATTAGGTATCCTCTTTGTTATCCTTATATATTTGCTTTTGAGACAAGCCTCTAAATGAACCCCAGGGCTTGACTGGCGGGTGAGCTCTGGAGAGCTGCCTGTACTCCTTCCCCAGTGCTACAACTAGGACCTGTGTGTGCGATCATGCCGGACTTTTTTTTACACGTGTGTGCTGGGGACCAGAACTCAGCAATCACACTTGTAGATGTTTTACTGACTGGGCCATCCCCCAGCCCGAAGCTCACTTTTCAGAGATAAAAATTGTATTCAGACTCTTGGGAAGTCACAACAGTTTCTCTGCCTAATCTCAATCTCAGAAGGTATAACAGAGTCTCAGTCCTCTGACCTACAGAATACTTAACTTGTTATTATTCCAATAAGGAAGAATGGCTTTGCTAAAATAAACTACAATGCGCACTTATCCATGAATAAACCTGTTAGACACTTATAAACCTGAGGGTAAAAGACAGGAGTGCAAAGATGTCTACAAGAGATAGAAGCTGGTAGCATAAAGCATTAAAGGGGGAATAATGACATAGGAAGGGTTAAAGTGACTGGGGTGGGAGGGAACATGGTGAGAGGTAATGAGCACTAAAGAGCATATAGAAACCCACTACTACAGAAGCTTCCATGTACATATTGTATGTTCATACACAACACACACACACACACACAAACACACACATACTTCTTAATGGTGGTATATACTTCAGTGATACAACATTTGCCTAGCATTCACAAAACTCTAGGTTTGATCTCCTGCCTCACAAGAAAACAAAGCACCTCTTATTCATGTATATTTCTCATGACCGTTTCTTTAGTGGGGAAACTTCTTTTCGCATCATCTAGAAATGGAAACTAAACAATAAATCTGTCTCTCAGCAACCTATAAACCAGTTTTCTCCCAATTCTATATGCTAGGATATATATATGTGATATTATATATATTATATATAATAATTGAAATTATAAATGTTATACATATATGATAATTATATATGTATATGATATAACTTAATTGGAATTGCCCTATGATGGGGCAACGATGCCTTTACTTGATACATAGGATAATAAGCAAAAAAGCCTAGTGCCAAGAATGGATTGTCCCTTTTGGAACTGTTGGCCCAATAAATACCATAGATTCCCCAAACTATGAGCTATTGCCAATGCTACTAGTTACCCTCCAGAACTCCTGTTGCTGATGATACCACATACTTAAGGCACAGGACATGGGAAACTGAAGCTGGTATTCACTGTGAGCTTCATCAGTGCTGGCTATCTTTCATACGCTGGAAGGTGCTATGCACACCACTGGAGGAGGAAGGTAATCTTCACATCTTACCTAAGTGTGAACTCTGGCAGGCACATTCACCACCTTGATAAGATACGCCCACTGATGCAAGAGGGGCGGAAATCAACAGCGTTCTGATTGGATTTAAAGCCCCACTCCATAAGTTCAGCCCATACACGACATCATTATCAATGAATAAAACTGTGGCTAGATAGGTCATAGGCCCTACTACTATTAGTCTGCTAAATGGGCTTAGTGTTAAAGTCACTTTTAATGACTTATTATTATACCCATACATTAGTCCACCTCTCAACCCTCATCAGAGAAGCTTCTGTTTAAGTAGATGTTGTTTAACACAGACTTGAAAGTCGTCAAGGTACAGAAAGGAAGGTACTGCTCAGTCCTAAATAGAGCATATATATTATATATATCACATCCCCTCCTCAGGGATTACTGTGGGGGGGGAGTGTAAAAGCCAGAAGCAGTGGATGACTACAAAGAATATGGCAGTGCAGCTCACATGTTAATTCCTTAGGACAGCGTACAAAAGACCTGCAAAAAAGTCAATCCAGAGAAGATCCCAACTTGGATAGCAAGGTGGGCATGAAGTCCCACCTCTGGCTGACGAGTATTGGTGACTGATAGCGGGGAGGAGAGGGACTGCTATTTTTCTCTGAGGGTGTCACCCTGGGACCTCACTCCAGTGGCAGGCCACATGTCCTCTTGCCTCCACCTCCCAAACTTCTAAGATCCCAGGCACTTCCCACCAGTCCCTAACTGGTCTTTTCCTTTTGGAAGATGTATCCTGAGGGGTACGGTTTTAGAAATGGCTGAAGGTATTCAAGAATTTTCTGACTCCTGACATGTTGATGGAGTCCACCTCTGTGTTTGCTTTTTGCTAAAGGGACACACATTACAGTTTTGGAGTTAAAAGCTGCTTCTTATAACCCTCCGGCTCTGACAGGGTGGATAGCTCAGCGACAGAGCACTTGCTTAGCATGAGAAAGCTTTGCGTTTGGTCTCCAGCCTCACGACAAAACTGTTGTGACTCACATATATGACTTATGACCATTTTATCACATGGGGACCTTTCCTAGTCTACAGAAATGGAGACTAAACAATAAATCTACTTTTGAGCAATATATAAACCAGCTAGCTCCTCCTACCCACTGCTCAGTTACTCTATGCCTCAGTTATAGAAATCCCCGCCCCCAATGTTTTCCCAACCACTACGATTCAACAGCAGAGGACAGAATTGGAAGACTCATGTTGGATTCTACCCTTTCCCTAGTACAGACCTATGGTTTTATTTCACCTCTATATTTACACATCAATCGTTATGAAACCTTGCCATAGCCATTGTCCTTCCAAACTACATTGCAAAAGCACAAATGCCAAAGTGGGGGAGGGGCACGGTACCATAGCATGGCTTTGCCTTTTAGTCTGCGTGACCACAAAATAGAGATAATGATACAGGCACCCTGAATACCTGTGTTATTTAATCTTTACTGTGACCCTGTGGGTTGGATAATATGGAATTAGGCCTCTAGAGACTAGGTTCTTTTCCTCAACATCACTTTAAGCGGCAAAGCAGGGCCTTGAGCCCGGGTTTGACAGACATCAGAGTTGATGTTGAGAAACTATTATGTTCAGCTCATTCCTCTACGGCGCTCTTCCTTTCCTTTTTCATCCATGATGGGAATCGAACTTACGGCCTTGCATATGCTTGACCAGTATTACTCCATGAAACTATACCCAGAATCTTTTGCAGCTCCTTTCTTCTCAATTAAAAAGAATCTTACGTTACTTTGAGATAGTCTCATGAATCTTGGGTGGCCCTCAGACATGGTTGTGCCTGAGGATGGATCTGAACTTTTTGATCCCGTGTCTACTTCCCAAGTGCTGTGATTACAGGTGTGTGCCACTCTGCTGGTTCATGTGGGAATGAAGACTGAACCCAGGCTTTGTGTGCGCTGGGAAAGCGCTCTAGCATCTCTGCTAGTCTCAGCCCAGATTCTCAATGTTTAATACCATTAGTAATATGTCTGACGAGCAGGGCCTAATTTCTAAGAGAGAGCTTGATAAGGGAAAATGGGTGATTCTGCTATAGTATTTACATAATAACGACGTATGATGGGTGAGCTAAGAAGGTGGCTTCTATTTGATCTATTTGATCATATAGAAAACTATGACAACTGGGAGTGCTAGCAAAACTTCAGCATTAACTGTTAATCAGAAAATCATAGGGGTTGGGGATTTAGCTCAGTGGTAGAGCACTTGCCTAGCAAGCGCAAGGCCCTCGGTTCAGTCCCCAGCTCTGAAAAAAAAAAAAGAGAAAAAAAAAAAAAAAAGAAAGAAAGAAAGAAAGAAAGAAAAAATCATTTCCACTTTTGTGCTCTGGCTTTCACTACTATATTTTCTCTCTTACAAACATACATACACACAGTTGTACTAAGGTGTTATGTTGTTTTGGGGGGGTTGGCTTTTTTTATTTTTTGGCTTGTGGCTCATGATTTTGCCTTGGGGCCTTGTTTGTTAGGGCAGACAGGGAATTTTGTGATTGGCTGGAAAGACTGGAGGGTTCCACAAAAACCAAATTCGGTTTGAGAGCAGACTTTGAAAGATGACTAGTTTCAATAGAGGAGCAGACAGAACTTTCCAGGCTAATGGATTTGTCACAAATGTAACAGGAACTCTGGAATGATACTGCCTTACACTTTCTTCCAAGTTGAAAATCTCAGAAGGAGGGCAGTAACTGCCACCATGAAGAAAGGAAAGAAAATGGAAGAGAAAGTGAGACAGTTAGAAAAGTTGGGCATTTGTCATCAAGATTCTGCTTCTCGATTAATGAGATGGAGGTCGAAAGAACTCAAGGAACTTACAAATCCTTCTGCTTGCTTCTTTCCTGCTCATGTCAGATGAAAAAATTGAGTGTGGTACGTGTATAAAACTGGCTTGGACTGAGACTTTCAGGACTCGCCACTTTGCTCTTTTCTCCTATCTCTTAGAGTAGGCATTTAATAACTCGAGTCTCCTCCAGCTTTATTGCAAGTCCTGCCTTGCCTGTGCTCCTAGGCAGATTACCTGTCTGGTCCATGTTTGCCAAGGGCAACCCTTGAGCACAGAGAAGGACAATAAGGAACTCCCGTGCTAAAAGGAGCGCAGCTCCAGGAGCCCAACACTTCAGACCCAGGCCTTGGCCTCCCGCAGCCTCCCGTGCCCCGCACCCGGCGCCCCTGATGGTGCCCGGTATTCACCTGTAGCGCCTGCAGCCAACGCAGCGGCCTTCACTACCCGCCTCATCTCCTGAAGCTACAAGCTTGCACAGCGACCCAGGGCAAAGACAACTAGGAGAGTGGGCCGGGGGCGGCCCCGGGCGTGTCAAAGCTGAAGTGGGCGTGGAAAACAGGACAGGGGTGGGGCGCGAAGGCAGGGTGCCCCAATACCCTTTAGGGAGCTAGACGGCTGAAGGGAGGTGGGGATGTGGGGGAAAGAGAGCAAGGGGCGGGGCGTGAGGCCTGGGGCGGGGTCACAAGACTCGGAGCTTGACTGACGGCTACAGAGGGTGGGAAAAACGGGGCAGTGGCGGACGCGGCATAGGGCGACCTTCTTTTCCGTTACATTAAAATACTTATTGTATCGAATGCAAAAGCAGAAAGCGACCACGCGACACCACTGCGGTTCTCTTAGAAATACAAAACATTTGGAGAAAGAGCCAAGACGCTTGACATGACCAATAGCCCTTTTCGGTGGTCGGCTCCACCCCTACGCATGCCCAGTAGAAGCGTTTGCTGCTTAGGGGCCGGAACCTGTGTGTGGCGGAACCTTAGGCTCTGAGCTGCAGGTTGCTTAAGGCAAGTGTTTGCGGTACGACTTCCGGCCGGTTCCCAGCCCTCGTGTGGCGCCGTAGTGTATAGCTATGGCGCCCCGCGTGTTTCGTCGACAGACCCTTGAACGGTGTCTGAGGGAAGTCAGGAAAGCCACCAACCGACCCGAGTGTTTCCTCACGTAAGTGCAGATCCAGCTCTGGCAGAGAGCGGCCCGCATCACACCGGTGCTAGGCCGGCCGGCATCCGTCAACTTCTGAAAGCCAGGAAGTGAAGTACAGGTCGCTCAGTCCCAACTTCAGTTTTTTAACAGTAAAAGCGGTTCAGTGTAGATTTCCTAGTTGTGCACTATTGAACTAAGTGCAGTTAATTCGCGTCCAGAGAAGCGTATTGCGTGCGGAATACGCTTTCTGAATTTGTGTCCCCCAAATACACACCGCTTACCTGTCATTGAGCTTTATTGAAAGTACGTACTTGTTGCTTTTCAGTGTATTTTCACAACTGAGCTTGCAGAGACCCAAGCAGTAGAGGAAGCTCGGAGAAGCCTGAGGAAGGGGGTTGGGGAATGACTGTAGGAGGCATAGGGGTCCAGGACACCACAAGAACACGGCCCACCTAATCAACTAATCAGGGTTTATGGAGGGCCCCACAGAGACTTTATTGGCTATCACGGAGCCTGCGTTGATCCTCTGCATATATGTTGTGGTTGTTTAGCTTGGGGTTTTTGTGGAACTCCTAACAGTGGAATAGCGGCGTTTCTGATTCTTTCACTCTTGGGGCCCTTTTACCCCTCCTGGGTTGCTTTGTCTAATCTTGATATGAGAATTTGTGTTCGGTTGAAGCCTACTTTTTTTGAAGGGAAACCGAGGAGCAGTGTGGATCCGGGGGAGGTGGGGAGGGAGAAGAGGCTGCAATTAGAATGTTTTGTGTGAAAGAATAAAAACAAATTAGGAGAGACTTCTTTCTTCCCAGCATTTTGATTAAGTTCTGTAAAATTATGACTCTGACTTATATTGAAAATTTTAGCAATAGCATCACATCATTATGTCCAAAATAGAGCTCCCCTCCCCTCCCCTCCTGTATTCTCCTCTCCCCTGAAGTCATTTCCCCGTTTCCATTACCTTAGCTTACTTTTACTGCCCCACTAAATGGCAGTTCTATCATTTCATTTATTCAGATTCAACTAGTCTACTTCCTTGATGCTTCCTTTTTGTCGTACTTTCTCCAACCCTTTAGCATCCTCAGAATCCTATCTACAATATATTTAGACACTGATTCCTAATTGTCATACTTCTGCCGTGTCTCTGACATAAAAATCCTTTGCGTCAGCTTTCTAACAACCTTTAACATTCTTTCTCTCTCCAAATTGTAAATCATCATCACATATTACTCTTTTAAGTGACAAATTCCTATCTCAGAACCCAGTTTCTATAACCTCAGCCACCCACTGTGCCTCCTCAGCCACACTACAGCTGTCTTGGTCTTTCTGTTCTTCGCATTGTCTGAACTCATCTCTTTGCTTCTAAATATTTCTTATAACCAGAATATGTGTTTCCACATCTGTACTAGACACTCTGTTTTTTCTGTAGGCCTCAATCTGTAGATCCCATTTCGGTTATCATATCCTTAGAGAATTTTCCTCAAACTTAAAGCCAAGTGGCAATCACTTGCCAAATGACTAATAATTGCAGAGTGTGTGTAATGCAGGTTTGAGGATTTAAGGCTGACTTCAGAGGAGTAGTGATCCAGCCTTTATATATACAGAGCAAAGTCAGATACCTATGGTCGGACTCATCAGCAAGATACTGTTGGGAACAAGAATCTGTACTTAAAACTGATGTCCATTTACATTTTAATTTGTAAATAAGTTATGGCTTTTATTTCTTCTTTTATTTAAGAATGCTTGATGTTATTGTGTATAATTCATCTCACTTAATCTCCTTTCCTAATAGGATTCAAAATGGACTAGCATCAAACCTCACTTCATTAACAAAAGTTCTGTATGATTTTAATAAAATATTAGAGCATGGCCGAATCTCCGGAAGTCCTTTGCAGAAACTTGAGATAAAGAGTTTTGATGATGAGCAGATTTGGCAACAACTAGAACTGCAGAATGAACCAGTCTTACAGTACTTCCAGGATGCGGTTAGTGAGGCGGTTGAGGATGAAGATCTCAGCCTTCTCCCAGAGTGTGAGGATGAGGAGTGTGAAGAGGATGCCTCAGAGGTGGAGGCTGACAACCAGGAGAACGTAGAGACAGACGTGGAGGATGAACCACTGTCAGACGAGGGTGGCGATGTTCCTAAAGGGAGTGACAGAGTCGAAAGCTCAAGGAAACCTGACCCGAGGAAAAGTCCTGCTTTCAGCGATGAGGACTCTGACCTTGACTTTGATATTAGCAAGTTGGAGCAGCAGACCAAGATGCAGATCAAACCACCTAGAAAGCCAAGGGAAAAGTCTGTAGTAGATGATAAGTTCTTCAAACTATCCGAAATGGAGAGCTTTTTAGAAAAAGTGGAAAAAGAAGAGGAAAAAACACCTGATGGTGAAGAGGAGGAAGAGGAAGACATTGACCTTTTTGAAGACATTGATTCAGATGAAAATGAGGGAGGGCTATTTGGGAAGCAAAAGATTAAGGTAAGGTTTTGGGAGAAGAAACTGTTTCTTTAAAGTACAAGTCATGTTTTCCTAAGGAGAAATTTAATGTGCCTCACTTATTTGACCCCAAGTGACATATGGAAAAAGGAGCAAACGTGAAGAATCGGACTAAGAGCTGAGCCAGTAGTGCAGGAGTCTAGTAAGCCTCAGGAGTGGGAGGCTGAGGCAAGAAGATGTCTCCTCAAAACCAGCCTGGCCTACATTTGCTTTGGTTGTCCTTAGATTTCTATGGTGGTTAACTAGTTGCCAGTTTCCCTAACAACTATTTTTGGCTGGCGTAGTGGTAATGTTAGAAAACAGTTTGTACAGGTGTATAATATACCTATGTATATACATGAGAATTTTTATACAATTTTCTATCTTTAAACTTCAAAATGTTTTTATTTTAGTCAAATAAAAGTAGCAGAAATCTGAAATACAAGGACTTCTTTGATCCAGTTGAAAGCGATGAAGAAATGACTGGTGTGGAAGGCGAGCTGGGGTCAGACGAAGAGGAAGGGCTCCCTGAGGAAGCAGCAGAAAGCATGTCTGAAACGTGAGCATTTCAAATCCATCTTGAGTTTGTAAGCAGGAGTGATCCATTCAGAACTGTAAGGTATTTCTCAGGGTTGTCAAGTACGTAACCAAGTAACTTCCAAATCTCGTAGAGGGTTCTGTGCTATCAGCAGCTAGAAAATGTCTCTGAATTTCAAGGACATTGGAGATCATTTAAAGAATAAAATTTGCACCACCAGGAGCAGCTTTTTATTTTATTTATTAGTTTTTCTGAGACAAGGTTTCTTGTGTAGCCTTGGATGTCCTATAACTGGTTCTGTGGAGCAGGCTGGCCCCAAACTCACAGCCTCTGCCTCCTGCGTGCTGGGATCAAAAGTGTGCATTATCATAGACCAGCTAGTCTTGCTATTAGAAAGAAGGAGCGTGCATGGGTTTTTGCCAATAAAACATTACTTTTTTTAAAAAGTATTTAAAATTTGAATACTTTGTGTGAGTGTTTTGTTTACATGTATATTCGCACACCACATGTGTGTTTGGTGCCTGCAAAGGCTAGAATAGGGTGTCAAATCCCCTGGGGCTCTATACAGAGCCACCAGACAGTTGTGAGCCACCATGTGGCTTCTGGGAATTGATCCTCTTGTAGAGCAGCCAGTGTTCTTAGCAATCTTTCCAGTTCCCAGTGTTCTGTGTGTAAGTAAGCATTTGTGTATTTGGTATAAGTGCTTTTTTTTCCTGTTTCCCCATAGCAGGTATTTCACCTAAAGAATATCTTTCTTAGCCAGGTATAATGATGTATACCTTTAATCATATTGTACAGCTTTAGTCATAGCACTTGGAAGGCAGAGGTGGGTTTCTGTGAGATTTAGTCCAGTTTAGTTGACCAGCAGTTTGAAGACAGCCAGGGCTACATAGAGAGAGACCCTGTTTCAAAAAAATACTTAAACTGTAAAGGGGGGGATGGGAATCTATCTTCCTTTTGGGTCAGTGAGATGGCTCAGTAGATAAAAGGACTTGCCGTATGAGCCTTGTGACTTAAGTGATCAGAAAATTTGATCCTCTAAACTCACTGAAATTGTTCTCTGACCTATACATTTATGATAACCTCTACATTGTGGGCTACACTTATGCCCACACATGTAATGTATGGAAAATAACAGTAAATAAAATTAAAAAAACAAAAGCATGTCTTTTGTTCCATAGAAACTTAGTGCTATTGAATGACAGAAGGTATTAAAAAGTACTTTATTATTGGATGTTTATCTTTGTGTTTCTAGTGCCCTGTAGTAATTTTCCTTTGATTCATCTTGGTATTATAGGGATGAAGATAATGACTTCGAAGAAGATGAGAGTAGTGGTCAACAGAAAGGCTTGAAAAGAGTGACATTTGCTTTGCCTGATGATGAGGCTGAAGATACGAGTTCCTTAGCTGTAAAGCAAGAATCCGATGAAGTTAAATCCTCTTTTGAAAAAAGACAGGAGAAGGTAAGCCTCAGGAATGGTGTTGTATTTTAACACGGTAGGAACTCAAACAACTAACCTATCCTTTGAAAAGCAGAGACCTTGCTCCCTGAAGATTATGTATACTGAGCTAGGCATTATGTTGTATTGCTGTAAACCCAGCATTTGGAAGGCTTAGTCAGGAAGATTATGTCAAGTTCAGGGCCAGTTTGGGCTACATAGTGAGCAGCAAGCCATAGCTGACCTTCTCTCACAAAGTAGAGATAGTAATAGCAGCACTGTATGCTGTGTTTAGATACCACATGGAGAGAGTCCCGTGACGTGGATAGGCTGGTAGCCTTCATTTGGAGCCTGCCATGTAAAATCTGTTTTCCTGTCTGTGTGTGCTTCTGCTTGGCCACACTGTGACCCTCTTACCTGTGTGAGCTGCTCTAGGAGGTACTCTCTATTGAGTGCCAGACAATGATATTATGCAACTAATTGTAGCAACTTTAGTTTGACCCTTGTCCTTTGGTTCTGTCATTAATTCATCTTAAAGTGACATCACACAGAAGTGAGAACAAGTAGAAAGTGAATATTACAATTACCTAAAGAATTATTTTTCAAAAGTAATTTAAACTAAGTCCAGGATTGACACCTTGTTCCTAGAAGAGATAGAAAGTCTAAAAGAAGTAACTTTATAATATGTTGCTACCTTAATGTCTTCCCAACTCACTCCTTCTCTCCATATCCCAAAAAATATTTGGTTTCACAGAGGAATTATACAGAACTCTGAGGAATAAATAATTAATGTTTAGTTGATAGCCACATATAAAGAATAAAGCAGAATTTATACACGGGACTAACTAAACCTCACTTAGCACATAAGTAACTACATCGTCTTGAGCCTCATTCTCGAGTAGTGAAGCAAGAATCCAAAATAACTTGGTGAGAGCATCGCCACAAAGTCACATGGGCCTCATGCTTTTAAGTCAGTATTAGGGAATCAAGCATAATCCTTATTTTAGAGATTTAGGTCATTTTGGTAAAACATGGTCTGCTGCAGGTCTGCCAGGGAGATTTGACCACAGTTTACTCCTTTTTGAATTCAGTGAACTACACATGTATCAGGTCAAACACTGCCATCGTGCTTATTGGCCAGATTCTAGAAACACTGCCTTAATAAGACTGGGACAAAGTGTCCACTGTTATAGTCCCCACTGTCACCTAACTTCCAGTTTGGACTTGTCAGTGTAGCAAAGAAACAAAAGGTAAGGTGAACGTAAACACTTTATTTGCAGAAGGTCGAGTTGAGACCTGTCAAGTGAACAGAGGACGAGTAAACAATTTTATCTTTTCTGTAAGATAAACTTGCATTGTGTCTGCCAGTGTCTTTCAAAATGTCTGTTATGGAGTCGAGATGAGAAAATTGGGTATAGAGTCAAGAGCCAGTCTCCATCAAAGCTAATATTCCAGACAAAAATTACTTCAGGAAGTTGTCATAATTCAGCATACCAGTGGCTTGTGAAGACTTAGATCATTTAAGTAGAACAGAGTCCCCAAATAAACTTCCCCCAATGCTTGTAGGGAGCTTAGTACATTAATGAGCATAGCAGTTCACACTGACCCCTCCCTTGTTTCCTAGATGAATGAGAAAATCGCATCTTTGGAAAAAGAGCTGTTGGATAAAAAGCCTTGGCAGCTTCAAGGGGAAGTGACGGCGCAGAAGCGGCCAGAGAACAGCCTGCTGGAGGAGACTCTCCACTTCGACCATGCTGTCAGGATGGGTATGGTGTCCGCTGAGCTCCTAAACAGCGTGTCTACTTTTGTGCTTTTCTGTAGTTTGTTTCAGAAAGATTTTAAGTGCTGGTCGTTATTTTCCCTGATTGTTTTAAAAGCTTGCAAACATCCAGAAAAGTTGGAAAAATAGTACAGTCTGTGCTGTTTAACCGAATTCACCAGTTGGTAACAGTTTGCAATCTTGGCCTTTGGTCTCCTGAGCATCTTGTGATTGTGTATGATCTTCACCGTTAAAAAGTAATTGTTAGAGCTGGGGAGGTGGCCCAGTTGGTAAATTACTTGCTCTGCAAGCGTGCGTGCGCACCTCAGTTGGGATCCCCGATGCCCCCCACCAAAAGCTCCTGAGATTCTAGTGCTGAGGAGGAAGCAGTGATGGGGAATGGCTGGAGATTGCTGACCAGCTAGCTTGGTAGAATTCATGTCAGAGGTTCAGTTAGAGACCCTATCTCACAAGGTAAGGTGGAAGGCATTCCAGCAAGGTACCCAGTGTTGACCTTTGGCCTTTGTGAAACATAATGCATGTGTGCACATCACTCACTCACGCAGAAGGAAAGTGCCGGTATCATGGCACTTAACTGCTAAGAAGGGTGTCCTAGGGCATTGGGGTGAAGTGTCATCATTTACCAATCCACTGAAGTTTTATGCTTCTGAAACTTGGGAGGAACATCAGCAAGCTTGTTAAACCTCAGGTGGGCATAGAGTTCAGATGGTAGACTATTTGAATTCCTGGATATGAACCTATGTACCACAGAAACCAGACATGGTGGCCTAGCCTAGTACTTGAGAGGATGAGGCAAGTATGTCAGAGTTCCACAGAAGTACAAGGCATCCTCAGGTTACTTGGTTAGTTTGAGACCAGCCTGGGCTATGGGAGACTTTCTCAGTGCACACACACACACACACACACAGAGGGTGGGATGGAGGGAGGGAGACAATGTGTGTGTAAGGAGAGGAAAATTTTTCTTGTCCCCCCCTCCCCTCCTTCAAAACAGGGTTTCTATAGACCTGGCTGACCTTGAACTCAGAGATCTGACTTCCTCTGCCTCAAGTGCTGGGATGAAGGCGTTCACCACCACTCCCAGCTTTGACCATAATGGCTGCAAGAAAGAATTTGATGATGTAGCCAGGGTTACAGTGCAACTGTGAACAATTGAGTGGACTGTGCAGGGTGCAGGCTTACAAACAACACTATAAGCAGTTCTCCACTGTCGGATTTAGAAGGTATAGGGTTGGCCTGAGACTCTGTTTCTTTAGTAAGTTCCCAGGTGCTGCTTCTGTTGTGGGTCCAAGAAGGATTTGAGAATTCTCGGTCTGATAATTTGTTGTTCTAACAAACATGCTATGCTTCTTTTAGCCCCTGTAATCACAGAGGAAACCACCCTCCATCTAGAAGATATCATTAAACAGAGGATACGAGATCGGGTCAGTAAGAACAGAGTGAATTGTAACTGCAATTTTTAGAAATGATGCTTTTTAAGTTTTATGGATATGTTTGCCCTCACTGTTTGTAGAGCTGCTCTCGTCTGCTCATACCCAAGAAAGTAGGGTGCCTGGTAGGAAGGGTGGCCAGTACCATCTGTTCTGATCTTGTTGAATGGGTAGACGCTAGGGCATCTGGCCAGCTGTGGACAATCCAAGACCCTTCTTCAGTCTAGACACAGTATCTGCTGTAGTCAGTTCTGGGTCCATCTTTTCAGATGCTAATGACCTAGGAAAGAATTTTTAGGACTTGATCTGTTTTTGTAAACTTAGAATAAACATAGGCATTCTATGGTAAGAGATGCTTCCTGGGAGCTGGAGAGATGGCTCAGCAGTTAAGAGCACTGACTGCTCTTCCAGAGGTCCTGAGTTCAATTCCTAGCAACCACGCGGTGCCTTGCAACCATCTGTAGTGGGATCTGGCACCCTCTTCTGGTGTGTCTGAAGACAGCTACAGTGCCCTCATATATAATAAATAAATACATCTTGAGAGAGACAGAGAGAGACAGAGACAGAGAGAGAGATGCTTCTTGAACATGTCTGAAATGGATGAGCAAGAGCAAGACAGTACCATTACCATGTGAGAATGTCTTAAAATTTGGAGTGAAGTACAAAAACTAGGGTTATTTGGCCACGTAGTAAGGTGGGCTGGTGGTATGTCTCTAAATGAATCTTAAGGGCTGGTAGTATGGCTCTGATAGACCCGTATGAAGCTCT
Organism: Rattus rattus; assembly: GCF_011064425.1. Taxonomy (NCBI): domain Eukaryota; kingdom Metazoa; phylum Chordata; class Mammalia; order Rodentia; family Muridae; genus Rattus; species Rattus rattus. Next base: position 136,024,660 of record NC_046155.1, read on the forward strand.
GGCTCAGTTCCTAGCAAATGGTGGCGAGGAGGCTAAAGTTGGTAACAAGAGAAACTGATTGAAAACAAAAGCAGAAGAAGTATTTAAGCTAATGTCCTCTTTGCTCTTCATTGTGCTTTATTACTTGTGACTTGAAAAAAAGACACTTGTTTTTTTGAGACTGGCTGGCCTGAAATACTGTGTAGACTGGGCTTGTTTAGAACCCAAAGATGTACCTACCTCTGCCCCTCAAGCCCTGGGATTAAAGGCATGGCCATTACATCTAGCAGTCGTTGTTGTTGCTGCTGTTGTTGTTGTTGTTGAGATAGGGTCTCATATACTCCAGAATGACCTGGAACTCACTAAACAACCTGGGGGTTCTGGGCCTCCTGCCTCAACCTTTCAGGTGCTGGTATTGCAGGCATGGACTACTGTGCCCCATTTTCGTGGGGCTAGGGACTGAACCCAAGGTTTCATGCAGGCAAGACAAGCATTCTACCACCTGAGCGGTAGCCCCAGCCCCATATAATCACTTTTGAGGTTAAAAATTAATTTCTTTGCTATAATTATTGCTGAGCATAGAAATAGCTCTTTGATTCTATTAACTTATTTGCATTTCAGGCTTGGGATGATGTAGAACGGAAAGAGAAACCTAAGGAGGATGCATATGAATATAAAAAGCGTTTGACGTTAGACCATGAGAAGAGCAAGCTAAGTCTTGCTGAGATTTATGAGCAGGAATATATCAAACTCAACCAGGTAAGGTGACATCAAGGTTGTGACACTAAAGGAGGATGAGTGTTCAGTCAGTCCTGAGCTAACCTAGCGCTCAGGTAACTGTCTCCCAGCACGGATGGTGGGAAGACAGCCCATAATGTTCCCATTGAGTGTGGTCAACTACTGACGTCCCAGCAACTGCTTTGACATTTGAAATAATTGATGTAATTTATTTCTTTATGAAATGATCTCCCATAGGCTCTTTTTGTTTGTCTTGTTTTTTAAATTCTAAGATTAATTTCTAGTTGGATGGCGAGAAGACCATATCCTGGGGAAGACTTATTTCCTCATCTGGGTTTATTGGAATGAGTGCTAATGACATATGTTATCTGACTTGGGCCACAGGCAGAGCCAGTCGCTTCTTACTCATGTGGGTGCCCCCCTCCCCACCTTCTGCACCTCTACTATACCTTAATTATGACAAATAGAAGCAAACAAATACCATCTTACCTTTCAGAGTATGTATTTGGTGCTAGGGGAAGAGCAAACATAAATAAAACAGCCTGACTCTAAACTCAAGTGGCTGTCATTTCCTTATCAGTGTGAATAATCTGAGCAAACCTTGAACAAATTACATTCACATAACACAAAATTAAACATTTTATTTTACCTAGACAGATTGTCAGACACTCCTGAAATGCTAGGACTCAGACTAAAATGAACATATTTTGTGATGGCTCTGTGCTACATAGCGAGACTGTCTTGAAAAACCAAGAATAAGTAAATGAATAATTGGGAAGCACTTAGTGTAGTTTTAAGCAAGTGCTGCCTGTTTGTAGTTCCCCGTCCTTGCTCAATAATCTACTGCTTCCTCTTCCTTCCCCTCTCTGCTGTTACACCCTAGTTCTGTGAATTTGCCTGTTGTATAAATGAAGTCACGTAATTTGTGACTTTTATTTAGCATTATGTCTTTATGTTGGGCAGCATATATGAGCGCTTCATTTCTACTTTATTGCTGGATAGTGTTCCATTTATACATGGGCCACAGTTTCTTGATCTACTTTCCAGCTGAACATGTGTACTGTTCCCACCTTCTGGGTATAGGAAATCCCACTCTTAAGTGTATGGTGTTTGTGTGTGTGTGCGCGCATGTGCATGCGTGTATCTGCTTTAGTTTCCTTTGGGTCCATATCTAGGAGGGAAATGCTAAGTCTAACCTTCCGTGACCTGCCAAGCTTGCTGCCGCTATGGCTACATCATTTCACTTTGCTACCAATAATTCCCAGGAATCTAATTTCTTCATCCTCACCAACATCCATTATAGCCCTTAGACTTTGGTCCTGCTTTGGTTAGCTTACCTTTTGTTGGGCAATGCCATCGGCACTGTACTGTTCGTTCTAAATGTCAGAGGTAATGGGTACTAGAATGTGCACCCTTGTGGTCTTTGGCAGGCACTGGCACCATCATGGTGCTGATACCTGCAACTTTACTTTTGGGACATTCTTCTTCTCTCCTACCTTTTACAAACAAGGAAACACTATGTAACCCAAGCTGATCTTGAACTTGTAGTACTCTGGCCTCCGTCTCCTGAGTGTTGGGAATTACTGTACCATCATCCCACAAAACCATTGTTTTTGCTTTTTTGTTTGAGACAAGATCTCATTGTAGCCCCGTGTGACCCCAAACTCACAGAGATCTGCCTGCCTCTGCCTCTTGAGTGCGGAGACTAAAGGCGTGGGCTACCAGGATGGACTAGAGTTGCTGGGCAGTAAAGCTGTGGTTCTGTACAGACCTTCACTGTCTGTACTGTTTTTTCTGTGATACAGTTAAGCTACTTCATCTAACGTTGGCCTTGCTCATTTAGCAAAAAGCTGAAGAAGAAGACAATCCAGAGCATGTAGAGATTCAGAAGATGATGGATTCTCTCTTCCTAAAACTGGATGCCCTGTCAAACTTCCACTTCATCCCCAAACCGGTATGTGAATTTACAGTGTGTGAATGCTTACAAAGTAGCACATGTGAACTGAACAGCTCTGAGCTCTGGAGAGCTTCTTCTCAGTTGGTGTCAGGACACAGCTGCAAGTTACAACAGGGCTTCTGTAAGGGAGGGTCACTTTGTTCCTGGCTTAATTCTGCCTTCCATCCTGCTGCAGCCTGCTCTCCAGCAGGCCCCTGGTCACCATTAGCCCTGAGCCTCAGTGATTCCTCCTCTCCTGGCCCTCAGTTGTGCTTAATTGTGTGATGGTGTCTCCCTCACATTGATTGGTGGCCTCTGCAAGTCGTATTAGGTCCTGGGCTTACGTCACTTTCACTGCCCAAACACTCACTGTTTAACTATCCATTTAGCAGATGAGCACACTGAAGGCGGGAATGTGGGAGGGGCAGAACTAGCACTAGGCTCTTGTGTTCTGCACTGCCTAATGTGCTCCAGCCAGTCCCAGACCTCTCAGTCTCCTTTCCAGCCTGAGCCTTTCCTGGGCTGGCTGAGATTCTGCTGACTCCTTGGAAGCCCATCTACTTGCAGCTGTCTGTAGTTCCCTGAGATGGGCTTGAACCATCATGTTGGTGCTTGCTCACAGGTTGCCCATTGCTGTCCTCTTGACCGTTATGAACTAAGGACTAGTCTAGATGCAGGCATGCAGAGGCCAGAGGGAAGCATCAGGTGTCTCATCAGGTCTTTCTCTATTGCTCTCCAACCTATTTCTAAGACAAGACCTCTCCATAGAATTAGAAGGTCATTGTTCAGATAGACTAACTTGTCAGTGAGCTCCCAGGTTCTACCTGTGTCCTCTTCACCAGCGATGGACTTAGCAAGCCTATGCGCATTTTACATGGAGACTGGTGATTTGAATTCAGGTCAACTTGCTTTCATAGCAGTCACCTGATCCCTGACCATTTCCGCAGCCCCTGCTTTGCCAAGGTCTAAAGGATTGTCAATGTTTCACACTTGAATCTAGGAATGCACCTGGCTGTTACAGGTCTTTTAATATTTTCGTTTTCATATGTGTGTCCCTAGTTTACACACTGTCTCTGCAGACATGAACTGTTCACCAGCTGCCATGTTGTATTGTATTTTGAGATTTCCTCCCTATTTGTTTTTGACTGTAGGGGAGCACAGTATTTCTCATAATCTCTGGACAGTGGCCTGCTTGACAGGGATTGTTTTCACATTCCACAGTTCTTCTTGCTTAGGGTCTGGGCTCCTGTCCTCTTCTCATGTGGTTCTGCTCTTATGACATTTCCCCGAACAGTGTCCTCTGTGCCTGGCTGAGACACTGGTATCTTGAAATGACAGTGCTATACAGACCCATATACAGCCTCTCGAAAGATTGAGCATATTAACATTCCTTCATATACGTTATGTTAGTTTTATAAATAGTTTTGTACCATTTCATGCTAATATATGAAGATAGGTTTCTAGTAGCTTAAATAGTTTGTATTTTTCTCATAAGCATTTTTTGTATATCTCTGCAGAGAGCTTAGATTTGTTTCAAAACAAAAAGCCACGTGATAATTAATCACCAAGTTTTATTAAGTACATGGAATTGCTTGAGAATGCCCACATAGGTGGCATGGAGTACTGTTTTGCTGAGGTGGAGAGGTGTGGATATGTAGGTATAAATGCTACTGGGATGGCTCTGATGTTGCCTGTTGTCAAGGTCATTCCAGTCAGCCCAGTGATGGATGGATGGATGGATGGATGGATGGATGGATGGATGGATGGATGGATGGATGGATGGATTTATTTATTTTTAGTGTGTGATTTTAAAAAATTCTCCTTCTTCTCTCAGTTTACCACCCACCTCCCCTCGCTCGCCCCAAGATCCACCTCCTTTCTCGTCTCCCTCATCCCAGGGATCTCAGCCCAACACAGCACTAGATGGAATAAAAGTAGTTACAGATCCTCACATAAGGCTGGGCGAGGCAACCCAGCAGGAGGAAAGTATCCTGAGAGCAGGTAAAGGAGTCAGTGATCAGGGACATTCCCGTCCCTCCTCACCCCCCCCCCAAAAAAACCCACCAAGCCAGCAACCCTAACAAGTGCAGAGGAAGTCAACTCTATAAAAAAAAAGTTTGTGAGGTTGGAGATTTAGCTCAGTGGTAGAGCGCTTGCCTAGCAATCGCAAGGCCCTGGGTGCAGTCCCCAGCTCTGAAAAAAAAACAAAAACAAAAAAAAAAAAAAGTTTGTGGCCAATGCTTGCCCCACTTCTTCTCCCCCACTAAATGCCTTATCTCTTTTCTAGCCTGTTCCTGAAATTAAAGTTGTATCGAATCTGCCAGCCATAACCATGGAGGAAGTGGCCCCAGTGAGTGTCAGTGATGCAGCCCTCCTGGCCCCAGAGGAAATCAAGGTAAAAAGGCAGTGTGGGAATGTTTAGTGACTCCCTCTAAGTAAGTTCATTGCAGCCAGATGCGCATTTATTTAATGTGACTTCCTTTGAGGTTTAGATCTCTGTAATTTCTATGTATATTCCCCCCCATACTCCTATAGCCGAGTTGTACATCGATGGGTTCAGCTAACTGCACTTTGAAAATATTCAGCAAAGAAAGTTGAATCCGAATTGATCATGTGCAGAATTTTTTATCAGTTATTTGTGTGTAGTGGTTCCATTGTCCTAGGACTTCATGTAATCTGCACAATTTGAAGTGTATGGAAGCATGAATGCAGGTGATATGAATGATGTATATACAAGACTTGAGCATGTAGTAACTTGGAGTATCTGCAGGGGCCTGGGATTGATCCTCTGGCTGGATGCCTACATAGTGAGCCAAATGATTATACAATACTTAAAAATCAATCTATATACTCAAGCATCAGTCAAAGTTACAGATAGGAAGATTATTAAAAATGTTTGGGGAGGGGGATGGGCTAAGGGGCTTATGGCTGGGAAACCGGGAAAGGAATAACATTTGAGATGTAAATAAAAATACTCAATTTAAAAAAAAGAAAATGTTTTAAAATGCCTGTTTCAGTCTTGTGAAGACCAGTAATACTTTAGTATTAGCTCATCCCATGTTGGTTTTGACTGTAATAATCATGAACTGCAGTGTAAGCCTAGTGAGTGCTGTAATCTAGACTCTAGTAGACCATTTGGACACTGGAACACATTGGATAACCAGGTGCTGGCATTCTCTGACTCGTGAACATGGAAATTCTTTCCTTACAGAAACAGTGGCTTCAGGCAGGCCCTTATGTGCTCTGTTGGGGTAGCACCAGAGTCTCTCTGTCTGTCTCACTCGTGTTGTTACATGTATAGCTACCATTTCTGTCAGAACCTCCGCCATCTTAGGCCAGTGATAACCCGGTATGATGAGCTGACAGCTCAGGAGAAATGAGGAAGTCTGTCTTCACTGGATACAGGATTCTCTGCTTTCTCTCTTTCTTGATATCTGGGAGGTAGTGATCCAAACCCAGAGCCTGTCATTCACAGCTTAGAGCCAAGGCTGAATCGGACATGTCCTGTGACCCATGTTGACCAGTGCTGGGGGGTTGAGAGCTTAGCTCTTTTTCCTTTGTGAGTTCATGTAGAGCTGAACGCTTACTCAGAGTCAGTTCTGGCAAAGAATATAGTGTAGGCTTTAAAAGTTACCAGAGCTCACTGGAACCAGACAAGGCTCACTCTGAATCCTCACACACTGCCACGGACACTCAGCCATTGGCCATTGTGTGCTTTTCATCCCTCAGCAGACGATAGACTTCATTCCAGGTATAGTCAAGTTGACAATCAAGAATAGCTATCACAAGGGTTAAGGTGTTTGTTTGTTTATTTATTTATTTATTTACTTTTAATAGGAGAAAAATAAAGCTGGAGATCTAAAAACAGCTGCTGAGAAAACAGCTACAGACAAGAAACGAGAACGGAGGAAAAAGAAATATCAGAAGCGTTTGAAAATAAAGGAGAAGGAGAAGCGGAGAAAATTGCTTGAAAAGAGCAACCCAGATCATTCTAAGTCCAGCAGGGCAGCAGCTTCCGAGAAGCTCAAACAGTTGACCAAAACAGGCAAAGTGTCCTTGTTAAAGGTAAGTAAGGAGAGGCCTGAGGGGGAAAGGGAGGATGCAGGGCGGGCACTGGGCTGTTTCTCAATTAGGGTGTCAGAGCTACCTCGGCCTTCTAGAGACATACTACTCAAGAGTGGCCTCAGCACCCTGTAGCCTTTCTAGAGACCTTTACGATTACAGGCCTGGCAGCAAGTTTTCTTCTTTCTGTTCTTCCCTTAAGATACAAGGTGCTATAACAATGGAAAATATTTGTTAAGGTAGCTGATTGTAGTGGCTTTTCATGTTTATACATTTATTCATTGTTGTAATCATAATGTACTGTTAGACTTTGGATTTTTTCATAAAACCACATTTTGTAACATCTGTTTTGTTTTAACTGCAGGATGAACGAAAAGATAAGCCCTTAAAGTCATCTCAGGCATTCTTTTCTAAATTGCAAGATCAAGTAAAAATGCAGATTAATGATGCAAAGCAACCTGGAAAGATAAAGAAGAAAAAACAGGACATTTCTGTTCATAAATTAAAGCTGTAACATATTTAAAATTATTGTATAAATCTGTAAGTTTCTCTCTTTATTCTGTTTTGTAATAAAATTCCTGAGACCTTAGTTTGCTTCATGTTGTTTTAATAAAGACCATCACCAAAGCCACTTGTGCAGGAAAGGGCTTATTTCCTCTTACAGCTTACAGTCTGTCACTGAGGGAATTCAAGACAGGAACTTGGAGGAGGGAACTGAATCAAAGGCCGTGGAGAAACAGTTTACGTACAGGCTTGTTCTCTCTGGCTTTTCCAGATTACACATGTAACACAGCACTACTTCCTAAGGGGTTGTACCACCCACAGTGGGCCAGGTTCTCCCTTGGCCAATCATTAGCCCAGGAAATGTCCCGCAGACTTCCCTATGGGAGTCTTTAGAGGCATTTCTTAGTTGAGGTGTTTTTTTCCCCAGATGATCCTGCCTTGTTTTAAGTTGACAAAAGTGGTCCACATTTGCTTCATAGGAACTATTTGAGATTTCACAGTGCTGTGGCAAACTTAATTGGAATGCCTCTCTGGGACCAGGGGTGGCACAAACCCATAATCTAGCCATTCAGAAGATGGAGGCTGGAGGCTCAGAAATTCAGGATTTGGGGTTGGGGATTTAGCTCAGTGGTAGAGCGCTTGCCTAGCAAACGCAAGGCCCTGGGTTCGGTCCCCAGCTCCGAAAAAAAGAAAAAAAAAAAGAAATTCAGGATTTTCCTTAGCTCCATAGTGAGTTAGACACCAGCTTGGATCACACTAGGCCCTAAATGAACAAAAACCAAATAATAGCCCTTCTGGGTTTCTGGGGGTGTCTCACAGATCTGAGCTTCCATACCCTCTTCCTGCATTAGTGCTGTCTGAGCTGATTCCACTTTCTCACTACTTTCCTGCTATGAGAAGCTCCCAGAGCAGCTGCTTTGCTCACAATCACAATGCAGTCTTTCGAGTTCTTTTCTTCTCCAGGTATTGTGTCTTATTTCATGAAACAGCACTTTCATGTGTGTGGCTTTCAGCTTTCCCTGTAGTGAGAGTTTTGGTTTCTTTAAGAACCCAGTTATGTTATATGAATGTGTTTTTGTCTTAGTCCCAGTGTGGGACATGGGGCTGCTTCAGTTTGTGCACAGCCGTGACGTATTATTGTCTCATGCTGGGGTCTGAGGTGATTTTTGCCAGTTGCAGATAGTTTACTTCTGGGGACTCTGGAGAGGGGCTAAATGCCAGAGCCCTGAGAGAGCCTGTGGCAGCTTCTCCCCTTGCTGCTGCCCTTGCTACTGTTGGATCTGTTATTGCTGGGTTGCTAGACTGCTGCATATTCTCACAATGAAGCATGGACTTGCCCCACAGATTCCAGTGACCCTAAGCAGCAGGAAGTAGCCTATAGAGGTCTATGCCTCCTTTCCCCTCTAACATTCTTTCTCTCCTCCCTAGTGTTAGGGAGTTGGAAGGGATGAGAGTGGAATAAGAGATGGAAGGGAGGTAGAGCTATAAGAACCTAAATAAAACAGATATGCCAACATTTCCCCTTTGGAAAATCTTAGCACCTGAACAAAGGGAGACACTGCAGTTTACAGTAAGCTACGGAGCAGACAGATGAAGTCTAGAAGGGAATCCAGAGGCAACAGGCTCAGTACAGCTTTGAATGCAGACTGACAGTCTTCAGATTCCTGGTGGTCATAGAACAAGGTCCTGTGGGATTAAACACTGGTTCTCTGAGTCTACAATGTTGCTACAATGAACTGAGTTAACAGTTTAGTTTTAGTTATAGTTAACTGTTACAGTTAATAGTTTGAAGAATGTGGTGTCTGGTGAGGGCAATGTCGGGAACAAAATGGCATTTTGTTGCTTCATCCTTGTTTGGTCAGGTAGAAGGGCAGGACTCTCCCCAGCCTTGATGTGTACATATGAGGGCCTGCATATATGCATGTGCCCTGGCCCCTGGACCTGAAGTTGCAGGTAGTTGTGAGCCAACTGATCTAGCTGCTTGTGCTGGACCCAGGTCTTCTGCCAGAGCAGTAAGTACTGGTAACCTCTGAGCCATCTCTAGTCCCTATCCCCATCCCTTTTTACAATGATGCTAATTGTATCCGTTCTCTGAAGGGCTCTATCCTCCTCATGCTTCAGCACAGGTGTGGAGGTAAGAGGACAACTTTTAGGAGTTGGTTCTCGCCTACCATATGAATCCTGGGGCTCAAATTCAGGTTATCAGGCTTAACCTGCTGCACCATTTCTCTCTAGCCATTAGGTTTTAACCCATGAGTTTGGGGGACATTTTCGGACTATGGCACCACTAATAGGACATTTTAAAATTTCCCCAAGTTGGTATGTGTTTTTGAAAGAGTCATACTACGCAGCCCCAGGACACCTACCTAGACCAGGCTGGCCTGCCACCCAAGTGCTGGCATTAAAGGTGTGTAACACCACATCCAGCCACTTTCCCAAGGTTTATTCAAAATAGGATTTATCCTTTTCCTCTGAATAAAGTTTTGAGTAATCCTATGGTCTCCCTACACTTAAAGGTGTTAGTTTTAGTAGTGATATGATTATTCATAGTCCTAAGAATTTGTATTTTTGTGGAAAATTTAACAATTTGCTATATCAGACTCTTGTATGGACACCTTGTTAGGAACTACATTTTAAGTCCAATACGATTAGTTTTTTACCTTTAACGTACATTAATCAGTGACCATTTAATGTCATTATTGACCTGATTTTATTTGGTTTTTCTATTATTTTCTCTTTGTTTCTCTAACTTTCTCTGGTCATTCTTTCTTTCTTTCTTTCTTTCTTTTCTTTTCTTTTTTTTTCTTCTTCTTCTTCTTCTTCTTTTTTTTTTTTTCCGGAGCTGGGGGCCGGAACCCAGGGCCTTGCGCTTGCTAGGCAAGCGCTCTACCACTGAGCTAAATCCCCAACCCCTGGTCATTCTTTCTTAATCAAGTCAAATTAATCATACTATGTTATTTATGTGTACTACTTGTAAAGCTCTTGAGGTAGTAGAGTACAATCACGTCACTGCTTGCATAGTCTATCTACACCCTCCAGTTCTCCATTGGTCTGCCCTCTGCTCGATCACTCTGGCCTCCACTAGCTGAGCCTTGGAGCGGAGTCGCGGGGATCGGCTGGGGATGCCTGTAGCTCGGTGCTCGGGCTCGTGGGGCCGCGCAGAGCAGCTGCCCGCCTTGTGGCCCTTTGAGAGCAACTGAGCCGGTTCCGCTGCAGTGAGTTCCGGAGAGTCTGAGCGAGTCAGCGTCCTCTTTTTAAGACGAACGGTTCTTAGAAAGGTCCTGAAAGTAAGTGCAGCTTGGTCCTTCCGGAGCGAGGGACACCGAGCCTGCGCGGAGCTGCAGGACCGCTCCGAACTGTATCCAGTTCAGGGTTCTCATTCCAGAAGTTGCCATTCCACGGTCCAGTTGTCGCTTAATCCAGTTAATGCATAAAAATATTTTTAACTCATGTATTTTATTTTGTAGGGAGAAGTTGAACGAATAACGACATCAAATGTTGTTCCACTTTTATTAGTTAACGGCGAGCGTAAAAGCAAACCTTTAGGATCCTTCACCCAGGGTGGCCGCTGTATTAACTGATGAGGAGGTGGCAGGATCCTTCTTGTTAATTCAAGCCAAGTGAATGAAAGTAAAACATTTCGGTCCTTCACCTGAGATTACCTGATTTTGTTCTCGGGTCGCCTACTTTTTCTAATAGTCATGATGTCACAAAAGAGCTCACCTGCTCAAAAAAGACCCTGTAGAAGCTTATCTACCGGCAAAACTACGAAAAGCCAGTCTCATTCCATTACCTCGTATTTTAACAGTGCACCACCTGCTAAACTTGCATGTTCAATTTGTCATAAAATGGTGCCCAGGTATGACTTAATCCGGCACCTTGATGAGTCTTGTGCTAACAATGGTGAAATCGTTCAAAATGAGCCTGCTCAGGCTGGTTTAATTAACCCAACTGTGCCTACATCGGATTTACCCAGTACTCCTTTAGAAGATATGACACCTCAGAAATTATCACCACCAAAGAGACGTTTAATCTCTGCCCAGTGTGGTTCAAAACTGGGCATGCGACAGCAGACCAGTCCCTACTTTAAAGAAGCCTTGGTGTGCAAAAATCAAAATGAGCTTCCAAATCAGAGTGTGGAAATTAGGTCTTTGGGAAGTCTGTCATCAAAACTGTCCAGAAGGTACGTAAAAGCTAAAAAATCACTCTCTAAGAACGAGGGACTAGCCAGTCATTGCCCACCGACTTCTCTGTCCCCACCTGGCACCAGCCTGGTTGATAACTGTCCAGAGATGGAAAACAAAGATGAGATTTTGAACAGTTCCCAGAAGGAAAACATTTATTCGTGTGCACCTCTAGAGGAAGAGACCGATTCAGAACAGAAGGTAAAGAGCAGTAAAAGGATGGCAGATGAAAGTCAGAAAGCTTCCGGTGGGGAGCCGGCCCTCACGCCTGCATCCCCAGAGCATGCCCCCATATTACTGTCCTCAGACTTAACTCTTGTCAATAACACAGATTCCTCTTCGGGAGACGCTCTCCAACAAGAAGATGCCGGAAGGATAGGTGTAGGGGTTGATGAACAGCTTGCGGCATGCAGCCATGAAGAAGTACAAATGACTGTTGATGCTGAGGTGGGAACGCTGGTGTCAGGGGAGGCGGAATCAAATAGTCCTGCTGACAACGATGATGATGATGATGCGTCTACATGGACTAAGAACCCAGAGCTTAGGGAAGCTGGCAGTGCCTTAAAGAGACAAGGGGCTTGCAGTCCACTGGAGCAGGGCACCAGTTGTATTCCCAGTGTGACAGCTCAACCCCAACCGAGTCACCCGTACTACCTGAGGAGCTTCCTGGTGGTTCTGCAGGCCATCCTTGAGAACGAAGAGGACATGAAGCTCTTCGATGACCAGGAGAAGGGCGTTATAGCTAAGTTTTACCAGCTGTCAGGTATCTTCAGCTTTCTTACCTGATTTGTGTGTGATGCAAAGGGCAGGAGTCTAATGACCATGAGGAGTCACTAGTGGTAGGAGTATTGTGGACAGGCTCTGTGTCGTGTCGAGGATAGGCCTGTTAAAAACGAATTCTTGTGCCTGGTGATGTCTGCTATGCAAACAGTACTTCAGTTATAATGGCAGTAGCTTTCCTTTCTTTTCCTTTTGTGTCTAGACATGATTTCTTTTTATAGACCTGGCTGTCCTGGAACTCACTCTGTAGACCAGGCTGGCCCTCAAACTAAGAGATCCAGCTGTCTTTGCCCACCAGCTGGCCAATGTGTATATTTCTAATAATTTGTATTTACTGGGAGCTGGAGAAATGGCTCAGTGGTTAAGAGCACTGACTGCTCTTCCAGAGGTCCTGAGTTCAGTTCCCAGCAACCATCTGTAATGGATCATAGGCCCTCCTCTGGTGTGTCTGAGGACAGCAACAGTGTACTCGCTTGCATAGAAATAAATAATTCTTTAAAAAAAATACATATTACCTCATATCTAAAAGAAAACGGAATAAATATTCATGTTAGAAGAAAGCTAATAAATGTTTTGCTTCTTTTCTCAACCTTGTTGCAGCCAGTGGTCAGAAGTTGTATGTGAGGCTCTTCCAACGTAAATTAACCTGGATTAAAGTGAGTAAACTGGAGTATGAAGAGATTGCCTCGGACTTAACCCCTGTGGTTGAAGAATTGAAGGACTTAGGCTTTCTACAGACAGGTACAACCGGTTAGAGGGAGGACCTGAGAGGGAAATGGGATTTAAGAAATGGCTTTCAGGGTGGATGATGGCACATGCCTTTAATCCCAGCACTCAAAGGCAGAGGCTGCTGGATCTCTGAGTTCAAGGTCTGTAGATCCCTGGTCTATAGAGTGAGTCTCAGGACAGCCAGGATGGCACAGAGAAATCCTGTCTCAAAAAATAGGTTCACTTCCAGTGGACTAAGGGAATGCTGGTGTGGCATCACCTGGTTAGTGTCTACTAAATAGTGACTGCTTTACAAAAGATCTGGATGCTGTTAACTTAGGACAATGGGTTATCTTGTGACTCAGGGCCCTCGGGTGCTTGGGTGATAGCTGAGAGGGCCATGAAGGGTGGACTGCCATTGCTTTCCTGGTGCAAATTTAATCACCTGGAGATGGGATGTGACAACATTCTTCTTGAGCTTTCACCTTACAGTGAGCACTTGATCCATCTTGCTCAAACTCATCATCTCTGACAAAATAAAGCCAGCTGGAGTGAAACAGTGTTCCTCTCACAAACATCTGTCCCCACCATGCCCATACATGCCACCTCTGCATGTGGATTGCCCATAGAATTTAATTAGAGTTTGGTTAGAGCTGTTTGAACACTAAAGAATCTGCCTTCTCTTGTGGTACTCTGAATTATCCTGTATAGTATGGGGTACACTTGGGCCTAGGGAGAATGAGGGGTGTGCACCCAAGGTGGACACTTTTGACAAAATAAATAGTCGCATCGGGTGGCTTCGACTGGAAGAGTTTATAGTGGGAACAGAAGGTAAAGATGTTGGGGTGATTGCCAGGTAGGGTTGGATGGGGTACGGGCAGAGCATGCTGGGTGAACAGGTGGAGGTGTGGCACCTGTTTGGCTTGAGTGGTCCGCAGTATTTTTCATTCCTCCATGGAAGCTGATCTTTGCTTGCTCCTGACTTGTAAGATGCAGTGCATATAGATTAACATGTCTGACAGAGGGCCGCTCCCTTTGACTTGGGGGGACTTTCCTCTAGACCTGAACAAAGCCAGGGCCCTGACGGTTCACCATGGATGCTTCATGGCTGAGCCTCTGCCTCTTGCTGCCACAGTGCGGCCCTCTGTGGTCTTTGTCATGGTGAATGCATTCCTATTGCAGAACCGTGGACTTTCTTTTCTGCATGGGATAGTGTGTATAGTGTAACCACATCACATTTGATCGTCAGAAGACGGCAGCGTGACTATCCTGTGTAAAGTAGCCACCCTCCCTGGCAGGCTTGGTTGGCCTCAAACAATTTGTTTTTCTTTAAAAAAAAAAAAAAAAAAAAGAAAGAAAAAAGAAAAAGGCTTGCTTTTACTTACGCGTCGCTGTGTAGCTGTGTTTGTCTTCACTTGAGTGCTTGACAGGACAGTACAGGTGAGAGGCATCAGGTCACTGGCAGCTGGAATTAGACCACTGTGCTGCTGGGAACCGATTCTGGGTCCTCTGGGAGAACAGCATATGCCCCTAACTATTGAGCCATCTCTCCAGCGCCTAGCTCTGTTTTTCTTTATCACCTTTTACTGCCTGGCATGAGTAATTATGTGGTAGGAGATGAACTCCCTTTGGTCAAGGACCTGGCTTATCGCAGTGACACACGGCCGGGTCTGCTTTGGCCCAGTGCACTCACCCTGGGGTGCACCACAGCAGGATGCTGGAGGACTGAGCCCGTGTAAGGCTCCCCAGTCTGCAACATCTGAAGGCAGAGGGCGGAGTGGAGGAGAACTGAGGGCCACTTCACCCTGTGAGCTACTTTGGAGAGACCCCTCACGTAGATACAGATAAGGAAGACGGAAGATGTATCCCAGTGAGCTTTGTTCATAGTCTGTTGTCTGTAGTAGGGTTGGTTGGTTTGTTTTTGTTGAGGCAGGGTTTCTTTGTGTAGCCCTCGCTGTTCTGGAACTGACTCCAAACCAGGCTGGCCTCCAGCTCCGAGATCCACCTGCCTCTTCCTCCTGAGTGTTGGGATTAAAGGCGTGAGCCACCACCCTGCTGCTGACTATAGTCTTCAATGGAAAGAGTTTGATGAACACTTGATGAGCTGCATCCTTTTAGAAAACTTACTACAATTTCTATAGTAAAGTTTCTTTTTATTTGCATCTAGCGAATTCTATTCCTACCCCGAGTAAATAATGCTAGGTAATGGTAAATCCTATGAAACTACTTTTAACTTGCCTTTGGTTGTCGTTAACTGTCGCAGAATCTGAGTTGCAAGAACTCTCCGATGTACTTGAACTCCTTTCTGCTCCTGAGCTGAAAGCCCTGGCCAAAACCTTCCACTTGGTGAGTCCCGGTGGGCAGAAGCAGCAGCTGGTAGACGCCTTCCTCAAACTGGCCAGACAGCGCTCAGTCTACACTTGGGGCAAGACTCAGCCTGGAATCAGAGCGGTGATTTTAAAAAGGTCTGTGTTCATTGTACCGATAAGCACATTAACTCGATAGCCTAGAGAACGTAACTTTCAGACTGTGGCTGACTGTGGCAGCTGTGTTGGGATTGACAATGGGAAGTCTTCACTCTCCTGTCCTCAGTGCTTTATCAGTGCTTTCTCCAAAACCCTGTGTAAGACTGTGCTGATTTCTAGAAGCAAGGAAAAAAATCAGTACACTGCAGGGGTCCACGAGTCACCCCATAAACCCCACAAACACCGATCTCAGTCAGACAGGGAGAGATTATTGATCAAACACCTTAATACTGATCGGATCAGGGACATAGCTCAGAATTATCTCAGGCTACAATGACTAACATTTTTCTCTGTCAGTTTATAAAGGGGAGGAAAAAAAACCCACAAAACCCTCAGTGAGCTCATATGCAAGTGCAGGAAGTGCTGCCCAGTGGGCTGCCTCTGATTCAAGCCATTTAGACATAACAGTTCCTACTGACCTTTAATTTGATGGGTCCTACATAAAGCTTTGTGGAATTTCTTACGATTAGCAAATCTCAAAACATGACAGGATTTGTGATCGGCATGACCTCGCTCCGAGTTAAGTTATTTTTCTGTATCAGTGACCGGTAGGCATGCTGCAGCAGCAATGTGAAATAGCTGGCAGGCGTGGAACAAGAAGGCTACAGCTGTGCTGCCGGGGTTGGGGGCAATAAAGTAAAAGCCCGTATTGGTGCATGTTCATAACCTGTTATCTAAGATGGGCCACAGAAGAGGACATCCCATAGCTGTAACTCCTGTTCTTATGGACTTTGGGGCAAGCTGTCAGCCATACTTTTAATTTAGTAAGCTTTGTATTGGAATGTTGCAAACCAGGCTTAATACACATCTTTTTTTTTTTTTTTTTTTTTTAAGTTTTACCCAGAACTCTGGTGGTTTCTTTAATCTTTAAAAAGCACTTTAGGGAAGGCCATAAAAACCTGTGGAGTTCTTTTACCATGAAGGCTATAAGATCAAAGTATATCTACATTAGCATGGGGCCCATTATTCCAGAGCAGCGGAGGATAAAATGAGATACTTCTATATTTCATATATTATAGATGACTCCAGTTTAATAAATCATCTGTAATAAGTATAGCCCAGTGGTCAAGCACTTGACTAGTGTGTGAAAGACCCCAGCCAGATCCAATCCCTAGTACCAGAAAAAAAAGTATATTTACCTAGAAAAGTATTAAGTCTTTATCAGATAAAAGAGCCCATCTCTAAGGACCTAACTTTGATCCCTAGGACCTGTGCGGTAGAAGGAGAGAACCAACTTTGACCTCTACACATGTGTGGCATGTGGGTGTCCACACATGTGTGTGCACATACCCACAAATAGAGAAATACATGCACTTTTTTTTCTAAGAAGGCCTATTGTAGAGGCTGCTGGGGAGCTTGGGGTCTTAGAATTCTCTGAGTCGATTTTGGTATTACAATAATGGACACCATGAGAAGGTAAATGAGTGCCTCAAGGGAAAGGGTCTGTTGTTTATGGGGCTGAGGACCAATCCCAGGGGTTCCTAGTCTTCAGATGGTCATTCAGATCAATAAATGAGAATTGCTAATATCAGAGGCAGTAAGTTCTTTTATGAGTTTTCCCTGGTGTTATGAGTGTTCATGCCCATGGTAAACTCTACATAATGTGTGGCTAGGGGAGAAAGCACCATTACGAGTAAAACCATTTGGAGGTAAACATTTATTTTTTTTCCATGTCCCTAAGTAAGTCTCTGAGCTCTGAAAAGGCTAGGTTAATACTCCACTGTCACAGCAGGGAGTGCTAAATGCTGCATGTTTAGAACAATGACTGACATTTCTCTTTGTTTTAAGTGAGAACAGTTTGTAAAATCTCGTATTCAAATGCTCAAAAGCTAGAGAGGTGACTGCGTGTTGTATGTATTTTAGAGCTAAAGGCTTGGCTGGCCCGTCCCTTCGAGTCTGTAAAGGCCCTAGGGCTGTGTTTTGCCGCCTCCTGCTTCTGTTCTCGTTGACTGATTCCATGGAAGACGAAGAAGCTGCGTGTGGGGGTCAAGGTCAGCTGTCTACTGTGCTATTGGTCAATCTGGGCCGAATGGAGTTTCCTCAGTACAGCATCAGCCGGAAGACCCAGATCTTCAGGGACAGAGAGGATCTTATCAGGTGGGGACATGATAAGTTTCAGTCCACAGTGCATCCACACAGTAAACTCACAACCAAGGACATAAACCGCCCACCTAGGTAAGATAACTCTGCCTACAGAAATCCATCCCAGCTACCTTGGCAATTCCAGACCACCCGGATCTGGGTCATCTTTCTCCATCTCCATCTCGATTCTCCTTCCTTCTCCTTCTCTCCTGCCTTATTTTTTTACTGTCCAATCATGGCCTTGACCTAACTGGTGCCAGCCCTCACCTGCATATTGACATCAGCCTACACTGTTCTCCTGGTATTGGGAGGCAACTGAAGGGGATGTTCCATGTTTTTACCCAGAGCAGCCTATGGAGCTCAAGTGGGAGGCGGGCAGGAGAGCGGAGGGAAGGCTGGTTTGACTTCAGTGGAGGTGTAGGTGACAATAATGGCGACATTTGGATAGGTGGTAGTGGAGACAGTTGAGTATATCAGAGATAGTTCGGCAACAGAGACGACTTGATTATTATTAGATGTAAGGGGGCAGGTGAGTGAAGTGGAAACTTAAGGGTTCTGTGGAGAGTCAGTTGTGTTGGATGGTGATTTGCTGGGGCAAGCACGTGAAGGGATGTTTTCTGAAGCGGATGGAGGTGAAAGGCTAAGGTAGACTCGTGAGGGAATGTGTCCCTGAAGCCCAGGTGAAAGGACGGTCTGCTAAAGCAAGCACGTGAAGGGACATGTGATGAAGGAGTGTCCTGGAGACTGATGATGACACGCATGTATTGGTCTGCTGTACAGTGCGTAGTTGAGCTCATTTGTTGGGACTCATAGGGAGAAGCCCACCAAGAAGCTTCAGGTGCTGTGCTGGGGTTTCTTGCTGCTTCCGCAGACTTGGGCTGATGGGCAGAGTGATGTCAGCTGAGACAGACACACATGCTGAGGCCAGACACATGCTAAGGCAGCACTCTTGGAGGACACACGCGTCTGGAGGGAGTATAGAAAGGACTGGACAGATGATGGCAGAGGCTGAACTTGGCTTGCTTTCGTAGCTAGACGCTTGTTGGTCTGGTAAAGTGCGGTGGGCTTGGTTCAGGTGGGAGTTGGATCAGTTGTGATACTGAATGTGAAGAGGCTACTCCTGCCGTGGTGATGGTTTGAGGTGGGTAGGGTATGCTACCTGCCAACCCCAGCTTCCAGACGCTTTCTCCTGCTCTTCCTCCTCCTCCTCCTCCTCCCCCTTATTTATTTGTTTGTTTGTTTATTTATTTGAGAAGGGTCTCTTGTAGCCTAGGCTACCCTTGAGCTATCTGTATGCTGGAGGATGACCTTGAAGTTCTGAATCTTTTGTTTTGCTGTGAGCCAACAGAAGTGAGGCATGCGTCTCTGGGATTGACCCAGGGCTTTGTGTGTGGCAGGCACCGGCGCTATCTGTCACTGGGCTACAGCACCTGGCCGTGTTTATCTGTTTTCTTACCGACCTTGGAATCTAGTAGGCTGTCCTAAATAACTGGGTCTGTGGGTTGGTGAGCAAGCTTGATGTCTGGGTGCAAGGCGTTTTCTTGTTAATATGCGTTTTTGTGTTTACTGGTATTGCATGCTGTTCTCCAAAGTACAGTGGACAGGCTCTCAGTGTTTCAGAGTCTGTCAGTCACGTCTTTGATTTCCACATATAAGGAAGTAATGAAACACATCACATTTCTTCCACTAAATAGTTAATAAAATTTCGGCATTGCTTTCTCCCCGAAGCGTTCTCAATTTGGAAGTACACTGCCATTCTATGGGCCTGGGGAGTATCTCTATGGCACCTCTGACAACATTGCTTACTGTGTAAACTGCCGTCTTGCTATTCCGAATTCAGTTAGGCATTTGCTTGGTGGCTCTCACCTTGATGAGTGGGTGAATGTAAGGACCCAGGAGTACTGATTCAGTCACTATGGAGTTTATATAATGGGGCCAGCTTTGTAATCCTACAGTGTAAATGCTTCTGTCTTCCAAGTAGGACAGACTGAATCAGTTCACAGCCATTGAGCAGAGGGGAGAACTCTATTAGCTTATTGCTAGGATGCAACCTAAATATACCTTACACTTTGTGTTTTGCATTGTTTAACTTCTGAGACAGGATCTGGCTGGCCTTAGCTAGCCTGGAAATCACTGTAGAAGTAGAACCCAGAGATCCACTTGCTTCTGCTTCTGCGAGCCCCACTGTGCCCTGCACGTCCCTCGCATGCTTTTATCCTTCTTAGATAAGCCCAGTGGCCAGGATGTGGGGACTGTTACGGAAGTACTCCTCCACTAAAGACCTGGGTGGCATTCTTTTTAGATACGCAGCCGCCGCGCACATGCTGAGTGACATCTCAGCTGCCATGGCCAGTGGGAACTGGGAAGAAGCTAAGGAGCTTTCTCAGATTGCAAAGAGGGACTGGGACCAACTGAAAAGCCACCCTTCCCTGAGGTGGGTGTTTGTTTGTTTGTTGTTGTTGTTGTTGTTGTTTTGCTTTCCTGTGATGGTGGTGGGACCCATAGCTAGAGCTCAGAGCTTAGAGGAAGTTGGAAGGACAGAAGAAGGTAATGGGGGGAGACTATGAGGGAGGAAGTTAAGCTCTGTGTGTGTGTGTGTGTGTGTGTGTGTGTGTGTGTGTGTGTGTATGAAATAGTCAATAAATTAAAAATATTAAAAGCAAAACCAAAAACCAACGAGAAGGCCTGAGGAAGGCAGACAGTGTCAGCTTCTGACCCCCTTGTACACATGCGTCTGCACACACTTGAACACAAACATCACATAGCCTCCCTCCACTGGCTAGTTTTATGTCAACCTGACACAAGCTGTGGTCATCTGAGAAGAGGGCATCTGAATTGGGAAAACACCTCCACAAGGTCAGGCTCTTGGCAAGCCTGCAGGACCTTTTCTTGGTTAGCGATGATGGGGAGGGCCCAGCCCATTGTGCGTGGGGCCATCCCTGGACTGGTGGTTCTGGGATCTTTAAGAAAGCAGCTGAGCAAGCCAGTAAGCAGCACCCCTCCCTGGCCCCTGCATCAGCTCCTGCCTCCGGGTCCCTGCCCTGCTTGAGTTCCTGTCCTGACTTCTTTCAGTGAAGAACAGTGATGTGGAAATGTAAGCCAAACAAAAGCTTTTCTCCCCAAGTTGCTTTTCTTTCCTCCTTGTAACACTGAGACACTGCCCGAAACCAGAAGTGAATATGCCTAATGTTCACCCTGGTTACAGTGCTGGCCTGTATTAGAATATCATGCACTTTCTGTGTGTTTATATGTCAGTTACAAAACGAGCTTAATTTTAAGTAGTCAGGGCAGCATATACAGAAAGGTC
Organism: Rattus rattus; assembly: GCF_011064425.1. Taxonomy (NCBI): domain Eukaryota; kingdom Metazoa; phylum Chordata; class Mammalia; order Rodentia; family Muridae; genus Rattus; species Rattus rattus. The sequence goes on from NC_046155.1 coordinate 136,045,465, forward strand.
AGCAGTAGAATGTATTTTAAGAATAATGTTTAAAGAAGGTAAAACTCACCATTTGCTGCAGGTCTTAGGAAATTTGAAGACTTGTCCGGGTTTGTGGCTGAGGTTTAAATGCTGACCTCTGTGTTAAATCCTATTAGGTATATATACTCTTCCCACCTCCCCGAGCATCCTGGGGCAGGGGCTGGGCTGTGACGGTCTAATTTCATTGTGCAGAAAATGGAACACACAGCCCAAAGTGTTGAAATGTATCACTTTAAAGTTAGAAATTCCACATTTTGTCATGTCTCACAGTTCGTATGTGCCCAGTTATTAAACCACTGGCGTTTGTTTTCCTTTCAGATACCACGAGGCCTTGCCACTCTTTCTGCGCTGTTTTACTGTCGGGTGGATCTACACAAGGATTTCCTCTCGGACTGTTGAAGTACTAGAGAGACTTCACATGTATGAGGTCAGAGCACCCTCCTCCACCCTTCACGGAGAGGACTTCGGTACACACGGGAGTGGAAACCTCTCGGGCTCTCGGTCTTCTCACTCTTGCATCAGCACACATGATCTGACGAAAGCAGCCCTTGTTTTGTTCACTTGTAACTTGATGAGTCTGCATACTGGGAAGGCTGTGGGTCACGAACAGAGCCTGGGAGGAGCCCGTTCAGGTTACCCGAGTCTTGGAGCTTGGTGTAAGACCCGGCAGTTACCCTATATCTTGTGGGTAAAACTCTCGCACCCCCTTGTCATCTGTGTATTGCCGAGATAATTCATAGACAGTACACAACAATATAGATAATATTAAATTTATTTGGTGACATCCTTAGATTAAGACATTGGTTAAGATTGGGCCTTAGACTTAGCTCTCTTGAATCCCAGGAAGATCCATGGACAAGATGTCACATCTGTCATTCTGAAGCTTTTAAAGCTCCATTTCACAAAGGATGTGTTATAGTTGACAAGATTTAAAGGTAAAGCAAAGTTGAAAACTAAGTAAGTTAATTCAACATGGTTCACTTACCTTAAAAAAGATTCCCTTTGAAATTGTTAGGTGGCTTTGTTGGGCACCCTGCTGGGACAGTGTGTCGGAGGGCTCCATGACCATGGTTTCGTTGTTTTTATAAACTCTGGAAGACAGGAGCAGTCCCTGGGCAGTGTTTGCTTTATTAGTTGTGTCGATGTTTCTGACTCACAGCCAGATCCCAGACTGAAGGACTTTTCTCCCTTCCTGTGTCCCTTTCCATCTGTCCGTCCTGACAGCATGCTGAAGTTTGAGAATCTCAGAGGGGCTAGGGCCTGCTGACTTCCCAGCGTGTCAGGGTGTGACAGCACCAGCCGGTGTTTAGGTGCCTGTGCTCAGCAAGGGCCCTGGGTGGCCCTGGCTGCCAGAGGTGACCTGGAGAAGACCAGCACAGGCTCACAGACCCTGAGGGCTTAGCACCACTACGCAGGGACCTGGAGTCAAGTACAGATGCTCAGGCAGCTGTGGTCGTGCAGGAGAAGACCTCAGACTGCCGCCAGTCGGGCCTGGTCCGTGGCCTTCATCGCAGGTGGACCTTGGCAACCCTGTGGCCGTCTGACTATAGTTAGAACCTGTGTTCCAGCATCTGACAACCTTTCTTTTCATCTTTGCTTGTAGGAAGCTGTCAAGGAACTTGAAAACCTCCTGGCTCAGAAAGTCTATTGTCCTGACAGCAGAGGCCGCTGGTGGGACCGCCTGGCTCTTAACCTGCACCAGCACCTGAAGCGTCAGGAAGAGGTACTCAGCAGCAGGCCCAGGCCGCTTTAATTTGGTTTTAATAGGGACCTCCAAGTACTTCAGCGGGCATGGAGCTGAAGGCATATCCAAACACACACTCTGCCACCGAGCCACCGTAGCCTAGGAAAGAGCCTGTCTTTAATTCACTTGTTTGTTTGTTGATGGGGCACAGGTTCACTGTGTCTGTCTGTCCATCTGTCCGTCGGTCCGTCCATCTGTCTGTCTGTCTGTTGGTGGGGACAGTTCTGGCTGTCCTGGAACTCACTATGTATACTAGGCTGGCTCAAGGGCTCAGGGTCTACCTGCCTCTCCTCTGCTTCCCCGTTGCTGATGTCATGGCCTGCGCCATGCCCGCCATCTTTTTCTTTAATTAGTATGTAATTGCACCACTTCCCCTTTCCTTCTCCTTTCCCGTTAATTTCTGTGTTAATGCTATCATCAAAGAAGTAGTTTATGGCTCTGAGAAAATAGTAAAAAGTATGACTTTTATTAATAGTGATGTATTTCTATGTAATACATGGAAAAGTTACTCCAGATAAAACAAAAGCCTTTAAATATTTAGTTTTTATAAAAACTTTAGAAACCACTAACAAATGTGATAGTCAAATAAAAAACTTAATAAATGAAAAGAAACTTCTAAATATAATTAGAAGATAGTTTTCCTTTGGTTAACATTCTTTGATTTCTTCCAGCCCCATCCCCCACCCCAAGATAGCAGGGCTGGTTCTAACACTGGCATTAAATAATGTCTGCTCTGCCTGGAAGAGGAAAGCGGTTGATAGTGGGCTCCAAGAAGTGGAATCAAGGAGAGAGAGGGTCCGGTGTGTGTCAGCTGTCTGCAGGTTCATAGTCACATACTCCTTCTGTCTCTCAGTCTCTGTCTCTCCCCGTCTGCCCCTCCCCATCTCTGCCCCTACACTCTGTCCTGGAGACGCTCTGTCCTGGAGACTGTGGCTTTACGTACTTGTTGCTTAGAGCTTCTAGTTAGAAAGGCTGATGGGAGTCGTCTCTCTTATCTTAGTGCAGGTGCCTGAAGAGTATCTCTCTGCTTCTGCAGGGCATTTCCCCACCTTTGAACAGGCCACCTTCTCTGGCAGGCCCCAGGGACATTGGGGACTTGAAATAGATTTTGTCACTTCTGTGGCTGGGCAGGGTGGGGCCTTTGAGGCTGCTGCCTCTGAGCCAGGCTGGTAACAGTGTCTCTTTGTGTGGGTTCCCTCCCCGCCTGTCTCCACTCCAGCCTGTGTTTGAACTGAATGGAAGGGACTGTGTCTCACAGAGAGTTTGTTTTTCCAGTGGTACATTTAGTGAATCAGGGGGATTAAGGGCTGGAAAAAATCGCCCATGGCATGTGGAAGTATGATGTAGTATTTTTTTTACTGCTTTCTACTAAAACGGTGCCTTGTTACCTCAGGTGCCCACGAAAAGCCAGCGGAAGCTGTTTTCTGTCCTGGAGGTGGGCATGGTGCCTCTTCCTCCTGCTGCATGCTGAGGCTTAAATAGCAAGGTGGGGCGCTTGCTGGCCCAGCCCAGCCTGGCAAGGAGAGCACATGTGTCTGTGCGACCTCGAGTCTTTCACTGGCCAAAGACGTTACTCAGTCCCCCTTGTTCAAGTTCTGCGAACACTGCTGTTGTCACGGGGCCGGGCAGGCTGGTGAGCTCACTTTTCAGCGATGCTAAGAAAGTTCTAGTTCCTTTAGCCTTTTCCCAATACTCAGTGCCATTCACACAGCCCTTGTCCTGTCCCCGAATCCTCCATCTTCTGTGACTTACGTCTATCTACAGGACACATGCTGCAGGGAGAGACGCACCCCTGGGACCCGGGGCCACATGGCCACCCTTCTCCAGGGACAGCGTGCTCTGCAGGGTCCTGCTCCCCCTTCTTGACTCCTTTAGACTCCTCAGCTCCTCAAGGCTTGAGGTTCCATTCATTCCTCGGGTTTTGGTTTTGGTTCATTTTTAAAATTTTCTTTAAATTTTTAAATTATATTTAGTATGTGCTTGCATATGCATGTGCACATATATGGGTGAGAGATGAACTTGTGGGGAGTCATTTCTCTCCTCCCATCTTTTAGATCCTGGGATTAACTTCAAGTTTTCAGGGTTGGCTGCAGCGGGCTTACCTACTGAGCCATCCTGCCAGTTTTGCATTTTTGTTTTAGTTTTTAACTTTTCTGTCAGGATAGAAGATGTGCAAAGTTTGCCCTTTCAGCCACTTTAGCTACGATTCTGTGGTATGCATTATGTACATTATTGTACCCCGTTTAATTATTTGTGCAACGAGAAGTCTGTGGTCATTGCCCATTCGTACCCTTCCCTTTTGGGAGTCACAGGCTTCCCGCTTGCCTCACTGTTTCTGGAGTAGAGTTGTACTTAGTCTCTCTGTCTCTTTTACTCTGTGTGTGTGTGTGTGTGTGTGTGTGTGTGTGTGTGTGTGTGTGTGTGTGTGTGTGTGAGTGTGTGCTATATCTGTGCATATGCATTATCTGTGTTGCTATGTGTGTAGTTGTATCTCTGTGTATTTATTTGTGTGTATGTGTGTATCTATGTATGTATATCTGCGCATATGTATGTGAAAATCTGTGTGTATCTCTGTGTGTGTCTGTGTATGAATTTGGCCAAATCTCTTGCAGTACCATTGGCCCCTGATTTGGAGATGGAGGTGATGACGATGTAGGAGATTGTGGGGATGATCATGATGATCATGCTGAAGGGGATAAGGATGATGGTGAAGTGGGGGGAGAGAGGAGGAGCAAGGAAATGCCGAACACTGATGGAGTCTAAGCCTTAATGTTTTTCTTGTTAATTTTCTCCAGTCAGGAGGAGTAAAAGTTCTCCCCTATTCTGCTCAGTTGCCTTGTTTTAAGGTCTCTCAATACCATGGCTCTCCACCTACACAGGGAAACACAACTTAAGCAAAATGCCATGGGAACAGAATCCCCACTTGTCTATTCTGAATTCATCCGTGTCCTTTCTTGCCTCATCACAAACTATGTGGGACCCACAGCATTGCTGTGCCTCTGGGAAAACCTGCTCCCTTGCCTGGCCAGAGGCTAGCGGGTGCTTGGCCCCTTGGCAGCTCGACATAGAAGTGCAGCTTTCCCACCTTCTGTGCTCAGAGACTACACCGTGTCTGTGTGAATGTGAACAGTGCTTACCAACATACATCTATTTCCTCACACTTCATAAGAAGGGAAAAGTTAAGTGTCCGAAGGTCAGCAACGCGGGATTTGGGGTGTCGGCTATGTTAGGAGTGTTTTGACTACAGTTTCTCTTCAGCTTGTATAATTGTGGTGTTTAATAGACAGTGCACTTCAAGATGACACTCAAACTCCTCTTGTAGATTTATTTCATATGTGTGAGTGCTTTGCCTGAATGTATGCACGCACCATGTGAGTGCCTGGTACCCATGGAGGTCTGAAGAGGGCATTGGATCTCCTGGAACTGGAGTTAAGGGTGGCTGCAAACCATCATGGTGCTGGGAACTCAGTCTTGCTGGGTCCTCTACAAGAACACTTAAGTGCTCTTAACTACTCTCCAACCCTCTGAGGTGACACCTTTAAAGTAAAATTCTCTCCTAATGACGGCTGGAGCCCTGCCACTCAATGCAAGACATCAACAGAACCTGTGTAGTTGTATTTGAAGTCAACTTTCCTTGTGATTCTTAAAGTTTATGGGTGCTTTGCATTTGTGTCTGTGGACTACATGCATGCAAGGCCTAAGAAGGCCAGAAGAGGGCATCAGATTTCCTGGAACTAGAGTTACAGACAGTTGTGTGTCACTATGTAGTCACTGGCAGTTGAAACTGAGACCTGGAAATGCAGCCGGTGCCCTTCTTCAGCCGACTCTCCAAATCACTGTCATTTTGTTTATTTTAAATTTTTTTCCCACTTTGGGGACAAAAGATGATGCTCAATTTTCTAAGTTAAAAATGAACACATTGCTTTGTTAAACTGAATGTGTACACAAAGGGAAACAGACAGAGGCCAAGAGGCCCCAGAACCACACAGTTCTGGGCACAGTGTGGCCCTGCCCATGGTGGACTAGCCTTGTCTCAGCTCCAGCCTCTCCTGCAGGGTGGTCGGACAAGTTGTCAGGACCATGTGCAATCTTGTCTCTTTTCTGGCCAGCCCCAGGGCCTCAGCCTTTTCTTCCAGCGTGAGACACATGGAAGAAATGTTAGTTTCTTGGGGCCCACTGTCTCAGTATTCTGATAGAGGAAGGGAAGGGCACAAGTGTCTCACACAGTGTCTTCCTGTAGCTGGCCATGGTGCCGCACACCTCCCAGCCCCAGGGAGGCAGAGGCAGGCGGTTCTCTATGAGTTCAAGGCCAGCCTGATCTACAAATCAAGTTCCAGTACAACTGGGACTACACAGAGAAACCGGTCTCAAAACTAAACAAACCAAAATCAAACAAGAATGTCTTCACTCCTGCCGGGTGGTTCTCTTCTGGCCACTCCTCTGGCCACATGAATAATGGCTGGTCATTGTTAGGCCATCACTAAGAGACCTAAGGAGGTAGCCTAAGGAAGTAGCCTGGGTTTCTCCAGGCACTGTTTACCCAGTAGAGAAAATAGAATAATTAGTCTCCAGTAAACTAAATCGAAGGCTGCTGCCTTCAGGACTTTGGGGATCCTGACATGTGATCTGTTAATTGCCAGGCAATTCGGTGCATCAAGGAAGGCCTGGCAGATCCACAAGTGAGGACAGGACACCGACTTTCTCTTTATCAGCGAGCTGTGCGCCTTCGAGAGTCTCCGAGCTGTAAAAAGTACAGGCATCTCTTCAGCCAGCTGCCAGAAGTCGCTGTGGGAGACGTTAAGCATGTAGGTGTCCTTTGGGTGCTTTGGTGTTTGTTGTGGGTTAGACCCAGGCATCCAGTTCTCTGCTGCGCTGTCAATTTAAACCCCAGATTCTTCTGTGTGCCTCCCTAACCCCGAATCGTTTCAATATGGAGCTTCCTCTTGGCCTCAGAATGGTCTGATTCTCATTCGGGACAGTGGTGTCACCATTGTGTCCACTTCATCTTAATGCCCTCTTCTCTGCTATATCTGGGCTAACCCCATATGGCCACACCAGGGCTGGGCGACAGAGCTTCTGGGTGAGAATGTGAACATCCACTGCTTTTGCCTGCTTCTCTTGGGGCTGGGGTCATAGATGCGCTACAAAGGCTGGGACAGTCACACCCTTCAGAGTGTGCCAGTGTGGGTCACAAACCATTCACTTCTGCTCTGCAAGAGTAGGCAGGTCTATCCCCAGGCTGCTGCACGCACGTTTCCAGGGGCTAATTGAATGGGTTTGTTTTATTTCTGGTTTTGAGAGAAAGTCTCACTGTGTAGCCTTAGCTGGCCTAGAACTTACTATATAGACAGGCTAACCTCAAACTCAGAGAAATCCACCTGCCTCTGCCTCCTGAGTGCTAGGACTGAAGGTATGCGCCACCATGCCCGATTTTGATGCTTTTTGCTACTATTCTAGGTGACTATCACAGGCCGGCTGTGCCCACAGCATGGGATGGGCAAGTCTGTGTTTGTCATTGAGGGTGGAGACCCCACCAACCCCACCACAATCCTGTGTTCTGTGGAGGAACTGGCGCTGGATTATTACAGGCAGAGTGGCTTTGACCAAGGTAAGCTGAGCAGTGTTTCCTGCATCCCAGCCAGTCAGCATGTGGGGGAAGCGTGTTGCAGGGTGGCTCATCCTCTCTGACCTCAGTAGCAGCCACAGCTGGCCAGGGGTGTGCGGAAAAGAACCGGGTTGTTCGTTAGGGGCTCCTTGTTGTTTAGCCAGTCCTGCTACCTGCTGGCTGTGCGATGGCTCTCTGTGCTGGGATGATTGCGGGAAGTAGCCTTTGCTACCAGAGGCTTGTGGTGGGGAGAGCTGGGGAGAGAGGACAGGTTTGTGCTGTAAGAGGCTGCCTGGCAATGAAACTGTCCTTGAGGGCCAGGACCAAAGCATCTGAGGAGCACACACATCTTAGTAGGCACACAGTAAGGTCGTAGGTGTGAGGAGCTTGGGAGGAATTCTGTAGCTTCTGAGAACACAAGTGTCAGAGCCTCGTGGTCTTGGCAGCTGCCGCAGGGTAGAGGAGCGATGCTGGAGGGCCTGCTGGCTTGCTCATCAGTGGGAGTGTCCAGTGAGAAGCTCATCAGTGGGAGTGTCCAGTGACAGGCTCATCGGTGGGAGTGTCCAGTGAGATGCTCATCAGTGGGAGTGTCCAGTGAGAAAGTGCTGGAGCGTGCTGACCGGTGCAGAATCGAGAGAGTCCCTAAGTGACTGGCTATGACAACAGCTGCACGGCCACCACAGGACTTGGACCCTGAGTCCTTTGGCCACAGTGCCCCTCACAGTCTCTTGTCCTCCTGCTATGCTGCCCTTAGGGTGCTTCAGTTTGTGATACGCATGCAGCCCCAGAGGGTAGGTCTGCCCCTGAGCACTCCTCCACATTCCTGACTTGGTTGTCCCTAGACCTTCTGGGCCAGGCTGTCAGCTGGTTAAGGAGTTAGCTCTCCTCTTGGAATCTCATGGCCTACGTATAGGAGGCTCTCGCAGGGCCCATGGCTGCCATGATGCCGCCCAGGACTTGGGGGCTAGTGAGCCTACGAGTGTCGAGGTTGGGCCTGCAGGGCACAGAGCTGAATGTCCATGCAGTCGCCCATCATGACAGCTGCTGCGGCTTTCCCTGTCAGAGTGGGGGCCCTGCTGCATTGCAGGGGTAAAGAGGCTTTTGCTTTAAATAGTGAATTTCTTATGTCAGTTGGCAATTCCTTGAGTTTGTACATTTTCCGATACCTGTTTTCTCCCCGTTTTGGGCTTTCTTCACAGTTTGTGAAGAGAGTATACTATAAGTAATTCTCTAGCTACAGCCCAGAGAAAAGTGGAGGCTTGAGCACACGCCTTATAACTGGGAAATCACAAGTCCCCCGGTGCCCCGTCCCAGGCACCTTTGTGAAATGGAGTAAGGAGGATATAAGTCAACCCTGGAGGAAATAGAGCAGAAGCTCCCTGTCAGGTACCAGAGACAAGGAACAGGGTGGGCCGGTTATCTTGCTTGGTCTCCCTGTGTATCCCTGGCTGGCCTGTGTCGGTCAGGCTGACCTCAGACACACAGAGATCCACCTGCCTGTCTCCTGAGTGATGGGATTAAAGGCATATGCCCCCATGCCTGCTTGCTTTTTCTTTTTAGGACGGCTAGTGTTGTGAGAAGGTAGAGAAGAGTTTGCTGGCCACAGACCCCCTCCCCTTCTTTCATCTTTCTCCTCCCTCCTGCCTCTCGCCCTGGGTCTAATTAGCCAGTCCGTGGTGTCCACTCGTGGTACTTGCTAAGCAGCTCTCATGGGTCTGCCCTGGGGACAGCCAACTCCTGTCCTTGTGCTCGATGCCTGTGCTCCAGGGTTATTGGTGTGAAGCTACCCCAGTGTCATCAGATGGTGGCATTTTGTGGGGGTCTTGGTTAGTTGGGCTGTGAAGATAGAATTTTGCGGAATCAGGTTTCTTCCCACTGAGTGTTAAGATAAATTTGCTCACGGCTGGCTTTCCTGCTCGTAGGGAAGTTGTTGCTCTAGGGGAGAACCACCAACACGGCTGAAAACTGTGAGATGCAGTGAGACTGAGAAGCTTAGAGATCACAGAGCAGAATGGAAATCCCAGTCCCTAGATGATGTCGCAGGAGACCTGTCAACTGCCCCGTCTCCTGGCTAGAGGGATGCACACAGAACAACGTTTCCAGTTTATCCAGGAGCCTGAAATTCAGCAGGAAATTCTTTTTCCAGAACATAAAATATTTCCACATAAGATGTTTTAAATTTATATTACATTCTAATATATCGGAAAATTGATGTGACTTGCTGCTGGGTTTTATTGTAGAGGGATTTATGTAGAGGAAATTTCAAACCCTCCAGGGGAAGCTATGTCTGAATGAGGCAGGAGGATTACTCCAAAAATGACTGCAGTCAGAATTCAGAGCACAGCGGCGGCCAGGAATGAGTCTGACCTCCATGTCAGTGATGGAGTGACATTCACACAGGCACAGAAACCCGGAAGTCAGGTCCTTTCTTCCCAGCAAGCCAGAGCCTGGATTCCTGACGTGATGCTCCTGGTAGCTGGAGGGCTTGTTTCAGCCGCTGAGCGAGCCCTGTTCACTCTGTCCTTTTGTACCATGGACATAGGCCAGAGGGACAGGAGCCAGAACTGGGAGGGAACAAACAAAGCCCTGCACGGCTCTGGAGGTCAGGATAGAAAAATACAGCACAGGCTACAGCCACCGTCTCCCGGTGGACAGAAAGACCGCGTGCTAGAAGCCTGAGCACTTGACCCACGTTGCTTTCTCCTCTGTGCCCACTGGGAGCTTTATTGCCCGTGTGAGCAGGATAGGAAGGGAGAGCGATGACCACATAGTGTCGTCCTTTGCTGGGGTGTTGGCGGCTGTGCAGAGACACTCAGCTTAGAGAGAGGAGCTTGGTAAATCAGTACCTGGGGGACACAGGTCTGAAGTCTGTGCCAAGATTTCATCTCTCCAGAGCCTGCTGCTGACTCGCAGTGGCCCTAGGACTCAGTGAGGATGTCTCCCAGTGATCGTGTCTGCAGCATGAGGAGGGCACTAGAACAGGGTGGTCTTTACAGATGACGGTTTCTGTACAGGCCTTGCATATCGGGAACACTGAAATAACCTCATCAGGCCAAATCGGCTTAATGAGTGGGTGAGCCCAGTGATGGAAGGAGCGTTGGTAAATCTGAGGTTACGGGGCTGCCCTGAATGTCTGGCCTGTTGTCATTCGCTGTAGGGGGATCATTTCTTACAGGTTGCAGGAGGCCTGCACCAGGGCCTGGGCCAGAGCCTGCTTATGAATTTTGCACACAGCCTCGTTTGCCCACTCAGTTAGAACCTCCAGAGGCCATGTATGAAGTCTGCGTTGCTAAAGCAAACTCTCCCCTAGGCTGTCCACCACCATTGAGAACCACTGCTCTGTGACTGTCCAATGCCCATGTGAAGTTTGCCCCTCAAATGAAACTTCTGTGCACAAAGAATATCATGTGACGAGAGGGCTGGAAATAGCATGAAAATGGCATGACTCTTAAAATCAACCGTACCCTCGGTTCCTTCCCTAAAAAAGAAAAACGTACATTACGTCGTCACGATATTCTTAACAACCAGATAAAACGAGTCTCTTTCTCTTCATGTGACATTGCTGTAGGGATTCACGGAGAAGGGTCCACCTTCAGCACCCTGTGTGGCCTCCTGCTGTGGGATATCATCTTCATGGATGGAATACCAGATGTCTTCAGAAATGCCTACCAGGTAACCAGCTCACGCCACCACACCAAGGCCTGTCCTGTGCATGCCTGTGCTTCACGCCTTCCTCTGCACCAGGGTCTCAAGCCAGCAGCCTGGGTCTTGGTGATCCTTGGGCTCTACCCTCAGTAGTGCTAACTGCATAGGAAAAGGACCTTTTACTTTTAAATGGGAACTCGCAGATTTTAACCCCAAGTCTAGTTTCCCTTCAACGTCACTCTTTGACTTTAGTACCGAGCACCCTCAGCTCAAGGGCTCTCACACAGTCCTGCTAGCACCAGCTGCAGCTCAAGCAATCCCACTCCGAGCAAACGAACACTAAAAACCCAGAATAAGATTGCTTGAATCTGATAATTTTAACTCACCTCTCCTGAGGGAAAAAAAAAATGTGTCAACCAATTGGCTGGCTCTCAGGTCTCATAGGACTCCAGCATCCCTTGTTTAAATGCCCTCCCCAGGTGTTAGGTGTTAGGAAAGTTTCCTTTCTCTTCCACACAGGCCTCCCCCCTGGATTTGCTCACAGACAGCTTCTTCTCAAGCAGGGAGCAGGCCCTGGAAGCCAGGCTGCAGCTGATCCACAGCGCCCCTGCTGAGAGCCTGCGGGCCTGGGTGACTGAAGCATGGCAGGCCCAGCAAGGCAGGGCGGCTTCTCTGGTCAGCTGGGATCGCTTCACTTCCCTTCAGCAAGCTCAGGTAATGCTTTCCCGCCATTTCCCATCTGGTCCGTCATCCCTTCACAGTGCTGCCTGTGTTCTGGCAGTTGTATCAGAATGCGCATGTGTGTTTGTGTGTGTGTATCTATGTGTGTCTGTGTGTGTCTGTGTGTTAGTGATAGACACGTGAAGACACTCAGAAAGCCCCAGCTTGATGCCTTTCCCACAGTTTCCCTTCCTTTTGCCTGTCTTGTGGCTGCAGCGGGGAGGGTAACTGCTGTGCCCTGCAGCTGCTGACTAAGGCTTCCTCACTCCTCAGTCCTGACTCATGCTCCCTCTTCTTCAGATGTGTCAGAGGATGCCCACATCAGGCAGAGGTTTGTAACTGACCATGACCAGCTCTTTCCTAGATTTTGCCTACGGGGTTCAGCCAGGCACTCTGGAGCACGGTCCAGCAGCAGAGCTCCTTCTGGTGATCCTGGAGCCATTGTTGAATTGTGCTGGTGTTCTCTGATGGTCATGCAAGCCCATCTTGGGGTCTCTGTCCTCAAGGTGGATAACTCCTTTTGTATTGTGTTTAGGACCTCGTCTCCTGCCTCGGGGGTCCTGTCCTCAGCGGTGTGTGCAGGCGCCTGGCTGCTGACTTTCGGCACTGCCGAGGAGGCCTCCCTGATTTGGTGGTGTGGAATTCTCAGAGCCACCATTGCAAGGTCAGTAGAAAACACCATTTGTAATCTCATCAGCAACTATGTCACAGTTCACGTGCTGGGCATTTTCTTCCTGGCTTTTGAAAGGATTGAATCCCTCCCTCGGTAACCACTAGACTGAGGGCTGGGGTTCTCAGAAGCTTCTCTGAGGAGCTGGGATGTAAGCAAGACAGGCAGTCTCATGCCAGTACACCATTCTGTGGTAGAACAAGTCACCATCTGCAAGGCACACTGAAGCAGGGCTTTGCACAGTATGTGGGCCCTCAGGAGTCTATAGGAACCACATACCCTTGTGCCCATGGCCTTCACCGATGGTTTTATCACACACTGCATATGCGCCCTTACTCTCTCAGTCTCTCCTGTACAGCACCCCCCTTCCCTCTCTTCCTCGCCACTCTCCCCTGCTTTCTGACTCAGATTTCATCCTAGTCTGATAAATCTTTTTCTTTTCATAGGATCTTTTGATGACCCGACATTTTAAAGTTTGATTAAATTCAGTGGTCTTTAGTGGATCATACCTTTGGTGTGAGATATCTGATCTGAAACCAGAAAGAGGTTCTCTTGTGTTTTGTTCTAAAAGTTCTACATTTACGTTTTGTGTTTATTTTGTGATCTGTCTGTCTTTTCTATCTGCTCTGGGGTGTGGGTTAAAATAACTTTGCTGGGGAGTAGCTGACTGCTCACTTCCATTAGTGCCGTCTCTGCTGAGAATATTTTTGTTTCTCATAGAACTCCAGGGTTATGGAGTAAAGAGCTGAATTTTTATATTCTCCGGCCTGGGCCTCTGTTTCTCCCTTAGTGTTTAGCTACAAAAGTTGCTTAACTTCATGGCTCCTTTAGAGCTGAAATGTTTGCCCATTCCACTCTGCCAGCCCTACACGCTCGGGCATACAGTCCCCATGAATGCCAAGTTGCCCGAACTGGCTTTGTTTCTGGTGTCAGACCGAATCTGACTCCATGACCTTGAAAGAATGACCTCCTTGCCTAGGGCCACTTACTCTCGTTTATGTAAGCTTCTAGGTCAGAGGCGAGGGCTTGCACTCAGCAGCTCCCTGTGGACCCAGAATAAGGGAGATGGGTTATTCTACATCCTGAATCTTCTTGGAGCACTTGCTGCCCTTCAGTCGCACTACCCCTCACACAGCCTGGAGATCCATATCCACCCGACTCCAAGCACTGGGATACCAAGTGTGCACCACAATGCCTCGCTTTCTTCATGGGCTCTGGGGATCAAAATCAAGTTGTTAGGCTTGCATGGCAGACACTTTACTGACTAAAGTATTTCCCTAGCCAAGCAGCCTATAATTGAGTCTCATGTGTGTGTATATGTGTTGCGGGGGAGGGGTGCTCACATGTATGACTGTGGGTATATATGTGCTCAGATGAGTGTGCCTATGGAGGCTTGAGGTTGACACTGGGTTTCTTCCTCAATGCCTTTCCACCATGTGTCTCTTCACTGAACCAAGAGCACACCGATTTAGCTTGTCTAGGTAGCCAGCCTGCTCTGGGAACCCCATCGTGACCTCCAGCATGTTAGCATCACAGGATGACTGCCACCCCTCTGGTCCCGAGTTCTGTAAGAAAGCAGGCTGAGCAAGCCATGAGAGCAGTCTAGTGAGCAGCACCCCTCCATGGCCTCTGCATCAGTTTCTGTCTCCAGATCCTGCCTTGGGTTCCTGCTCAGTGGGTACATGGTTGCCACCAAGCCTAACAACCTGAGTTAAATTGCCAGACTCTGGTAACTCCCTACCTGCAGTCTTTTTAAAACACCCAGAAAAGAAACAGTTTGGCCGTACAGTAAATGAGAAAGTGTACCTCTGAATGAGATTAGCGGAACCCTGAGTCATAAGAAACAATGCATGTGAGAGACAGAGAGACGGGTCTTCAGCAAATGCATATGTGGTCGTGGGTGGGAATAAGACTGGAGGGAATGAAGCCTTGGGACAGTCTGGCAGGGACCAGGTCCTTCTTTTGCATTGCAATATGAAGTTTATGTTCAGATGCAAACATAACAAATTGGGAGGTTAAAGTAGGGAGCAGCAACCCAGTGTGCACCTTAAAAGCACTTCAGTTGCTAGTACTCGGTTTCCTTAAGAACTGTCTGGTTACCACAGAATAATTTGCCCGGGAATGTCTTAGTTCCATGTCTATTTGTTGTAAATGTGCACAGTGCTGTAGACTGACCCATCTACATAGGCAACAGTTTAAGCGACTATAGCTCATTGGGTCCCTTTCTGTAACAGTAAGATGTTGATGAGTCTGAAAACTTCTCTTGCAGCTGGTGGAAGTTAAAGGCCCCAGTGATCGCCTGTCATGTAAGCAGATGATCTGGCTGGATGAACTACAAAAGCTGGGGGCAGACGTAGAAGTATGCCATGTGGTTGCAGTTGGTGCTAAGAGCAAAGGTCTTGGCTGAAAGATGTCACACAGGGGACATCTGGCCATCTACTGGGACAAGATCTTCAAGTGGATAAAAATGTCACACTGAGGACATCTGGCCATCTACTGGGATAAGACCTTCAGTCGGATAAAAATGTCACACAGGGGACATCTGGCCATCCACTGGGACAAGATTGTCAAGAGGATAAAGCTGTTTGCACTGTCTCCACTTTGGCTTGCCCGACACCTGAGATGGGCGGGTGGACTGTTGAAAATGTAGAAGTCTGCATGGGCGTTGTAGGAGCTGACTGCTTCCATGTTGTTAAGCTTTTAAAAAAGCCAGAGGGAAAATGAACATGGTGGACTTTAGTTGACACTTGAGCTTCTCTACTAAATGCATTGGTAGTGCAACCCTTGAACTGGGGTTGTCTCATGGTTATCCAAGAAGGGCAGGGCCCGTAGGAAGTTTGATTTCCTTAGGGGGAAAAGTAAGAACAACCAAAACCAAATTCCTTATTTAAAGGGAGGAAGGATCCAGAGTATTTCAGGTGAGGTATCACAATCCGTATCCAGCTTCGAGCTTTTGGATTATGTGTGATTAAAAACCTGTGCCAAGATGTTAGAAAAAAATGCCCTCCTGAGGTATTCTGACTTGGTCAAAAATGCCCTCCTGAGGTATTCTGACTTGGTCAAAAGTTGGTCTGGAGCCTCACTCTGCTCTCAACTGACTGTGAGATGGTTTACCTCATTAAAAAAAAAGAAAAGCGAAATATCCCATTCTTGAAAGTGAAGTCCGCTCTGTACTGACCGTGCTTCCTCCTGCTCACCTCGCTGAGCCCAGTCCCAGCGCTCACATCAAGACCTGTGCTCTGCCGGGCATGTGCCAAGGAGCTGCCTATCAGGTTACTTCATGAGCTGACTGGCTCCCGAGTGCCAGGTATAGAAGTTTAAAAGCCAGAGAGGTAATATGTGACTGTGGCTCCCATGGTCACTAGGAAGCTTTGGGGGAGGACGGGAATGTAGAAATTACAGTACAGTTACTACAGGATGGAGAAGGGGAGGCCTTCATTTAGAGAGTGAAAATGTTTCTGCTAGTCAAAGCACATTATGTAGCTGGGAGTGGTGGCTCACACCTGTAATCCCAGCATTTGAGAGGCTGAGGCAGGAGGATTACCTTGAGTTTAAGGTCAGACCAGGCTACAAATGAGACTGTCTCAAAAAAAGGAAAAGAAGCTCATGAGTGCTCTGGCCACTCTGCACTGTGGAACAAGCAGATGATAAACACTCGGGTTCATGTGTTGGGGAGGCACAGGCCCTGGTTCCCAGGCCTAGTGAAGCCTGAGACCCACACAGTAGGGAACAGACTCCGAAATTGACCTCTGAACTTCACCCGTGTGCCACAGTATACACATGCTCATCTACACACAATAAATAAAAACGTGTTTAAGACATTAACAACACTCAGTGGGCTTTGTTTAAATTTGTGTGATGGCTGGAGGTGGGCATTGCAATAATTCTATTGGCAGGTGTGAAAGAAATAGCCACTCTGACTCCCAAAACTGATCTCGGCGGCGGTGGGGGTGAAACAAATTATTTCAAGTGAGGAAGGACCCGGAATATTTCAGTTGAAGTGTCAGAAATAGTTTTCAACAGCAAATGTATGTATGTATGTATGTATGTATGTATGTATATATGTATGTATATATGTATGTATATATGTATGTATATATGTATGTATATATGTATGTATATATGTATGTATATATTTTATATATATACACACACACACTTTTTTTTTTAAAAGTGATACCGGTTTTTCTGATCGCTTACATTAAAAAATAAAATGCAGCTGTCTCAGATTTTCACCTCCCCTCTGTGCAGAAAGGTCCTAAGAAGGAGGCCCTCACAGGCAGATGAGGAAGAGTCGGAAGCCACCTGGATCCAGTGTCTGCAGAAAGAACTTTAGGAGGGTTCAGGCAGCATGACAAAGCCAGCTGTCTGTCCCTGCCTGCTGGCAGCTGGCTTTTGCTTGATTGACGGGCAGATTTGGAGCAGGGCTTTAGGTCACCCATGCTGGCCTCGAACTCCTCTACCTTCAACTACCAAGTGCTGGGTCTCAGGATTCTGCCACACACCTGGCTAGCTTATGACGCACTCTCCGCCATTTGAGCTTCCTCGTCAATCGTCCAGTGTGTAGATCTGTGTCTCAGTTTTTAATTGTGTCATCTGTTTTCATGAACCCTTGTTTTTGAGTTCTTCCTATATTTTGGTTCTTAGTCCGCTACTGGATGTGAAGTTGGTAAGGCACCTTTTCCCTTTCTCTCGGCTGCCGCTTTGGATAGCAATGTCCTTTGCCATGCAGAAGCTTCTCAGTTTCATGAGGTCCCATTTGTTATATTTATTGTTTGCTTGCTTATCTTGGTAAACCGATGAATTTTTATTGGGGTTACTAACAGAAGTGTGGGTGATAGAACAAAGATGACTCACAAAAGCAGCTGTACCCCCTGAAAGCCCACCTCCCACCCAGGCGACACTCCTGGGAGCTGGAACCCGGACTCTGCACAGCCTGGGGTCAGGCGGCTCTGCACAGAGTCTCCTCTGACAGCAGCTGTTTACCCCATCTTAAAGTACTGCAGAAAGGATTTTGAGAATCTTGTAAGCACTTTCCCAGTCATGTGGCATTTTGTCCATTTCCTAAGTCCCCTGAACCTCCCAGGCCCCCAGAAATGATTTGATTCTCATATACTGCTATACCACACTCCATACTGCTCACCCAAGTCCCCCTGACCCATCTGTCTCTCATCAGCTTCCTTCATTGAAGGTCTAGCGATGAATGGTGACTCACCCAGCCACTTTGCCTATTTAGAGAGCTGAGTTCAACAGAAGTTATTACTTATTATTAAGGCACCCGTCTATTCATCTTACGATGATACATTCAATATTTTCTCTGGCTTATTATGCACCGATGTTAAATGCACTTATGATGAATTTTTTAGTATTCTTTTTAGTATGTTTTTGAGGTTACCTCCATTATGTTTCTAAAATGTCTCTTAACATTTTATTTAACATTATTTTATTTTATTTATTTAACATTATTATTACTATGATTTAAAAATAATGCAGTATTATCAGAATAACATGGATAAGCCTGAAGGATATTATGTTAAATGATATATATAAGAAATGAAATATATGAGTTCCTGTTTATTAATTGTTGAACTTAGTGACTGTGTTAACAGTGTTCTGTATTAACAGAAAGCCTTTGCAAAGAAGTTCAAGGCTGTTCCCAACTTTTTCCAGACTCTATGTAGAAGAACACAAATAGGTCCATACTTGGCACCAGTGTTGTTGTAAAAATAAAAAATAAAAAAGTAAAGTTGTCTTTTTCCTTGCTGCGTCCGCACCGTGGTGCCCCAAGATATCTGCTAGATATCTTGGCGGAAACACATCCCAGCCGCACACTTTCCTACACTCAAGCCCTCACATAAAGGAACACACAACACAATAATCTTTGACCCAATTGGTAAGATATAATTGCCCACTTAAACATACAAAGCCCAGTACCATCCATCCCTTAGGAACATTGATAACAACCTGTAAATACACAGAGCAGAATCTTCTATTTTTTTTTTTCCTTTTTTTTCAGAGCTGGGGACTGAACCCAGGGCCTTGCACTTGCTAGGCAAGTGCTCTACCGCTGAGCTAAATCCCCAAACCCCACAGAGCAGAATCTTAACATCACCTGCCATGGCTTCTCCCCTCTCTCCCCTCCTGTCTCCTCTCCTTCCTCTAGTCTCCTCCTCTTCCTTCAAACTTCTCTCCCGCCCATCCTTCCTTCTCCTCCAATGACAGGCCTCCTTCTATCCTGTACCTGCCCCTCACCTGTACTTTACAAATTCAATGGGGAGGTGGTTCTGGTGAAGTCACCGGAGTTCTGAGTCCTTGACTAGGCAGCTGTCCTTGGGGCAGTGGAATTAGCATCAAAATACAGATAACTTCAGGGCAAACCACAACACACTGGGAAAGAAAACTCAATTCCAAGTGGATAAAAGACCTCAACATAAAGGTAGAAATGCTGGGGCTGGAGAGATGGCTCAGTGCTTAAGAGGACGGACTACTCTTTCAAAGTTCATGAGTTCAAATCCCAGCAACTACATTGTGGCTCACAACCATCTGTAATGGGGGACAACTACAGTGTACTCATATATAATAAGTAAAATCTTTAAAAAAAAAAAAAAGGCAGATATGCTGAACCTAATTGAAGAAAAATTATCCATTGTTCTTTCTGTTTCTATTATGGGGAATAAATTGAGAAATATTGGTATTAATTTTTATGGTGGGGGTTGGGAGACTTTTAATATCTGCTTCTATTTCATTAGGGGCTATAGGTCTATTTAAGTTGCTTAACAGTTTTTTATTTAACTTTGGTAAGTGTTACCTATGGAGAAAATTATTCATTTCTTTTAGATTTTGCAGTTTGTTGGAGGGCAGTCTTTTAAAGTTTGTCCTATGATTCTCTGGATTTCCCAGGTGTCTGATGTCATGTCTCCTTTCCATTTCTGATTTTGTTCATTTGGATATTCTCTCTTGACCTTTGAGTTAGTTTGGGTAAGGGTTTGTCTGCCCTGTGGTTTTTCTCAAAGAACCAGCTCTTTGTTTCACTGATTCTCTGACTTGTTCTGTTTCCATTTCAGCCCGAGTTTGATTATTTCTTGCATCGACTCCTCTTGGCTGTGATTGCTTCCTATGTTCAGGTGTCCTGTTGCGTTGCTAGGATGATGTCTCCGATTTTTCATGTGGGCACTTAGCACTGCGTACTTGCCTCTTAGCACTGACTGACTTCACTGTGTTCCATAATTGGATATGTGTATTCATTTTCATTCCACCCTGGAAAGCCTCTCTTAATTTCTGTCTTGACCCCCTTTTTAGTCAGTAATGAGTTCAGTTTCCGTGAGTTGTAAGTTTTCTGTGGTTGGTTGTATCTAGCTTTAATCTATGGTGGTCAGACAGGATGGAGGGTATTAGTTCAATTTTGGTGAGATTTGAGTCCGAGTATGTGGCCAATTTTGGAGAAAGTTCCATGAGTGCCGGGAAGGTGTATTCTTGTGTTTTAGGTGGAATTGCTCTGAAAATGTTAGGTCCATTTGCTTTATAGTGTCAGCTAGTTCCAGCATTTCTGTTTAGTTTTTTTTTTTTTTCTCTTTTTAGTTTTTCTGGATAACCTGTCTACTGGTAAGAGTCAGGTATTGAATTTATGAATTTGGGTGTCCTTGAGTTTGGTGCATAAATGTTAAGGATTTCAGTGCCTTCCTGGAGCATTTTTCCTTTGATGACTATGAAGTATCCTTCCCTGTGTTTTCTGAATAAATTCAACATCTATTTTGTCAGGTATTAAAATGGCTGTGCTTCATAGGTCTGTTTGCCTGGAATATTTTTTCCATCCTCTTACCCTGAGGTGATAATGTCTTTGGTATTAAGGTGTTTCTAGGATACAGCAGAAGGCTGGAACCTGTTTTTGCATCCATTCCACTAAGTCTTTATTGATGCTGAGTGATCAACAAGCAGCGCTTTGCTGATTCCCTACTGTGTGGTGGTGGTGGTGGTGGTGGTGGTGGTGGTGGTGGTGGTGGTGTGTGTGTGTGTGTGTGTGTGTGTGTGTGTGTGTGTGTGTGTGTGTGTGTGTGTGTTTCCCTCTTTTGATTTGCTGGTCTGATTATTTATTCCTTTTTGTTTTTCCTGGGTGTGGCTAACTTCTTTAGATTGGATTTTTTTCCTTCTAGCATCTTTTGTAGGGCTGGATTTGTAGATGGACATGGCTTAAATTTGGCTTTATCAAGAAATGTCTTATTTTCTGTATGTTTCTTGTACCTTGATAGGCATCTGCTTTAGGTTAGGAAATTTTTCTTCTATGATTTTGTGCCTTTGACCTGTGAGGTTTTTTTTTTCCTCTGTCCTCTGTTGCTATTATTCAGATTTGATCTTTTAATAGCAGCCCAGATTTCCAGGATGTTTGCTACCAGGGTTTTTTAATTTAACATTTTCTTTGGCCAAGGTATCCTTGTCTTTTGTGATGTTTTTAATGCATGAGATACTTTTCCATCTTGTCTTCTGTTGGTGAGCTTTGTCTCTGAGGTTCCCACTTGAGCTCCTAATTTTTTATTCCAAGATATCCTTCAGCTTGGGTTTTCTTTTTATTTATTTACACTTCAAATGTTATTTCCCTTCCCATTTTCCCCTCTGAAACCCCCCATCCCACCCCTCCTCCCCTGCTGCCTCAGTGCTCTAGCATTCCCCTATGCTGGGGCATCGAGCCTCCACGGGACCAAACTTGGGTTTTCTTTATTGATGCTATTTCCACATTTAGGTCTTGAATGGTTTTTGCTCATTTCCCTCCAATTGTTTGTGTTTCCATAGATTTGAGATGTATTCATACCATCTTTAAGGACCTCTATCATGTTAATAAAGGATATTTTAAGGCCTTTGTCTTGTTCTTCAAGATTCTCAGAGCCTACTGTTGGTAGGGTTTCTGGGCCCCCATAGATACATATTATCCTGGCTATTACTGGTTTTATGCCTATGCATAGGCATCTAAGTTTGAGATGATCGTAATTCTACTTGCTGGTCTCATCTGGTCTTATCTTTGTAGGCCTTCGGATGGTGTGGTGACTGTGTGCTGCCTACTAGGGAATTCTGGGATACTGCTAGGTGTGGCCATTGGGGGTTCTGGTAAAATATGATTCTGAGTATTGGGAGCTCACACTTAGGAATGGGGATGAAGTGGAGGGGGTAAGTGGGGTTCTCATGAAGGAAGAAAACAGGGTATTCCACCAAATTTTGCTTAGCATCCTGAAAATAGGGGCAGAGACAGGAGAGGCCATAACAGGTAGTTTGCTAGAGACCTGGGGATGAGCCTAAAGGATTGGATTTGGAGGAGAGGAGGGAGAATGGAGATCTGAAGCTCACTTACCTGCTTCACTGGCCTACTTGCTTCTCTAGCAGGCTTGGCAGGTAGGATCCCAGGGAATGCCTGCTGGAGTTGGTGGGTAGGGTAGCAGGCTGAGTGGGGAGGAGGGCTGGAGAAGAGCTATATGATCCACTGGAGATGGGAGCAGAAAAGAGACCACAGAGGGTGGTCAGCTACACAGTGAGGGATGAGGCAGGGGTGTTGGATTTAGGGGAGAGAATGGAGAGGTAAAAATCTGCAGTTAGGTACTTGGTCCCCAGGGAACGCTGCTGGCGCTTGTGTGGGATGGGACAGTGGGATGAGTAGGGAAAGGTTGGTTGGAAGAGAAGATCTAGATGAGTTA
The DNA here is from genome assembly GCF_011064425.1 of Rattus rattus. NCBI lineage: Eukaryota > Metazoa > Chordata > Mammalia > Rodentia > Muridae > Rattus > Rattus rattus. The sequence continues at coordinate 136,067,547 of NC_046155.1, forward strand.
GTGGAGATGGGGCAGAAGGGAAGAGCAGTCTGCAGCAGGCGGTCTGTCCCTGAGCTGGGGGTGAGACTGGGGGATTGCATTTGGAGAACAGGGAGAAGTGAAGATCTGCAGTTAGGCTACCTGCTTCCCTGGCCACAGTGGCCTTTGAGAAACTCCTTGTTAATAAAACATCATTGCAAAATAAGATACGCCACTAACTTCTTATATCACTATTCTATAAGCTCCTGATGCTGGATTAACAAAGGCAAGACCAATGCCAAGGCATTTGTACTTTCCTCTTAGGAACATCCCCATTGGCTAGATCAGGTTAATCTGATACATTGTTATTGTAATAGGGCTGCTCACTACCACTGCTGGAAGAGTCTCAGGTTAGAGAAGGGATCTAGAAGGAGGTGACAACTGTACCTCTGGCTCAATTCAATGTGGGGTCCCAGTCTCCAGGGACTCGGACACAGATGTCCCCTGTTGGTATTTAGTAGATGGGAAGAACTAACTGCAGTTCTGAACTGATGTGAAACTTGTTACTCCATCCCATCCTAGAGAATATTCAAAAACAGAAAAAATGAATGGAGGGCACGTGAGTACAGGGGGTGGCCAGCCTCTTGTGTTCTTATGGCTTCATACTGGTGACTACTACAAACGGTTTCCATGGAAATTTTATTTAGCCGTCAGAATTCCCTTTACATCCATTCTGTTGAGCAGTATCCAGTCAACCTGCTCGTCCTGCTTCAGCTCATCAGTTGTATTTAGGCACAAAGGTTTTAGTTTTGTCTCAACACCAAGTTTTAATTGCTTGAGGTAACTGCTACAGCAAGAGGACCTTGTTGAAAAATGTGCTGAACACTTTTCATCTTCTGTCAGTACAAATTAATGTCCTTTCCTTAAGTAGAGTTAGGCATTTTTGGTTTTAGAATTGGTTCCCATCATAAAGCAAAACACCTCACCTGTGGAGTCAGCATTAGAACACCCAGTGTCGGCAGCCCCTGCATGGGCGCGGCCAGCACAGGCTCTGCCCTGTGGCCTTGGAGACTGTGCTACTGAGCTCTTTGGTTTGCTGCATGCAGCCATGCTTACCTCTTCTGCCACCACAGGGTCGCTTTTGTCAGCAGGTGCCAGGCCGCTGTCCCATAGGCCACACTAGGACTCTGGGGCTGCTTCACATATTAGACATAGTAAGCTGTAGCACAGTAATCGTGATGGAACAACCACCCAGTCAAAATAGAAAAATTTACAACTTTACCATACAAAAATATGCAATTTCCATCATAAAGTAGTGTTAATAGTACCTGACCTTCTTGTAAGTTACCAAAAAAGTTCTGAAAGGAGTTGAAGTCAATGTTAGGGATGAAAATTACAAAGAAAGGAGTTCTCAACCACAACATAAATTTAGAACAACTTATAGAAGTAGCAAAGCAGCTTCATGAAAATGGGAGATTACTGTCTGGCTCCAGTGGTGACACCCTGTCGTGTCTCAGGGACCAGGGCTAGCTGTGTGTAGCCAAGGGCCGGCACATCCTCACTGCTGATAATGCTATTTGTGTAAGTTGTCAAGAGCCCTCATTTTATAGGCAACGGATGAGTGAAAACATTAAGTTTAGCCATAAGATAAGAACTTGTTAAGACATGAGAACATCTGCTCTGTTAAATGCAGAGACATTATTAAACAGTTAGAAAAGGTTAATTAAGTAGAAATGGCTACACAGCACATACAAGTCAAACTATTTTGAGAAATTCTGCTTTAGAAAAAGAAACAAACTAAATCAACACTTTACTATAAAGTATCTCAAAATCCAAGGTGGCGACTGAAGACATGGCATCGTGCACAAGGGCATGGCCACCTTTAACAGGGAGAAGAAGCCCATGAGCACTCGAGAGGACAGGAGCACAGGGCTTTGTGACGTTGGCCAGGTTCTTACCAGAATCTCAGCCTCTTGGCATTGCCCCCAAGCCTGGAGGGGGTGCATCTCTGTGTATTAAAATGGCAACTGTGGAGGTCTTCCTTTCCAGTCAGTGCATGTGTCCATCTCGTGACCCCCGCCAGTTACTTCTAGGGAGAAGTGTCGGCTTGTGTCAGCATGCCAGCTGAAGTGCTCATGAGGAGGCCAGCACTCCCTCGGCCTGTGGTCAGTATGGCACGCTCCTGCCCATGGCCTGGGCACCCTCAGCCACAGCTGGAGCTGGGCCTCTGCTACCTGAAGAGCCTTGAAGATTGCAGGGCTCTAGAGACTCCTGGCTGTTGGTGTAAGCTTGTTGGCAAAAAGCTATTTCCAATATACAGTGGGGTCTAAAGACCCTAACTTTTAGAATTATATTTCCTTCTTATTCTAGCTTGTCACTTTTATCTTAACGTCAAAGGCACTTCTAGGTTTAAATAGCTACAGTGAATGCTTTAAAATTACAGTGCATCTTTTAAAAGTTAGTTGTATGGAATTAAAGCAAATTCATGATTTGGAAACACAGTGATCTTAGGTCCTAACTGAGGTGAGCTAAAATAATAATATCTAACCCCAGAACACAAGCTAAGATATTAGCTAAATACATGGATGCCAACTGAGGCCTATTAGGAGTTTTCTCAGATGATCTGGAAATGCAGTAAATACACTAACTTACTAACTTCCCTGTCCACCGTCTCGGGGTTGTAATCTGACTATCAGACAACCTTCAGTAGGTGGTAGGAACGCAGATGTTGGCAGAATCCGCAGAGAAACCCGGGCATTGTGATCACAATGGGGAACGCGTGCTGCAGTGACCCACGTGAGCCAGACCCAGAGGATAAAGGACAAAACCCACAAGTCACACTGCCCTCAGGAAAACTGAAGGCAGCATGACTAAACATGATTTAAATATTAGTGCAAATTCCTTACATATAAAATGGCCAGTTTTCGACGCCTCAGTTAGCAATTTCAGTTTGGAGAGGGACGGATCCAGCTCCTCTCAATATGTACAGAAAATACCTTAATTTAGTCTTCATTTGCTAGTGTCTCAGTAGATAACCATATTTTGGCCCCACTTAAAAATTTGCTTAATGGTGTTCCTAAAATGCTTCGTCTGCACAGATTTCCTACAGGAGAAAATGGAAATGAAGAGGAAAGGAACTCCGGTGTCCCTAGCGTGTCGTGTGGCCCTGTGGCCCTGAAGTACATCCTGCTCTGGTCCAACTCTGCGTAGCAGGCTTCCAAGGGGCCGCTGTGATGCTGCCTCAGCATCCTGCTGAGCTTGTCCACCTCGTCAGCCAGGACAGACAGTTTGTGGAAGGCCATGATGGAGCCCCCAAGGTTGATCTGGGCCTCAGGGACCCAGCGGAAGTAGCACAGTTTCCACAATTTTATGTGTGTTCCAGAGAGACGTGGCAGGATAATGCCGTGTAGATTGGCTGGTCTGGAAAACCACTCTTTAAAATACTGCTCTGCTCCACTGTGCTGGCTGTCGCCATGCTGAGGCGGGTCTGGCTTCAACTTCAGTATCAGTGAGTTTCTCCGAGGAAGCAGTTCTTGGTCACTGATGAGTCCATTCTTCAAGCATGAGGGCATTCCTCTCAGTGTGGAGCTGTAGCTTTTCTGCACACAAGACAGACACGGCATTACCCCACTGAGCTGCACTCTACTTCACACTTCTCCTGGAGGTTACTCTGCAGGAGTTCAACAGCACTCCTGGCACTATGGCAGCCAGCTGGGGTAAACAGATGATGGGAGGGTTCAGACTCGGAGGGCATGGTCCCTCTTTCCCTGGTGGTGATTATGCTGGTCTACTCTGGAACCAGATTTTTCAACTGACTCTCCCAGGTTACTACTATGCCAGAGGGAGTGTGGAAGGCAAGTACAGCCTGTCTCTTTGTTCGTCTAAGTGCATGCTTGTAAGACTTTGGGGGGAAGGGAATTCTGAACCGGCTCATTTTTTAGGAAGAATGGGCAGACTGGCTAGAAGTCAATTCAGGGCTGCCACCTGTCAGCTCTTGTGTGACTAGGCTTTAAGAGCCTCACTCCCCAAGAAAAAGTCAAGATATTGTCACACCAGTGGAAAGCTGCACTAGCTGTCTCCTGGCGAAGTGACTAACACTTCCAAAGACACTGACTGGTGCTGCAGCAACATGGGTCTCTGCTGCTAGGATGCTGCTGTCTACCGTTTACCTTTGTGCGCTTAAAAGACTTCCTGGAGCCATTCTGTATGCAAGGAGTGCTCTTGCCAATGTAGTAGGGGTTGTGGAAAAGAGTACGGTCCTTTGCTGTGAACTGAAGAGACCAGTCCCAAACTGAGGGGAATTTCAAGCCCTTTTCATCACCCAGCTGAATGTTTTTGCTGATAGCAAACTCCTGCAAAACAAAGCACATGTGTGAGAAGAGGCACACCCCACTTTTTCTCGCACCTCCACCCTCAGGGGAGTTCTCTGCTAGAGCACACAGCTTTCTAGAGCGCTCGGCTTTCATGGGAGCACTACCCTGAAAAGGTGATGATGGGCACTTTGTCTCTCATCCCTGGACGTGTGCATGTGTCACAGTTGGCAATGCCACTATACACAATGAGGCCAAAGGCACTTTGCAGATGTGGAGCTAGGACTACTTCTGAGAGAGCCGTGGGCATACTGGTTTCTAGACGGGGACAGAATTAAGAATTTGCACTCTGAGGCTATACTACCTAGACTGGGGTCCCAAAGCTAAAGCTGAAGACCAGAGAACAGATGATTCCTGCTGAGCTTCCCCCAAGCCTACAGGAGCTACCCTGTGGCTTCCCTGCACAGCCACTGCAGCACTGCTGAGCTCTTCCCACTGTGGGTTCCCATGGATGAGACAAACCAAGAATGCTCTCACCAGTAGTCGGGAGGACTGGGCTCCAGTCAGGCTCCATAGTCAGTCCTCAGTCTCCGTCCTGCAGCTCTGAGAACTGTCACTACAGATGAGTCCCACCCACGGTGGCTGCCATGTGACCTGAGGTACTCTGCCAGTATACGTGGTAATAGTGTTTGCAGAGAACTCCAGTTTAACTTTGTGTCTAAACTTCCTATTCCACCACTTCTTAAGAAACCGTTGACATACAACTTTTATTCTACTGACCTATCAGGAAGTAAATGTTTTTAGTTGTTGATCGACAACTCTGATGTGCAAGGAGCAACCCCAGAAGTTTAAGTGAAAGCAGGCGGCTCGGTACTGTGAGTCCAGCTACGCAGGAGGCTAAGGCTGAGGGATTGCCAGGCAAGGCCTGTCTAAGTAGATCCCAGATATTGTCTCAATATTGGAAGAGAAAATAAGATGTCAATGGGGAGGTATTGAGCTAGGGCTGTAGGTCAGTAGCACACACAAAGCCCTGTGTTTGATGCTCCATCAAAAACAAAAATCCAACAGTATATTTAAAGTGGATAAACTAGTTGATATCTTTAAGCACATTTATCATGAGCAATTTATAGACAAAAAATAAAATAATTATTAGTAAAAATAAAGTTATTATATTTTTTAATGCATTTTGAAATTTTTGAAAGGTAATTTTAAAGTACATATTTTAAACATGCAACTAACTGTACTTCAGTTACATTTTAAAGTTGTAAGGGGTGGGGGCGCTGGAGAGATGGCTCAGTAGATACAGTACTGGCTGTGCAAGCATGACGATTTGGATGCCAGAACCCATGTAAACGTGGGCAGGTATGGTAGCAGCCTGTGATCCTCAAACTCAGGAGATGAGAGAATTCCTGTGGCATGTTGGCTAACTAGTAAGACAGAACTGGAAACTCTGGATTCTATAAGACCTGCCTCAAGAAAACAGAGTGGAAAGTGACTAAGGACGACACCAGAATCAACTTCAGGCCTTCATATGCGCATACAGTTGCACATACACGTGAACACATGCATACACATATGCTACCCACAAAAGGTACATACATACATACATACATACAGACAGACAGACAGACAGACAGACAGACAGACAGACAGACAGCAGCTGCAGCCAGCGTGTCACTCACTGTGCTCTGCTTCACCCGCTGATGAGGAGAGTTGAACAGGAAGGTCCCGAACAGCGAGATCCGGGTACTGTCACACAGCACTGCTAAGTACGTCTCGGAGAACTCGAAGGCAGCTGGATACTGCTCTAGCAGCTGCCACGTGGTATCCAAGAACAGCAAGAACAAAGGAGACTGGCACGGGCAGACAGACAAAGGGATCATTAATGCTGTTCTCTGATGGTCATATTTACTCCCAGATTTATTGCTGGTTCAGAGGCTAACAAGAAAACATCTAAGCCTCAAATACTTGGCAGAGCTGATCTAAGGCATCCAAACAGATTAAACCTATCTATGTCAAGACAAACATTTAATTAAAAAAAAAAACTGTGCTAGGCAAGTGTGGTAATATCAAACAAGTGAGTATGTGGACATGTACGAATGTAAGAAAGCAAACATGTTAGACATCCTGTAAGCGGTTCTATAGAACCAGCACTCAGCCAAGCGCTGTAACTTCTGGTCGATCTGCACGCTCACCATCCTGGGAGTCCCCCAGGCTTCATGGAACAGTTTGGCCTCAGCCCGAGGCCATATGGAGCGCCCTGGGAAGCAATGCTTGTGGCTCATTTGGATGCACTACCACTTGTCAAGGGTGCTTTGCAACCTGGCTGCCTGGCCTCCTGCAGCCAGACAGGGATCCGAGGAAGCCGCACAGGTGTTAGAAAGATGTTTCTCTCAAACTCTCACTTCCCAGCTCTTATGGTCTATTTTCAAGACATGAGACACTCCAAAGTTGATTTACTCTTGGGTTACTCTTAGCACACAACTGTGTATGATAGGGGACTGCATAATGATGTTTCCATGCATATGTGAGGCACCATGATTGTCTCCACCTGCACTCTCACACATTACTCCTCCCTGTCCCCTAGCAGTCCTCCTGACACACGAGACTGTGTGCTGTCTATCTTCCCAAGCCTGCTGTATTTTGCTTTTAGCATCATGATTTCCAGTTCCCTGGATGCTCCTTCTTTTTCATGGTGCAGTACTATGTCTTATATCCATATGCTGGGTTTTCCTTACCTGTTCAGAGGATGCCACAGTGAACTCTGTGTGTGAGATCATAGGGTGGCGCCTGTTTTAGATTTTTAGGAACCTCCACACTGACTCCCACGGGCAGTGCACTGACTTGCACTCCTGTCAGCACTAACAGTTCCCTTAGCACTCATCTGAATAGCACTGGCTCTGTGCCTATGCCGGCACTCCCTCTACGCTTTCCTCTAGTGGCCTCGTGCTTATGTCTTATACTCTAAGGTCTTTGGTTCATTTTGAATTGATTTTATTTACAGGGAGAGGAAGGAATCATGTTCCAGTGTTCTAAATGTGGATAATTTGGTTTCCCCAGCAACCACTTATTAAAGAGATGATCTTCAATGTATGTTTTCCATACTTCTGAAAAATCATATAGCTGCAATTGCTTGGACTTATCTCTTGGTCCACTGATACTTTCTTTCTTTTATTCCCCTTTGTGCCAGCCCTATGCTGGTTTTGTTAGCTCTGCTCTACACTATGATTTGAGGTGAGGTATCGTTGTACCGCTAGAGATGCTTGTTCTACTTTATTAAGAATCCTATGTCCTGGGGCTGGAGAGATGGCTCAGTGGTTAAGAGCACTGACTGCTCTTCCAGAGGTCCTGAGTTCAAATCCCAGCAACCACATGGTGGCTCATAACCATCTGTACTCTTCTGGTGTGTCTGAAGAGAGCTACAGTGTACTTATATATAATAAATAAATAAATCTTTAAAAAAAAAAAAAGAATCCTATGTCCTAAAGTAGGATCTATCTTGGAGAAAGTTCCATGAGCTTCTAAGAAAAACGTGTATCCTATAGCTGTTCCATGGACTACCCTGTAGATGTCCTTCTTTGATCTGCAATGCAGCTTAATCATGATGGTTTTGTGTGTACTCTTCTCAATGACCTATAAATTCAGACGTATGTTAGCTGCTTTTCTCCTCACTGAACTCAAACACCTGACAAGAAGCCATCTACGGATGGAAAGGTTTAGTTGGGCTCACAGTTGGAAAGTGTCTTGTACATGGGAGGAAAGCATGGTAGCAGACAGAAGTGACAGTTGTGGCAGCTACTAGCTCTTATCTACAAGGCTCAGGAAGCAGGAAGCAGACAGGAAAAAAAAACAGTTCCAGGCTATGAAGCTCAAAGTCCAACACTGCACGTCACTTCCTATACTGAGGATCCAGCTCCTACAGGTTCCAAATCCCTCCAAAACAGCAGGGCAGCTGAACCAAGTGTGCAAATGTATGAGCCTATGGCAAACACTCACTTTCAAACCACATTGCTCTGCCAATTGTGCCCACAGGTTCATGGCCAGCTCAATGCAAAACACATTTAGTCCAGTTCCTTAAGTCCCCTCATCTTACAGCTCTAACATTCAAAAGTTTAAAGTCTATTCTCTTCTGAGGCTCAAAGTAAACTTTTATTGGTGAGCCCCTATAAAGTTAAAGAATAAGTTACCTCCAACATAGCCTGGTGTAGAATAAACATTCCCACTCAAAAGGCAGGAATGGACCAAAGCAAAAAAAAACATAAAAAAGAAAACCAACAAAAAACAAGAACCAGGAGCTGTACCAAGGCAAGGCGGAAAACCTGCCTGGTACCTGGAACTTGTGATAGGTCACGTGTTCTCAGACGGGCTTCGGTAGGCCAGCCTCCAGCTGTGGTGCCTTTGACACACATGGCCTCTCTCTTGGGTCAGTTCTATCCAATGTCTGCAGCTTGTTGGCATCTCCAGTATCTTGGAGTACTCAATACAACTTAGGTATCACCTTCACAGCTTAAGGCACAGCACATCTAGGTGTTCACACAGGAAACCCAACTCTGTTACAAGGTTTTATGGGAAACTGGTGCAAACCCTCATCTAACAGCCCACTCCACTGTTGCATTTTTCATGCCTGAAAAGCCTTGATCATGTGGACAATGCCAGGTTCACTGACAGCTCAGGGTGTCTTTAATCCCTTGAACCATGCTGCAAATTGGGTATTTTGGTGCTAGTACTGAGTACCTTGCCAGTGAACCTAGGAAAGCACTTTCCTGGCTGCAATATGCTATGTGTACTCTGAAGCTCAGTCCTGTGAAATAAATTTGCACTGGGTGAGCTTTGCCCCCAAAGTACCTGTCTGTCTTATTGCCTTGAAAGGTCAAGGTTTATCCTTCCTGATACTAATCTTTCTAAGAATCATGGCCATTCTCACCAACTTTTATCTGGTTCAAGTTCTTTTCTTCATCAAACTGCACATTTCTGTTCACAACTTTAACCAGATACACCCCCTTCTCTTGCCAGAACATTTTTAGTATCTCACCGCTCCACTCTCTGCTCCTACTCATTGTAAATCCAGGTAAACAAAGTGCACAATAGTCATTCTAAGCCTGAATGGCCTGCTGCTGTCTTGACATTTCCTCTGCCAAATGAAATAGCCCATCTCTTCGAGCTCCACCTTATTCAGGTTCTCAGGACCTGAGGATGGCACTGCTAGACGATCTGGTAGACATGAATGGCTGCTAGTCCTTGATCACTTGAAGTCCTTGAAGCCCTGTGAGCACGGCTTTCACTCTCCATGTCTTTCCCACTCACACTAGAGTGGCCTGTCAGGCTGTGTCTAGAGAGATCTGGGGCTATGTTATACTGAAGCTCCAAATGCTTCAGCATTCCTCCGGCACACGCACCAGCTCCAAAGGCCTATAAATTCAGTCAGGTAATGCCAGCAATGACTCCACTTATTGCTATCAAATTTCTGTTTCTTAATTTTCCCATTGCTGTGACAAATACCTGACAAGAAGGCAACCTACAGGAGATTGATTTTGGTTGGTGGTTTGAAGAAATAAAATGCATTATGGTAGGGAAGATGCCAGCCAGGTGACTGGCTCTTCAGTACAAGCTGGGCAGTGACTTATCCCATGGACCAGGAAGTAGAGGGCAAGAGGCAGTCAGGTTAAAAACCTCAAAGCCCACCCTAGTGACTCACCTTTCAAGTGAGGCTCTACATCATAAAGATTCCATTAAAATTAAAAAAATAAAGTAAAAAAACTAACCTGTTATTCAGGGACTAAGTGTTCAAACATACAAACCTAAAGGGGTCATTTTTATATCCATGCTGTAACAAAGGGTTAGGCCATTCATAATTGTTGTATTGGGGTCAGCCTTATGTCCAGTAACGTTGTTGGCTTTGTGTAACTCCAGAATCTGATGCATGTATGTTTATAACTGTTAGGTATTTTTATGAATTGTCCACTTCTTGAATGAAGTGATTTTATGTCTCCTAACTAATTTTGAAGTCTGATGGGGGTGTGAATAGTTAGTTCTGCTTACTTAAAGATTTGATTTGCTTGAAGTATCTTTTTCTATCCTTTTACTGCCTGTGAAGTATATTTATTGCAGCCAGCAAACCTTTGGGTCTTGGTTTTTAATCCAACACTTGTTTGCGACTTTCACTTAAAGACTTGAAATCTTGAAGGGTTGGAATTACTATTCATAAATATGGACTAGCTCCTGTCATTGTTGTAGTTCTTGTCAATCTCATGTGCTATCAAACCTTCTAATGAGACATAGTTTCCTGCTTGTTTTCTCGTCCTCTTCAGTGTGTAGGATTCCTTTCAGTGCCCTTTGCAGTGACTGCTTAATGAATTTTAATTAACTTAATGAATTAAGTTTATGATGAATGGTCTTTACTTCTCTTTTAATTATGAAGCATAACTTTGCTGGTATCAGTAACCTAGGTTTATAGTTTTGTTTGGATTTGGGGGGAGAGGTGTTTTGTTTGAGTTTCTGCTTAGAAATTCATTGCTATTACAATGGGCTTGCTTTTCTATGTAGCTTGACATTTCTGTCCTGCAACCTTCATTAGTCTTTTATTTATCTATACACTTAGTATTTGAAACTATATTACTATATTACTATGGGGCCAGAGTGATGATCCAGTGATTAGAAGCATTTGCTGCTTATGTGGTTAGTTTTGTCAGCCTAGGAAGAGAGAAGCTCAATTGAGGAATGGCCTCTATTAGACTGGCCTGTGGGGACGTCTGTGGAGCATTTTAAATTGATTATCATTATAGGAGGTCTCAGCTCACTGTGGACAATCCCAGCCCTAGGCAGGTGATCCTGTGATATAGAAGAAAGCAAGCTGAGCAAACCATGGGAGGCAAGCCAATAGGCAGCATTCCTCTATAGTTTCTGCCTCGACTTCCTCAGTGATCAACTGTCCCCTGGAAGTATCAGATGAAATTACCCCTTTCCTCCCCAAGTTGCTTTTAGTTATGGTATTTATCACAGAAACAGAAAATCGAACACTATTCTAGAAAAGGACCCGCCTTTAATTCCCTGTGCCAACATCAGGTGGCTCCATCGTCACTGATAACTCCAGCTCCAGGGGAGTCTAATGCCCTTTCGAGGCTGCCATAGGTACTGCATGCACATGCTCGCACGCGTGAGCGCGCGCGCACACACACACACACACACACACACACACACACACACACACACACACACACACATGCTCTTTAAAGCTGTATTATATCTGGGGGTCCTTTTTCAGTAATAAATGCTTGAGATTCTAAAATCTCCAAAATCTGGATGATAGCAGAAATTCCTCCAAATCCTTAGCATCATGATTTCCAGTTCCCTGGATGCTCCTTCTTTTTCATGGTGCAGTTGAGTTTCTGCTATTATTTTACTCTGTAGTCTCTGGCCCATTTCTCTTTTCACTCTTCTGTGTCTATGAGTCTTAAGTTGATGCGTTTGTTTGTTTGGTTGGCTGGTTGGTTTTGAAAGACAGGGTTTCTTTGTGTAGCCCTGGCTGTTCTAAAACTTACTCTGTAGACCAGGCTGGCCTTGAACTCAGAGATCGGATGGCCTCTGCCTCTGAGTGCTAAACTAAATGCATGTGCCACTGTATGCAGCTTTTAAATTGTTTGGTTGTTTTAAATTATATTCCAGATATTATATTCCTACGTTCTACTTTTAAAAACTTACTGTGTGAATGTTTTAATTCATCTACTACAATTTCACATCCTGATAATCTGTTTTCACTTAATATAAACTATCAGTGAGGCTCCCAACAAGTTTATTCAATTTATTGTTTTGTTTTCTAAAGTTCAATTTAATTTTTTGAGACACTTGACTTCCTCTTTCACATCCTGAGCTGTCTTTGCTGTTACTCCGGCCAGCTGTTTATTTGTACTCTCTCAAACACTCTGGAGTCCAGTCCTCTCCATGATTCCATTGAGCTTCTTATAATCATTTTTTTGAAGTCTTTGTCATCCACCCCATTGTCATTAGCTCAGTTACTGTGGACTTACATAGAGGAGGTCATGTCGCTTTGCTGTTTCCTGTTTCCTGTGCTCCTTACATTAGGATTCAGTTGAAATACTCACTGTTGCAAACTAGGTTTTGATTTTCTGACAACTGGGTGGCAGATGCAACTTGGTAGCCAAACACTGGACCCATGTGTTTAAAATACAGGGATAAGGAAACAAACCGCAACACACCCCACAGGCAAACTGCTTGATGGGAAGTTGGTCTGGCTCTGTTCTCTAAGATGCAGAGGTTAGGGGTCATCTTTGCATCTATGGTAATTTTCTACATCAATTTGGATTCCAATCCATTAGTTAGCCTTCAACAAAGCTATGAAGTGTTAAATCAACACGGAAAAGTCGAAGGGGCCCTTGTCATTTCCACAATGGTAAAAATTTATCTCATGCATATTTGAAAGGTGCTAGTTTGGGGTCTATGGAATGGCTCAGTGGCTAACTCCACTTACCACATGAACATGAAGCCCTGAATTTGACCCCAAAATCTTTTTTTTTTTGACCCCAAAATCTTATGATGGAAAAGACCTCCACAGGCATGTTCTGGCATGCCCTAAGTGTTAGCTTACAGGTGACTCCACTGGGCTCCTCCCAGGGGCTTATGTCAGAAGCTACCACCACCAGGTGCACCAGGTGCAGGCTCCTGGGAAAGGGTTGCCAGGTCCTCCAGACCCCAAACTCTCTGCTCCCAGGTTTTCTCTCTCTCCCTTCCCCTTTTCTGTCCTTCTCTGTGCCCCAATCTCTTCTCTGCCCTCATGGCTCTGCTCACATCTGTCGGCCTCTACCCTTTCCCAGGTCCTTTCCCCAGTAAACCTCCTTCATGCCAGATCTGTAGCATGGAGTAATTTCTCAGGGGCATACCTTGGCATGGGCCTGACAGGTACCCCCTTGCCACACCATATTTTATAACACTAATCACCCCCACACACACACACACAAATAAGTAAATATACTTTTAAAGAGTGCCAGGGAAGCAACAGGACTACTTACCTCTTTCTCTGACCTCTTCAAGTGGTTACATCTGTCTAGGAACGGGTACCCTGCCATGACCCACTCCTTCTGTACCAGACTCTGAAATCCAGTAATTGTCCTGAAGTATGGATCCATCATCACTTGAACAAGAGATGCCACCAGACAACTCAAGTCTCTGCCTTCCTCCTCTGTCAATAAAATGGGAAGAAAGTGAAGACCAAGAGAAACCCTGACTGTAGGTTAGGTAATTCAACATTCTATACTTAAACTGCCTTCAAAATAGTCTATGCGAGAACATTTTACTGGATTCCAGCAGCTCTCAAATAGAATAAACTTATTTTTTACAACTCATGTTCTATTTTTATTGGAGATCTATGTGAGCTAAAAGAAGTACTAAAACGTCATCAGAAAGTAAAAGATAAAATGACAATCCTTTACGCTAATTCGTCGGACTACCCTGACGATGTCGCTGCACCCTGAAGCACTGACCGGGGTGGGGGTGGGGTCTTGGCAGCGAATGGACTTCCCTATGTCACTGTCTGCTGCTAACAGCAGGCATTGCTCACATGCTTCCTTTTGATATTCTCTCTCATCGATTACATCCCAGCCACAGGTTTCCCTCATCTCCTGTCCTGGCCGCCCCCCCCCCCTTCATCCTTTCAGAAAAGGGCAGGCCTCCCAGGGATATCAACCAAACATGGCATAGCAGGTTGCAAGAAGACTGGGTACTTTCCCTCATATTAAGGCTGAACGAGGCAACCCAGTAGGAGGGAAAGGGTCCCATCAGCAGGCAAAACATGGCTGCTGTTTAACTTCTCAATACTTTGTGATAGAACATATTTCTAGAATGTATTCTACTACTATTTTGTCAAAGATACTAAATAAAACAAAATCTTTCACTGGGCAGTGGGCATATGTCACCCAGCTCTCAGGAGGCAGACACAGGTGGATTCCTATGAGTTTGAGGCCAGCCTGGTCTACAGAGCAGTTCCAGGGCAGCCAGGGCTACACAGAGAAACAAACAAACAAAAGACAAGAGCCCACGCACGGTCTCTCTAGAGACATGCAGATGACTCAGAAGTGAATGACAGGGTGGAACTGTCTCCATCACATCACGTGGAAAGGCAGCAAGCATTTCTCCTGCCTTTACAGCTATCTTCCTTTTCTTCACAGATCTTTTGTTTTTGAGACAAGGTATCAATGTAAGCCAAACAGGCCTCAAATTTGTAATAGAGCCAAGGGTGGCAATGAGCCTCCATCTGTGCCCCAAGTGCTAATATCACAGTTGTGTATCTTGTCATACAACTATTGTCCCTTTAAATAAATTTAGAATTACCTTCATATCAAAACCTGGTAAAAGGATGAGAAAACTACCAACCGACAGTCTTTGCAAATACAGGTTCAATATTCATTAATAAAATATTAATAAGAAAAATTACTATAAAAAAACAGGAATTTTCTCTAGAAGGCAGGATGGATTGCTTTGGCATTTGACAAAATAACATAGTATAATTACAAAATAAAATTTAATAATATTATCTAGAGGCAAACTACCATCTGATATACTTCTATATCTATTCCTAATTTTAAAAAAACTAGCAAACTAGGAATTAAAGGAAACCTTATCAGAGGCTTCGCCCAACCCCTACAACTAATACATCATGACTAATGGTAAATTTTCCCCCCGAAACCAGAAATGAGATAAAGATGTCTACCATCCATACTTCTACAGCACGCTGTACAAGAGGCTTGAGTCAAAACAATTAGACGGAAGAAAAGAAGTAAAGGGCAACAGTATCAAAGAGATTAAAAACTGTACTTGTCAGAAACTGCAATCCCTGTGTGCTAAAGATCAAGGGTGAGGGATAGAGGGATGGCTCAGTTAGTAAAATGCTTGCCATGCAAGGATGAGAACTTGAATTGAGACCCACAGCACCCACATGAAACGCTGAGTGAGTGCCTATCGGCCCAGTGCTGGGCAGGCAGGAACAGGTGGATCCCTGATGCTCACGGGCTAACCAGCCTAATAAAATCTATGAGCTCCAGGTTCAATGAAAGACACTGTCAAATGGAGGTGGAGAGTGGTTTTGACAATGACATTTAATGTTGACCTCTGGTCTCTACACCATGAACATGCACATAATACACCACATATATACAAGAAAAATTTTAAGGAGTCCAGAAAATAACTACCAGAATAAAAGAGTAAGTTCACAAG
This sequence comes from Rattus rattus, assembly GCF_011064425.1. NCBI lineage: Eukaryota > Metazoa > Chordata > Mammalia > Rodentia > Muridae > Rattus > Rattus rattus. Next base: position 136,083,038 of record NC_046155.1, read on the forward strand.
AACTTTCTCTCTATAAAACAATGAGTATACAAATAAACCTGAAAATGCAGTTAAGAAAACACTGTACTCACAGAAACATAAAAGAATACCTTAAAGTTACTCAAGAGATTTAAAACACTCTGTATAAGCCTTGTGCAGTAAAACCTGTAACCACTACTGACAAATGAAGGGAGAACAGAGTAAATGGGGAGGCATTCACTTTATGGTTTTGCCACTCCATAGAGATGTCATTCGCTTTAAACTGATCTATGAACCAATATACACACTCCAGTAGGCCTTTTTTCTAACACTAGAAACTACATGGAAATACCTAGAGTAGTGTTTCAAAGACAGCGCTGTGCAGTTAAATGTCTCTATTTTAAAGCTTACTGAACAACCATGGCACTCGAGATAATGTAGTAAGTAGCAGCATAAAGAACTGACATAATCTGAATGCAGTAAAATAGTTAAAAATAAACTTTTGCCATTTATACTCAGTGATTTCATAAAAGCACCGAGGCAATTTAGTGGAGAAATGAAGGTCTTTTCAACAAATGATCTATAACATCCACAGAAAAGGGATAATTCAACCTCTTACTGCTCCCCCCAATGCACATTCATTCAAAATGGATCAAAGGACCAAATTCTAAGAGCTAAAGCTATAAACATCCTATAAAATAAAACACAGGGAAATGTCCCTGTCTGTGTCCTTGAGTTGGGTAAATAGTTCTTAAATATGATAAAGAAAATTATGATCCATTAAAAAATGGAGATATTATGCTCAAAAAATTTAAATTAGTGTTTCAAAAGACAAAAGAATGAGCTGACGGAGGAGAAAATGGTCACAAACCATGTAGGACTAACAGAGTGTACACATAAGTCTTAGAACTCAACGGGGAGATGAAACCCCATAGAGAGATGTAAAGGGAAAGCACAGGGATCCACACCACTTCACCTGTGCCTGAGTGGTGACAAGGGGGACGGTAAGGATGTGGACGGACAGTCAGCATCCTCCTCATGCTGAAGCCGGAACTGGTCCAGCAGATGAAGATATTCTAAAGAGACATTGTGTCCCTAGACCTAAGTAAGCATCAGACCCCAAAGAAATGGGAATCTGCAGGACTCTTGTGCGAGTCAGAGGGCGACCTTGTTCCCCAGGAGGAGACTTCGCAGAGTTCTAGCAGCTTGTCCCACTGAGGCCCAGACAGGGCTGGGTCGGAGCACACCTTGACTGAACTGCTTAGCTGTGCACATCAGTGTTTAAACACGGATCTCACTTCAGGACTCAGTCTCATGGACTTGAGGGGTGGCTGGATTTCTCTGGCCCTCTTCCCAATATGCTCACACTGAGTAAGTCCCTTTCCTGACTTTCCACTTTTAATTTGACTCTTTACTGGCTCATGGAAGATGAGTGGCTGGACCTGACTTGGAGCACAAATTGTGATCCCCAAGTGCAATTACACAGCCACTTTAGAACAGTTTGGCTGTTTCTTAACAAGGTGAACATGCTACATAACTCAACAGCATAAAACTATCCAAAACACCTTTCTGTGATTAATGTAAGCAGCACACTCTGTCAATGTCCCCATATAGAAACGGCCTAATGCCCATCAACAGGTAAATACATAAACTGATTTACAAAAGATGTGATCCATTTTTTTACAAGTCAGTTTTACTTAAATCAGGGCTGTCCAACAAAAACATTGTTAGCCATTCATGATCTGAATTTGGTGTATGAATTAACTTTCTGGGATTCTAGTCCATCAGGGCATCCTCTCCCCAGGTGATGCCTTTGTTCTTGTTGGCATCTGTGTAAGAGAATCCAGCAGCCTAGCCTGTCTTCCGTCCAAACAGACCCTGGAGGTTTGCTCCAGTCTCATGCTTGCCTCCTTTTCCACAGTGTGACACTGGACACACTTCTGAACAAAAATCTTCTTGCCTTTTTTCAACATCGCCCATTTTAAATTCACTTTGGGCTGGTGAACACCACAAATATTCAGACTCTTAGACAGACATCCCATTCTCTCCGGATCTAATTTTTAAAAATCGCTCACACACATGACCTGAACAAACCTCATAAACACTTGTTAGATAAATGAAGCCATAGACAAAAGACCACATACTGTGTGATTCGAATTAGATAAACTATCTAGAAAAGGCATTTCTACAGAGACAGAAAGTACCCTACTGATTTGGTGCTAAGACACAAGCAGATCTCTGTGAGTTCAAGACCAGCCTAGACTACACAGCAAGTTAAACCAGTCAAGTTTATATAATGAGACATGGTCTCTACTGTTCTCAAAACAAAACAAAACAGCTGGGGAGATGGCTCAGTGGGCAAAGTCTTGCTGTATAGACTGAGCGATGTAAGCTCACATTGTGGGAACCCATGTAAAAGCCAGATAGAGTACTAGTACAAGCATCTGTAATTCCTGTGCTCCCCTACTGAAGGGTGAGTCTGAAGCAGCAGGGTTTGGAAGCCTGCAGGCCAGTTAGCCTGCTGTGCACAGCAACGAACAAAAAAAGCCTTGTCCAGAGTAAAAGGCAAAAACCAACATTCATGGTTTTCCTCAGATCTCCTGGGTCACGCTGCATTTGTGTGACCACAATCACAAACAAAATGCCTAGGCTCTCTCTTTTTTTTTTTTTTAAGATTTATTTATTTTATGTATGTGGGTACACTGTAGCTGTCTTCAGACACACCAGAAGAGAGCATCAGATCCCATTACAGATGGTTGTGAGCCACCAGGTGGCTGCTGGGAATTGAACTCAGGACCTCAGGAAGAGCAGTCAGTGCTCTTTTTTTTTTTTTTTTTTTTTTTTTTCCGGAGCTGGGGACCGAACCCAGGGCCTTGCGCTTCCTAGGCAAGCGCTCTACCACTGAGCTAAATCCCCAACCCCAGTCAGTGCTCTTAACGGCTGAGCCGTCTCTCCGGCCCCTTTCCTAGGCTTTCTGTTTATTAAGTCATTGATATGCTCATGTGCGTTATACCCCATCTACATGGTACTGAAACAGGCTCAGTGCTCCCAACGCCTACGTACATGGGGGAGAGCAGGGCTCATTCCCAGTAAGATGGGAGCACGAAGTGGGAAAGAGGAGAAAAATCACTGGCTGCTTCATTTGAATTTGTAATTTCAAATGAGTTTCTTAGGGTCAAAGTTAAACATGAGTAAGAAAGAGCAAGATTAGAGAGGATGCCTTGGCCAAAGTATCAGTCATGGATGGGACCCACCCTCCCCGAAAAGAGGAAGGATGTATACATGGGAAAGTCTGCCTTTGTGGCGAGCCAGCAGTGTGAGCCAGCGTGACAGCACACAGTCACATTTTGCAGTGTGCAGGGTGGTACTGCAGCACTGAGAAAGAAGAGACAGCTAAGACTCAAGTTAATGCGGGCAGTCAGGAGCCACAGTGGGCTCCTGTAGCATTCTCAGCAACTATTTCAATTACCTTGCAGGACTACAGAGAGACGCTGGCTTTCAAGAATGTACACAAGTTCAGCTGAGTGTTTAAGGAAAGCCCTGAGGAGAGAGAAGAAAAAGCACTGTTAGTCATCAAACCCTACCATATATAAACGTCTTTGCCTGCTGTGACATCTTGTCCAGCCGCATAAGGATATTTCAAAAGTGCTTAAAATCAAGCAAAACTCATCATCCACTATACACACATACTTTCAACTTTTATGAAGTTCTCTGGCATTAACAGGAAATTCACACTTTAGGGAATAATATCAGGGAGATTATTATATTATAATATTATACTATAATATAATATATTATAAAATAGCGCCTTGTTTACATAATATTAGGGAAACAAAGCTTTAGAGGCAACAGTGAAGCAGTGGTTGTCAGAGGGCAGGGATGAGGGGAAGATGGGGGAGACTGAACTGTGACAAGGTGGGCACTAAGGAAAGCTGCAGATGGTAGCAAGGCTGGCTGTCTGGTTAGATGCTACCCTCCGGTTAGATAGAAGCTACCCTGAGGGAGGCCAGCTGAGGGCTTGTGGCTCATTCTAACTTTTACTTCATGTGAGCTGATAATTATTTTTTAAAAACGTTAAAAAAGAAAAGTCAACAAACCTGACATATTCTAACCACCGAGTACTTTCCAGTGAAGACAACCACTTCTCTTCAGTTTCTTCAAAAGGCTCTGCATCACATACAACAATGCTGTTAAGCTTAGCTTTACACAATCGACATCAAAGTAAGCACTACCCACACTTACTACAGCAAGCACTTAGGGACACATGCTTATGATGCTTGGGTTTTCTGGTTTTGTTTTTTGTTTTTTAAAGACAGTGCCTTGCCATGAAGCTCAGACTGGACTTAAAACTCTGGTCCTCTTACTTCACCTTCTCAAATGCTGGGGCCATACACATGGGCCACTGCACCAAAGTGACATGCTACAGTTCTATATTAAAGCAGAAGAAAGCGTTCCCTTGGATCTTGTCTTCTACCCTCTGGCCTTTTCAAGGAAATCCTGGAAAGTCCAGCAAGAGCTAACTCTGTGTCCTGAGGGCTGGTGAGTCCTGGCTCCACAGAAAGTGATGCCTTGACTAGATCCCACGTCCCAGCACTGCTGCCCCAGGTCCCATCTTCCCCATGTCTCTTCACCTTCCAGCTGCTAAGGTCTCCTACCCTAATAATGCTAGTCAGCACCCAAGACCTGCCACAGAGCCAGGTCCCCACACCCAGGAGACACAGGGCCTCTAGTCCAAAGATGCCTTCATGAGGCATCCTTCTCAGAGCAAAGGGCAACCATCTGAGGCCAGTAGACGGAGCTCTAAGGTCACACATACAATCCACGCTGAGCTGAGCCACCAATCTTGACATCTAAGCTTTTGCACTGGAATCTCAGTTACATCTGTCTACTGAGCAAATGCTTCTAAGGTAGTCTATATCTTTCATGATTTGGGGGAAGTTAACAGGTTTGTTTTATTTTCTCTCCAAAACCAAGAGTTTAGACTTCATTTTCTAGGGATTGGGTCTCTCTTTATATGCCTCTACTATATTTTTAAGGGACATCACCTTTCCTGGTTGTTATGACACAATTCTTTATTCCTATTCATATGTTATATAGGCATATAAAAATAAAAATAAAAATGTCATTACCATTGACACACAGTTGCTTAAGTTTTACAAATGCCGCTTGTATTTCTTGGATATTGGGCAAAGTCTTATCCAAATCTGACTTGTAAACATCACTTCTCTGTGGATGACTTTTAGTTATAGCATTGCAAATCCTAGTAAAGATAAAATCCTTTAGTATCTGTTCATACATTCCTCCCAAAGTGGACATTTACATTCAGAATTATTTTATACTTCCTGAGATAATTAGACAATGGTGTCAGCCTACGGGGTCTAGTGAGGGTGACAGGCAGTCATTAAATGGCCATCACACCTAAATCAAATGGAATGTAAGGTGCCTCAGAAATGAGAGGTAGATGAGGCCAAGTCGGTGGAGTGAAGAGTGTTCACCCCATGAAGGAGGAGCATGAAGAAGGTGACCCAGGAGGGAACAGCCTTGTTGGGAGAGTGAAAGGACCAGATAACTTTCAGGTGGCTGGAGCACAGGAAATGTGGCATAGAAAAGGAAGTGACAGCACCAATAACACACATGGTGTGAAGCTGGGGCAGGAGGATATGGGTTTATAATGGTTCTGAAATACTGTCAAAATCATGAGGGGTTACAGATAGAGAAAGGGGAGGAAGACAAAGGCATCTGGCTGGGAGACATGGTGGCTAGACCCTGGAGTTCAGTTTTAGATATAAAGTCTAAAGGGCCTTGAAGGGGTCCACACAGAAGACATCAAGCTAGCTAGAGACAATATCAATGTGCTGGTTACTAAAGTCATAGTTGCCAGTGACCTTCTGTAGAAAGGAACACAGATCAAAGGGAGGAAGAGGCATTAGAACCAGCCTGTGGAAGATGCCGTCCCAGCACGGAACAAGGGCAGCAGTTGAGCACCCTGGGCACTGAGAGTTGGTCACTGTAAACTTACAGCTACAAGTGCACCAAAGAGAAGCTTCCTCCTAGTGACAGGGAGGCTCCTGCTGACTTTAGCAGACATTGCCAAATTTGTATGTGCAGACCCATTAAAACCATTTTCTAAGCTATTCTGACTTCATAGACCTAAACAAGACACATAAAATTGAAAGAAGTTTAATTTATCCTGAAGTTTCTAAAATGGAAGTCACTGGACTTTCAATGTTGAAGATAAGAGTTTTATCAAACAAAGATAATTTTACTATATTCACTGTTTCAAAATGATAATCATTGAATATAATATTTGGTGATGCAACTATTTCCACTTAGTAAGAGGCTCACTGCTTTAGTTACACGGACCAACACCCTTCCCAGTTACCTCTGGTCGATCTTCCTCTGCTGCAGCACATCTTTGATGAGAGCCATTCGCACAAGAGCACTGCCGTTGGAATGGCTCCAGCACCAGCACTAGGAGACAAGCAGAATCCTCACTTAACTGGATAGAAACTGTGGACATTAACATCAATGACATCCAACAGAAGTCACTTACTGGCATTCTTCTTCCAACAAAAGAAGGGGAAAAGATCTTCAGGTCTTGGTCTGCTAGTGAACTTGGCACGACAAAGTATTCTGGAAGGCTAGAAGGGAGAGAAACAGGTCGTACCTGAGCCCTGTGCTCACCTAAGTTCACTCTGAACCTCAACTAAAAAAATGCACCACCAGATTGGCCTGCAGGCACACTGTGGGGCATTTTCTTGACTGATGATTGATATGGGAGGACCCAGCTCACTGTGGTCAGTGCCAGTCCTGGAACGGTCATCCTGGGTGCTATAAGAAAGGCTGAGCAAACATGAGGAGCAAGCCAGCAGCCACATCCATCTATGGCCTTGGCCTCCATTTCTGCCACCTGGGTTCTGCTCTGATGAGTTCCTGTCCTGACTTCCTTTCCAAGGTACTTACAGTCATGGTGTTTAATCACAGCAAGAGTAACCCTAACTAAGATACTGCCCATCGCCGATTACAAAATAATAAAAATGGGATTCATATACACAGTAGGATTTCATTCTGTAGCAGGGAAAATGAAATCATGACATTTGCAGAAAAATGGATGGAGCTGGAAATCATTTTGTTAAGTGATATAAGCCAAACATAAAAAGACAAATACTACACTTTTTATGTCAAATCTAGATGTAAATTTATGTTTGCCAAGGTCAGGAAACTAGGAAGAGGAACATGAGGGAATGGACATGTTAAGGGAGTGGGGAAGAGGGAAAAGGTAATAGAACGCACACAACATGAGAACAGAGATGCGGAAGGAAACCATCAAGAGGGGGACAGAAGGACCTGGAGAGGAACATGGGGGCTGAAGATGAATCAGAACAAAATACAGTGGCACATATGTAAGAAAATGACATTATGAAACCCATTATTTTTAAACTAAAAACTTAATTTCAAGATCTGGGAGACAAGTCAGGCAGCAAAGCTTCTGAACTGAAGCTCAAGGACCTGAGTCTGAGCCCCAGAGCCAGGCTGGCACAGGGGGACCTACTTATGATCCCAGGGCTGGGGAGCCAGAGGCAGTGGGTTCCGGAGCTCACTGGCCAGGCAGAATCGCCTAACCAACCAAGACCCTCCATCTCAAAATAAATGGTGTACAAATCTGAGGAACGGTACTGGAAGTTGCTGGCCTCCACATGGACGCATACACCCCACAACAATTGGCTTTTTTAAAAGGGAGAGAAAGTCCCGTACTTGAGACACGGTGATGTTCTATGGCCCTCATCCAGAACGAATCACATTTATCTCCACTTAATGTGCACCCCACTTAGTTGGATGGCACCGAGTTAGTCCATCTAAGGAGGCACTGATAATCCTGTCCATCTCCATGTATGTGTGTGATGTGCACGGTACCCATAAAATTAAATTTTGACCATGAGCAAAATACAGAACAATTTAAAGTATTTCCTAGAATGATTATCAAACACACACACTGTCTAGGAAGCATCTTCCTGTGTAAATCCACATCTTGATAGGCTGTGGGGAGAAAAGATGGCAGGCAAACAAAACCAAAGCCCTGTGTGGTGGTTTGAACAAGAATGGCCCCCAAAAACCCATATGTGAATGTTTAGTCATCAGGGAGTGACACTATTTGAAAAGGATTAGGAGGTGTGATTTGTTGGAGAAAGTCTGTCACAGGGGCGTGGGCTTTGAGGTTTCAAAAGCACACACTACGACCAGTGTTGCTCTCTCTACATCAGATCAGGATGTAGCTCTCAGCTATTGTCCTGTGCCTGCCTACATGCTGCCATGGTCCCCACTATGATGATAAACTGAACCTCTGGAACTGTAAGCCAGCCCCAATTAAATGCTTTCTCTTACAGTGAGAGTTGGCTTGGTCATGGTGGCTCTTACAAAGAAGCTCACAGCCCTCCATGTCTTCCCCTTCTGTCCTCTTCACCCAGATACTCACCAGACCACAGTTACTTGTGGGAAAGCTCACTGCCCTTGGAAACACGCTCCTGTTTTCTTTCCTCCACACAGCCCAGCAGGCGGACAGAGGCAGGCCTAGCCAGCCAGGCTGTGCCTGCCATGTGCTTCTCAGGACATACAATGGCACATGCATGAAGAGTGAAAGGCGAAATCCAAAGGAAAGAAAACATGATCCAAAGTACCCTTCCCAGACACGTATACTGAGGAAGTCCCTGGACAGTACTCACCAGTAACATGGCAGCACAATCGACCCCAAGAAAGCTGATCATAAACCTATGAAGACTTCAGTGGTCTCAAGGCCACTTCAGTGGTTCTCAAAAATCAGTACTAAATTATGTTAACCAAAGAAATAAAAATTCCTAGTCACTTTTAAAGAATTCTAGGCCACCAGCTCACTATTCTAAACTGATTTGTCTTGTTTTTTTTTTTTATTTGAACTATAGTTCATGATACTTGGAGCTGAAGGAGTAAAGTATGACAGAAAGTAGACAGATGGCAGACTTAGGATATAACTAGCAGTAACCATTCATGAGATAACAGACTTAGGCAGCCATCCTTCACGGTGTGGAAACTACTTGTGTCACTGAAACCGTATAAGAAATGGAACTTTACACTAGACAGATTAAACAGACAGATGTATATGCCCCTGGATCCTGTGTCCAATTTTCTGAGGAACCTCCAGATGGTCTGCATTTGCTGTCACCTGAGTTTTTGATCTTAGCCATTCTCACTGGTGTGAGGTGAAATCTCAGGGTTGTTTTGATTTGCATTTCCCTTATGACTAACGATGTTGAACATTTCTTTAGGTGTTTCTCAGCCATTCGGCATTCCTCAGCTGTGAATTCTCTGTTTAGCTCTGAACCCCATTTTTTAATAGGGTTATTTGCCTCCCTGCTGTCTAACTTCTTCAGTTCACTATCAAGGATTGGTAAAGATCTTTTCCCCAATCGTTGGTTGCCTGCTTTTGTCCCTAACACACTTTACAGACACAGTGACTGAGGGGGAGACACACAGCAAAGGCTAGAGACTGGATGGGATGCCCAGGGGACAGAGCACCACCTGATGAATTCTTGCAAAAGCACTTAGGCTTGATCCAACTCCTCCTCAAGTTGCAGAAGAACATATTAAAGGACATCACAGAAATAAAATCAGACCAAAATGTGGGAAACTCCATAGAACAACAACGTAAGTATAATAGAGGTGAGACAAGGACATTGTATGGTAAAATAGGACACATCACTCAAACTCAGAGTGAAAGATCTGTATCCCCTTGACCTCCTTTTTTTGTTGTCCTTCTTTGTCTAGTCCCTGATTTTAACTCCATTTAGCTATGGATGTGTATATGCTTTTTATATTACAAAAGGACTCATGAAGTTGAATTTTTTTTCTCAGCATTTTAAACCTCAGTTTGTTTTTAAAATATGGTTTTCTCAGATATTGAACCATCCCTGCATTAACTACTTGATCATGGTGGATGAAACTGGGCAAGTATTTTTTTATCAATGGAAAGTAGAAGTTGGATTATTCTTCAGTGCTCCAGAAGTCTTTTCTAGGGGTGAAGGTCTGGAATTTCTGTGTGTGTGTGTGTGTGTGTGTGTGTTCCTGATTTAACCGGTACCTGGTATCGTAGGAAATTGTCCATTTCCCTTAAATAAGAATATACTTACCAAGATCTGAGATATCATGTAACCTTTTCATTTCTGATTTTTGTTAATTTGGATAGAACAAAAACTTTTTGGTTCTGTTGATTCTTCATGGTCCCCCTGAGATTATTTCCTTCCTTCTACCTCCTGGGTGTATTTGCTTCTTTTTGTTCTAGAGCCCTGCTGACATATGCTCTTTCCTGTTTCTCTCTGTCCCAATGTGTCCATAAGTTTGGGTATGTTGTATCTTCATTTTCATTAAATTCTAAAAAGTCTTTAATTTCTTTCTTTCTTTCTTCTTTGACCAGGTTATCATTGAGTAGAGCATTGTTCAATTTCCAATATGTGGGCATTCTTCCTTTTTTTATTGTTATTGAAGACCAGTTTTTTGGGATTATTTCTATCTTTCTGTACCTGTTGAGGCCCGTTTTGACCAATTTATGGTCAATTTTGGCTGCTGGGACTTTGCTTTAGGGTTTGTGAGTCTTTTTAGTCTGTCTACGTCTCTGTTTAATTTCTCTGTTTCCATGATCTGTCCCTCCCATACTCCTCCAGGTGCCCTCATAGATATTTGATTGAGAGTTCACCCCATTAGTGTCCTTCCTTATCTTTTTTTGATGACTTTTTTGAATGGCTTCTCAGCTTGCTTCTTCTGACCATTTTGCCTTTTCACTCTGAGGTAGTGTCTGTCTTTGTCTCTGAGGTGTGCTGTAGGCAGCAGAGTATCCAGTTTGTTAATCTATGTCTTTTTATTGGGAGTTGGGTGTATTGATGTTGAGAGATATTACTTTGTATTCATATTTGAAGGTTAGTCCTTTCTCTTAGTTTCTTGCTTTTTCTAGGGGTATAGCTTTGCCTCTTATGTTGGGCTTACCATTTATTATCCTTGTAGTGCTGGATTTGTAGAAAGATATTGTGTAAATTTGGTTTTTGTCGTGGAATATTTGGTTTTCCATCTATGTTAATTGAGAGTTTTGGCAGGATACAGTAGTCTGGGCTGGCAATCACATGACATCAGTCCAGGATCTTCTGGCCTTGGTAGTTTTAGGAAGTGATAGGTCTGCCTTTATATGTTACTTGACCCTTCTGCATTCTTTTCTTTATTTTGAGTGCTTAGTGTTTTGACTAAATGGTCCAATCCATTTGGAGTTCTGTCTTTGTATGCCTATGGGTATCTCTTTTTTTAGGGTTAGGAAGTTTTCTTCCTGGTCCTGGGAGCTCTTCTATTATCCTTAGGGCTTCATTGAGTCTCTGCATGTTTTGCTTTACATTATCTTTGACAGTTGTGATTTCTATGGCCTGTTCCTCTTCCATCCTTGTATTCTGCTGTATCTACAGCTCCTTGTCTCTTCTTTTTGGCAGGGTTGTTTCCATGTTCTTTCTTGATTGCCATTTTTAATTCCTTCAACTGTTTGATTGTGTTTTCCTGAATTCTTTCGTTCCTCTACTTGTTTATTTAGGATTTTTTGTGACTTCCTTCCACGTGAATTCTTTTTAGCAGTGCCTGCTGCCCATTTTTGTCTCCAACATCGACAAATATGATTTTGAAACTAGATCTTGCTTTTCTGGTGTGTTTACTTTTCAGTTATCTCCCTGTTGCTTGGGTTCCTCCTTGCCCATCTATGGAACTGACATTTCTGAACCTTGATAGTCTCACCTGTTTTCCTCCAAAATGGGGGACAGGGGTAAACCTGTTCCAGCCTGTCTTGAGTTTAGGCAAGTTTTCTCCACTAGGGAGTCAGGGTTCGCTGATTCACCCAACCGTTTTCAAGTCTTCAAAATATCTTATTTTTCTAGCATCATTTCATCTGCTCACTAAATGATTCTTGGCTCTGTATGATTATTCAACCTGAGAGGCTGGTCCGGGGAGTTGGCAAACACGAAGTGTCCGCCCCAGAGCTGCTGTGTTGAGATCACCACTAGCAGAAAAGTTTGTCTTACCTGTGGTCCCCTACAGCTTTGTCCACGGCCTCCAGCCAGGATGTGTCAAGAGAGAAGGTCTAGACTTCACTTCTGAAGGTTTTAGCAAAACTGTTTACGGTCCCTTCAGGTCGTGTCTCAGACGCAGGGATCTACTGCTCCTGGGGTAAAGTATGACAGAAAGTGAACAGATGGCAGGAACATATCTACAACCTGGAGCACCTGAAAACCAGCAGGAGAGGAGCAGTCAGTCAGCACCCTAAACACACTAAGACACAAGACACAGTGACTGAGCGGGGAGACACACAGCAGGCTAGAGACTGGATGGGATGTGCCTTGATGAATTCTTGAGGCATGGCCCTCTTGTTAAAGGACACCAGAAATAAAATCAGACCCCAGGGTCTTACTGAGACAAGGACACAGGTGTACAGCTGACAGTCCTCACTATGGATGTGTACAAAAGGCTTAGTTGTTTTTATTTTACACAAAAGCACTCAATGGTGTTTTCACCCACAAAATAAAGATATCATGTAACCTTCATTGATAGACATTGGAGTCTCTGTCCCTTGACCTTCCTTTTCAAAAGAAACCTAAACTTTGTTGGCTGAGTAACTTTGTTGGCTGTGGAAAGGCAGTATTATTACTTTGTTGAACTAGTCCTTCAGCCTGCTTCTGTGGAACACAGGTGAGACCCATCACAAATACCTGGCTGTAGTTCACCACTGTTTGCAGCTTTCTTTCCTGTAGCCATGCAGATGCCTAATTACCACAGGAAAATGCTATGCCTCATTCTCAGTGACTAATTAGTAAGTCTTGGTAGGAGACAGACATTTCTGAAGAACTTATGACTAAGCTAAGCTTTGTCCCCAGGAGGCAGAAAAAAACGTTCTGAACATATTATTTGAAAAGCCAATGCCAGCATGGCCCTCTTGGCCCAAGACAGTAGGGAAACTAGAACTTATAAGCACTGGTGTTTTACCTCTGACATTGGAGCAATAAAGATGCTGTGGAAAAGGATGACCATAAGTAAACTGTCCTGCCTTGTCAGATGCATCTGAAAACAGAATGACCTGAGGGAAGAACAGCAAGCTAAGCCCCGAGAGCAGAAAGGGGCCAGGTAAGGAGGAGGTGGACATAAAGATGCAGAAAGGATGACCAAGAAAGCTGTCCTGCCTTGTCAGCATCTGAACAGAATCCTGAGGGAAACAGCAAGAGTGGCCAGGTAAGGAGGAGGTGGACATGACAAGCGAGACTGGGACAGTGGTAGGGCTTCCGGAAATCCACATAATTAGAGCAGGAAAGCCAGACATGGTGGAAGAGTAGCTATAGATTCTTTGAGGCCTAGATTTTAGATCTGTGCTACCTGAGAATGGAGTCATTCACCAGTCACAGTGTCCATTTAAATTTAAACAAAAATGAAAACGAAATAAAAACAAATGCTAATCATCGCCACGTGGAGCTGGTGGGTACCCTACAGGGCCCTGCAGAAGAAGGGATGCTTCCACCACCTGACTGCACGAGTCTAGAGCACCAGGGGTCTGGTGTGCTGTTAGGAAGCCTGGCTCTTACCCCTACATGGCTCCCTTTTTGAGCTGGTGAGTCTGACTTCAAGGATGTGGCAAAGCCGATAATGCTAACTAGCCTGCATCCTCGCACTCCACCCCACGGCAGCACTTTCTGTATGGAACACACATACTGCCGAGAGACTGTGCTGGCTGACTCACAGGCTTTTCGGGTGTCTAATCTAGTATTCTAGAGAACCAAACAACTTATATTACTAAATGCAAAGGGGAAATCCATATGCCAGTTCAGTAAGTACAGAAAATGTTTTGTTAGGGTCCATTTCTTTAAAAGATGTCTTTTCCATCTTGATAAGGAGTTAACAAGTTTATCCAGAACCTGCAGCAAACAGCATTAATGTTAAAACCAAGGACAGAGGTGGTGCCGGCCTTCCAGCTCTGCTGTTTCTTAGCACTGTAGCACAGACTTTGGCCACTTACCAGGGCAGCCACCACAAACCAAAACAGAGATATAGTCACACTCATCTGGGATGGGGTGGGGGAGAACTTCAGCAGCAAATCCCCAGCTGAGCTCTTGTTTAGCTTTCTGAACTCCTGAGACTACATTGAAGATGCTCTATGGTTTATGAGGTTAGTTTTTTAGGTCTATTTATGAGTATACAGGCTGTTGTGTACATAAAGGGACAGCTCTTTGGGATCCTATGTGTCTGTGCTATCTTGCAGGTTTCCCAACAGCTGGAACTGCACTGTCATTAGCTCTGAGTCTCCTCTGGGAGAGTTCATTGTGCAGTGGGTGATAATAACAGGATGGCACAGACTGCAGATTCTACTGCTTCCTAAAAAGCCCAATGGGCCTGCTCTGTCCATGCGATCACAGCAGCAAGCTGGTCCAAGAGAGTCATTTTAGACCTGGAGTTCCTGATGGCTACCTGAGTGAGGTTTTACAACACAGCTCTTCAATAGACTAAATGAACCTAGGCATTAGGCATTCTTGATGCTGGCATTTTCTACGGTATTTTAGAAATCTAGCCTGGAATGATGACATTATTTTAGAGCTTGTATGTAATTGACCCCACTGGCACTCAGACTCGCCTTATGTAACAAGAATGATAGTAAAAATGAACAGTCTATGAAAAGAAAGCCTACCAGTGTGATGGACAGTGGGAATTAGAAGTCACAAAGAAGAGAGAAGGTAACTCAGAATACTGAGGCTGTTCTTAGTGGAAGGCTGTGACCCTGAGAGCCTGTGAGGCAGCCAACCTGGCTCTGTTTCTAGAGGCTCCTCCAGTGAGTCTGCTGCTTTGGCAGCTAGCATTCAAGAGAAAAGATTGATCACATCATCTACAGTCACATGGAGACCTCTAGTTACCAAGTAACAAACTGACAATTCCTACACTGTTTTAAATAGTTGCATACTCCATATTTTTCAAATAAGCATTTAAAACAAATGCTAAAATGCTACTCCTAGAGGTGATAGATTTCATTACTAAAGGTGCACACGTTTTAATGGGGCAGCTTTGGAGTGCAGGACATGCTCAGCTGTCTGTTGGAATGGAAGGCTGCTGACACCGAGGCGCACTTCACTTCAGGTCTTCAAGGCTTCTGGCCCAGAAGCAAAATCGGACATCTAGACAGCTTTGGAACAAGGGTGAATCTGCACTTTTCTAGAGCACTATCTGCCTAACGACAATCTGACTGATGATGCAGAGCCCTCAGCTTCTGTGAAAATAAGAGGAGGCAGAACCGTGTTCTCCTCGTGCTATTGTGCTGCGGTGCTTGTGCACTGTAACGGCTCTGAAGCCTGGCGCTGCCCTGCCCTGTGCCTCAGGCCACTCGCTGAAGTGAGTGTATGGATGGCTACTGATCCTTTCAGAAACAGTTCTTAGTCATCTGATGCTGGACATAAAGAAAACCTCACTACCTAAGACAGTAGGAGACTCTTCTCCAGATAATTGCAGGGGACAACCTCAACTTCAGATCCTATTGATGGAAACACCTTTGTCACCTACCTGCCTGAAAAAGGGGCTTCTTTAGTCCAGCCAATGAGTCAAGGTGCCATCCAAGGGTAACTGAGCCTCTTTCACTCACAAATTAGTGAACTGTGACTGCAGTGTATGCAAATTTCAGGCTTCTTTGATCTTAGGGATGCAGTTTATGCTTCTGTAACAGCACGGAAGGATATTAAAGCGTGTTACCCTCGGAGGAAGCTGAGTAACACTTTGGCCAGAACTGTGCTTAGGAAGGATTTGCTGAAGGAGAAGTTAGAAAGGATGAACTATTAAAAAGTACACCTGATTAATTTAAGTAATTATCAATCAGCCAGTTACAAGAAAATAAGAGGGACTAGTTTATATAAGAAAACATGAAGCACATCAAATTTATAGACTGGAGATGTCCACAAGAAATGAAGGAGGTAGGACTCAAAAGTAACTTAGGCAGGCACTGGGTTACCAACTGCATGGCTGTACCTGGACAGCCAGCCCAAGCTGTCATGTTTTTACAAAAGTTATAACCTAGCCACCGAATCATTGCTATCAGAAAAGTAGTGTGAAGAAGTAGGCTGTGCCACAAACAAACTGAAGCAGGCTTTCAAGACTGACTGTGGAAAGCTCCACACTAGCTGCTCTTTTGAAACTGGGTGTCTTATAAAGAGCTTGGTGATTACTGCTCTGGGGCTGACTGTCAAGGATTTATGTTTGGTTTTTAGATAGGAAGTGAATTTACATAATATATCAACTTAAATAACTGTTGTTCAAGCCTAAGCTATAATTCCTATACATATGGATAAGACAAATTAAGCCACAAATGCTGTGGTATCTGGTTTCTGTGAAGCACAAAATGAAAGCTGTTCTGAGACATTATTTCATGTGTCCCCCTAGAGTGTGACAAGTGATGAAGATGTACTTGAAGCATCTGTGTCCCAAGTGCTAACACCACGTTTCAATGCAACACCACCACAGTGAATCTGCAAAATGCCTGCATGGTAAGCTATTTAAATCACTACCATGTGTTATGAGGTAAGAGATACAAAAGTTCAGTACAATTAATAATCTATAAACCTCAGATCAGTGGTTCTTAACCTTCCTAATACTGCGACCCATTAATACAATTCCTCATGTTGTGGTGACTCCAAACCATAAAACTATTTTCATTGCCACTTCATAACTGAAATTCACTACTGTTATGAATATAAATAATTTTGGAGGTAGAAGTTTGCCACTGGGGTTGCAGACCACAGGTTGAGAACCACTGATCTAGGCCATGTTGGGGTAAAAAGACCTTTGATTAATTTTCTTTCTTGAACACTGGTGGAATGTGTGCTTCAGGCAGCTGTCACTGTGCAGTCACTAACCTACCAGGAGGCTAACAGGAGATGCCGCGTCTCTAGGAATTATATTATTTAGAAATACTATTTAAAATGTAATTACATGACTAAACCTAATTTTTCTTGATAATGACATAGTTAACATAGATATGTGGAGAAAACCATTTAGTTACCTCAGAAGTGCCTAGAATGCATCTAGTTTTTGACAAATGCTCATCTTCCTTCCATTGGTCTTACTCAGAACGGAAAGTCAGAATTTTGGAAATCTTAACAACGTTCTCTAAAAGGGTTTAACTATTTTAGCTTTTTTATAAAAAATCATATTTGCCAGAAATTGTGTGGTTTTCAACTATCTTTAGGTTTTCTGCCAGTTTTAAAATTCAAGCTATGGAATAAAAATAGCAGAAATATTGAGCATAAAACACAAATTGCCTTCAGGTAAAATAGGTGCTTCCACTCCTGCAAACTGGTGCTCACGCTGCCTGATCATTCCTCAACAAACACTGAGAACGGCTCTTTTATGCACTGCGTTTATTTCTCAGCAGCTACAATGCTAATAAATCTACACTCATGAAAACACTAACAAATACAGGAATAAAATGGACACATGTAAAGTTAGTCACAATACTTAGTATTTTCATATTTACCTGAATTGTGGTATTTTTTCCCAACATATTCAAATGCAAAGAGTAGCTGCAGGTCTGTTGGCTGGGAATAATGAGCTATTGCAAGGCATACCTAGGAAAAATTCTACATTTAGAATTTGAATTTAACAAACTTACTTAAAGTACAATAAGGCCTTGGTCACTGGGAGAGTCATCCTGGGGCAGTAATGACAGATACTATTTACATGCTTTTCTGTTGACCTAGAATATGAATGAGCTACTTAAGCCAAGTATCTCTTTCATTGTTCTGTCCCCGAGACAATCTTTAACTGGTATGTGGTAAGCATTCAGTATTTGCAGAGCTCCATTTTAAGTGGAATAACTTTACCCAGTAACTAAAACTTGAAGGCTAAAGAAGCACTCTCCAAACTGACAGCAACATCACATCCACTCGACAACAACAAAACCCAAGTGGACTGTAAAACCTAAAGCTAGCAACATCTAAACCTACAGAGATAAAAGACCGGCTATCAGAGAAGCACAGTGAGAAAGCATTCAAGTGGAAGGGATTGAGACTGGAAAGGCATGGGCTAGCAACCAGCACACCACGGTGTAAGTCACAGCTCTAGTAAGCACTTGCTAGGACTTGTGTGAACGCTCTCCTTTCTCAGAGCCTTGCTCTCCTAGTCTCTGAAATGATGGAAACACCTGCGCTGTTTTAAGGACTAACAACTGAGCGTGCCTTGCCTCAAAGAACGCTGTATACAGAAGTGCTATTATTCTTGAAAACTACTGGATAGAATGAAAGACAGTGCCCCACACTTAAAAGCCATGAATGAGACTAAGAAAGAAGCCATCCCCACGTGAATAAAGAGGGAAATGAAGTCTGAGACATGTGCAGAGCAAGAAGGGTAGATGGCCTTTCTTAAAGTGGTTGTTTCTGACTTAGATGTGAAGCACTAGACTAGAATGATACACTTTTGACAATGAGCAAGCAAGGAAAGTTAGCTGTTAGCTCCTTTCTTATTAGTGATGTCTGGAATGAGTTGGTGCAAATTCTATTAACCATTTATTTCTGTCAGCTTGTTGCTTAAACTGTATTTTAAAGCATCTTCCAGATAATAACATTTCCTATAATAAAAAATTAAATCATATAACCAAGGAGACAGAACTTATCATTAGATTTTTAACTAAAGGAAAAGCTCCCTAAAACATTTCCTGCCTTGATTTCTTAGTAGCTAACCACAGAGCATCCTGTAAGGACCCAGTTAGAATTTTATAAGACTACCTACTACCTATATTCATTCCTCTTTGCAATCCTATTCTGTCCATCGACCTGTGTTGTGTCGTGTTAGCTGTCATTAACTAGGAGACGAGACTCTAGACACGCCCTGATGGCTAACAGATGTGGGAAGGTCCATCCTAACTGTGGCAGAGTCACTCCCTAGGTAGGGGTCCTGGAACTGTGCAGGTGCAGAAGCAGGCTTCTCTGCTCTTGTTACTACGGTAGGATGTCACCTGATGCTTGCTTCCAGCTCCTGATAACTTGACTTTCCTGCCATGACAGACTGACCCAGAACTGTGACCCAAATAGTCCCTTTCCTCTTAAGTTGCTTTGGTCACAGGAGTTTATCACAGCAACAGGAGGAGAAACTAAGACAGTCCTCCTTGAAGGACTTCTAGCAGCAAAACTCTCCATCTATGCCCATGACAGAGTCTGCCTCCCTTCCCAGTCCTCTGGGCACCCAGTTTCATATACAAACCTACTGCACTTCTCACTATGAAGCTTTCGTGACGGCTCTATTTACCAGCCAGGTGTATCTTATGGTGCCTCTACAGACTTCTCTGAATTCTAGAAATTTATACTTAAGTATTGTCTTCTAAAATGTGTTTCTGGCTAATTATTTGGCTATCTTAGCAATTTGCTCAGTAAACTTGGTTTCTATGTATTTGCATAGCTGTCTTCACAAGAAAACTTCAAGGTTCCCTTAGTCACCTATGGTCAGTCTGCATCATTCTGTCCGCTCCTCTGTATGCTCATTGCTCCTCTCAGCTGGTCATACTTATAAACAGCCATGTCTAGTAAATACGATTCTTACCATACTTTCCTGGTTGGAGCCCAAGAAGTCAAAACTTGTGCATGCTGTAGCATCACCTGTGACTTTCTAGACTGGCACTGTGTCTAGTGATGACAACACTGAACATGACAGTAGACAGATCAGTGACTGGGATGGCCATGAAGGGGTCACCCTCCCACCACTAACTAGTCTCCTGTTTGTTCTAAAAAAAAATTAGAAAGCTGCATATGCCCAATACACAGAACAAATTCACAGATCACTAATAGTGGAACAAATGTTTATGAAGCACAAGAGCATAAAGCCTGTGTGCAAAGCAAAACCCAACATGGCCTATTTCTAAGGCTCCTTTTAATTATACAGTGGCACACTAGCTTAGGAAGCAGGTTTGTCATATAGCATGTACACTTAAAGACAATAAACAATATTGTGAAATTGAAAATTGGCTCAGAGACTTCCATGACAGCTGCTTTTCTAATCAGGCCAAAGTGGATCTGCTGTTGAGAAGCGTGATGACAAGCAGGCATAGATTACTGTCTGCCATAGGTATATGCTTGCCTATCTAGAGGACAGTCATGATGCAAAGAAGAGAGAAAGTCAGATGTATGTCACTTGGCACTTTTCCCAACACACTGTTTAAAAGCCTATGCCTGAAGTCCTAGCTTCTACTGGTAAGGGACTTTGAAAGGCCTCATAAGATCTCATTTGCATGTAAAGTTATTCTTATATAAATATTCCCTAATTAATACTTTTTAAAGGAAAACCCCATGGTTGACTTCAATTGAAGCAGAGCACTGGAGACATCAAATGTAGGAGATGATTAACCTTCAGCCCTATCACATTTGCAAACAAACTAAGCTCCCTATATTCCTGTGGCTTAGTGCCAAGGAGTGTCAGGTTTCAGGCAAAAATGACAGCCAGTCAGGTGTCCTCACACCTGCAATCCCATCAGCATTTTGAAAACTGAGACAGCATTACCACTTTAAGGCCAACCAAGGCTACAGAGTGAGACTGACTTGGGAAGCCTGGGCCAGTGGAGTAGGCTAGTTCATACAATGCTTGCTGCTCAGACATAAAGCCCAGAGTTTGATCTCCCAAACTACAGCAAGAGAGGAGGCCCCTTGTCACAGAGGTGGGGAAGGGAAGACAGGCAAGCCCTTGAGTCTCACTGGCCAGCCAGCCTAGTCTGCTACTTGGCAAGCTCTAGGCCTGTCTCATAAACAAGGTAGTTGGCTCCTAAGGTTGACCTTTGGCCTACACAAACAAAGAGCAATATTGACCGCTGTAGTCTTTTGTTTTGATTTTTGGTTTTAAAGAGTTTATTATGTAGCTCAGGTTGCCTTTAGATTAAGTACTTTTCTGTCTCAGCCTTCTAAATGCTGGTGTACAGAACTATGCTGGCTGGCTCTCCAACGCTGTTCCCCCTTTGGTGTTTTCGTTTGTTTGTTAATTGCATGTGTGTGTGCTGGCCATGCTCACACAGACCAGAAGACAGCATGAGGTCCTAGAGCTGGCGTTACAGAGTCAGGAGCTTGCCTCATGGTGCAGAGGTGAACTCAGGCACTCTGTGAGGGCAGAGGGACATTTTAACTGCTGAGCCATCTCTCCAGCCCCTCTCTTTAACTAGATGAACGAAATTAATTTGCAACTGAGAATAAAAATAGAGACATTAGATATTCAACTCAATTACCATTCATCCATTTATCTATATTTTAAAGTTATAAATCATTAAAGATAATCTTAGATATTTTAATTAAAAATCCTTTTATACCTCAGTTTTGAGCAAACTTATATTCAAAGGAAATGGTGGTTCAAAGCTGCTATGAGGAAAATGTCAAATTATATATCATCACACTCCTTTCTTTGAATAGACCTTCACCAAACATCATTGTTTCCCATGAGAGCACAAGGATAGGAAAGATGAATAGAACTATGATACAGTTGCACAAACTAACCTAATTTAGTCATGATACAATTGACAGAGCCATTAGACAGCCAGCCAGTATTAGAGCAACATTTGACAAAATGTGAACCAGTGAGTCAATATTCTGAGCCTTCTCATTTCAAACAAAAAGCAGAAACACTTTCAGTGTTTCAGAAATGATCCATGGTTCTCGTATCACAGATTGCCAGTGTGCATCTGATCCCTTTAAAAGAACTTAACAAAAGCCAAAGCATTCCCATAGGGAACTCAACGTTAAAGATTCCAGGAGTCAAATAACCTGAGCCTTCACTTCCCCAGTAACGCTCAATGCATTCTGACTTTAGAGACGGTATTGCTGTACTGCTTACCTAGCCCTGAACTCTGGCTGTGGTCAGGTAATCCTGCTTCAGCCTGTCACTGGGACAGTGGATACACACAGCCATGCCCAGGTGAAAAATGCAGGGTTCCTTGTTTTTCAGGGGTAGAATGTCAGTTTGTAACATAGGCTGACCTTGAACTGAAGAGCAACTGGCTTCATGCTGCCAAGTAACTGGGACTACAGGTATATGCCATGGTGTCAGCTTCCACTGAATTGACCCACAAACTGGCTGGCTGTCTAACTGGCTCTGTCAATTGTATCATGACTAAATTAGGTTAGTTTGTGCAACTGTATCATACTTCTATTCATCTTTCCTATCCTTGTGCTCTCATGGGAAACAATGATGTTTGGTGAGGGTCTATCCAAAGAAAAAAGTTTGATGATATATAATCTGACATTTTCCTTCACTTGAGATTAAAACACAAGGGCTGGAGAGATGGCTCAGTGGTAAAAAGCACTGGCTGCTCTTGCAGAGGACCCAGGTTTGATTCCATTCACCACATGGCAGTTCACAACCATCTGTAACTCTAGTTTCAGGGGTCCAATGCTCTCTTCCACCCTATGCAGGTACCAGGAACACATGTAGTACACAGACAAATATGCAGGAAAAACACTCTACACATAAAAGTAAAATTTAAAAACCTAGTAAGCTCTGATACCCACACAACTCTATATTGAGAACATGTAAACCAGATTAAATTCTCTGGCTCCACCCCTGCTTCCCTTCTTCCCTTCATTTCTCTCATCTCTGCACAGCAGACAAGGAATCCATCTCTCCAGCCTCAGGTAAGACTTTTTTTTTTTTTTTAACAACACTGGCAAAGGATTTTGTTAGAAGCTAGACTGAGAAAGGATATATGAAGTCCTGGACTGTTTTGGGTGGAGGGTTCAGTGACCACAAACAAGGGATGGATACCCTGAACTTAGAAGCGCTTCCTCGGCTTGTTCACCAGTGACTGCCCATGGATACAGTATCTTTCATGCTGTGACTGTCCCTCCACACTCACCCATTCCTGTCCATCTTGACTGGACTTGCTTTAGGGAAGCAAGCTACAGCCTTCCCTTCTTTCCTAACTTGAAAATCTAGCACACTGTGAAGGAGCCATTTGCTCCCCACCTCCCCCCCCCACGCTCCCCAGCACACACACACACACACACACACACACACACACACACACACACACACACACACACACACAGAGTGCTGGATAGTTTTATGTCAATGACACAAGCTAAAGTCATCTGAGAGGACAGAGCCTCAATTAAGAAAATACTTTCATAAGATCAGCTTGTAGGGAAGCCTATAGGGTACTTTCCTAATTAGTGGTTGATGGGGGAAGGCCCAGTCCATTGTGGTTAGGGTAATCCTGGACTGGTGATCCTGTGCTCTATAAGAAACCATAACCAACAAGTACTCTAGAACAACCCAAATAATTCTAAGAGTGGGAGTGCTTTAAACTCTCTGAAAGAAAATTAGGCCATGTCTCTGGATTTCTAGGTAAAACACTCTACTTGACGTCATGAGTCCTGTGGTAGTCCTACTCTCAACAAGGTACACATTGTGGTGATAGAGTTTTCATTGCTTCTAGCTTCTGTGGTCAATGAAAATATGAGTATGTATTTAAGTTGAGAAAGTGACTTGGCTAAATATTTTACATGCAGTGTTCTACTTAATCAGTCCTAAAGTCTTTCTACATAAGAACAGGCACACTGAATGTAAAATGCCAAAGTCATAAACAGCATAATCCAACCACAGAGAAGACTCTTAAAGTTACCAAGCCATCATAATAGATGGCTATGCTGACTCTGGATAAAAACAATGCTCAGACCCACTGCTATCACTTAGGTCATAGTACCAGCAGTCATCCAGCCATTCTTAGCAAGCTCATGCCTGCATTCCACAAATCTACCACCTCCTCATCAAAGGCTATGAAGAAGGCAGCCAGCTGCCTTGAGATATTTCTGACAGCCTTCACTGGCAACAACAGGAGTTTTCCTGCTTTCTACTGAACGTGGAAAACAGATGCACCCATGGTAAGCTAGCTCCAGTCCTCGTCAATCAGGAGGACACTGCTGCTCTGTCCCTGCTGCAGAGGGATTCTCTTAGCTTTCTACGTCTTCTGCATCAGACTAAACAGAGGGGCAGGTGGTCTACCAGCTTCATTCTACTGGCAAAGCTGAAACAAGGAAGCAAAGAAATGGTTTCCGCTCTGGACTTTTACTCCATGAATAAATATGAAACATCCCCCAGAAATCAAGGGGAAATTCATCAATTAAAAAGTATCTGGCTTTGAGCTGCCCCTTCAGCACTTATTTCAAATTAATTCATTAAGGCTTCTTTAAAGCACTAATAATCATTAGGCCCCTCCTATAGCTACCTATTTACACAATTCTTATGTAGTCTGCTTTTTACTCTGTCCACAAAATTCTCTAAACCTAAAATAAAAGCCTCACTAATTGCAATGATAGTAGATCTCCAACTTTTCAATGTTTTTTTTTTTTTTTAAAGAAAGGACTTGGCTGGTCATAAAGGAAAAAATATACTCATGTCTATATGAGTCTCTAATATATTTACAGCTGATAAGAAGAGTACCCAGATTAAAGTAGCTATGAACTTATACAGGAAAATAGTCCCTTTAATATGTTTGACTTCAGTTTTACTTGAAGAGATAGCTAATGATAGCTCTCCCTATGAAAAAGCCTAAGCAGTTAAGAAATGCACGCAGGCCTGGGAGAGGCTTCAGCAGGTAAGGATGCTTCCAGCTTCGCTCAACTTGAGTTCTATCCTTAGGACTCACGTTGTAAAAAGAAAGCCCATCTACAGTAATTGGCCCTCTGACAGCCACATGTTCACATGTATGTATATTCACAACAAATACATGAAATGAAAAATATTTATATTAAACTATCACTGACTAAAAATGGCAAAGTATGGAATTCGATAAAGTTTAACAGCATTACCTTCTTGGCACTTTCAGGACCCGACTCATCAAAGCGAAATCTGACAATTCGGAAATCTTTACAATAAATAATTAATTCTGTTGGATTGAATTTCAGCTTCTGGTTGGGACCTAGGACTTTCTGTTTCCTCTTGTGGTCATTCACTGAAGAAGAAGTAAAGTGACAAGGTTCTTGTTAGCATTTTTAGCAGCTTCCCAGCAGAGGTGAGTACCGAGCCATGGCTGCTGGAGCAGACCCCACTGCTGGGCTCCTGCCTTTTCACAGCCGCCTGTGGCTCCTAAAACTTTGGGAAGCTGGCTCTAACTTTGATATTGGAGATATTTTAGAGTCTTTAGGTTGAGATAGTTAATGATTTAATTTTTAACTAAAAAGAGAACAACAATTTGTAAACTTAAAAAACTCTATCTCCATTTTACAAGAATTTCTTGACTTCTAAGTTGAGTTCTTGGGACTTAAAAAGGACTATATATAAAAATACATCTACAGAAATAAAACTCCAACTCAAATATTTGAGACTATGGCCCTTTAAGGAATACTTTTGGATTTCAATCAACTTTTAGAGACCCGTTCCATTTTATGAAATTATCTCACTATGCTTCCCAGGCTAGCCTTGAGCCTTGGAACTCAAGTGATCTTCCGCCTCAGCTTCCCAAGTAGCTGAGGCTATCCTATATGCGTAGTTATCACACGCAGCTTCAACTTTTAGAGAGAGCACGTGCAAAATACTACATACCTGTGACAATCTGTTCAATACAAGTCAAAGGGACATCATGTTCTCCAAGGAGAAGGTTTCTGTAATGGAATTTCTGAAATAAAAAATGATATTCATATGAATTCTTTTCTCGATGACATCAAAATGGGAATAAGAAGCCTTATGTTTAATGTGATAAGGAATTCAGTATATCATTGCCTGGGCAGCAAGGACCGTCCACAGGAAAAGGTGTCCGGTGGACGGCACAGGTCAGCTGGAAGCAGACAGAGGTATGTGCTGTGATTGTTGAGACAGGGTTGTACCTGGCATCCCAGGACGGTTTTTAACTCCTCAGAACTCTTCAGCCTCAGTTGCCTGAGTGCTAGGATTATAGGTACACATCACCATACCTAGCTCCCACACTTTTATTCTAAGGAAGGAAATTAAAATATATACCACAATGCTACTACAATACCTGAGAGATGTAATTAGTTTATAGGCAAACAAGTGCAGACCTAATTTTAGATGAATCTGTCATAAAATAATGAAAGAAGGGGGCTCTTAGGTCATTAGATTTTAAAAAGTAAAATCATATTTGACTTTTATGATACAGAGTTAGTGTGGGAAATGATTTCCTAGAACATAATGACCACTATTTAAAAAAAAAAAAAAAAGATTTGTTTTGTCTTGAGATAGGATCTTGCTCCGGTTCACCTTAAAACTGATTCTCCTGCCTCAGTGTAAAAGGACAATAGCCTTAGGAAAAGCTTTGGGGCTGGGAATGTAGGTAGAAGTCCTGGGTTTTATTCTAAGCAACACATAATATTCTGGCACAGTGGAACACATCTGCAATTCCAGGATTCAGGAGGTGGGCCAAAGGGATCAGAAGTTCAAGGTCATTCCAACTACACAGAGTGTGAAGCCAGCCTGGGGTGCATGAGAGCCTGTGAGGCAGTGAGAAGGGGGCAGAGAGAAAGCAGGAAAGAAGGCTTTAGTGAGTGGGAGCTCACTGTCTACTCCTCCTAGCAAATACTTCCTGACCGTTTTCAAACTGAAACCTTAACTGTTGACAGTACAGCGCTGGTTCACCACCGGTCCTGGATTTAAGCTTCTCCAGGACTAGGTTTCCCCTGCTCACTGAATGAATTCTGTGGCCAGAGATTCTTCAATGAAGCCAAAAGCAAAGGGAAAACTCACATCCACATTAGATAAGCTAGCATCCCTGCATGCCACAAATTGTTAATGCCTTAAATTTAGTCTAAATGTAATTCAAGAGATTAACACATAGATGAATATACAGAAAATATTGAAGAATTAGTGAATAACTACATGAAATAAAATACACACAAAGCACTCAAAGAAATGCTTGGGTTATTAGACATTTTATCAATTTTTTCACTCTTATTATACACTAGAAGTAGAACTTAAATTTCTGAAAAAAAGAGCTAATTAGTTAAAAAAACAAGCAAACAAATAAATCAGTAAAATGTTCACCATTTATAATATCATATGCCAAATAAGTAAGTTTTTCTCATGATTAGTCAAAGAGAATATTTTTAAATGCATTTCTAAAAATGAAGAGAAAAAAAACCTCCCCTATTGAAAAAGACATAACCAGTAATCCCAGAGGGTAAATAAAGCAAAGTGACTTAAAGTCGCACTAAGTTTAATGTGAGGTATAATCACGTACTTGGGAAGCAAAGGCAGAAGATCAAGAGTTCAAAGGCAGCCTGAACCATACAGGGAGATTCTGTAAAGTGGGGATATAGTCCAATAGCTGAGTATGTAGAAAGACCCTAGTCTAGTCTCTAAGATTACACCAAAGGATCAAACCAACGATCACAAAACCCACTCTCTCTATTCCTCAAGCAATGTCTCCAACATTCAGGACTGTTGATCTTTTATTTAGATGATGGTATATTCTAATTACAGTTAAAGCCCTAACATAATTAAACAGTACATAGTAAATACCTGCAATGGCATTGGGTCATCTGTAATAAAGGAAATTTTGAAGTTACTGCATATCAACTTTCCCCATAAATCATACTGGCTCGTGTCTGTTGCAATGCATTTTCTCACAAAATTGACTTCATTTACAACAATTTCTCCTAAAAAGAAAAAAAAAATCACAGTAAGCCAAACAATACACGACAATCCCCAAACCCCTTTGTGACCTTGTTGGAGGCCTTCATGGCTGCTGGTGGCTGCAAGAATGATTGTGAAGAGGAGCTGTCACAGGCTGCTGGCATTGGTGGGCACTGGGGTATGCACAGAATGAGGCCCAAAAAGCTTTGGGGTCTGAGCCAACAGAACCAGTAAGGTGGCCCCAGCTGATCTGCTGTCTCTAGTTAGCTAGCCGCAAGGCATTCCTGAGACATTTGTGATGGATATCTGGGTTTATTAAGATGTGACACCACTAACACTCATGTCTTTGGTCATTCTGTAAGGGACAAGAACCAGCACCCAGTTTTATCTGCTTTAAAGTACACTTCACGAGACCTTTGCGCTCAAACTGTACAGAGTAAACAATACAACTTTAAAATCCAGCTTGAGTTAAAAGGAAAGACTGGAAAAACAAATATTAGAAACCCCAGCAAGAGCTCTCATATGCCTTGGAAAGGAGTAATTTCTCAAAGGGCATTTAGGACGTGATGATCATTTTAAGATTTACAACACAATTAGACAAGGCACGTTTTAAGCTATCAGCCTCTTTGGTCAATAGCAGAAAGCCAGGATACAATCTGCTTTGTACTTTCTATTATCAGAAATCTGTTTTCATAGTAATGCCCAGAACCTGTTTCCTGACAATCCCCAAACACCTCATTCATGAAGAATGGAACTTTAGTCTCAAAACAACCCTCTCCAACAAAAATGTTAACAACAAATTGTGTTAACAATAAATTTTACTCAAAGCTCTTAAAAATTCATAAGGCTAATTTTAAGAACAGCCACTAATATTTACTTGAGGATTTAATTCATACACTCATGTCAAATTCCTGGCTCAAATCACTTGAGAAAATTTCCACCCTGAATACAAGCTTCTTTCACATGGCTTAAGCCCTGAATGCCAAGTCCTGCTCAGCTGTCTTCCTCACCCTCCCGCTGCGGCCACAATGGCCTTCTATGAACCCCTTTTGTATACCACAGTGCTTCCATCTATGGGTCTTTGAACACACTCCTGTCTTGGAAGAGTCTTTCAGACAGTGACTGTGCTAAAGAATGCCTTAAAATAAATCTCCCTGCCTAGATTAAACCTCCCTAATCACAGCACTATACACACACGTACACTTTTTAAGTTCATGCTTGCTTCAGTCAGGATTATATATCCAATGGTGGCAGAAAATAGACATTTTGTTGAAACTGCAGGGCATACAACAGTATCTAATACATGTTAGTGGCTGTTAAGAAAGTGCTGAACACATGAAACTCAAGAAGGATGACCAAAATGCGGATGCTTCACTCCTTCTTTAAAAGGGGAACAAGAATACCCTTAGGAGGGGATAGGGAGGCAAAGTTTAGAACAGAGACTGAAGGAACGCCCATTCAGAGCCTGCCCCACATGAGGCCCATACATATACAGCCACCAAACTAGATAAGATGGATGAAGCAAAGAAGTGCAGCTGACAGGAACCGGATGTAGATCTCTCCTGAGAGACACAGTCAGAATACAGCAAATACAGAGGCGAATGCCAGCAGCAAACCACTGAACTGAGAATGGGACCCCTGTTGAAGGAATCAGAGAAAGGACTGAAAGAGCTGAAGGGGCTTGAGACCCCATATGTATAACAATGCCAAGCAACCAGAGCTTCCAGGGACTAAGCCACTACCTAAAGACTATACATGGACTGACCCTGGACTCTGACCTCATAGGTAGCAGTGAATATCCTAGTAGGAGCACCAGTGGAAGGGGAAGCCCTGGGTCCTGCTAAGACTGAACCCCCAGTGAACTAGACTATTGGGGGGAGGGCGGCAATGGGGGGAGGATGGGGAGGGGAACACCCATATAGAAGGGGAGGGCGAGGGGTTAGGGGGATGTTGGCATGGAAACAGGGAAAGGGAATAACAATTGAAATGTAAATAAGAAATACCCAATTTAATAAAGGTGGGGGAAAAAAAGAAAGAAAGTACTGAATAGAGGACTGAAATCAACTCGGTGCCTCTGGTTTACAGAATAAAGTCAGCAATCTGAGTAGATAAAACACTATATTACTTATAATCACCTCACTGAATCAGATATGGTGACAGAGGGATCCAGTGTTGAAGACCAGCCTGAGTACACAGTGAGACTGTCCCTAAAATGCAACAGCTGGAGACACAGCTAGGGGTTAGAGCATGTACAAAGACCCTAGGTTAGATCAACAACAAACCAAACCAACAAACAAACCACTAAACTTTCTAACTCTATTTTTCTAGTAAGCTCATTCTCTCTAGTTTTTAACATAAGTGAGAGACATTCCCAGCAGCCATGGAACTCAAGCTGTTCTGAGCAGAGCGGGACCAGTAATTCCTCTGGTCCAGCAGCTAGCTGAGTTGGAAGATGAGGGCTGTTTGGGTATGCAAAGGCAGAATGTAGTCACAGATCTACCACAACTGTCCCCAACATACATGGAACAGTATAATCTAGGATTGGTGGCTTCTCTGTGCTTGTCCTGATTGATTCTTTACACAGTCTTATGAAAGGAGGTCAGGTGCTTGGCACCCAGAAGGTTAAATCACTTTCATACTCCTAAGACTTTAAAAACAGAAATAAGTGTGAAACTTATCAAGTTTCCCTCAGACCCATGGGGCATTGGTTCTCAGACCCTGTGAAGATAGAGTTCCTTATATACATGGTGGGGCATACAACTTACGCACAATCTTTAAAGCATCTCGGATGACTTGAAGTACCTAGTAAATCAAGTGCTGTGTGGCTATGCAGTGTTCAGGGAATAAGGACAAGAACACGACTCTGTGCATGTTCAGCACCATGATTAGAAGATTTGCCATGAAGAGTTGGCTGATTCGACAGATATGGAACCCAGCCACAAAAGTCTTCTGGCCTTGTTTCTACAAACTTTCATAAATGTACATGTGTTGTAGTGACTTAGAACAAGTACTAGCATTGAATTAAAGACTCACTGTTGTTCCTAACTACATTCTAATGAGAAACAAATGAAAGCTTCTACAGTTCCTTCCACAGAGAGCCTATCACCTGCCTTATCACAACCTGGGCTATCTATCGAGTAGTCAGCCACTTTCCCCAGTCTTAGCTGTCAACTATAAAAAGACTTACATGACCGAGCTAATTACTTCACTGCAGACAGAAGTCACCTTTTTGTAACCCAAACCCACATTGCCCACCCCCAACCAATTTACCTGAAATAGGACTCTGAAAACAATACTACAGAAAGTCAAGAGCTGCCCCATTTATGACTCATTCATATTTGTATGCATGTTACACTCAAATAAAAACCACCTATAAACAACAGAGTCAAGTCACATTGCAGGATTTCCTGGGAAGGGAAGCAGAAGTACTCACGGTAACAAATGGACAAAGGGCTTCTGGACTAGGACACTGTAGATGAGCTAGTATCACTTGCCAATACTGTCTGTCTGTCCATCCATCCATCTGTTGTCTATCTGTCCATCTGCCCATCCATCCATCCATCCATCCATCCATCCATCCATCCATCCACACACCCACCCATCCATCCACACCTAACTGCCTGCCTATCTCTCCTCAGCCCCACAACAGCCCTTCTCTAGCCACTGGATTCCTATCCATGCAGCAGGAGTAAGACATGCACCTGGGAATGCAGTGAGGACGAGACAAAGGAAGAGACCGATGGCTCCATGGGATAGTAAACCACAGCCGCTGGGCTACACAGATGCCTTTGTAAATGCTCTTTCACTGAAGTTTTATTCTTGTGCTGCTTCTGGCTGCTTCATAGGACAAGAGCAAGACTAAGTCCTTGTAACATAGACTTAGCCCAGAAAACCTACATTTATTGTGTGGCACTTTACAGAAAGAGAGAGAGAGAGAGAGAGAGAGAGAGAGAGAGAGAGAGAGAGAGAGAGAGAGAGAGAGAAAAGAAATGTAAATAGACTAGTCTCCAAATGGTATAGAGAGAGAAAATTTTAATCTCTAAGAACAAAAATGATCGTGTATGTTGTCTTTAATTCCTCGTGTGATTAAAAAGGCAATATATGTCTGGTAAACAAATAAAATTTCTCATAAATTGCAGTCTGGAAAATAGTTCAGGGCAAAACCTTCTGTAATTCAGCATATGGCTCAAAACAAGGGGACCAGTTCTTCCCAGTTCCCTGATGCAGAAAGGCTTCCCTGTCCATGGGGCTTACGGCACTAAAAGAGAGTGTGAAGTGAGCTATCACTAGTCATTCGCCCTAGCTTTAGAAGTTGTGACTGCAAGTCTGAGCTGTGCATTAGCTAAACAAAATGTGTGGTGCTGCCACTGGTGGTGACCCTACAGGGCACACACAACACACAAAAAGACCTATCATCAGGTGTCACAGCCAGTAAGGACAACACCTCGTAAGGGCAGCACACAGTGGGGCAGGACCAGGGTTCCAGTGCAGGCCTTAGGAAAGGACCAGGATGAAGTAAGGAACAGGAAAGTAACAGTACAGAGTATGTGGCCACTGTAACAAAGACCCAAATAATGAGTAAAGTATCTGGGAGGCAGCAAAAAGCCAGACTGACCGAAGCAAACATTAGAACCTGGAGTCCACACGCTAGTAAGGTAGAGTTTATTTAACAAGTTACTAAGCGCCAGTGGGGAGTTAGCATCATGCTGGTCTGAGGTCCTTAGCCGGAGCATAAGAAGTGGACAGCTATAAACACGAGACACCTCCAGGTGCTGCTCAAGCCTGATGCTCCAGTACTGTGGTTGGTTACATCCTCCAGTTACGAGGGAATGCTACCAGCCCTTTGATCTTCGAAAACACCGTATCTCAGAAGTAAAATCCTACCAAACTCAGTCGTCATCTAGGTGACCATCTTTAAATGGGTATTACATGAAATCTTTAAAAGACAGTTTTGTTTTATGTTTTGCCAGAGAGTAACTTACAATCCAACAGAGGAAATGAGACTTAGGGTGAGGCAGAAGACAAGAACAATACCGAAATGGCGCAAACAATGAATATGCAAGAATAAATTATGATAGCTACATACCAATGGCTATTCTCAGCTTTGTGGATGCCCTGATCTGACTACAAGAGAACTGATAACTAGGGCATGCGTTATCAGCCTACTAGCTAACCTCTGGAACTGAAGTGCTGCTGGCTTTGTATTAGGCCAGGGGAAGAATGCACTGAGCTGACACAGGGCTTTCAGAACAGTGGCCTAGGCTTAGCTGACACTCAAAATCCAGATCACAAACATGACACTTCCTGGGACGGTGTGCCGACAGTCCATGATGAGACCCAAATCTGGCTTAGGTGACTATCCTGAGTCCTCACAACCTTTGTTATCCTCTTCAGCACTTTCCCCAGAGATCTGAAATTGTGTAAGGGCAGAATCTACCTGCCCTACCACCTTCCCAAAACAAAAACAAACAGAAACCCTCTGCCAAGCAACACTGGCATACATTCCATACCTGCCGAACAAAGCAATCCGTTATGGTTAGTCACTGCATTTCAACCTTCTCCCTCCTGCCTCCAGGATCCCTCAAAAGTTCCCACCTCAGGGAGGGAAGAGAACAGAGGTCATGGAGCCCTGCTCGCTGGAAATCTCACATCCCAATCACAAAGCAGCTGGCACTCCACCAGCCTCTCCTCAGCAAGGCCAGTGACAGGAAATCACTACCTCTTAAGACATTCCACTTTTCGGGCAGCTGAAATTGAAAGTTTTTCCTCTAGCTGGGTCAAAATCTGTCACTGCTGTGAAAAAAGCAGAGCCAAAGACATGGCTCTTTTTAGGTCACTAGAGAATTTTCTCTTGACTGCCATTCAACCTGCCCTCCACAGTTGCAAAGCGTGAATCTGTACGTGAGAGTCACCAATGGAGTTAGGTGGGCCATGCTGCTTGATGGCTACATACAGTATGGGAGTCAGGCACAGCAGCCTCTCTCTCTACCTTTGCAGGTTATGCAATGCTGGGCAGCTTCCTTAATTGTTGCAAGGGATTCTCTCACCTGTCAAATGAAGGCAGATCAGTGCCTTGCCTGACAGGGCTCAGGTATCAGAAGCATGCCTGGAGCCAGGTTAGCAACGAGGCCATTCTGCGGCTCTGTGTTAACTGGATATCGAGGACAATAAAGCCCACAGACCTGTGCACTGTCATGCTATCCCCTCGGTGTTCTTCATTTGTTGGTTTCTGGAACTGCAGTACAGGTAGTGCCACCAAATACTTCCCTTAGTATGAAACTGGACACATGCGGGAGCAGAGCTATACCGGGATGACTGAATTCTGGCTGGTAGAGTTGGGTTAGAATAGTTTGTCAAAAGGAGGACATGGTTTGAAAGATGGACACCTATACAGACAAAGTAACTGGTCATCTCTGCACGGTGCTCACTAAGCTCTACTGACAATAATCTCATCCTGAAGTTTCCAGTTTATATCCAAACCATGTCTACACATAAAAGAAATTTAGGGGACAAAACAGAGTTCCTAACTTTGTATTTTGCCAAGTTAATTTTTTTTTACTAGCAAAAGAACATATCCTATGTCGAAGAAATTAGAAGGTAATCTCAGCACGATTTTTAAATCAAATAACTTCAAACTAATATAAAAAGCTCCATATTTCTAACTTTTCTTTTGACCATGGCCTAACAAAAACACCACTTGAGACTGAACAAAGTAGCCTGGAGGGCCACCCCTTGGGAGGTAAAGCCAGGGGATCACTGAACCCAAGGGTTTGAGACCAGGCTGGACAATATGATTTCAACCAATCAGACAGATAGATAAATAGGTAGATAGATAGATAGATCGATAGATAGACAGACAGACAGAGATAGATGAATGGATGGATGGGTGGATGGGTGGATGGGTGGATGGGTGGATGGGTGGATGGGTGGGTGGATGATTGTCTCAAACATCGTTTAGGCCCTGCCTGGAATTTAGGAACCACTTATCAGATCACAACCTTCTACTTGTCTGGGAAGCTTGGAACCCCCTCGGGGCCCTGTTGTCACCCAGATTCACTGTACTTCAGGAACCTTTTTCTTTTATACAAAACCCAGATAGTCTTCATATGTTCCCATACATAAATACATACAGAGTTGAGTCTTGATTGTAATACTCTCTACTTTCTAAAAGCATGAAATGACTGGCATCTATACAATAAGAGAACAGAATTCATATAACAAGTTAATGGCAAAGTGAATGCTGGCTCACATGGTAACTAAGCTGACACAGTACTTTACCCCAATTACAGGTTCAGATGTAATTCTCTTGTGATGTCTAGAATGAAATAGCAGTGTTTCTCTTGCTCTTAAATCCAGGAGTTGGTATCTGCATGCAGGCATACCTAAGGTAACAGTTTCAGCAGGGTGGGGTCCTTCTGTTCAGTCATTCACTCAGTGATAGCACAATGTCACATTTCAGGCACTTCGAAGATATCAGGATCACAAAGCTATACTTGATACAATCCCCATCTCAAAGAACTTCATGAACCAGGAAAGTTGAAAATTACTAAGATAAACCAGAATCTGAATTCAATTACTCACAATTTTCTTCAATTTTCTTTACTTAATAAATGATGGGGAACATTTTAAACTTGGCACTAAGGCCCAATGAAGCACATGATCAAGGCACACAAGTAAACAATTGATTTTGTGTTCTAATTTTCATCTGCTCATTGAATTAAAAGTTCAAACTTGGGGCAACTGAAGTAGGATATCCTTGGACCTAAGGCAGTAAGCCAAAATGTAGTGTATGATACTATATCACTGAACAATTCCTTCTTGTTCTTTGTACCTGGGTAAAGAAAGCCACAGCAGACTTGAGAACATTTTTTCTTGCTCCTGACGGCAATAAAGGCCAGAACTGTATTAGCCAAGCCCTCAGTAAAAAGTGCTATTCTAGCTTAAGTCTTTATGGTTTGTTCACTGTCATTTTGTATGGTGGTGGTGGGGCAAACCCAGTGACCTGTACATGCTAAGCATGTTAAGCACATACTCTACCATGAGCTACAAACCTCATCACCCAGTCTAGGTTGTTACATCACAATACTTTCTAGTTTTCCAGATTACGTGTGTAGAGTACCATGTTGTAGGCTGAAGACATACAACTGGGGTTTTAGTAATGATTGCAGATTTGGCATTAGAGTTAAGGCAGGCAAAGGAGACCAGAATGGGATGATCAGCCAAAACACAACCTCAAAGAGCATTGGGAAAGTGAGTACAAGACGGTAAGAACAGCAGAGGTTAGGCAAGGGGCAAGCCTTTATAGTCAGGATCAGCTCAGTCTTCTGTAGGAATAAATAAGGAGCAAAGAGAAACTGGACATCAATCAGTGTTACCATTCATGCACGTATAGTTTAGATGTAACATGAGCTTTCATGAAAGAAAAATTAATACAGGTCAGGAAGTTTCTTAACGGGCAACTGAACAAAAGATACTTACATCTAAGAAAAGTTTACTACTTACAGTCAGAAACTGGAGTTGAAACCTTCCCCAGAAATGGTATTATTATGTTTTGTTTTGTTTTGTTTTTTAGTAATTTCAAAGATTAATTCTTCACTAAGAAAATTCTTCAACCATATTCATACTCACATTTTTCCTAAGCATAGCTTAAGTTTAAAAGCTAGTTTTAAAAAATAACAGAACATGAGTATAGCTAAGACTATATTGTTTTTTAGTGTCACAGCACAGACTTGCTGAGGAGGGGACTGGCTGTCTAAGAAGCAGGCCAGTTCAAAGGAAAGGCAGAGTTCATCGGCTCCCAGGCCTCAGTCAGCACACATACTGCTTCCCTGGATGTCTCTAAAATGCCTACAGTGGCGAATACCAACATGGGGCCTGCACAGGGCAAGGGTTACTCAGTACTGCTTCAGCTCACTCTCAGAACGGCAGAAAGGGTTCGTTAGTCAATGCCGAGAGAAAGACCAACAAAGGCCAGAAAAAATATAACTCTCGTAGTCTAAAAGAACTTTTAAGAATTGGCATCTACCATACGGAACCAAAGGCTGACACTTTAATCATCTCTACTTACTACACATTTTAAGTTTCCACATTTGTTAAGTTACTATCAATGAAGTCTTAACTCTCTTATTTAAGTAATGGTTTTGAGGTTTTTTTTTCTGACATAGAAAACTGGTATTGATCACAATTTAAGCTGAAGATAGATAGCCCTCCCTGAATGTCTGGCTATTTGCCCCAGTAACCTTATTAAAAAAAACTGATTTTTCTTTAGTTATTGTGTAATTGCTACACAATTCAAAAATAGTAACCAAATAATAGTTTTTCCACATTGTAAAATGGTTTACTATGAATCCCTACTTCTATTTGTAAGGTCTCTAAGGTAAATGTGTTCTTAACAAGTGATTTCCAACCTGAGAATGACCCTTAGAGGCACACACACACACACACACACACACAGAGAGAGAGAGAGAGAGAGAGAGAGAGAGAGAGAGAGAGAGAGAGCAATGCCTGGAGACATTCTGGTTGTACCTAGGACATGACAGCTAGCTAGCAGAAGACAGGGTACTACTGTCATGGAACAGATAGAGACCAAGGATGTAGGGGTGGCTGTCAGCTCAGGACAGCTCCTCACACAACAAAGAATTGCCCAGCCTGAAAGGTCAATAGTGTCCCTACAG
Organism: Rattus rattus; assembly: GCF_011064425.1. Lineage (NCBI taxonomy): Eukaryota > Metazoa > Chordata > Mammalia > Rodentia > Muridae > Rattus > Rattus rattus. The sequence continues at coordinate 136,120,291 of NC_046155.1, forward strand.
GGAAACAAAGTTCTAAACTGAAACAAGCAAATTTGCAGACAGCTGACAACTTCACAAACCAATTACAGAGTAAGTCAATGTCTGCTAAGCTTTGTCATTACCTTAGAGACACAATCATGCTTTTCATACTATCACAACACATTAAGATGATGATTTGATTATTAATCACGATTTCATTAGGTGGCAGCACATATGTAGAGCAAAAGAACTTTCACGACTCAAGTAGATACTTCTTTCAAAGCTAACATTTCAGAAGACAGAAAAGAAATGAGATGGTCACGCTCTTGAAACTCTTCTATTGTACTTTAAACTTTCCGAGACAAACATCAATTATGTCTAGCCAACTCCTTCTCTACTCACTTAAGTTTTTTAACTGGAGAAAGCTAAAAATAATAGAAAGGGAAAGATAACTACATAATACTATAACGTACAATCTCAGTCTGTACACATTCAAATTCTGAAATTTACCTGGCAAAAGGACTGGCTCCAGTTTTTTAATCTTCGGTTCGGAACTGATCTTATCGTCAGTCTGAAATACAGGAACAAAATAAAGAGAAATCCAAATACCGCCCTGTCACAAGATACTAAGGCAAATTTTCTAAGTGATGACACATGCGACAGACATATATCCCCTACTTAAAACTCTTTCAAGTCCAAATAGAGATCGTTTTAAGATCTACGCATCGACTTGAGAGCCTCACAATAAACATATTTACAACAGCCCAAGCCGCTTTCACGAATTCACAGCTACTAGACAGGTAAGCTCTGCGAGGTGTCCACAGCGCAGCAACCATCTGGCAGTCACAGCAGGGTCGGTGCCCAGCCCCGAAGGAAGGAATGAAATGTAGCTCGGGACGGTCCTTACGATCTCGTCACAAGGCAGGACTAGGGACCGCAGGACTTCGGCCAGAGAATGGCCGCCGCGGAGCTCTACAAGTTTCTACTGCGCCCGTGGCTGCCCGGAGGCGCGCTTGGCTCCGGTCTAAGTCCCGAGCAGCCCGCAGAGCCGCGAGCGCTTACCTGGGGCGGCGGTAGGAGGTAGGACCTGAAGCTGGGTCTGGGCGGCTTGAGAGAGAACATGGTGCCACCGCCTGTGCGTCCCGGCCCTATGGCCGGCCAGATGCCTCCCGGTTCAGCGTCCCCCGTGCAGCTGCCCAGGCCGGGTCTGTGGCCCGCCCCACCGGGCGGACTGACGGGCGGGGACCGATGAAGACCAGTGCCCGCCCGAGATGGGCGGAGCTGGGCAGAGCCACTCCCATCCCCGGAAGCGGCGCGCGGAGTTGTCTCTAGGCCGCACTGTCGCGGAGCGCGACGCTAGAGTGGGGCGCCACGGGGCCCCGAGAGGCCATCTTGAGAACGCGCTTCTACGGAGGCCCGCAGGGGTCATGGCGCCTTTCACGGTCCTACTGCGACTCACGAGGGTCATGCCGGCCACGCGAAGCTGCAGTGGCCCGTAGTGGGCAGTGTGCATTGTAGCTGCTGTCCCAGTACCCCAGTCCTCAAGGAATCTGAGATGGCTGAAATAGTGTTAGTCATCCCTCCTGAGCTACTAGCATGGTGTGTGTGTGTGTGTGTGTGTGTGTGTGTGTGTGTGTGTGTGTGTGTGTGTGTGTGTGTGTGTGTGTGTGTTATTCTTGTTCTTGTTCTTGTTGTTCACCTAACTACTGGTTTCCTTGAGGTGCTTGAGACTTGACTTGTGCTGAGTGGCCAGTGGCTAGCAAACCAGAATCCCCAATTTACTGATTTTATTCTTCTCGTTAAACTTTAAGTGAAACGGGATATTAAGCAAGTTGTCTTCTCCCCCCTCCCCCTTTTCCATCCTCATATATAAAGATGCTATTTAACAGCTAAGTCATCAGAATCCAAGAGAGAGAAGACCCCATCGCTGGTGGAGACTACACACTCAAGTCTCAAACCCTGGGACTAATACCTCAGGTGACTATTTAACATACAGCCAGGTTCTTTCAACATCTCTCAGTCCCTACCTTTTATGGGACTTCCTGTTAGGGTTTGCATGCCCAACCCTCTACCCTTGAACTCTCCAACCCAGGGACTGGGCTGCCCTTCCCCTAGAGGCTCTTCCCTATAGAATCCAGCCGTTTTGGTTACCTGACCTTTTTTTATCTTTTGCCCTCTTGGCTGCTGCATCTATTTCCTGGCTCTCCTCACTCCCTTCCTATCCCTGTTCTCACATAGCTCCTGGTCAAGCCTGCTCTGGACTCTGCCGGATTTCTCTGCCTCTGGTTATGTTCTCCCTTTTACCTACAATAAACTTTCTCCTCCACCATACCAGAGAGTAGCCATGTCCTTTCTCTTTCTTTCCCTGCCCCCACCCCATTCATACACTAGGTTGTGGAAATGAGAATCTGCTGCTTAGTTGAAAAGAGCAGCCCAACTTCAGCATAGTATGGGGTGTGTCTAGATTTATTGTGCCTCCGAATTGAAATAGCCTCCAGATTGAAGAAACCTTTGGTGAGAGGGAGCCAGTGGTATTCCATGCCCCTATACGTTGAAAAATAATGGTTAAAACCCAACATTGTATCACGAATGTCAGAGGGAAACTGATGTAAGCCCAGAAAGCACAGTCATCATGCAGACAAGTGTACTCATGACACTAAGAGTGTGTGTGTGTGTGTGTGTTGTATTCCAGCTTGTCCTAGATTCAGAGCAAGCCCTGAATCTTTTCTGACTAATCTGTTTATAACACTTGACTACTTTGACAAGTAAATTCGATTAAAGTACTCATGAAAAAACGCTGCTACATATTTAACTTTTACAGCTATTCTGTTACTTTTCTACCTGAAATTGATTTACCCCCTAATAGTCTTCAAACAGTTGTGCTCCTTTGGGGTGGGGGCATATTTTCTTAGAATCTGTATCTTTTATGCATGCCAGCAAAAACTGAAATGTGGGAGAACTCCAGATTTGCTTTCTTTCTGGATACTTTTTAAATAACATATTCTGCATATCCAGTTGTATTAGTCCGCTTAGGCCCTTGGGTTATTATAACAAACTACTACACTGTCTGGCCTGCTGCTACTGATCCCTCTGTGGCTGGATTAGGCTTCTCCAAGCACCTTGATCAAGATAACAGAAATGTATTATCACAATGATAGAATCAGGGCTCAATGGTAGAAGCACAAGATCAGGACTCTGTAAAGACCATTTTGAGTTTCCCTCCCCTTCCTTTTTCTTGCTGTGTTAGCAATTGAACTGAACTCCAAACCCCCATGTATTTAGCAGATGACTTATCACTAAACTATAGCCCCCCAATTCCTTTATTGATAGGATTTTACTGCGTTGCTGGCCTTGAACTTGGGTCTCCCAGTAGATCGTATTATGGGCCTGTGCTATCAGACCCAACTTCAAAGATGTTTCCCACCAGGGCTCCAAGTATCTTTAGCTGTGTTAGCTTCCTTCTTGCTGTGTTCTCACAAGGTGGGGCTTTCTTCTTAGAACATTAACCCTATCTGATTAACATCCTGACTTTTGTCTTAAGGCCCTGTCTCTGGGTACATTCTCAGTGTCAGTGTTTCAGAGTGTGTATTTGGGAGTTTGGGGTGACAGAAGTCAGTTCGTTGACAGGTTTCGCAGCCTCTTCTCAGATCCTTGTCTTGACTACTGTGTTTGGTTTATTAGACCATCCCCTGCTTTTGGCTTTTGTGTCAATGTTTTAAGCTGTTTGTTTAATTACACATGTATTTCCATTGTTGATTTTTCTATATTAGAGAACACTGCATTGTCTAGAGAGGTCAGTTTCTTTTCCTTGACGGAAGAGAGACAGAGACAGAGATGCACAGAGAGAATTTTTTTCTTGAATACCTATTGGGTGCTGGATACTTTATGTTTTATTTAGTCACTCATTCAATCAGTTAACAGATTCCTATTGAGTACCAGTTTTGTGCTGGACCTGAATCAGGACTCGTAAGAGTCCAATGTTCTTTATGTTCATGGCATTTTTATTGAAATGAATAGAAAGAAATATATATGCATAACATGGTTTAAAGGTACTGTAAAGGAAGTTAGGAAGGGCGGGGAGGAGGTAATTGTATTTGTCAGTAAAAATTTAGGTGAAATCAAGGATGGCTTTACTACATAGATGACATCTGAGCAGAGACCAAAAGGAATAAAGGAGGTGAAACTCAAGGTCAGCAACACAAATACCCTGAAATAAGTATTTGAGGCCAGAAAGCCTGAAACAGCCTAATCTAATCCAATGGAAAGGAGGTCAGAGGGAAACAACAGGCCAGGTTCTAGACCTTGAAAACTAGAAATTAAGCTGAGAAGTGACAGTGACCTGACTGAATATTTTAAAACAGCCACTACTGGGGTGGCACCGTGTGGGTGAGAAGCTAGGGCTGTGATAACAGTGTACACACAAGTAAGAGACATTGGTAGCTGCAGACATGGCTAGAGGTGTTGATACTTGATGGCTACAAAATGAGGCCTTTATCTGGGTATGTGCTTTTCAAGATCATATTTAAGCATTTTAAAGAGTATTAGAGGTTAATTCAGCGAAGGTGACAAGCCATAACAGTTATTTAGTCCTCATACAAAACAGACAAAACACCACCATATTAAAGCAGAGCAAACAAACAGAAAATCCCCAGAACCACCCAGAAGAAGCATCGATAACATATCTGAGGGAAATTATGTCTTCGGGCTTTCCAAGAGCAAATGACACTAATAAGTTCACCACCCTGAAATGTTTGTGGTATCAGTGTTAGGAATCAGTGAGGCATCCAGAGAACTCCAGAGTAGCCCAGGGTGTTTACTGGAAGATCCAGCCAGTCCGGTTGAGGACCACATCAGAAACAGGAGATATTTCTTCCTTCAAAACCTGCAGGAAGCAAGAGGCTCCTCCTGAGATGTGTGCTGGCAGAGGGAGAGAGGCTGAGTGGCGGGACTGAAGGAACTTTGGAAAACAGTGTATGGAACCTTCTCTTGCAGGAAAAGGTCCACTCTGAGGACAACAGCTGAGTATGAAGCATACTGGAGTAGACAAGAAGAGAGGCAAGAGAAAGTCAGCTGAGAATATAGAACAATTGGAACACAATGTGTTGGAAAAGCTGTCTTACACCAGATCAAAAATGTAGGAAAACACATTTTACATGAAAACAGTCTCAGGAAAGTATATGAGTCATGGTTTGAAATAAAACAGGCAAAAACCCCACCACCACCAACAACAACAGCAAAAACCAATGCAATGAGAAGGCTGGGAGATGGCTCAGTGCTTGCTACATAAGGATAAGAACCTGAGCTTGATCCCTAGCACAGAAAAAGCAAAATGCAGTGGGCCTTCCACATGGATCAACAATCAAGAAAATCTTCAACACACTTGTATACAGCCTAATCTAACAGAGGCATTTTATCTTTTGAGGTTTTTCTTCCTAGCTTATATCACGTTGACAAGAAACTCACCAGTACAGTTGACTCCTTGTCAATTTGACACAAACCTGTCACTATTAAACCGTAAACTTTCCTTTCTGTTTATCCCCAAAATGTTGGGTTAATATGAAATATAACTTTAAAAGTCCCACAGTATTTAAAAAGTTCAAAAAACTTTAAAAGTTCAGTTTTAAAAAAAAACCCCAACATCTCTAAGTCAAAAGTCTCTCAATGTTGGGTTTCTGTAAAATAAAATAAATAAATTAAATACTTTCTCATTACAAGAGGGATAACCAGCGCAAAGCAAAACCAATATCTAGTAGGGTAAATAAAATTGTGTAGCTCCTTATCTGTCCTCTCGGATTCACTAGTGATCTTCAAGCTTCCTGTCAATCCTGCAGTTTTCATGACACCAAACCCAGAACCATATGAAAGACTCTTACCAAAATTGGCTACCAGCATGATATGTAGCCATGACCACCATGGATCACAGTTTCTGTGTGATCATCCCAAGGAAATACTCTCAGATTTCATTTTAATGATTCTGGCCAGTCTTTAGTAACATCAGATTTCTTAGTTCCAGCTAACCAGCATCATTCATTATAGGAAAACTAACTTTTCACTTCAATGGAGATGGTCCCTTGTTAACCACAGCTGATTCTTTAGCCCTAGCTGACCAGAAATCATCAGAGGAACAGTCTCAATGAGGCCCCAACTTCCCTTTGAGAGGTCACAAGGCAGGCCTTCAATGTCTGCATGTCTCTCAACATTCTGGCCTTCCAAGCTCCCATTAAACATCCCACTAAGCATTGAGCACAAATGGCTTTTAAAATCTTCCCCCCAAACAACAGGGACAAGTTTGTCACAGTAACATCCCATTCTCTGGTACCAATTTCAGCCCTAGTTTTCTTTCTATTGCTATAATAAAGATATCATGACCAAAAGCAATTTTGGGAGGGAAGAATTTATTTCAGATTACAGTTTGTAGTCCATCATTGGACTACATCATTGTCAAGGCACCAATCTGGAATCAGAAATGGAAGCAGAGATCATGGAGGAATGCTGCTCATTGACTTGCTCCTGGCTTGCTCAGCTTGCTTTCTTACATAATCCAGAATTGGTACAGTCCACAGTCATCTTAGGCCCTCTTATATAAATCACTAATCAAGAAAATGCCCCCCCAGACTTGCCCAAAGACCAAGCATTGTCTCAATTGAGGTTTCTCTTCCCAGATGATCCTGATTTGCGTTAATCTGACAAACAAAATGACAAAACCCAACCAGCACAAGGATGAAGTGGCAGATATTTAACATAGACAAAAAAGATCCAGTATATAAAGTGTATATTATCCTTGAAGAGGAGGAAGGTTTGAAGGGTGTAAGTTATGGAAACAACACAAATACTACCAACTGTAGTTCAAAAGATGTCCTTCTTCCAGGTGAGATGGCAGGCTAGAAGCAGCCTCCATGTGACCCACGGAAAGAGAAGAGTTAAAAGAAGAAAAAAATGTAACAGGGCCCCAGACTTTAGTACAACTGAGGCACATGCAAAACTCACACTATAGACAGACCACCAGCTGCCAGAATTAAAGCAAAAGCATAACCCATCAAAGTCCAAATGGCTCTAGGAAAGTCTCAAAACGTACTGGCCTTGCTCTTTAGCTTGCGTAGCTTCTCTTCTAACTAATTGTTCTTGTTAACTGAAGTATGCCACCCAGGACTTCTTCTTTGTGCTTAAAATCTCACACTGAGAAAGGCTCTGTGCTACACTAGGATCCCGAACACCCAGCTTAATCGCTGGCTAGCTAATAAAAACCTTCTATTGGCTTACACCCATGTCCGAGCAGTCTTCTCTGATGAATACCAAACAAGTATTCTGTCACAGGGACAAGAAAAAAAACTAAGAGAGCTGGCCTGGAACTTGCTATAAAGAGATCAGGCTAGTCTTGAACCCAAAGGGATCCACCTACTTTTACCTCTGCAGTGCTGGGATTAACAGTGTGTACCACCAAACCCGGTTTGGTGTGGGTTTTTTGTTCATTTATTTTCATTAAAACTATACTTCATGTTCTACATTGCAATGCAGTTTACATATTAAATAACCCTGTTATAAAATGATTTGGAACCTAAAGCTGTCCCACAGCCCTCTGTACCCAAATTCTGCCCAGAGAGAGAGCTGGTTTCCTAGGAGTGCTGTCACTCCTAAGCCCACAGGTGAGACCTTTAACCATATAACCATCCAATAACCATCCAAAGAGGAACCGGGCAGGAGCAACAGGGCACAGGAACTGGGGACAGGATACTGCCAGTCTCCTTTTGACCCTGGAGCTAAGGCTGTCTCACGACCCTCCATACCCAAATCCTGCCAGGAGAGAGCTGGTCTCCCAGGAGTGATCTCACACCTAAGATCACAGGCCCACAGGAGGGACAAATTCTACTCAGAGACAGCAAGACCAACTAACACCAGAGAAAACCAGATGGTAAGAGGCAAGAGGCACTAAGCAACAGAAACTTAGGCTACTTGGCATCATCAGCCTAGTCCACCAACCACAGCAAGTCCTGGATATCCCAACAAATCAGAAAAGTAAGATTTAGATTTAAACTAACATCTCATGATGATGATAAAGTACTTTAGGAAGGATATAAATAATGCCCTTAAAGAAATACAGAACACAGGTAAACAAGTAGAAGCCCTTAAAGAGGAAACAAAAAAACCCTTTAAAGAATTGCAGAAAAACACAACCAAACAGGTGAAGGAATTGAACAAAGTCATCCAGGATCTAAGAATGGAAATAGAAACAATAAAGAAATCACAAAGGGAGACAACCCTGGAGGTAGAAAACAGGTAAAAGATCACGGACATAGTTGCAAACATCACCAACAGAATATAAGAGATAGAAGAGAGAATCTCAGGAGCAGAAGATACCATAGAAAACATTACACAATAGTCAAAGAAAATGCAAAATGCAAAAAGCTACTAACCCCCAAAAATTCCAGGAAATCCAGGACCCAGTGAAAAGAGCAAACCTAAGGATAATAGGTATAGAAGAGAGGGAAGATTCCCAACTTAAAGGGCCAGTAAATATCTTCAATAAAATTATAGAAGAAAACCTCTCTAACCTAAGGAAAGAGATGCCTATGAATATACAAGAAGAACTCCAAATGAACTGGACCAGAAAAGAAACCTGCCCTGTCACATAATAATCAAAACATCAAATGCACAAAACAAAGAAAGAGTATTAAAAACAGTAAGGGAAAAAGGTCAAGTAACATATAAATGCAGACCTCTCAGAATTACACCAGACTTCTCACCAGAGACTATGAAAGCCAGAAGATTCTGGACAGATGACATACAAACCCTAAGAGAACATGAATGCCAGCCCAGGGTACTATATCCAGCAAAACTCTCAATTAACATAGATGGAGAAACCAAGATGTTCCAAGCAAAACTAATTTACACAATATCTTTCCACAAATTCAGCACTACAAAAGATAATAGATGGAAAACTCTAACACAAAGAGGGAAACTACACCCTAGGAAAAGCAATAAAGTAATCTTCTTGCAACAAACCCAAAAGAAGATACCCATACAAACATAATTCCACCTCTAACAATAAAAATAACAGGAACCAACAATCACTATTCCTTAATATCTCTTAACATCAATGGACTCAATTCCCCAATAAAAAGACATAGACAAACATACTGAATACCTAAACAGGACCCAGAATTTTGCTGCATACAGGAAACAAACCTCAGTGACAGGGACAGACACTACCTCAGAGTAAAAGGCTGAAAAAAATGTTTCCAAGCAAATGGTCCCAAGAAACAAGTTGGAGTAGCCATTCTAATATCAAATAAAATCAACTTTTCAACAGAAAGTTATCAAAAAAGATAAGGAAGGATGCTTCATACTCATCAAAGGAAAAATCTACCAAGATGAACTTTCAATTCTGAACATCTATGTGCCAAATGCAAGGGCACTCACATTCATAAAAGAAATTTTACTAAAGCTCAAGGCACACATTGCAACACATGCAAGAATACTGGAAGACTTCAACACCCTACTCTCAGCAATGGACAGAGCATGGAAACAGAAACTAAACAGAGACACAGAGAAACTAACAGAAGTTATGAACCAAATGGAGTTAACAGATATCTATAGAACATTTCATCCTAAACAAAAGAATATACCTTCTTCTCAGCACCTCATGGTACCGTCTCCAAAACTGACCATATAATAGGTCACAAAACAGGTCTCAACAGATACAAGAAGGTTGAATAGTCCCTTACATCCTATCAGATCACCACAGTTAAAGGCTGGTCTTCAATAAAAACAAAAACAACAGAAAGCCTATATACACATGGAAGCTGAACAATGCTCTACTCAATGATAACTTGGTCAAGGAAGAAATAAAGAAAGAAATTAAAGACTTCTTATAATTTAATGAAAATGAAGGCACAACATACCCAAATATATGGGACACAATGAAAGCAACGCTAATAGGAAAACTCATAGTTCTGAGTGCCTCCAAAAAGAAACTGAAGAGAGCATACACTCACAGCTTGAAAGCACCCCTGAAACTCTAGAACAAAAAGAAGCAAATACACCAAGAGAGTAGATGGCAGGAAATAATCAAACTCAGGGGTGAAATCAACGGAGTAGAAACAAAAAGAACTATACAAAGAATCAACAAATCCAGGAGCTGGCTCTTTGAGAAAATCAACAAGATAGATAAATCCTTTGCCAGACTAACCAGAGGACACAGAGAGAGAGTATTCAAATTTACAAAATCAGAAATGAAAAAGAGGACCTAACAACAGAAACTGAGGAAATCCAAAAACTCATCAGATCGTACTACAAAAGCCTATACTCAACAAAACTGGAAAATCTGGATGAAACGGACAATTTTCTAGATAAATACCAGGTACCCAAGTTAAACTAGGATCAGATAAATTATCTAAACTTATAAACCCTAAAAAGAAAATCATTAAATCAAAAAAAAAAAAGACAAGATATAACAGAATTCTATCAGAATTCAAAGAAGACCTAATATTCAAACTATTCTACAAAATAGAAACACAAAGACCCTACAATGAAAGAGCACGTCAGACCAATTTCCCTTATGACTATTGATGTAAAAATACCCAATAAAATTCTCCCAAACCGAATCCAAGAACACATCAAAACAAGTATTCACCATGATCGAGTAGGCTTCATCCCAGGGATGTAGGAATGGTTCATTATATGGAAATCCACCAATGTAATCCACTATATAAACAAACTCAAAGAGAAAAAAAACCACATGATCATCTCATTTAGGTGCTGAAAAAGTATTTGACAAAATTCAACACCCCTTCACGGTAAAAGTCTTAGAAAGATCAGGAATTCACTGCCCATACCTAAACATTGTAAAAGCAATATACACCAAACCTACTAGAAACATCATACTAAATTGAAAGAAACTTAAAGCAATCCCACTAAAATCAGGGACTAGACAAGGCTACCCATTCTCTCCCTACCTAATCAATATAGTACTTGAAGGCCTAGCCAGAGCAATTAGAAAACAAAAAGAGGTCAAAGGGATACAAATTGAAAAGGCAGAATTCAGAATATCAGAATTTGCAGATAATATGATAGTATACTTAAGTGACCCCAAAATTTCCACCAGAGAAGAACTAAACCTGATAAACAATTTCAGCAAAGTGGCTTGATATAAAATTAACTCAAACAAATCAGTAGCCTTCTTCCACTCAAAGGATAAACAGGCTGAGAAAGAAATTAGGGAAAGGACACCCTTCACAATAGTCACAAATAATTAAAATACCTTGGTGTGACTCTAACCAAGCAAGTGAAAGATCTGTATGACAAGAACTTCAAGTCTCTGAAGAAAGAAATTGAAGAAGACCTCAGAAGATGGAAAGATCTCCCATGCTCATGGATTGGCAGGATCAATATTGTAAAAATGATCATCTTGCTAAAAGTGATCTACAGATTCAATACAATCACCATCAAAATCCCAAATAAATTCTTCACAGAGTTAGAAAGAGCAATTCTCAAATTCATTTGGAATAATAAAAACCCAGGACAGCCAAAACTATCCTCAACAATAAACGAACTTCTGGGGGAATCACCATCCCTAACCTCAAGCTGTATTACAGAGCAATCATGATAAAAACTGTATGGTATTGGTACAGAGACAGGCAGGTAGATCAATGGAATAGAATTTAGGATCCAGAAATGAACCCACACACCTATGGTCACTTGATCAAAAGAGCTAAAACCATCCAGTGGGGAAAAAAACAGCATTTTCAACAATGATGCTGGGTCAACTGGAGGTCAGCATGTAGAAGAATGCAAACCAATCCATTCTTTTTTGAGCTGGGGACCGAACCCAGGGTCTTGCACTTGCTAGGCAAGCACTCTACCACTGAGCTAAATCCCCAACCCCAAACCAATCAAGCACTCTACCACTGAGCTAAATCCCCAACCCCAAACCAATCTATTCTTATCACCTTGTACAAAGCTTAAATCCAAGTGGATCAAGGGCCTCCACTTAAAATCAGATACACTGAAACTAATAGATGAGAAAGTGGGGAAGAACCTCGGACACATAGGCACAGGAGGAAATTTTCTGAACAGAACATCAATGGCTTATGCTTAAAGATCAACAACTGACAAATGGGACCTTATAAAATTGCCAAGCTTTTGTAAGGGAAAGGACACTATCAATAAGAAAAAACAGCAACCAACGGATTAGGAAAAGATGTTTACCAATCCTACATCTGACAGGGGGCTAATATCTAATATATACAAATAACTCAAGAAGTTAGACTCCAGAGAACCAAATAACACTATTAAAAATGGGGTACAGTGCTAAGCAAAGAATTCTCAACTGAGGAATATCGAATGACCAAGAAGGACCTAAAAAAATGTTTAACATTCTTAGCCATCAGAGAAATGCAAATCAAAACAACACTGAGATTCCACCTCACACCAGTCGGAATGGCTAAAATAAAACTCAGGTAACAACAGATGTTAGTGAGAATGTAAAGAAAGAGGAACACTTCTCCATTATTGGTGGGATTGCAAGTTGGTACAAATACTCTGGAAATCAGTTTGGAGGTTCCTCAGAAAATTGTACATTAAACTACCTGAGGACCCAGCTATACCTCTCTTGGGCATATACTCAAAAGATGCCCCAACATATAAAAAAGACACGTGCTCCACTATGTTCATAGCAGCCTTATTTATAATAGCCAGAAGCTGGAAAGAACTCAGATGCCCTTCAACAGAGGAATGGATACAGAAAATGTGGTACATCTACACAATGGAATATTACTCAGCTATCAAAAAACAATTACTTTATGAAATTCTTAGAGAAATGGATGGAACTAGAAAATATCATCCTGAGTGAGATAACCTAGTCACAATAGAGCACACATAGAATGTACTCACTGATAAGTGGATTTGCCCAAAAGCTCAGATACAATTCACAATCCACATGAAGCTCAAGGAGGTAGACCAAAATTTGGATGCTTCTTTCCTTTTAAAAGGGGGAACAAAATACCCACGGGCAGTAGAGGGTAGGAGGGACTTGGGAAGAATAAAGAGGGGGAGGAAAAAAGGGGGGCAGGATCAAGTATGAGAGGAGACAGGGATGATATACAGAGGGTCAGGAATTTGAACAGAGGTGTGTAGCAATGGGGGATGCCGACCTGGAGGTAGCCACCAATTCTCAGATGCCAGGAAAGCAAGAGACTTCCAGGACCCAGCAGGGATGAGATTAGCTGAAATGCCCAACTAAGGGAAGGGAGAACCTGTAGAGACCATATCCAGAGGTAAGGCAAGGCCCCTGGTTGGAGGATGGGGCTGCCCACCCTTCTCAAAATTTTAATCCAGAATTACTCCTGTCTAAAGGAAATACAGGGACAAAGAGTGGAGGAGAGACTGAAGGAAAGGCTGTCCAGAGACTGCCTCATCTGGGAATCCATCCCATATGCCACCACCAAACCCAGTCACTACTGCTGATGCCAAGAAGTTCTTGCTGACAGTAGCCTGATATAGATGTCTCCTGAGAGGCTCTGCTAGATCTTTACTGATACAGATGAGGATGGTTGTAGCCAACCATCAGACTAAGCACGGGGACCCCAATGAAGGAGTTAGAAAAAGGACTGAAGGAATGGAAGGGGTTTGCAGCCCTATAGGAAGAACAAAAATATCAACCAACCAGACCCCCAAACTCCCAAGGACTAAACCAACAACCAAAGACTATACATGGAGGGATCCATGGCTCCCATCACATATGTAGCAGAAGATGGCATTGTCGGGCATCAATAGGATCCTGTGAAGGCTCCATTCCCCAATTGTAGAAGAATTCCAGGGCAGTGAAGTGGGAGTGGTGGTGGGGAGAGCATCCTCATAGAAACATGGGGAGGAGGAGTGGGAGCCAGGAGCCGGGAAACGGGATAACATTTGAAATGCAAATACTATACCCAAGAAGAGGCAAGAAACTAATCGTTTGGCAACAAAACAAAGAGAAGAAAAGCACACAAACATAACACATCCACGTATGAATATAACAGGAAGCAATAATCACTATTCCTTAATATCTCTCAACATCAATGGCCTCAACTCCCCAATAAAAAGACATAGATTAACAAACTGGATACATAACGAGGACCCTGCATTCTGCTGCCTACAGGAAACACACCTCAGAGACAAAGACAGACACTACCTCAGAGTGAAAGGCTGGAAAACAACTTTCCAGGCAAATGGTTAAAGGAAGAAGCAAGCTGGAGTAGCCATTCTAATATCAAATAAAAGTCAATTTTCAACTAAAAGTCATCAAAAGATAAGGAAGGACACTTTATATTTATCAAAGGAAAAAATCCACCAAGATGAACTCTCAATCCTAAATATCTATGCCCCAAATACAAGGGCACCTACATACGTAAAAAGAAAACCTTACTAAAGCTCAAAACACACATTGCACCTCACACAATAATAGTAGGAGACTTCAACACCCCTCTCATCAATGGACAGATCATGGAAACAGAAATTAAACAGAGCGAACAGACTAAGAGAAGTCATGAGCCAAATGGACTTAACGGATATTTATAGAACGTTCTACCCTAATGCAAAAGGATATACCTTCTTCTCAGCTCCTCATGGTACTTTCTCCAAAATTGACCATATAATTGGTCAAAAAACGGGCCTCAACAGGTACAGAAAGATAGAAATAATCCCATGCGTGCTATCGGACCACCACGGCCTAAAGCTGGTCTTCAATAACAATAAGGGAAGAATGCCCACATATACGTGGAAATTGAACAATGCTCTACTCAATGATAACCTGGTCAAGGAAGAAATAAAGAAAGAAATTAAAAACTTTTTTAGAATTTAATGAAAATCGTAGGTACAACATACCCAAACTTATGGGACACGATGAAAGCTGTGCTAAGAGGAAAACTCATAGCGCTGAGTGCCTGCAGAAAGAAACAGGAAAGAGCATATGTCAGCAGCTTGACAGCACACCTAAAAGCTCTAGAACAAAAAGAAGCAAATACACCCAGGAGGAGTAGAAGGCAGGAAATAATCAAACTCAGAGCCGAAATCAACCAAGTAGAAACAAAAAGGACCATAGAAAGAATCAACAGAACCAAAAGTTGGTTCTTTGAGAAAATCAACAAGATAGATAAACCCTTAGCCAGACTAACGAGAGGACACAGAGAGTGTGTCCAAATTAACAAAATCAGAAATGAAAAGGGAGACATAACTACAGATTCAGAGGAAATTCAAAATATCATCAGATCTTACTATAAAGCCTATACTCAACAAAACTTGAAAATCTGCAGGAAATGGACAATTTCCTAGACAGATACCAGGTACGAAGTTAAATCAGGAACAGATAAACCAGTTAAACAACCCCATAACTCCCTAAGGAAATAAAGCAGTCATTAAAGGTCTCCCAACCAAAAAGAGCCCAGGTCCAGACGGGTTTAGTGCAGAATTCTATCAGACCTTCATAGAAGACCTCATACCAATATTATCAAACTATTCCACAAAAATTGAAACAGATGAGCACTACGAACTCCTTCTATGAAGCCACAATTACTCTTATACCTAAACCACACAAAGACCCAACAAAGAAAGAGAACTTCAGACCAATTTCCCTTATGAACATCGGCTTTAAAAATACTCAACAAAATTCTGGCAAACCGAATCCAAGAGCACATCAAAACAATCATCCACCATGATCAAAGAGGCTTCATCCCAGGCATGCAGGGATGGTTTACTATCTGGAAAACCATCAACGTGATCCATTATATAAACAAACTGAAAGAACAAAACCACATGATCATTTCATTAGATGCTGAGAAAGCATTTGACAAAATTCAACACCCCTTCATGATAAAAGTCCTGGAAAGAATAGGAATCCAAGGCCCATACCTAAACATAGTAAAAGCCATATACAGCAAACCAGTGGCTAACATTAAACTAAATGGAGAGAAACTTGAAGCAATCCCACTAAAATCAGGGACTAGACAAGGCTGCCCACTCTCTCCCTACTTATTCAATATAGTTCTTGAAGTTCTAGCCAGAGCAATCAGACAACAAAAAGGAGGTCAAGGGATACAGATCGGAAAAGAAGAAGTCAAAATATCACTATTTGCAGATGATATGATAGTATATTTAAGTGATCCCAAAAGTTCCACCAGAGAACTACTAAAGCTGATAAACAACTTCAGCAAAGTGGCTGGGTATAAAATTAACTCAAATAAATCAGTAGCCTTCCTCTACAAAAAAGAGAAACAAGCCGAGAAAGAAATTAGGGAAACGACACCCTTCATAATAGACCCAAATAATATAAAGTACCTCGGTGTGACTTTAACCAAGCAAGTAAAAGATTTGTACAACAAGAACTTCAAGACTCTGAAGAAAGAAATTGAAGAAGACCTCAGAAGATGGAAAGATCTCCCATGCTCATGGATTGGCAGGATTAATATAGTAAAAATGGCCATTCTGCCAAAAAGCGATCTACAGATTCAATGCAATCCCCATCAAAATACCAATCCAATTCTTCAAAAGTTAGAACAATTTGCAAATTCATCTGGAATAACAAAAAACCCAGGATAGCTAAAACTATGCTCAACAATAAAAAAGGACTTCTGGGGAATCTATCCCTGAACTCAAGCAGTATTACAGAGCAATTGTGATAAAAACTGCATGGTATTGGTACAGAGACAGACAGATAGACCAATGGAATAGAATTGAAGACCCAGAAATGAACCCACACACCTATGGTCACTTGATTTTTGACAAAGGAGCCAAATCCATCCAATGGAAAAAAGATAGCATTTTCAGCAAATGGTGCTGGTTCAACTGGAGGTCAACATGTAGAAGAATGCAGATCGATCCATGCTTATCACCCTGTACAAAGCTTAAGTCCAAGTGGATCAAGGACCTCCACATCAAACCAGACACACTCAAACTAATAGAAGAAAAACTAGGGAAGCATCTGGAACACATGGGCACTGGAAAAAATTTCCTGAACAAAACACCAATGGCTTATGCTCTAAGATCAAGAATCGACAAATGGGATCTCATAAAACTACAAAGCTTCTGTAAGGCAAAGGACACTGTGGTCAGGACAAAGCGGCAACCAACAGATTGGAAAAGATCTTTACCAATCCTACAACAGATAGAGGCCTTATATCCAAAATATACAAAGAACTCAAAAAAAGTTAGACATGAGGGAGACAAATAACCCTATTAAAAAATGGGGTTCAGAGCTAAACAAAGAATTCACAGCTGAGGAATGCCGAATGGCTGAGAAACACCTAAAGAAATGTTCAACATCTTTAGTCATCAGGAAATGCAAATCAAAACAACCCTGAGATTTCACCTCACACCAGTGAGAATGGCTAAGATCAAAAACTCAGGTGACAGCAAATGCTGGCGAGGATGCGGAGAAAAGGAACACTCCTCCATTGTTGGTGGGGTTGCAGACTGGTACAACCATTCTGGAAATCAGTCTGAGGTTTCTCAGAAAATTGGACATTGAACTGCCTGAGGATCCAGCTATACCTCTCTTGGGCATATACCCAAAAGATGCCCCAACATATAAAAAGACAACGTGCTCCACTATGTTTCGCCAGCCTTATTTATAATAGCCAGAAGCTGGAAAGAACCAGATGCCCTTCAACAGAGGAATGGATACAGAAAATGTGGTACATCTACACAATGGAATATTACTCAGCTATCAAAAAACAACGACTTTATGAAATTAAGTAGGCAAATGGTTGGAACTGGAAAATATCATTCTGGTGAGCTAACCCAATCACAGAAAGACATACATGGTATGCACTCACTGATAAGTGGCTATTAGCCCAAATGCTTGAATTACCTAGTGGCCTAGAACAAATGAAACTCAAGGCGGATGATCAAAATGTGAAGGCTTCACTCCTTCTTTAAAAGGGGAACAAGAATACCCTTGGCAGGGAAGAGAGGCAAAGATTAAAACAGAGACTGAAGGAACACCCATTCAGAGCCTGCCCCACATGTGGCCCATACATATAGAGCCACCCAATTAGACAAGATGGATGAAGCAAAGAAGTGCAGACCGACAGGAGCCGGATGTTGATCGAACCTGAGACACAGCCAGAATACAGCAAATACAGAGGCGAATGCCAGCAGCAAACCACTGAACTGAGAAGCGGGGACCCCCGTTGAAGGAATCAGAGAATGAACTGGAAGAGCTTGAAGGGCTTGAGACTCCATATGTACAACAATGCCAAGCAACCAGAGCTTCAGGGACTAAGCCACTACCTAAAGACTATACATGGACTGACCCTGGACTCTGACCTCATAGGTAGCAATGAATATCCTAGTAAGAGCACCAGTGGAAGGGAAGCCCTGGGTCCTGCTAAGACTGAACCCCCAGTGAACTAGACTGTGGGGGAGGCGGCAATGGGGGAGGGTGGGGAGGGGAACACCCATAAGGAAGGGGGGAGGGAAGGGATGTTTGCCAAATGTACATAAAAATACTCAAGTTAATAAAAAAAATACTTAAAATATCAGTTAAAAAGAAAAAAAGGGTTGGGATTTAGCTCAGTGGTAGAGCTGCCTAAGGAAGCAAGGCCCTGGGTTGATCCCAGCTCGAAAAAAAAAAAAAAAAAAAAAAAAAAAAAGAGCACCACTCTATAACTACTAAAATAAAATGATTTGCTGTAGTTCTGAACGGTAAAATCAGCTTATAAAATCCCTCCCCCGAAACACGTTTTTAAATTCACTTTTCCCAGGTAGGTCAGGACAACTCAATGACGAGTCATGCCTCATTTCTATTGACTGATGATCAATGGAATTTTTAAAAAGCCCAACTTTCACAATGACTGCATCAAAGGTGTAACATACATGTTGGGTGTTTTGTTTTTGTTTTTGTTTTTGTTTTTGTTTTGAACGCAAAATGGTTCCATACACAAAAAGTTGAAATCACATATCCATCATGGTGTAGGGGGCACTAACAGCGTTGAAACTAGGAAAAAAAATAGTTTTATGTCAAGAAAGGACTTTTGGAAAAGTTTTCCGATTGCTTATAAAATAACTCTGGGCAAATAGAATTGCTTGAAACTTGAAAGGTCTTCACAGAGATGATGAGATGTCTCAGTAGGTAAAGGAGATGTGCATCACCAAGGCTGACGACCTGAGTTCAGTCCCGAGGTGCATGTGATAAAGGAGACAATGTGCTCCTCCAAGCTGTCCTCTGCCCTTACACATGCATTATTGTACATGCACGCTCCTTTCTTCCACACACATCCATAAACGGGTAAATGTAACTTCAAATTTAAAAGACCTTCTGCACAACAAGGGAGACAATAAGCACTGTAATGAGGCTGCTTAAAGAATAAGACAGTGTTTTTCCAGCTATACTGACCTAGAATCTAGAATCTAGAAATACAAATGGTCCATACTCCCCTAAATCACCCAAACTGACTAACTGAATGGACATTTCTTTTAATTTTTTTTTAAATTAAAACCTATGTGTCTGGGTGTTTCGCCTGCGCATATTTCTGTGTGCCACATGTGTGCCTGGTGCCCACAGAGGCCAGAAGATGAGGACGTCGGATTCTCTGGGACTGGACACTCATCAGCTGTCACTTAGGTGGTAGGACCTGACTTCTGGCTCTCTGGAAGAGCAATAAGTGATCTTAACGGCTGAGCAATCTCTTCATGAACAGACACCGCTTAAAGACACATAGATTATTAGAACATCCTATATCCTTGGCTATCAGAGAAATGTGGTTCAAAACCGCTTGGAACCTCTGTCTCAGCCCAATCAGAATGTCTATCACCATGAAAACAAATGACAACAAATGCCAAAGAGGATGTACAGAAAGAGGAACACTTCTTAACCTCTGGTGTGAGTGTAAACTGGTGCAGTCACTATGGGAACCAGTGGGGCTGTTCCTCAAAACACAAAATGTAGAACTATCGTATACTTCCGCTCTATTACTCCTAAGTCGGCCCCCACAGAGCTGTTTGCACGTTCATGTTTATTGGTGCTCTATTCATAATAGCCAAGATATGTGTCTACCCTATATATCTACCAACAGGTGGATGAATAAATTAAATGGTATATACATAAACAATGAAATATTAGTCAGTTGAAAAGAATAAAATTACGGCATTGTAGGAAACGTAGAGAACTGGAGATCACTATGTTAAGCAAAATAAATCCGACAAAGGACAAGTACCTTCTCTCATATCTGTACTGACATGGAAGGAAGAAGGAGGAAGTGTGAGAGGGGAGAAGGAAACAGAAAAGGAGGGGAGAGGAAGTGAGTGCGGGTATCAGGATACACAGGACATAAAAACAGAAGGGGAGAGTATTTGGGGACCAGTGGGAAGGGGAAGAGGTTAGAATGAAACTGTCCAGACTAAAAAAAGAGCAAAACATAATGACCTGTATGTATGGAAACGTCACAATGAAACCCATCACTTTGCGTATTGGCTAAAATAATTAAAATTATTCTTTCTTGATAAGAATAACTCCACTGACATTAAAATATGTGCTTGAAACTACAAACTGAAGGAACATATTTCATTGAGAACACTAAGCTGGACGTATCAGCATTAGGACACACTCCTCTAAAACTCTCAGACTCTTCAGAAAGAAAAACAATAAAAATGTTTTTGTAACTAAACAAGCAAAGCAATGAGTTTGGGGTGAAAGAAATTAGATTGTTATCATTTTTTGGTGGCCACATTCTATGCCAGAAGGAAATAAGGTAGCATATTTAAACGGTGAAAGAAAGAAAAGATGAGAAGAAAATTGGATGAACTCTATGTACAAAGCCCATCGGATCATGAATGCTTTAAAAAAAAAATGGGACTGGCGGTCTCTCTTTGTGAAGGCCATACATACAAGGGACCAATCACCCAATCCTGTTTCACAGAATGAGCCATCCTTCTGCTCATAGCCAGTGGATCAAGGCATGAAGCATTCAACAGAGAAACCAAAAGAATAATAGCATTTGGATATTACTATATTTTTACATTAATTAATTAAACCCGGGGGCATACATATGTGGAAGTCTGAGAAAAACCTATGGGAGTCAGTTCACTTCTTCAATTGTGTAAGTCTCTGGGATCAAATTCAGGTGTCAGGTTTGCTATCAAGTGCCCTTAACCATTGAGCCATCTTGCCAACCGATGTTATCTTGTTTGATCTCCTAGGAATGAAGGAAGCTGGGCGTTGAGCATCAGCACCCGCTGAGGTAGCAAAAACCAAGTACAAATGGGGGCTCAAGATGAGTGGGGCAACACTACCTTGCCAGCAGTTTCAAACCCTGAAGCCTACTGGGAGCCTAGGGAAAATGAGGTGCAGCATCGCTGCCAATAGCCTGGGAAGCTCCCCCTACCCACTTAGGGACCTGCAGTCAAGTGAAGTGTGGACTTTGACGAAGCCCCAGAGAGACATTTCAGGTTGAGTCAGGGTAAAGCAAAGTCGATTAAGTTTATTATAAGGGCAAGAACACGCTTTAGATTTGAGAGAGGATAATAGGAGAGGCAGTTACACAACCGTGCATATACAACACAAGGCCAGATGCGAGCATTTTAAGAGTCACGCTTAGGTATCTTTGTGATGGCTAGACTCATGATTCTGTGACTTTCTAAGGTGTGTCGCTGAGAGGATGTGACTTACAACAAGGTTTAAAGATTAAGCAGAGCTAAAATTAAAGTAATTTAAATTACTTAAGAAAATTAAGGAAAGAAGACCACAGGAGCCGATTTGCTTAATTTGCTTAATCTAAAAGAAAAATGTTGTCGGCTGTAAGTAAAGTTATAAGGTGACCTAACGAGGTGTATTGTTTAGGCGTAAGGATGAGAGAGGCGTGGCAATACTTGGTAAGCCACATGGTAACATGGATTCTGGCCCTATGTACACATGGTTCATTTGCTGTTTTTAACGTCTTTATTTGAGGTGTCTTTAGGAAAACACACATCTCTGAGGGCGATTTTTGGCTTTATCGGTGCTGTTGAAGTCTTAGTGAGAAGGAAAGCCAGGCTGGATTCCAAGTTCCGGGCTTCTTTCTCTTCTCCCGTCCCTTAATTTTCTTTCTGTCTTGCTGCAAAACACAAGCAGCAAGCAGTCCTAGGAAGTCCTCTTCCCGTTGTGCAGAACAGAAGAACACACCGAGCTGCTTCTGATTACCAAAAGTTCTAAGGTAAAATTTAGACCAGAGGGAACTGGGCATATATGATCCATGCTCTTTAACAAGTGAACTGTAAGGGTGGGAGAGCCAGAGGGTCAGCCAAATTGATACAGATTTCAAAGACCTTCAAATAAAAGCAAAAGGAGATGACCACGGTTCCAGGAAACAGCCAGGTCATGACTAATGACAAGTCATTCGTGTCACGGGCAGTGACAAGCACCGTGACTTTAAAAACCTGTCTGCAAAACTTTCAGCCAATTCCTGTACGTGACCCCACCCCTTGAATCTGAGCTGGCTTTAGTCACCGACTCAGTC
The DNA here is from genome assembly GCF_011064425.1 of Rattus rattus. NCBI lineage: Eukaryota > Metazoa > Chordata > Mammalia > Rodentia > Muridae > Rattus > Rattus rattus. The sequence goes on from NC_046155.1 coordinate 136,142,712, forward strand.
GTAGCCAACAGAACGAGCTGGAAGTAAGTATGAGTGACTTCTACCACAAAAATGCCGACATTTCCTCCTTGCTTGAACGCACGCTCACTTTTGGAATCCGGAGTCACCATGTGAGAAATCTGATTAGTGTGACAGAGCCTGGGTCTCCCCCAAGACAGCACAGAGAGGTGCTCTGTTCTGAGATGGAGATCCCCATCAGAGTCAGGCTCAGCTTTCAGACGTGTGACTAAAATTATCTCTGCCCTCGTTCAGCCCCCAGTTGTTGGGTCAACTCCAGATGCCACATCTTCCCTGAAAGCCATGGAATGGAGCTTGTAATGTGCCATTGCAGGCCTAGGCTGACATGTAATAGGCAATTGTTGGCATCGTCATCCAATGCTACACCCAGGGTTCCCACGTTAGTAGTTTGAAACTGGTAGGGCTACACACCACAGGAATCACCAAGCAAATTAGTGTGTTAATTACTGGCTGTGCCTTTGAATTTTTGACCCCCAGAATCCATGAGGTATATGAGGTAAGCCACGTGATTTTATAGTCATTCATTATGGATGGAACATAGTTAATGTGATTGGGACAACAAGGAAATGGTCCTTGTGAATAAGATTACTGTCTTGCTTCTTTCGGGAGAAGAGGGGTATTGTGACTTCTGGAGTGAATGGCAAGTTCTCTGTTTTTCTAAAAATGCGTCATAGTTTTTACTTGATCATTATTGTTGGTGGTGGGATGGGGGCCTGACTGTGCTGCCCCATGATAGTCTCAACCTCGCAAGGGATCCCGTTTCTAGGACTGCAGATGCATGTCACCACCAAGTTGATAAATTCTCTAAAATTAGTGATAGTTGCAAGGATAGTCTTCATATAATAATTATATCACACAGATTTTACGTGGTTTTCCTGTATCCTTTATAATAAACCATTTTTAAAAGGAATCTTGCTCTTTATTTCCATTGTAGTCAGCGAGATGTATCTGGATGTTCGATAACATTAACAATTTAAGTGTAAAAGCTGAGACCTAGATTATGGAAGACTGTAGAGGGCACTAGGCCCTTGTGCTCACAGACAAGCGCTAGGGAAACCAGGACTGTTAAACACCCAGAGTTGTCTCTTCAACAGAAGATGCGTACACCTGTTTTTCACCCAGAAAGCACAGCTTGACAACCTGTGTTATATGTGAGGCCAGGCCATGCCTGACTTGCCTGGACTTTTTCCCCAGACTCCTCCTCCTTTAACCTTAATCCTCAGCATTGTTTTCCAGTTGACTGAACCCAGCCTTCAGGGAAATGTCATATGTTCTTTATAGTTTGGGGACTGCTAGCTTACAGGCGATTCCATGGCCACCTCCTAAGGACCTAGCAACGGCTTACGTCATCATCTGCTGCCATTACCTGCCTCCAGGTGCGGGGCCAACTTATAAAAGGACCACTCGCCACCCCAGCTCTCTCTCTCTCTCTCTATCTCTCTCTGTGCCCATGTGTTCCCAGCCCATCTCTCTCTCTCCCCCTTTCACTTCTTCTCCGTGCCCCATCCTCTTCTCTATCCTCATGTCTCTGGTCCCATCGGTCTGCCTGTCTACATGTCCACTCGTCTACCTCTACCCCTTCTCTAGGTCCTCGCTCCCTTTCTTTCCCCCAAATAAAATCCCTTATAGCAGATCTGTTGCACGGCATGATTTCTCAGGGGGGGGACACCTTGGCATGGGCCCACCATACACCCATGATGTATTATATTTCACAGCAGGAACCTCTCTACAACAGAGACCACACCAGATCCTCCCCTAGGCCCTTGAGCTCTAGGACCCATTCTTATGGAAGAGGTCACATGCACTTTGCAAAAGAGTTTCAATTTAGTCATGCCTTAAGCTTTACTGTGCACATAAGATTGAGATAATTGTCACCAGGAAACTTTTTTCAAAATGTTACTGTCTGCCTAAAGTAAAATGCTAGTGTAGGACTAGAAGCTTGAACTAACACTGGCTACTGAGTTGTGTTGAATTGGATTTCCTCCTTGATTCACATGAAGCATTACTCTGCCAAAACTGGTGTTGGCAGAGATACCTCCTCCCACAGAAGACCAAGGCATTGAAATAGGGGCTGGAGGGATGGCTCAGAGGTTAAGAGCACTGACTGCTCTTCCAGAGGTCCTGAGTTCAATTCCCAGCAACCACATGGTGGCTCACAACCATCTGTAATGGAATCCGATGCTCTCTTCTGGTGTGTCTGAAGACAGCTACAGTGTACTCGGATGAATAAAAATAAATAAATCTTTAAAAAATATGAATTAAAAATATAATCAGAATTGAAACAGTTATGTAGTATCAAAGAAGAGGTGTTATTGTGTGGTTTTTTGATCCTCTGCATTCCTAGTTCCTGTAAGACAGTTTAAAACAAGTTTAATGTTAGGATCATAAGGAAAACCATTTTGTGTGACTTGGGATAGTGTAATGCTTGCAAATTGGAATCAGCCACAAAGCAGCTTGCTATGAGCTACACTTAAGGTAGGCTCAGATAACCAACCCCAAGATGGCTCCAAATGTTAATGAATCAATCCTAAGTTGTGAGCCCAGGTAGCATACGTAACGTCCACTGGGACAATACATAAAAAGCTGGAACTTTGGAGACTGCACCAGAATCCCACTACTGTAGTCCAGAGACAGGGTATCTGGAGCCTCTTCACGAATTCTTGTTGGCACAGGGACTTTGAGACTGGCTATTGTGACTCTGGCTTTGGTGACCACTGCTGGGTTCATCCATGCCCACCTGTCAGGGCTAGCCTCTGTCCAAAGCTCTTAAGGACCTTCTGGAACTTCCAACAGTGTTGTCATCCCCACCTGTCACAGCTGGAGGACTTCCTTGTAGATGCTAGTGAAGTTTGCTCCCACAGCACCCTCACTGGAGAGGACTCCCAAGCAGAAGCCAGCAGCATTTCCTGCCTGCGTGGTCCCTGCTCTGTATGATGTCTTTACACGGGACTACTGTAGTAACACGGTGTTGTAAGGAATGTCTGTGTGAATAAGTTGAGCATATTCTGAAGGCAAATCTCACGTGGACATCCTAACTGCCGAGGGCCTCACAGCCTACCAGCTCAGTTCATCACATTCAGTACCTACCAAATGTCATAACGTATAGGTGAACCTCACAATCTGGGAGGATATATGTATAAAAATATCACCATATCTCACATTATATTTTATATAGGACAAAAATAGAATTTGTAGAATCTGTATTTATCTGCCAGTATAGTTCAACATATGCAGTGTTCTTATTTGAATGTTCTGGATGATGTCAGATATGTGATTACCTTGACTATTTGTTCCTAACTCCTGACTCCTTGTATTTAGACAAAGCCATGATTACAAAAGGAAACAGTAACAATGCCATGCCAAGTAGTTAGGCCCAGGCCTGTAGATAAAATTCCCAGTACCCGAGTTGTACAGTGTTGGGAAAGTACGTAAGTATAGTACGATTTAAGCTATGTAAGAAAGCTCTTAATATTTGGCCTGCCACAGGTTCTCAGATTTCACCATTAGTAGTATTCATTTGTATCTGTAATACAAACACCCCGAAAAAGTGTGATGTCTAAGGATGCTTTTAGGCAACACCTTAATAAGATATGAGTGCCACCATTCTTAGAGAGACTCACAGGGATGGGACATGTAACCCACACCTGAGGTAAGGTGGAACTCTCAGCACATGTGTGCATACGTGCGTGCCTGCGGTGTGTGTGCTGAATTGGAACATTGTGTGTGTGTGTGTGTGTGTGTGTGTGTGTGTGTGTGTGTGTGTGTGTGTGTTGAATAGGGACATGGAGAATTTGGGGACAAGCATTCCCTTCTTCAGACTAACTTTGTATGATTACTGTCTTAGTTAATGTTTATATTGCTATGAAGAGACACCATGACCAAGGGAACTCTTATAAAACAACATTTAACTGGGGCTGGCTTACAGGTTCAGAGGTTCAGCCCAATATCATCATGACAGGATCCAGCCAGGCATGACGATAGAGCTGCTGAGAGTTCTACATCTTGTTCCGAAGGCAGAAATGAAAAGACTGGCTCCCACGTGGCTAGGAGGAGGGTCTCAAAGTCCACCTCCATAGTAACACACTTCTTCCAATAAGGTCACACCTATTCTAATAAGGCCACACCTCCTAATAGTGCCACTCCCTGGGCCAAGCATATACAAACCACCATAGTTACAGATATTCATGCTGTCCTAAGAAATCTGTTCTTCTCTTGAACTTGGCTAAGGCTAAGCACTTTTGTTACCAAAATACAGAAAAAGGAGAGAGAACGGTAAAATAGCAGTAAGGATAGGAATTGCATGATTACCTAAAAATACCTGTAGCACACATGAGTCGGTGTAGAAGTGTGTTGAAGACACCATACACTTCAGATGCAGGACCCAGAGCTAGAACTGACCTGAAAGCCTCTTCTCTGAGGACTAGCTTTCATGGTACCAGCAGGTGCCGTGGAAACACTCAAAGGAAGCGGCTAACCATCCTACCCAGGTACGATGCCGTGAACCACAACAACATGGCACGACAGCCCTAAGGGTGCAGTAGTGGCACACACGCCTGGGCAGTAACCATCAGCTCTCTGATTGCACTTAAGACCCACTCAACAAGATGGAAATCTAGGACTGGAAACCTAGTCAATTACCCAGGGCTAGCAAAACCATGGATCTTGGAGGAGAGTCTATAACCACTGCTTTACTAAACCAGCACAATTCCTAACTACACTCTAAACACTTGTCCTTATACCCACGGGTGAATGTCGCCTCACCCCCCCGCACCACACACACACACACACACACACACACACACACACACACACACACACCAAGGAAACTTATCTTTGTTAAAAGACAGTGACCACTACAGAAAACAACCAACCAAAATGCATAGTTGTGGAACCCAATCCCATCTCTAACACATCTCCTTTACCTAAGCCTCGGGAATCAAAAGGAGGAGGGAGGATTATAAAAGCCAGAGGGACAGGAACTTTACTATGACATTTTTGTCTCTGGGGAATGTCAGAAGGCACAACCCCCAAAGTCTCTCCAAATCATGCCTAAACATGAGCAGAACAGGGACAATGGATATGCTAATGAAATGGAGGAAAGCCCAGGAGGCCCAGTCTTACACAAAGGATAGCAGGCAACTCAGGAATGCTGAAAGCAAGAGAAAGCCTTCTCCAAGGAAGAGCACACACCAGTTGATTATTCAACGACCAATGGTCAGCCCCCAACATGCACACATTAAAGTTTTTAACATTATACAGACTTATCAGGTTATACTTGCATATTTAAGGGTGTGTGTGTGTGTGTGTGTGTGTGTGTGTGTGTGTGTGTGTTTGTGTATGTAACAATAATTAAGGAAAAAGAGACCATGGAAGGAGGAAAGGGAAAGGGAGAATTGATGTAATTATAGTAATCTAAAAAAATAAAAGAAACATATATGTATATATGTATACACACACATATATGTGTATATATATATATATAAACTTTTTTTGTTATCAAAAGGAAAGCTTTGGAAATATGAGAAGATGCAGTATGTGAAATAAAATGACCAAAGTGTCCTCTTTGTGTTTGCTTAGACAGTTCTCAGCCTTCTACCTGCCTCCTCCCAATGGTCATGTCTGCCTTGGCAACACATTTGAGATTTCCATGGCCTTGACCATGGTCCAGATGTATTAATTAAAATAATTAAAGCAAAGTAAAATAACTAGAAAAGATATAAGTAAAAAATAATTAGAAGGTTACATCTAAAATAATTGCTATGCTCTGCCAGAAACGAACATTTCAGGGGACTCTGGCACTCATCTAACTTTGATGTAAATTATGGTTGTGGAGGTTTTAAAAACTTTTAAAAACTCTATACCCCTGAGCTTGGGCACCAGTAGACTTTGCAGAGGCACAAGGCCACTGTTGGCGTGGCCATCATTAGAATGACTTAAAGCTTTGGATTGGCTTAATCAGCATGGTTGTCAATGGTTATCGTGTACAGATCATCTCATGAAACATGGACTCACATATGGACACGTAGCAGAAAATAGGTTCCATGTCACAGTATACAAACAAGTAGTAGTTTTGTTTACTAAATAAATGCTGTGTATTACATTTCAAAGACCTGCCCACTTCAGTGCTAGATCAGACCTTTTGGAAAAGTTCATCCAACTTCAGGAATTCTAACCTATTAAAATCTTGGTCTTATTTTAGGAGGGAAAAATTCAGTCTCCTTCCTGTTTATCACCGTTGCTCACTTCCTGTGACACCACTGTGGTGATCTTCAAATGGAAAGCAGACCATAGACTTCTCTACAATGCCCTGTGCTTCTGCCTGTGTCCCCTTTTTCCTCCCACCCCCTCAGAGAAGGAAATTGACTTGCTCATCCCCTTTGTTCCTTTTTAAAAACAAACAAACCAACAAACACCCTTCACCTCCCATTTTCATCCGTCATGGTCCCTTATCACCATTTGTTCTTAGATCTTGGGTCTTCTAGCCAATGGTTCTTTTTATGAAGTCCTTGGCTTCAGTGGGAGCCATCAATGATTCTAGGCAGGAGATGGGCTCTGTTCTGCATGTGTGAGCTGGAGACTTTCTTGGGTGCTCTGCACTTAAGTAACCTCCGTTCTAGCCAGAGAAGTTCTCTTTCTGTTCCTTTGTGTACAGTTGGATGGTGACATGCCTAGCTGGTGCCCCACCCCTTCCCTCCTGTGTCAACAAGATCTGTTGACTTTGTGAGAATTCATTGTATGAAATGGACTCATCCTGCCACAGCTCAGTGAGAGTGTAAAGGATCAGCTGATGGAAGCACAGCTGTCCCAGCGAGACGAGACGAGCCTTGCACGGGGGCTACACCCGCCAGGCGCTCAGCACCTGCCTGCTCCTGCCCACGCAGGAAACGCCAGTGAGCCTTCTTTTGTAAGAGTGTTCATGACATTTCAGTCTTAAAACCCTAACCTTCCTTTTGTTCTCAGAGCATACTATATTCCACCCTCCCCTGGACATATGTGTCTCAGACGACAGACCCAACTTTAATCCCAAGTAAACGTGTCTTTGCTAGATACTCATTCCATTGTTTTGCATGAATCAGGTTGAAGCGTAACGTCTTGTGTTCTCTGCCTTGAGACATCCTGTGGTTGTTAGGTATTATCTACAGCTTTGCACAAACCATTCCTAGAGAAAGAGACTTTGATTTGTTTGGGAGTGGAGGTTTGTTTGCTTATTTGTTTTGTTTTGTTGTTATTAAGGACTACAAAGATAAGAAAATGCAAACTCAATCACTTTGTATTCACAAAACTCCTGTATTATTAGAATGTGATGTTTCATCGAATTGCATACTTTTAAAACATAAAACCAACAAAAACTCCTCCTAAAAATGTATAAATTGTGTGGCCACTGCTTATTTCTTGTACTTACTAATTTTTATTTTTCCCCTTTCCTTCCTTTATTTCACATCTTCTCTATCCCTTTAAACTCTCTTGTGTCACTTATTAAACACCTCCGTGGTGACTTCTGTACCTTACAGCCTCTGTCAGGCAGTAGGTGGCCCACAAAGCAAAGAGCTCATGGCTAATTAGTGTCCCTGGCCTAGCGTCTTTCGATATTTCATTTGTTTGTTTGTTTGTTTGTTTGTTTATTTAGGTCATTCTTTTTTTTTTTTTTTCCGGAGCTGGGGACCGAACCCAGGACCTTGCGCTTGCTAGGCAAGCGTTCTACCACTGAGCTAAATCCCCAACCCCTTATTTAGGTCATTCTTAAGTGGCTCGGGCTAGCCTGGAGCTCCCTAGGTAGCCAAGGTTGACGGTTAATTTCCGATTCTCCTGCCTCCATCTCCCTGAGTGCTGGGATCACAACTGTACAGGTGTATGGCCCTACATGTTTCATGTGCTGCTGGCGTTTGAAGCCAGGGTTTGGGTGTACTCAGTGAGCAAGCATTCTACCTACTGAGCTACAGCCCAAGCCTGCATTCTCTTCTACTAAAACACTAACACAACATACTTTCCTAAAAGGTGCTTAACAGAACACTACTGTGCGTTCATTGCAATTTAAATTAAGTTTAGAATTTTCACCACTTCAAAATGAATGCATTTCCCGAAATTGATAAATGTTTTAGATAGCCAAGATGGCACCCATCGATGGTTCTGGCTGTGAGTATTTTGGTTTGGTTTTAATCAAAGATGAGAAACCCATTAGCATTCAGTTTCCGTGTTTCCTTTCTCCTGCTGGGTGTTGTGTCCCTCTGGAGCGTCTGACATAACTGCTAAGTTGCTGGTGCTGCTGGCATGTCCCGCCCTGTCTAATTTGCTAGGAGAGGGTTTGGCACTCCTAGGATGACCATGTAAACTTCTTGACCGTAGGCAGGGGAATCCTAAAGTCTGGTGTGGCTTCACAGACAGCAAGTTTTCCTTTTCGGGCCTGTCGGAGACCGTGAGGGCTGAACGGGAGATCTGAGGAGCCAGAAGAGATCCTCTGTGCTCATCCTCAAACTCATCTTGGGAGGCTGCTTCGGACACAATGTACGGGATGTCTGTGCTGCGGGAGCGTGTGATCCTTTGAACTTGACATCTCCATTCTGCCGAGTTCCATGTTTGGTCCATGATTGAACTGTACTCGGCACCCCAGTTGCTAAGACCTCGGACAAGCTTTCTTCCTTCAGAATAGACGAAGCTTCTGGACTTCATTGTTTTGTAGGTGTTGGGGTCTCCCGGGTAGTAGCGCGCGAGTTTGCTCTCCCGCAGTGGGTGGGAAACAGTGCTTTCGACGGTCAGCTGAGTGCTCGCAACATTCACTGTGTTCAGACTTGGTGCAACTTCGGCGCTCTTGAAATCTGCCGGCGGATCAGGCTCACCCGCAGAGATACCAGGATCCAATCCAGGTCTCAACTCTGCGCTCAAGGGACCATCAAGGGCAAGCCGGCTGCGACCTGGCGTGGCAGGCGGGCTGGGGCCTGGGGTGTGGTGCAGGCTACTTGGCTGGTCCAGGTGTGATTTTACATCCTCTTCCTTCACGCGGAAGGAGCAGGTTTTTTTCCGGAACACTGTCCCTGGCGAAGTGGAGAGGGCAGGCTCCTCAAACAGAAGCTCCTCGCCATTGAAATGGTAGCGGTACATGCTGTAGCCATCGGCGCTGTTGATGCTGCTCTGCCGCAGCAGGTAGGTGGCCTCACATTCTGAGGATGCTCTTGATCGAGCCTGGATCAGATCTGACCTGTCGATGCCTGCCAGATTCTCCAGAGCGCCCACCATCCTGCCAGATAGCTCCTCCAGCTGAGAGAGCCGAAGGTCGACAGTCTGCAGAGACGCCTTCATGAAATTTTCTCTTTCGTTGATTTCCTCCAGCCTCATTGACATATTTTCAACTCTGGTAAATACAGAAGGATAGGTTTATTAAATTGAGATTAGTTCACTATTGAACACAGTAGAGATAATGTCGTTGTTTGAGCCCCCAGGCTTGATCACCAGCCTTGCTGAACCTATTTGTGCGTGTTCCCTACCCCCAATACAAGCTCTCACTTAAATTATGAGATTAGGAAACACTCACTAACATATAGTGTTTACCGAACGCCAGACATTCTGTTAGAGCAGTGGATGCTCACTAATATGTCTTTACTCAGGGCTGGTTTACACATATTTAAATCCCATCTCCTCCCTGTGGGGTAAGCACTATTACTGCCGTCCCCATTTTACAGAAAGGAAGTTAAGCAATGGAACTTGGACGCGCGATTTGAGCACGCGTTTGCTTTAGCCATTGCCTGTCAGCTGGTTCCTCACATTGCCTTAGTAACCAAAAAGATACTGTGATGGCTGTTTGACAGTCATCTCCATTGGAATCATTGGAATAAGGAGCCTTTCAAGCACCCAGGACCTAACTGAGTACACAGGGCATTTCCACAGAGGATGGATTGAGGGGGGAGATTCGCTGTGTGCAGCACCTTCTCATAGTCTGGGATTCCCACTTTTAAAAATGGAAGGAGAAAGCTGCCACAATAGTATACCCACGAGCCAGATTATCATGTGGTTTACTTAAAGACAATGTATCAGTAAATAATATGCATACAGATTATTATTTATACTTAATATTTATATTTAATAATTTCTTAGTGAGGTTACACAAAAAAAAAGATTATGGCAAATTATAAATATCCAGTGTTAGACAATTTAAAAAAAAAAACTCCTAGACCATCAAGCAACATCTTATGAAACTAATGCTACTTGGGTTGGAACCTGATAGAATAAGCCTTGTTTTATATTTCAGTGTATACACTGTGGATAGGCTCACGACATACATCTCTAGGAGGCAGTGAGGTATGCCCAGGATTTTGAACTGCCTTCTAGAAGTTGAATTTATTCCAGATGTGAGTTGGGAGTCCTGGCTCCAGGGTGCTTCAGTGGCTTGTCCAGGCAGGTTCCTCCCTAGATGGTAGCAAATACCTTGATGTAATGCCACCATGCTTTGATTTCTGTCCCAAGTTTCTTAAGAGAAAATGTGTGGTTTCCATAATAACTTGGCTTGCAGCACAATCTGTTTCCAGAAGGTCTTTGGTGCCCTTGCTACATATCATCGTAAACTCCTCTGTGTCCTGCTGACTTTCTGGATACCTACGCTGTGAGAGTCTGCCCTATGTTTTTCTCTCTCTCTCTCTCTCTCTCTCTCTCTCTCTCTCTCTCTCTCTCTCTCTCTCTCTCTCGTTATAATCTGGGTGATGCATGGTGCTCTTCTTGTACCACCTCTGCCCACACTGGACATCTGGTGTGCCACACATAGCTTACCATTGCGCCAGCAACCCTTGCCTGGCATTTGCCTAGAGTTGTACTGGTCAGTGCTGGTCTTCTACTGCCCACACTGACAGCTGCAGTCTGCTGCATGGCAGAGTCCTGGTTTCTATTCTTAACTCTATTCTTGGAAAGAGAGAGAGAGAGAGAACTATTTATATGCCCCTTGATTAGCCACATCATTTGATCAGGGGGATCTGGCTTCCTGGAAGCTTGGGTTAAGCAGAACCTAATTCAGTGTGGACGAGAAGACATGGCTGCCTTGTGGTAAAACGTTTCTCCACCAGCCAGTCCTGTTCTGCAGATTCTCTCTGCTCTTGCTCTTTAGGGATGTGCAGATGAGTCTCACTGAAAACTTTCCATTACTTATGAAAGATACTTGGAATCCACCGTTAAATGTGTTCCTTGCTATCCTCAGTCTACCACGTCAAACCACAATGCCTTTGCAACTGTCAAAGGTGAAATCCTTCAGCAAACATCACAGCCGTCTACACAGTGAAATGGAAATGAACTGGAAAAAGTAAAAGTAGGCATCTTTCCTCTGACATCTATAATTATCTGCCCCCCATATTAGCTAATTAAGAGAGCAGCTCTACAGCTTCTCATATATGAAGGAAGAACCCTCGACGTCATTGTTCCCCTTGTGCTGATGACCTCCCTAACTCTCCGTCCCACCACCCTGAATCTGGTCTAGCCTTGGAAGGGATCCCATTTTGGCCTCTCACATCTCGCTTCTCCCAGGCTATTCTTTCCTGAAGCTGAGGAAGAGATCTTTGTCATACAATGGAGCTCAGGAGACACTGCCAGGTGCTAAGTTGGACCCCACAAAGTGCTGCCACTTAGAGAAAGCAAAGTTTTAGTCACTATGCCAGATGGAAGGAGCTTGACCTGAGGTGGGGTTCTTTTGTTTGTCTTTTTCCCTTTCTCTCCATGCTGAAATGTTATAGTTTAAATGCAAAAAGAAGGGGAAATGGGCAGAGTTCATTTACTTTTGAAATGATTAATGAAAGTAACAAATTATGAATGTCTTAGTTACTTTTCTATTGCTGTAATAAAATATCATGACCAAGGCAATTGTTTATGAAATTTGCCTTTTAGTTCCAGAAGGTTAGAGAGTATGATGGAGCAAAAGAACAGTTGAGAGATCATATCTTGATCCATAACCATGAGATAGATAGATAGATAGATAGATAGATAGATAGATAGATAGATAGATAGATATGAATGAAGATAGATAGATAGATAGGAAGATAGATAGATAGATAGGATAGATAGATAGATAGATAGATAGATAGATATGAATGAAGATAGATAGATAGATAGATAGATAGATAGATAGATAGATAGATATGAATGAAGATAGAAGATAGATAGATAGATAGATAGATAGATAGATAGATAGATAGATAGATAGATAGATAGAACAAACTACTGGGAATGACATGGGCTTTTGAAACCTCACAGTACGCCCCCACAGTGACACACCTCCTCCAACAAGGCCACACCTCCTAATCCTTTCTGAACACTTCTACCAGCTAGGGACCAAGTACTCAAATAAATGAGTCTATGGGGGCTACTCTCATTCAAAGCACACACTTCATTCCCTTAGCCTATAGGCTTATGGATATACATAATGCAAAATAAATTTAGTTCAACATTAAAAGTCTTCATACTCTTTCACAGTCTCAACATAGTTTCAAGGTCCAGAGTCTCTTCTCAGACTGAAGACAATCTATTGATTGTAGTTCTGAAGTGGAAACTTAAGTGTTCTTTGGAAAGTCATTAGGATGGCATTTTGCTGGGGCGATCAGGTGAAGGACTGTTTAGCTGAGGTGGACACAGATAAAAAGCTAATGCACACTTGTGAAGGAATATTTAGCTGAAGCAGACAGAGGTGAAAGGATGTTCTGTTAAAGCAAGTTTGTGAAAGGACACGTCATGATGGATTCTTTGCTAATGACACACATGTGTTTGTCTGCCTTACATTGCATAGTTGAGCGGCATTTGTTGGGATTCCACAGAGAGAGAGGGAAACACACCAAAAACCATATGGTGGTGCGCTGCAGTTTCTTTCTGCTTCCACGGTCTCTGGCTGATTGGCGGAGTGCTGTCAGCTGAGACAGACAGACATGTTGAGGCAAGACAGGTGCTGAGGAAGACACAAGCTAAAGCAACACCCGTGGAGGACACGTGATATTTGGAGGATATAAATAGGACTCACAAACAGTGACAGGGATTGAGCTGGGCTTGCTTATAGAGCCAGCTGTGCAATGCCTGTGGGTCTTGCATCTTCCCTCATCTTTCTTTACTTTGCTGAGAGAGACACAGCCAAAAACTTCTCCTGGTGTTCCTCCTGGTCCCTCCTGCTGACTTGTGCCTAGTCTGAGGCCTGGGTGTCTCTCCTAGATCATCGCCGCTGTTGCTAACCTGACTCCACTGGACTGGACTACTGGTTTATCTGTGAAGTGTTTATGATAGATCGAGCTACTGCTGCTGCTAACTTGTTAACCGAACTGCTGATTTCCAGACAACATAGACTGGATTTGCTCCAAAGAACTTTTCTAAACAGGTCCACTTCTCCCATATCCTAAGTTTCCCACCACCTCTGGTGGGTGGCGGGCTAAAAGGGAGGTTAAAGCATTTAAGAACCATCATTAAAAATAAGGTTTAAAAAATTAAAGTTACATAGCCCCCTGTAAAATCAAAAAACAAATTATACACCTCCAACATGGCTCAGCTATACATTACCATTCGAGAGTGGGGAGATTAAGGAGGAAATACTGGACCAAAGCAAGACCAAAATCCAGGAGGGCAAACTTCAACTCTTGTTGCTCCATGGCTGATGTAGCAGCCTTCTGATGTCCAAGGGCTTAGATGTCTCCCACCCCTCCAGCTTTGTGTCTGTAATGGACTTCTCTCTCTTGGGCTGGTTCCACTCTGTTTGCAGCTCTCCCTGGCAGGTCTTCCATGGCTCCAGCTTCTCCAATATCCTGATGTTTCTAACACAATCCAGGCTTCACTTTCACAATGCCATGAAATGGCCTCTCTGGACCTCCATGCAGACTCCCCTGACACATACCTCGCCTCAGGGGATCACCTTAACCCCAGACAGAAGAGCCACAACTTCTTTATCCATGTACCCTCCATAGTTCTAAAGCGGGAACCATAAGCACAACACTTCCAAGTTTGATTACCAACTTGGGATGAACCCAGGCACGCCTGAATAGTATTTGTAGCAGCCTTGCTTTGTTATTGCTTTTTAGGAACAGAAAATTCCTTAAGCCATTTCTCTTCACAACTTGGAAGCTTAGCTGTGGGGGGTCTTACCCTGAGGGCACCCCTTCGTTTATTCCATTTCTGATCATAGCTCTTTTTAATTTTCTCATTTCTTTTAGCACAGGCCTTAGTGACAATATTAAATTTATTGGGGCTCTTCTCCCTCCTCCTCCTCTCTCTCTGCCTCCTCCCCCTTCTCTTCTTCCTCCCCTTTCTCCTCTTCCTCCTCCACTTCTTATTCTTCTTTGTTTATTATACATTTTGTATTTCTTTTCGTCTCACTTGTCATTTACAGGATAGATTTGCATACAAGTGATTACTACCAGGTCTACACAGAGAAACCCTACCTAGAGAAACAAAAACAACAAAATAAAACAAAAAGAATGATTACTCATACCAGCACAACAGTCTATATTCATCTTGAATCTCTTCTGCCAAGGAAATCAGTTTGTTACTTTTCAGTTTAGCCTCAGGCAAATTCTTAGGACAAGGGCAGAAAGCCACATTCATTGCCAAAACATCACAAGAATGGTCTCTAGTCCCATGACTGACACTGTTCTTCTGAAACCTCTTGAACCAGGCCTGCACAGCCGGCAAGCTCTCAGCACTACTGTCTTCTAAGCTCCTCCAAAGGGAGGTCCATGATGCTGTGCTTTCGTAGTCCAAAGTCCCAAAGTCTTCCACATCCTCTCACCGCCCAACCAGCATGGTCAGGTCTATCACAGCAACAGTCCACTCTCTGGCTCCAACTCTGTCTTAATTACTTTTCCACATGATAAAACACCATGACCAATGCAATTTCTAAGATAAAGTGTTTAATTTGGTTTCTGTTTTCAAAGGTTTAGTCCATGATGGTGGAGCAAAGGAACACCCAAGAGCTTATATCACAGCCACAAAGCAGAGAGAGGAAGAATGCACACTAGGGATCTCAGGAATTGTTTTTTTAAATCTCAAATCCCACCCCCAGTAACATACCTCCTCCAACGGGGGCACATTTCATAATCCTTCCTAACTAGTTTCGCCAACCGGGGACCAAGTCTTTAAATAAATGAGCCTAGGGGAGCCATTCTCATTCCAAGCACCACAATGAACTATCTTCTTTTCTAGTCGTGCTTTGGGACTAGACAATCTTGGCGTCTGCACAGAGTGATTCCACACGGCGATGACAGGCTACCTAGGGTTTACTTGACGTCTTTCAATGTGCTTAGCTGCCAACATGAAGACTCTCTATTCTTTATAAGAGAGGCTCATAGTGAAGTGGTTAGTTAGCAAATGCATGGACAACCATGTTATTTACAAATAAAAATAGTTCTATTTCTTCCTTTCTAAGAAACATGCAAGATATTTCTCTTTATGGTCTTAGCACAGTAGCCATGACTCCCAGTACAGCACTGAATAGCCATGGTGAGGCAGCTGTTCTTCCACGTTCCCATTTTAGGAAGCAAGCAATTGGTTTTGCACCACATAGCTACAATTTTCTGCAAATTTGATTGGTCAGATGAAGGAGAGTTTCTAATTTCCTTAGAGAATTTCAGGTTTTTTTAATTGAATTATTTTTAATTTTAAACTGAATGTGTGCTTGTGTATGCATGTGTGTGTGTGTGTGTGTGTGTGTGCGCGTGCATGCTTGTGTAATCCGTGTGTGAACATGTGAGGCCAGAGGCTGATTTCTATTTCTCTCCACTTTAGTTTTTCAATATTTACTATTATTTAAAATTGTGGGTATGGGTGTTTATTGGCGGGGTGCCTGTGGCAGCCAGAGGCATTGGATTCCCTGGAGTTGGGCTATAGACAGTCATGAGCCATCCAGCAAGGGTGCTGAAAACCAAGTTTGGGTCCTCTTCCATAGAAACATATGTTCTTAATGGCTGAGTCATCTCTTCAAACCCTTCTATGTTGTTTTTTATTTTATTTTAATATAGATCCTATTTAACCTGAAACTCATTGTTTCAGCTAGACTGGCTGGCCATGATCCAGGGTCTGCCTGTCTCTGAACTCCCAGAACCCCAACACTGGGGTTTAGGCACACACCATATCACTGGGCGTTTATGTCGCTTCTAGATATCTCAAGTCCTCATCAAATGTGTTCATCAAATGGTCTTACACGCTGAGTCTTCTTCTCAGCCTAATTCATTTCTTTCTTTCTTTCTTTCTTTCTTTCTTTCTTTCTTTCTTTCTCTTTCTTTCTGTCATGATTGAATTCTGTCAAGTATTCCAATTGATATAATCACGAGCCATTTTCCTTCTGACTTGTTAGTATGGTCAATTATAATATTTGCAATTTTTGACCTAGACTTTTATCCCTGAATAACCCACTAATTTGTTTAATACTAAAAGACACATGGTCCATTGTTGTATCTTAATCTCATAAATAAAAAATGATAGCTGTTAGGATTAGCCTCCTGTACGCAATGTGTTACTGGTGGGGTTTTGTTTGTTTGTTTTTGTTATTTTGAGACAGGGTCTTGTACTGTAGATCAGAATGTCCTGTAACTCTCAACCCTCCTACTCAGTCTCCCAAATGCCACCAGACCCAGTCACCTTCAAAATTTTCTTTTACTCCAATCCAAAAGATAACACAGATATGCAATTATGGTGCTCTTCTCGTAAAAACAATAGCAGCTTCCACATAGGATAAACAGGTTTTACTGGATGAGGGGCTTTGCTAAGGGGCTCCTATAGCTCCATTGGTCACCTTTTCCATGATATGGACAAGGGATTCTTTCCATAGTGTGGAGAGTGCAGCATCAGTACTCAGCAGGTCTTACCTCCTCCTCTACTGATTTCTGCACCATCCCCACAGTCAGATCTCTCCAGAATCCCCATCCCTCCTTTCTTGCTTGCCCTGTTCTTCATACCCAAATTTGTTAAGAAGCAAAGTTGCTTCTTCACAAACATATCATCATCATCAAAATGGAAAATAATTCTCTGAGAACTTGAAGACTCCAAACACCCAAGTCTTTGATCCCAGCTTTAAAAAAGAAACTATCGTTAGTACGGCAGCAGCTCCCTTGTGTGCAAAAGAACCAGATGAGTGACAGCTATGTGTGTGAGTACCCGGGACCTCAGAGACTACATGGAAAAAGCAAACATTACCTGTCTCCAAATGTCAGGTAGGTAGGCTGGATTGATTGTGCCGCTTCCTGAATAGCTTTTATGTTTTTCAAATATGTATTTTATAAAACTCCATTCAATATCTCTAATCATTTGATCAAGTCACTCAAAACCATTTTGCTCGGATGACGGGTACTCCAAGCTCAAGGGCAAACCTCCTTGTTGAGCAAGCCAGCTGTTTGTGATGCAGTGTGTTTTTGAATGACCCAGACATTGATTCCTTACCAGTTCTCCTCATGGTTTCCCTTCAGACTGAGCACCTGGTTTCTGTAACTCCTATTATATTTGGACTCACTTGAGGATCACACGAAATAGCTCTGGGTTCTGTGTCACACACACAGTAGCATTTACTCACAGCAAAGGGGCCATTTTCCTAACTGGCAGGGCAGCAGAAAATCCCCAAAGGCTAGCCTTCTCCTTCTTTTATATGAAAGGAAATTATGCACAAATGAAATCTGCAGGTGTTTAGGGCCCATGGGCATCATTCCCTTGTCTTTGAGGGAATTGTTTGACCCCTGTTTAATTTCCAACATCATTTGTTTCACCTGTCCTCTTTCTAAAGCCACTGAAGAGGCCAGAAACTAATTTGCTTAGTCAATTTAGACTTTAATTAACGATTGTAGTGTCCTGTACCCCTTCAGATTTCTCCATCCCATTCACAGGTTAATAGAGACTGACTCAGGGTTTCTCTGTTAAAGGGGCATGCCCTAAATGCCAATATCATCCCAGGGTTTCAGATTAACAGGTGACACTGACATTATGTTCACACTCTTTTGTTTGTTTAGTTTTTTTTTTTTTTTTTTTTTTTTTTTTTTTTTTTGGTAAGGAAAAAAAATCTCAAGGCTACTTTTGATTAACCCAATACCAACTTTTGGAATTCTGTTAGAACTGAGGATAGAGTGAACCCCCCCCCGTAACTTCCCTTTATCATGCACCTGCCACCAAGAGTCTCCTATAATCCAACAACAGAAGTGACTGTAGAACAGTGGTGTTGGGAGACTTGCTTGAAACTGTACATGTGAAGGTTCTCCTGTGCACTGCTGATGCTGTGCGGGGATCAAAGAATATGACTGTGTAGAATTAGGGAGTCAATGCCAGCCTCATCCACATCTCCAGATCTCTCTATACTCACTACTAAATGGGTGTTTGGTTATTAGTGTAATATCCATGAACCTTGAACTTGAATGAAACCTTATAATAGATTGAACAATATACAACTTCTGGACAATATGTGGAACTTTTGTCATAATTTCTATGGAATTAGCTGTGCATGGTCCAACTTTGTTGGATTTTGCATGGGCTCTCTTAATGTAAGTTTTCCCTTTATCTTTGCATGATGAAACTCTGTGTGTCTTTTTGAAGGAAAGGACCTAGGCTTGTGGAGCTCTTCCCTGAACCAGTTATTAAAACACATTTTTTTGGGGGGGGTAGCCGCTTTTTCGTGTGGAAAAACAGTCACAGTTTACCTGCAAGGCACCTCCTAAATTACACAGAACATTTCCATAATGACAGAGTGAAATATTCACATCAAAACACGATCTTGTGGGAGTTAGGTCCAGTTCATTCTTGTATAAACCCATGTTTCAAGATCTCCTGGGATTCTACGCTTGAGTTCTAAGACTGCTTCTACTCTATAATTTTATTCCAGATCCATAGATCATAAACTTGTCTAATCCACTCTAAAATTTTTACATCTGGTTGTTTTAGTTTCCAGCTACTTCCTTTCATAGGGCCGTCTTTAAGGTTAGTAATTACAGGGAGAACACCCAGGGGAGCACCTTGTCCTGACTTGTAGAGATTTTATACATGAAAGGCTGAGATGAAGACTAATAGTGACGAATAAAGCTCAAGCCTTAAATCTCTCTTCTCTCTCCTGTGTCGTCCACAATACGCTGAGCAGTTACTAAAGGAGTACTAGGCTCTCTGTGATGTTCCTCAGTTACACACTACCACTGGCTGTCCCCGAGATCTCCCAGGTTCCTAGAATTCTAGGCATCTGAATCACTAGCTCTCCGGGCACTTTCTGTGTGGGCCAGACCTGTAGTCTGCTGCTGAGTGGAGCCAATTTGCATCCTGTCTTCTTCCATTTACATTCCCAGTGCCTCGCCCCTCATCTCTCATCACCAGGACTGCAGAGCCTGGCAAAGGTAAATAGTACCAGAAGGCAAGCAAGTGCGTTTATGCTGCCAGCGGTAACATTATCATTGTGACAGTATCCCTGCTGTTGGTTCTGGGGAGTAGAGTCCCTCTTCCTCCTCCAAGCTCTAGGTCTCCTTACGTTTGGGCTATATAGGGCGTGTGCTGGCTAGTTTTATGTCAACTTGACATAAGCTAAAGTTATCTGAAAGGAGGAAACCTTGATGGAGAAAATGCCTCTATAAGATCCAGATGTAGGACGTTTTCTACATTGGTGATTGATGGGGGAGGGCTCATACTACTGTGAGTAGTGCCACTCCTGGGCTCGTGGTCCTGGTTTCTATAAGAAAGCAGGCTGAGTAAGCCATGGGGAGCAAGCCAGTGAGCAGCACCCCTCCATGGCCTCTGCATCAGCTCCTGCCTCCAGGTTCCAGACCTATTTAAGTTCCTATTCAGACCTCCTTCATGATGCACAGCTATATGGACGTATAAGCCAAATGACCCCTTTCTTCCTTAACTTGCTTTGGTCCTGGTGCTTTGTCACAGCAATCAAAACCCAAACGGAGACAGGATGACACTGATGAAGGCCATGGCAGCTACAGATAAGGCCCAGTACAATGCCACGCTGTCTCGTTATGGATGCATCTCAATGACTCTGCCAAACCATCCCATGGCTACAACCATTTTGTGTATATTTTTTTTTTCCTGAAAGTAAACAGGTGCCACTAGAATCACCCCTAGTGGATCCATGGCCAATGTGGCACTCAAATGGGTGGCTGTGCTTGGCTCTGATTTTTTTTTTTTTTTCTTTTTTTTTTGGAGCTGGGGACCGAACCCAGGGCCTTGCGGTTGCTAGGCAAGCGCTCTACCACTGAGCCAAATCCCCAACCCATTGGCTCTGATTCTTGACTCTTTTTTTTTTCCCTCCAATGTTTCCAGTCTTCTCTTCATGTAATGCTCCTACCTTTCTTGTGGCCTTTATTTATTCACAGGAGGAATGGTTTTTCTGGTTGGGGAGTTGGAATTCAGGCCGCCTACACATGTTTCCTTCCTTCTTTTCAAGTCAGATGCCTGCAAGGAAGGTGGTTTTCTATTGTCTAAGCTGCAGAAGCTTGGTGGGGCTGCTGACAGTGTCTGTGAGCAGGTGCTGTAGGCAATGATTGCTGCTTGTGACTGAGCTGGTATGCCTAATCCTGGGGGCATATTCGGCAAGCACTGAGCCATATCATCCAGTACAACTCTATTCCTAATGAGGTTGAGATTTTCGCCTGTTTGCCTACGTCTGTGTCTCTCTCAGAATTGGCTCTGGGTTGGTTAGTTTTATGTCAACTTGACAAAAGCTATAAACACTTTGGGAGAGGGACTCTCAGCTGAGAAAATGCTCATGTGATTTATAAGATTTGCTTGTAGGAAGTCTGTAGAGAGTTTTCTTGATTAATGATTAATGTGGCTGAGTCCAGTTCACTGGGGGCAGTACCGCCCCTGAGTAGTCATGGATGATATGAGAAAGCTAGATGAGGAAGCCAGTAAGCAGTGTTCCTCAGTGGCTTTTGTTCAGTTCCTGTTTCCAGATTCCTGCCTGGGAAGCAAAGAGTTCCTGCTTTGGCTTTGGCTGTCATTAAGAAATTATGACCCAAGATACGTAAGTCAAACAGTTCCGCCCAACTGCTGTTGGCCATGGTATTTTTATCGCAGCAATAGAGAATGTAATTAAAACAGGCTCTCCAAGGCAGATGAAGAGTAAGGATGTCATTCAAGGAGCCCACAAAGCTCCAGCATTTAGTCCGTCCCTTTTTCTGTTCAAGCAGCCTTGATTCCCATGAATTTGTATGATGAATCAGCCACGATCCATCCCAAATGTCTCTCTCACCACTATGTGTTTTGTCTTTTTATGCTCTCTATTTCTTTCTAAGATTAACCTCTCGGTACTTTGTCTAGTTACCATCATGTCTTCTTCTTGTTGAGATCTCTGTTACCAGTGCCTTCTCTTCCTAGTCACATGCCAAGAGGATGCCAAATAACATCTCAAAGCCATGGGCTGTTGATTTCCTGTCAACTCAACTGGAGACCCAAGAGTAAACCCAGATCCAGGAATCTGACAAAAAGCCCAACTGTCAGAATCTATGGATATAAGTTTGGCTAGCTTTCTAGGTACAGGACCAATTACATTCAAAATTTGTAACTTGCAAACTCTAGGCGCCATGTTTTGAGATAAACATAATAAAACTTATGTAAGTGGTCCACTTGAAGGCTGAGACAGGAGGATATTGAATTTGAGGCCAGAGTGGGCTGCACAGCAAGACAAAACAAAACAAAGCAATATAAATGGCAGTGGAACAATTTTTTAAGGGGAAAGGAAGAAGAAATATATGACATTCTAAAACTGAGACTAATGTATTTATTGTATTTAAACATTAATTTTGGTGCTAGACTTCCTTGAAGCCACATGGAAAAGAACATAGTTTTTTGATTTTTGAAAAATAGAAGCTAAGTCTCTGATAAAGTTTTTGTTTTTCAGTAAGTACTCTTTCCAAACAGTCCCTCTGGACCCATTGCAGAGAGGCAGGATATGAAGAGACCCATGTGTTCAATATTAGACTTGGGGAGATGTTGATACAGCAGTTGCCAGCCATACTCATTGCCAACTGGTTATCATGGAGGAAGTGACGGTCTCATTTTCAACTCAACTAGATTTGAATCAACTGGGAGACACAGTTTTGTACATAGGTGAGGGTGTTTGTAGAGAGCGTTAACTGAGTTAGGAAGACCTCCCCTCCAGGTGGGTGGCATCATCTGAGCCGAGGTCTCAGATGGAGTAATGGAGAAAAGGAAGTGAGCTGAACATTCATCCCTCAGCTTCCTCACCGAGGATGGAGGGTGACAGCAGCTTCATGCTCCTGCCGCCATGCCTTCTCACACAGCGAGCATCAGACTGTCAGCCTAAATCAACCCTTTTTTTCCTAAGCTGCTTTTATCAGGGGTTTTATCACAACAGCAGGGAACTTAACTAATGCACACGAGGATGAACCGTTCAAGTTGACAATTCTGCGGGTGGGTATTACGACATAGTCCCGTGTCCCCTGAGTCTTGGTGGTTTGTTGTTTGTGGAAGGAGGTAATGCCTACCGACATTACCCTTTGTTCTGGTGTTTCGGATACTGAGCATTCCTCCTCCCTTCCTCCTCCCTATCTTTCCTCTCCCTCTTCACTCCATTTCCTCCTCCCTTCCTCCTCTTCTTCCCATTTCCCTTCCTGTTCCTTTGATATATATTTCAGGCTGCTCTGGAACTCACTACAAACCTCAGAATGACTTCAAACTACTGATGCTTCCGCTTTAGCTCCCAAGCGCTGGGATTACAGCAATGTGCCACCACGCCCAGCTGAAACCAAATGTTCTGGGAGCTGGGCATTGTATGGTCCTTTGCTTTTCCCATTTATAACAATAACCACCAAGTCTTCAGGAATCCCAAACCTTAACTCAGATATGCAAGTCTGACAGACAACCTCTTAACAGGGCTGGGAAGAATCAGAAACTGCTATTAAAGGTTTGGACCATTTAATAGCTTCTTTACTGCAGGACCAAGTGCATTTAAATGTATACTTCCTGGGCTGCATTATGTCCTGTATATTTTGAAGTATCAGAAGACATAAAACGAGTAAGGACAAGGCCCTATAATTAGATTCATGCACAAGTCTGTGAAAATTAAAAACAAACAGAACCCAAACCTCTAGTATAGAAAGTTCTGGGGGATCAGAGTCTGCCATTTTAAGTTTGGTAAATTAAAACCATAAAAATTTGAGCCAGGAGGGAGCAAAATTGGGTCCCATCTCCTGCCTCAAAAAAGCTGAATGACAATGGATTAGAGATTTGTAGGCAAGTCAGAGGAAATAAACATTCATTCATTCATTCATTCACAAAACTCTGCTCATACTTGGTGGACAAAATTCAGACATGCTGACTGCATCTTGGGGTCCAATGGCCTTGACCCAGTGAACTGTCAGGTAGTCAGGAAACTCTTTCATATGGTATTGGTATTTGAGCAGAGATCAAAGGATGAGTAAGGAAGGTGGGTGTGAATAGACCAGTTAGAGGGATTAGCATGGGCAGAACCACTGTGACAGAGAAAAAGGTGCTTTGAGGGAGCCAAAGAAATGTTAGGTGAGGAACATGGATTCATGGAGATGTTCAGTTTCTGCCTTGTCGAAGCAGCTCAGTGATGGCACCATTTACGGAACCTGGAGCCTCAGAGATACTGTCTGTATCTGAGAGAACCATGAGAGGCAGCATGCAAATTGGTGGCACTTTGGGTTGAACCCTCTGCTTTAACTCAAGGCTATGCTATCTAACACTGAGTCATACTGTAAATTGCTTTCTGAGGGGCCAAACACTGGGGTTTACAAAATATTGACATTTGATAACAAAAATAAGTGTTAGAACTTAATGTTCATTTCCCAGCATTAAGAGGAAGCCGTGAGCCGCATTCCCATGCTGACATGCTCAGCAGACCTTGCGTAGAGGAACTTGCCTGATGTGCAAAGCCCCGTGTAAGCACATCAGGGGAAAAGTACTGAGACTCCCTGGCTTGTGTTACAAAGGTACTTGGGCAACAGAGGCATGAGAGGAGGTCTGATGCATGCCTCACCAGACCAGACCCAAACCCACACCTCATGGCTGATGCAGATACCACCGAGAGAAAGAGCAGTCAGTCATCGAATGGCAAATATGGTGCAGAAATGAATTGACCGAGTAAATTAAAGGGGTGGAAGAATTAGCAGACATTTCCATACACATGAGTGTCTGTTTTGAAAGTAACCACAAGTGCCCTGAGCTAGGTTCAGAAGCAGAGCATCTCTTCCCTTCCTCTTATGACTTGCTCCTCCGGTGGTCTGGTTACTGGGAAGACAGCTCCTCCTCTCGCCTAGAGCATTCACCTGTGAGTCAGCCTTGGCAAAGAGTAGCAAAAGGAAGCAGAGGGGCAGGAATGTGTTCCCTTCTCTTGTGGGGACCTCAGCCAAGAAAACAGGAAGTAGTGTGTTTGTATTGCCCTGCACTTTCTTACCTATTACGTCTGTACAGAGCCCCAAGAGAAAAATGCAATTTGACGGTGCACTGATAACTACGTTCATGAATCATTGGTCCAAGAATGATAAAAATCCAAACAATGCTAGGGGAAGGGAGATGGGAGAGAGGCAGAACAAAACCAAACACAATCTCCATTGTGAACGGCTGACTACAATTACAGTTAACGTGAATGTCTAAGTGGAAAATTTTCACTACATTATGAAGAAATAATTCATGGTTTTAGAAGCTGAGCAACTGCTGTAAAGCTGTCAAATGAGTGTTTCAACGTCTCATTAAAATGTACTTTATTAAGGGTAAGTGTTGGTATAGGAAACATTTCGATTTAGCTGTCTAGACTCAGTTGAATTACAAAGCGACAGGGATAGGAGGGGTCAGGGGTCAGAGGCATATCAGTCATGTGGGCTGGGGTAGAATCAACAGCCTCACATGCTTTGGGGGGCGGGCTGGAGATGTACCTGTGAGTTCAGTAGCAGTTACTGGGCTCTTGATGGTCAAGTTTGGCTGACCTATCATGTTTGTTTCTCGGTATACATTGGCATCTGTATCAGAATAAGTATTCAAGGATGTAAGGGTGGGCCAGACGCCACCCCACCTCACTCCTGCCCTCCTGCATCTGTTTCTACACACACTGTTAGTTAAACACTCCTGAACAACATACTAGCAAGATCTGAAAAAGCTTACATTGCTTTTTCCTAAACTGTAAAGGGTTGCAACAATGCTGATTTCAAAAAATATAGATAGAAAGAGTTCATGGTTCCTGCCTACCCTTTCTTTGCTGGCTATTTATTCCCAGTGGAGAGAACAGAAATAGATCAGACTGGTACACCACCAGCTTTCTGTTCCTCCTTGATCTTCCTTCATTCATTGATTTATGTGTCCATCCATCCATCCATCCAGCATGATTAAGCAGTATCATGCTGATTTCTGTCTGCAGAACACGCCTGTCCAATTCAGAGAATTATGTGAAGCACACCTCCTCCTTACCCCAGCCCTCCTAGATATCCCTATCATGTCATTCCAGAGGTGGGAGCCTTTTTTTTTTGGTTGTCACTGCAGCAGCAAGGAACGATGTATACATGCAGGGTGAGGAGCTCAGTCCCCAGTGGACCATTTGGCTTGGCAAAGGCAACACCACGCTAGAAGTTGGGGAATGATGGCTTCCTGTAGCTGACACAGAATTTGAGGTTGGTGTACCACTTAAGGAAGTGTGCATTTTTCCTTGCCTGTTTGAAATAAATATTATTTTTCATGTTTATGTACAATTCCCATCGCTATTGTAGAGCAATAGGAAGGTGAGTCTTTAAAACACAGTTTGAATAAGCAGGAGAACTCTGAGCAACGACATGTGATCTTAGCCAAAAACCCAAGAAGTGATTTAAATTGAACAACACCCCACACAGAGTGGAGCGCAGAGCAGGGCGTACCTCTCGCTTGTGACCCGGATGCGCTCATCGCTGGACGACTGCTGCTCATCCTCCTTTTCCCGGAAGTGCTCCTGCACGCACTGCTCCTCAAACTCATGCAGTTTTTTCAGTTCCTCGTCGCTGAGGAACAGCTCTGTGTAGGGGAAGAAGTGTGGGGCACGTCAGGAACCACGCGAGAAGGATCGGTTTAGCTGCGCCATTGGGAATTTTATACTCTGACTTTGATTAAGCTTTAATCTACACCAGGGGCAGGTAACTCCTGATCACTTCAAGTCATCCTTAGCCCTCCTCCCTGCCCTTCCACTCCCCAAGACTGGAGCAAAAAGGGTCACATTTAAAACAGGCAGTGAATTGCAACTGTTTGGAGAGCAAAAAGGTTTCCCAGGGGAAAAAAAAACAAAAACAAAAAAAAAAAAAAACGTTTTGCACTTTATTGTACAAGCAGCCAAGCTTATGTAGGTACTTCTCTCACCCGTTTTAGATGGAATGTATTAATACATTTAAAGGGGTGTTGAAGCATATGGAAGTGTATATGGAAGAGAGATTTTTGAGAATTTCAGTCTCTGGCCGCCATGACTCGGCTTTTACCAATACTGATTCCAATATAAGTGAGCAAAGCTAGAATACACGAAAAGCAAGAAATATTCTAAAGCACTCAGCAGTTGAGTATTGTGTCTTTCACACACCTCAATATTTTGCTGGGGTGGCTATGGAAGTGTCTTTTAAAATAAAATTAGCCCACAAGCATGAAGAATCCCCAACGTACTCAACCCGCGATCCCGCTCCTCCTGGTCCCCTTCTCTCTTTTTTCTGCAGCGACCACTGAGACGCATAATGATGATGTAGATGTGGCTTAAGATGATCATTGGCGGGGGCAGGACCGGCCTGTCGTGAAATGTCATGATCAGTTGGTACCGCTGGAACTTCCACACTTGATTGGATATTGACTTGACTTCAAAGAAGGTATTGCTTTAAAAGGAAGACATTTTTACAGTTACTTTCTACTGTGATTTTGGGTCATAGGTTGCTTGGGTTTAAATGGAAATACATCATGAGATGGACCTGGTCCAACCTCTCTGAGGCTGATTCCTTGGTCACCTGATTGCCTGTCTTATGCACCAAGGTGGGTTATCTTTGCTCAAAGACACATAGTATGGCTGTTGACTTTCAGTGTACACTGTTTTCTTCCACACGGAAGTCTCCTCTGTATGCTAGGTCACTTACGTAAAGGTACTTTGACAAGTTAATACATTCGATTCAAGTCAAAGAATTTGTACTCTGTAGATGAGCTGCTCACGAATGACTGAGCTTATCTGACTGGAATGCACACTATTTTGGATGTGGGTAAGTGTGATCTTTGTCGAAGTTGGCTTCCAGTAGGAGCCAGTCAGCATGTGATGGCACTGTCTGCTAGCCCTGGGGCTTTAAGAAAGCCCACTATTGTCTAGAGACCCTGGCGGATTGCTTTCTCAAGCCCCAGCTGGAGGCCTTCTCTACAATGCCTTGACTTGTTATATGACATGACTTTAATTCTAGGGAGAATTTGTTTTCATATTTTTCAGTTTAGCAGATATTTGGTCTCCTCCTCCTCCTCCTCCTCTTCTTCTTCTTCCTCTTTTTTTTTTTTTTTTTTTTTTTTTTTGAGCCTGGGTCCTGTGTAGTCTCAGTTGGGTGTGAACCTGCTCTGTGGCTGAGGGTGAGTTTGAACACCTTGGTCACCTTGCTTCTATTTCCCAAATCCATCTTAGAATGTAAAATCTATCTTTCAACATGTATCCAGTATTGTCAACATCCTCAGTGGATAGCGAATGAATGGGCAGTTCTATAAAAAGCTGGCTCTAGACATTTAAGCCACCTTGCCTCCCTGCCTGATAAGATTTGATATTATGTATATAGAACAATCACAGCAGCATGTGGAGTTAGCAGTTTTGTGCTTCTCTGGCGGTAAATGAAAAGCACAGCTTCTTCAAGCCTTCTCTATCTTGGGAGATGTCTGCCTAAGAAAATATTTCCATTAGATTAAAATGTGCACTTCAGTGTTAAAACACTAGCTGAGATTAAATTGAAATGTATTTGCGTATGGATATTTGATTTATGACTATACCCAGACTGACTAAAGTTGGAAGGAAAAAAAAAGGGACTGCAAAAACCTTATCAATTTAAAAGCTTCGTTAAGGTTCTCTGAACATATATGCGGGTATCACCATAACTTTCTGGACCTGAATTAGGGATCTGTAGAGCAATGACCAAGGGCTGTGAGGCCCCTGTCACACTCTGTCATGGTACGTACTTGAAGACAGCAATCAGCAGGTTGACCAGCAGGATATTGGCCACCAGGAGATAACAGGCCATGAGGGCGGGTGTGAGCCAGGCACCAGGGATGCAGGGGGGGAGCCTCTTGCCTTCCTCATCATAGAGATTTTCACCACAAGGAGCTGAAAAATGGGAGGGGGCCTTTATATATGAAATACAAGGATGAATATCTATTATATTGTTTTAAATAGCCTATTTCTTTTGGAGTGATACATACATGATGTGTGTGCAATGCATATATATGTATCTATGTAGAGGCCAGTCTAAAAAGGTATTGGCCTGAGAAAACTGAAGATATGTTTTAAAATAGGAAAAGACAATCAGTGATCAGCTGAGAGAAAAAAGCTTATTTAATAAAACACTTCACAAAGCAAACCCACCGATTCCATATGAACTTACGGTTGATTTCCATGGCATAGACTAGACGATCATTGGATACGAGGAGTGTGTGTTGTTTTTTCAGTTGTCCCGGGAGGGGAGGAAAGAAAACAAGATGATGGTTGAGAGGATAAAACAAATTACCAACACTGGCACGGATTTGTTACTAAGAGATGCAAAGGCTGAGAGTGACACATTGATGCTGGATTTGTTACTAAGAGGTGCAAAGGCTCAAGCCTGAGAGTGACACATTGATGCTTGGAAGTACCTATAATTAGTTCTGCGAAGTGGAGTTCATGAGTATCTACATGGCCATATGTGTATAGGCCACAGCAGGAGCCAGAAGTTAAGCCCTGGAAAGACACAATGTTGCTGGCAGATGAGCCTTTTAACTTTTGAGCTGAACAATCAAGCACTCCCTGTATCCTACCGTGAAAAACTCATCAGCACAAATGGATACCAAGGGACAGTTAAGCAGCCAGATGAGGAACTAAAAACCTGCATTCAATGATGTTACTAGAAAAAAAGTATAGTCCTTTGTTTACCTCTTTGTCATCTGACATTAACCAGTATAATTAAGAACATGAGCAATAAAAATATTAGTCTATAGTCCAGAAACTTCTGTTTGCTTGCTTTAAATATACATTTAATTAAACTCATTTTTAGACAATTTCTCACATGTATACAATGTGTACCGACCACTTACATCCCCACCTTTCTATCTCCCCTGACAACCTCCCCTCCCCACCCCTGCAAATTTTTCTCTCTTATTTATGACTAGTCATTTGTGGCCCACTTAGATTAATCAGGATGACCTGTATGCCCATGAGTTTGGAACTACTGTTTGAAGTCTGGTGGGCTCAGTAGAGGATATTTAACAAAGGCAATGATTCCTCCCCCATTCCCAGAGACTATCAATAGCAATGGCCAATAGTTCAGAGGTAAAGGTTAGGGCCCTGTGAACCCTTCCCAGTTCCTTGACTTAATAATAGTCCTGGTCTGGTGTGGGCCCTGTATAGGTAACTAATAGTTGTTGGGAGTTAGTGAACGTAATAGCTGGGGTTATATCATGTGATGTCATAGCCAGCAGCTCAAGGGATGTGAGACTCAAAACTCCATGGAGTGGGTTTTAGAGAAAAACAGATGATACTTCAAAATCTACACTTCAGTCTATATTTCTTCGTAAAACCATCCAATGCCTGTGGCAGAATGAAAAATACTTTACTTCCAAATTAATGAGTGGTCCTCCATTAATTTGAAACTGATCGTCTGCCCTGGAAGCAGGGAAGAGAGTCTTACTATGAATTCTAGTCTTACGGTCTATCTGGTCTGCAAACACCTCTCCGTAGATCATCCAGTAGGGCATGTAGAAGATGTTTCGGGCCAGTTTCCAAGAAGGCTTCTCCTCTGGGTGCAAGATGGCTTGCCGAGCTACACCGAAACTCATCAGCACAACCAGCATAATGACCACAAAGTACAGCATGTCAATCATCTGCGTAGGGAGAACACGCGTCTTACAGTTTGACTCCGGGACCAAGTTCACAGTGGCTCACGCTACTGCGCTCTCCAAAGGTGTCACTTTAGTTATTGCGAAGAACGCTTCTTTCCCACCTTCCCTTCTCACCCACGGGCTCTTTATACCCTTCCTAAAGCATTCGTCTTATTTCAGAACCCTGCTGCCTTCATCTGCAGGGCATCCTCCTTGCTTCTCTTTTATTGCTGTCCACCACTCTAGTTCGGTTCTAGAATGCCTCTCACAGAAGGCTTTTGAATTACGTCTTTTATTAGTCTGTGTCTCTAGAATACCCAGCACTAAAGGCCACGTGTTAAAGGCTTCGTTTTCAGGTTGACACTATTGATCACCAGGATGGAGGTGAGACCTTTGAGAGGTATGGCTTTTGGTGAGGTCCTTAAGCCGTCAGGAGGACGGTTGGACTTGGTCACCTTCCTCTCTCTTTTCTCCTTGCCTTACTCTGTAAGCATGCTTGCTCCAACATGTACCCTTACACGAGGTAGTCCTTTGACGCACACCCAAAGCAGCAGGCTCAGCCAACCACGCCTGTGAGCTGTAATATACATTTTCTTTTATAAGTTGTATTTTATTATGGTGACAAAAAGCCAAATGACACACCCATACCCAGATGCTCTTCTGGTAATTATAACTGCAAACAGAGGAAGGGCTGGCCATGGTGGCTTACCGGCACTTGAAAGCAGAGGTCGGAGAGGGGGTTGGTTTGCGAATTTGAGGCCAGTTTGCTCTACATAATGATTGCCAGGCCAGCCAGGGCTAGTAAAGACCCTGTCTTACAAATGGCAAGGAAATAGAGGAAGGAAGGACTCATATCAGAAAACATGGGAGGTTTTAGGAGCATTAGCAAGAGAGAGTGCATCTTGGAAATAAGGATATGAAGAATTGTGAGGACACACATGAACGCCGAGTGCTCCAGATGCTAAACTGATATAAATCCCGTTTCCTCCCTTTTATGTAGTGCCATGGATTGAACCAAATGTGCTAGGCACTGAGCCACACTGCCAGTGCTGAACTACGATAACCCCCAATCCAAACGAAAACACTTTTCTATGTATATGGGTGCTTTGCCTACAAGTTTGTCTGCACCACATACATGCAGCGCCAGTGGAAGGTGTCAGATTACTTGGGACTGGAGTTACAGACAGTTGTGGGTCAAAATGTGGCTGCTTGGTTTCAAACAAACTCATAGTCTCTGGAAGAGTGGCCAGTGCCCTTAACCATTTAGCCATCTTGCTAGGTCCTGTAATCCTTAATTTTGAACACCTCTGTGTATAAGAATCGTCACTGGAATTAACTAAACCGTATGTCCTGTAGCTCAAATCCACTGGCTCTATTAAGCTAATAATCATTATTCTATTATCCCATTGGTCGATTGTTATGTAACTTGGAAGATTGCCTTTCTTCTGAACTAGTCCTAACCCAGTCCATTTTAGGAATCAGGAATAACTTGCTGATTTGTGAGCAGTCTCACATTCTGTGACCCGTTTTGAAATTAATGTCACCATGGATGTTTCTCATCCCAATCATCCAAAGAACTTAGTCACCCCAGGGTAGAGCACATGAGCCAAAGACTGTTGGGTTATAAGTAGGGGCCAACCTTAGGTCTCACTGTCCCTGACTACGGCCAAAGGCTAGGAAGTTATCAATCTGAATTTTATATGAGAGCTTTCTGAAATGGATGCTACTTCTTAAAACATGAAATCCAGATCCTAGTGTGAATTACTTCTGTGATGGTTCTAGCTTCCAAGATACAGAACATGTATATCGAGATACAAGAGTTGCTGCTGAACTATTCTTTAAATTTAAAGTTATTTTATTTTATGTGTATGTGTGCTTTGCTTGCATCTATTTCTGTGTAACATGAATATAGTGCACTCAGAAGCAAGAAGAGGGTATTGGATCCCCTGGTACTGGAATTACAGATGGTTGTTAGCCACCACGTGGGTGCTGGGAATCGAACCCAGGTCTTCAAGAAGAACAGCCAGTGTTCTTAATCACTCCCCAGCTTCCTGCTATTGAACTCTTACTGCATCTAAGAACTTAGGCTGTCTTATGACCTGGGACAACAAAGCAAATTCTTAGAAAAGTGAAGGATGTTTTCTTTTCTCTTATTATTGAAATATAATCACTACAGAATCAGAGCAAATTTGATAAATACAATTGATGATACTAAGTTTAAATATGACACGGAAGAAGGAAGATGCCATGTAAATATGACACGGAAGAAGGAAGATGCCATGTATCAGGTCCCCGGTACACAGTAAGAGAGAAATGTCTGTGTAAGGGCGTGTATAGGAAATGTGCAACTCATGCTCTCCTATTAGAGTTTATGAAGACGTCAGCATGCAGGGTAATTACATATGTTAAACAGCTGCAAAGGAAAGACAAAATGAACTCAAAGGAAGCCACACTCTAGCCTGGTATGGTGTCCTAATGCCAAGTTATCTGGTTACTCATAGGGAATTGTTACTAACCATCTTTCCAATCATCATCACATAGGGGCCAAGATACTTGTTGACACCAAAGATGTCTAACACTCGGATGTACCAGAGGATGATATCCACACAGTAGATGACCCGGCCATAGCCCATGTATGGCTGGTTCTGGAGGCGAAGGATGGCCCCAACCATGAACATGGAAATGGCCACAAGGTCTGTGATGTTCCAGTACTCCTGGAGCCACACTTTGATTTTCTGGCTGAGTTTGCCTGGTTCCGACATGAGGATCTGCAAGTAAACCCAGAAGAGCAATAAACTGAGAGGGTCCTATTAGAAACCTCATCTTCATTAGAATCTAGGAAAGATAAGTGTGCCTGGACAGTGCATGGCATCCAGGGCCATTGTGGCTGGAGAACTCTGCACATGACTTTTTCTGGCAGAGTGTATATCTAGAGGGGGGAAATTCCACAGAATCCTCTGTATTCTTAGATGCAGGGGTTTCACAGACTCAGGAAATGCCTTCCAAATTGTCTCCTTCTGGCTGTAATTACAACAGCTGCCTTTTGATTCCCTTTTTAATTATCTGGACCCATGCCTGTTGGCCCACATTCCAGAACTATAGAGAAGGACAAACTCGAGAGCGGGGACAAGTTCTCTCTTACCACAGAAGGATGACCCACCTGGCAGAGGATGACTGGATGGGACTGGGAAACATGGGCTTGCCAAAATTCCCTCTCAAGTTAGACATGAGAAGTCAGGGAAAGTTGTACCAGATTTTTCCCTCCTGTTTGAGGTATCCTTGTTCTGCATCACCAGTGACTAAAAGGACACTTCCACAGAGTAAAGGGGAAACTATTCAGCCAGCAGTATGCATAGTCATGCACATAAAATCATAGGCGGCCGTGCCAGAGTACGCCTTCAGCTTTGGAAATCATGGGTAGATCTCGGGATTCCAGGGCCAGTGGGGTGTTAGCTGCCTATCGACTAACACAGAAGGGCTCGCTGTCTCAGCAAGCCATGTGTGCTGGCCGACAGCTGCCCCATCTCCTGTAACTCTAGGCAGGATCCAGATCTTGACGGAGGAGAGCAAGTTGGCTCAGTGGGTAAAGCCACTTGCCATACAAGCCTGATGACCTGAGTCTGATTGCCTGGGACCCACATAAAGGTGGATACACAAAATTGGATTCCCAAAATTGTTTCCTAAGTCCTACATGTGCCCCTTCCCCTCTCTCTCTCTCTCTCTCTCTCTCTCTCTCTCTCTCTCTCTCTCTCTCACACACACACACACACACACACACACACACACACACACACACACGTCATACGTGTTATATAATTGTAAGCCAGACCCCTTGGCAAGTCCTGGATGTAACAGCACAGAAATCTAATGGCACCCAGCCAGAGAAGCAGTTGTAGTTGTGCAAGAGGGTGGTGTGTAGAGGGAATGCCCAGCATTCTTGACTGCTCACTTGTCATTTGACCGACGACATCAAACTTACTCCACTGGATGAAGTCAACAGTAATTACAAAGCAACAGTATTGCTTCTATGTCCGTCAGCAGTCGGTACTATGCGGTTTTCCACTTTAAGCTCCTATTCTGCCTGGATAAAAACTTGCTGTGAGTGAGTGAGTGTAGTTAAGTTCAGACTTGAGGGTGACAACAGAAAGACCCATCCTCGGTGGCGGTTCCTCAGCTTCCAGCAGAAACTGCCTCCTTGGCCTCCTTTTTTCTCTTTCTTTTCCCTGTGTCCCGTGTATGAGTG
This sequence comes from Rattus rattus, assembly GCF_011064425.1. NCBI lineage: Eukaryota > Metazoa > Chordata > Mammalia > Rodentia > Muridae > Rattus > Rattus rattus. Next base: position 136,176,943 of record NC_046155.1, read on the forward strand.
TGTCTGTTCTTTTCCAGCGCTTCCTTAGAAACTGGGCCCCTCTGCTTGCAGCACATGCTCTGGGCCCCGCCCAGGTTCCCTGGAGCCTCTCACCAGGTGGGCATGCCACCCATTTGCTGCAGGTGCCGCTGTGAGGCCCACACCTGCCCCGTTCTGGGAGGCCTGCCCTTGGGTTATTGGAGTCACCACTGTGCTTGGTGCCAAACAACTGATGTGGGTAAGAAACTCCTCTCCCTTCTTTCAGGTTTTCTCTCTCAGTGGGAGTGCTTCCTTCTGAAGCCACACCTCGTTCAGCTCCTTCTCCTCTGGCCCCTTCCCCTGCTTCCGTGCACCCCTTGAACAAGAGACCGACTGTGCAAGTGCACGATATGACCCGATGTCCTGAGTTACAGTCTGTATGCCAGGGCTGGGGAGGAGGATCTGAGGGGGAAGTGTCTCTTGGGCAAGCATGAGGCCCTGAGCTCAGACGTCTGGAACGAATGTAAAATCTGGACATGGTGGTGTGTGCCTATAACCCTAGCGCTGTGATGGGGACAGGAATGTCGCAGAGACAGAGGGGTCCAGAGGCTTTCTCAGCAGCCAGTCTAACAGTTTCAGGCTCGTTTAACAGACCCTGCTTCAAGCATAAAGGTGGAGAAAGGATCGAGTGAAGCCAATCTGCACCATCATGGGCAAGTCCACCCACATGGATGGGCGCATTCACACAGATGCGCACACGCACGCTCAAGCACACACGAAGGCGAGGGTCTGGATGCACACGCGAGGGATGGACACACACACACACACACACACACACACACACACACACCCCTTTTAAAAAGTTCTATCTCAGGTATCCCTCCAGTTTAACTCTCAGGTCGCAAAAGACAGCCAAAATCTGTGCCCACTTGAACCTGTTGGCTCAACTCAAGTGGCCGGCAGCATTTGGTACGTGCCCTCAAACTCATTTATGCACTCAAACCTAGTTTTATTTATTTTGCCTCGTGTTTTGAAAGAGAGGGGGGCGTACACATCCGAAACAAACAAATAGAATGACTCCGGAATGGCGATGCCTCACACAGGGAGGGAGGCTCACTAGGAGCCGTCGTCCTCATAAAACTCTGCGTTACTGGCATCTGAAATTGAACTCAGCAGTTAGTAGGGGGTCAGGGGTGAGACGAGCCTTTTCAATAATCACCTCTCGTATTTTCTCTAGCGCCAGGCTCACAATGTAGGAGATAACGATCCATTCTTGGGGTGAAGGCCAGCCGTCCATCCGCACCAGGATGACATAATTGAACAGCAGCAGGTAGCCCAAGTAGGAGATCTGGAGAAGGAGAAGATGGCGGGCATGTCTGGGGGATAGCGTTCATCTATGAAGGCTTCTTTCTTCCCATAGACCAACCTACTCAGAGGACACCCTCACTTCATGCTTGTCACTGGTGCCGAAACTGAGGTAGCTTGGGGTACAGTACAGGCTCTGACAGACCGATATGAAGTTGCAAGAATCATATTCTACCAGGAGCTTTTTGGGAGTTTGCTGCTGTCTATGACATTCTGAGAAAATGGCAAGGGTGAGTTAGCATTCCTGCCTCACCCAGCCTGCTCTTACATTCCCCCATTGTAGATGGACAACTGAGAAGTTAGAAGAGAGGCCATGTGGATGAATTCTCTGCAAAGGCCCGCAGTGCTGGCCTAAGATCCCTCCCCACCCCCACCTCCCCCATTTCCAGTGTTAGGTCTGTGATATTCTGTGGCCACAACCAATTATCTTTTGACAAGGAAAGGGATAGAATTGGGGTGGGGGACGAGTTGAGGCCCATGGAGGGAGGTTCTTTGCAGCTGGCTCTTCAAAATGGCATTGTGCCCAAAATACCATGCCCCTAGGCACAACTCTGGGACTGCTCCAATCTGTTCTTGTGTCCTGTCCTGCTCTTGTAACCAGTGAGCCTCATTCTCAAAGGACTATAGACCTAAGCCTGGAAAATGACCTGCTGGTTCCAAGCACATCTGTTGGTGAGGGCTTTAGAGAAGATAGTCTTCGTTAACTCTGAGTGTGTTTATGACCTGGGTTCACCCTTGCTGTTGTTTCTATTGGAAATGCTCCCATTGGCCCATGTGTTAAACACTTTGCTCCCAGCCTCTGGTGCAGCCCTAAGAGCTGGGGCCCAGAAGGAGCTCAGGGGGGGGTGGGCCTTCTGAGGGAATATTGGGACTCTAGAGCACCTTCTCTTTACTTTCCTTTGTTCCACAGCTGTGGGAAGTGTGGTTCTCCTCGGCCACAGACTCCCAGGTACAGTGTGCTACCTTACCCCTGGTCCAAGAACACCAGGACCAAAGGACAGATACCGAAACATCAGTACCATGAGCTGAAAGAACCCTGTTCTCTTTATAGGTCGGTCAGTTTTGGTGTGTATTACAGTGCCAAAGCTGACACAAGCTATGTTCTTTGAATATCCAGGTGAATTTAGTGGGAAAAGGGAATCTGTGAGTCTGTTATTTAATTCATTAGTCATTTTTGTTTAAAAACACTTTCTTACATTTATTTTAAAAAATCTTTGTGTGTGGGTATTTTGCCCACATGTATGTCTAAGTACCATGTGCCTGGAATCTGTGGATGCCAGAAGAGGGCATTGAATGCCCAGGAACTGCAGTTACAGACAGTTGTGAGTCACCATGTGGTTCTGGGAATTGAACCCAGGACCCCTGGAAGAGCAAACAGTGCTCTAAACTGCTGAGCCATCTCTCCAGCCCCACACTTTGTTTATCTTAAAACCAAATACAACTTCCCTAAGTATTAATTACTAACAGCATTTAAAAATCCTTTCTGTTAAGCAGATAGAATGTGGCTATTTTGCTTCATGAAGTCATGGGGGCCTCAGATGGCCAATATTCTTACATACCTAAAATATGTATGACAATATATTAGGATCTAATTTTAAAGCCCTCGACTGGTCCTAGTTTTGTTTTTAGCTTAATGAACTTTTGGACACCTTTTGAAATTTGTCTCGACTCCATTGTAGCTCTCAGTACTCCCCACATGAGCAAGGGCAATCGTCAGGGAGGGCCTTACTGTGTAAAACCAGAACTTGACAATGGGCGCATTATAGAATTCACAGATCTTTGTTCCAATGGGAATGCTCCTCTGCTTTTTGTGCTCATTCTCCTCATCCCCCTTTCTCGAGCCAGCATCTGCATTTGCATCCTGGAAAACAGCATAGTATATGGCAGGCAGTCTGCAGGTGTGAATAGGCCATCTCCAACACCTGGCAGGTGGTCTGCAGGTGTGAATAGGCCATCTCCAACACCTAGCAGGCAGTCTGCATGTGTGAATAGGCCATCTCCAACACCTGGCAGGCAGTCTGCATGTGTGAGTAGGCCATCTCTAACACCTGGCAGGCAGTCTGCATGTGTGAGTAGGCCATCTCTAACACCTGGCAGGCAGTCTGCATGTGTGAGTAGGCCATCTCTAACACCTGGCAGGTGGTCTGCAGGTGTGAATAGGCCATCTCCAACACCTAGCAGGCAGTCTGCAGGTGTGAATAGGCCATCTCTAACACCTGGCAGGTGGTCTGCAGGTGGGCCTTTCCAGCACAAAGTAGCCTTAACAAGAGAAAATTCTCCAAGTGTCCCAGTAGCAAGCTTTCTAAATCCATGGTAAAACAAATCCTAACACTGAAAATGAGAGCCACGTGACCCCCTTGGGTGCCACTGACCACATTCTCTTCTTCCTTTTCTTTGCCATCTTCGTTCTCCTTGGATGTTTGATAGGAGAAGTCATCATATGTACGGAATTCCAAAAACAAGATGGTGGGCGGGATAAGGATCCCCATGATGACCTGCGACAGGAGGAACAAACCAAGTTTTAAGCTGTGGTGATTCTAGGAAAATCTAGTCTCTGCCAGTTACTTTTTTGTGTGCTGTGACAAGATACCTAAGAAATCTCGTTCTGGGAGGAAAGACTTGTTTTAACTCATCATAGTAGGGAGGGGAGAGGAGGGCAAAGCAGCCCACATCCTGGCAGGGGAGGGCATCCCCACCCCAGTGAGCCTGTACTGTGGGCTTTCTCTTTCTCCTTTTATTTCACCCACTGGTAGCCTGCATGCTGGTGGAATCCACATTTTGGTCAGGTCTCTTGAGTTAATCCTTCCTGGATATGCACTCATAGTGGACCCAGAGGATACTCTACTGATTCACCAACTGTTGATACCAAACCCATGGATACTTATGGTCATCAAGTGATACAGTATTTGCATATCACGTGTACACATCCTTTCACATGCTTTGAATCATGTCTAGATAGCGGCTAACTCAATGCAATGTAAATGCTGGGTTAAAAGCTGTCATACTGTGTTGCTTAGGGGATTAAAGAGGGGAGAATTACTTATACTCTATCAGTTCAGATGTATATACAGTGTTTTCTTTTATTACATACACATCACCCATCTAGCGCGTGCATATTACATGCTACAGTGAATTTGTAGAAATCAGAGTACAACTTTGGAGAGTTGGTTCTGTCCTTCAACCTTGTGGCTCTCGGGGATGGAGCTCAGGCCGACCGGTTTGGCCTCAGGCACCTTTACCCACTAAGCCAGTTTGGAAGCCTCTGAAGAGGTTTTTGGTGTGTGCTTGGTTGATATCAAGAACATGAAATCCTCGGAGCTGGAGGGCTGAGTATACAGTGAAATGTGTAAAATTAGACTGTCCACACTTGTCAGTTGCATAGGAGCCTGGACTGTGCCAATGATCCATGACTTTGTGTGCTGAGTACTTTGGTAGAATCATGAGAAATTTGAAAAGCATCCACTGAGTTTTTGTTGTTGTTGTTCAAAAGAGAAACAACAAGCAGTAATGTGGGTAATCAAGGCTCTAAAAGGCTACAATCTAACACTGAATCTCCATGCAGGTAAGTTGGGGAAGAGGCTTAGCTAGAGTACTTGCCTGCATGGACGCATCCCTGCAGTAGATCCCAACACCACAAAACCTAACTACCCAAATAAAGCAAGTACACGACTAAACTAAAATCTAATAGCGCCCTTGTTTTATATAAAAGTACTTGAGTGTGATGAGGATCTGAGTACTTAGAGCTGGGAGGCTCATGAGACTCAGCCCAGAAGATGAAAGGACACTCAGCGCTCCCCGCTGTTTTATCAGGTGCTTCTCTATGCTCCACTGATGGCTAAGACGACTCCAACTTTAAGCCTAACCAAACCTGAACCTTAACTTTGTGTGTGTGGCTTTAATTTCACCCGGAAATTTCAGTTCCCCATCTGTTTTCCTGTTAAGGACCGTCAACATTTCGGCAGTGTTTGCTTCCCTGAATCTGCATCCCTGACACTTGCGGACTTCTTAGCTGTTCATTCAATCTATCTGTTAGTTGTTTCCCCACCCTCACCCCTGCCCCGTGTGTATGCATGTGCACATGTATGTTGTATATGAGCTCATGCGGAAGCCAGAGGACCTCAGGTGTCATTTCATGGGAATGGCTACTTGGTTTTGTTTTTTTGATACAGGATTTTTCCCAGCCCCCCACCGGTTAAAATCTGCTGCAAACTCCAGGGGCCGGTCTGTGATGTCTCCCTGCACTGAGACTACACGCCTGACATTGTTTTAAATTATGCATTCTGGAGAATCAAACTTAAGCCCGCAAACTTGAATGACTGAAGCATCCTCATCCCCATCCTGTTCTTCCTGAATACAACCTTCTCAGGTCCAATCAAGTCTCTGCTTATTCAGTCTCCATACCTCTCACTCAGTTGCATAAATTTGGCATGGGGAAGGGGCTGACGGGTGTTGTAAACCACAGGAACTTACTCATTCTATTAATATTTTGAGATACGTATGTTGAAAGCAATGTTTCAGTGTTTGTCTAGTTTGTTTTATATTTAATTTTGAAGTACTTAGGCTTAAACCTAGGGCATCCTGCACCCAGGCAAGGGCTCTGCGGCCGAGCAGTCTATAGTCCTGTCTTTGCTTTTGATTCACCCACAGCCCATTAAGTTGTACTAGCTGACTCAAACTCACTCTTCAGCTCAGGCAACTCTTAAATTTGCAACTTTCTTGCCTCAGTCTCCAACGAAGCCAGGATCACAGGTGAGCCCCACTAGTCCGGGCCTGGCTCTGTGCCTGTTTTTAGACAATCTGCTTTCCTTGTGCATTTGCCTTGTTATTCTGTTGCCATGTCAGGATTGAACGCAGGGCCTCAGGCAAGCTAGGCAAGTGTTACACCGCTGAACTGCATCCCTGGCTCTCCTCATGTGTTTTAAACAGCTGGATCAGGTTTTTAAAAAGTTTCCAGGTTCTAAATGTTTCTCCAATCAAAACTATAAAGACAAAGGCCTTGTTTCTCTGGGGCCTTCTAGGCTTCGGTGCTGCCAATGACTCGTGATGCTGACCCAGCATTCCTCTCGTCACACTTGACCTGTTTTCTTTAACTCCTTTTTGATCTTGCCATTCTGAAGACAAACAAACTATATTTGTTAATATCCAAGGCCACACACAGCATCAATCTAGAAAATTTGTGCATTGTGTAGAATTGGATAGCTAGGCAGAGCGTCTGTATTTCTAAGAGGTGGACTCTCTTCTGCTAGTCACTGTGCCATACAGGACAAGTGCCTTTTTAATACTCCAAACTCTAACCTAACACAGATAAGTGGGAAGTCACCCAACTTAATGTAACGAGCCATAGTCAAAATGCAGGCACCCTAGAAATAGCAAATTAAATGAATCTTTAGACTGTGCAATAAAGTGAACACGAAACACTTAATTTTGCATTTGGACTTGAATACCATTTGCAAGATAGCTTATTAGGTCTGTGCAAAAATTCCAAACCTAAAAGGAAACTGGAAACGCTTTTGGCCCCAGACATTCCAGATAAGTGATACGGACCCTGCTGTGTGAAGACTCTATTCTCATTGAGATCCCACTGAACCACCATAGTATAACCACTGGATAGTCGGATTTTCAAAAACTTTTCTCAAGATAAATCTAGGAGTTTGTTAACAGTAATTTTTCTCCCAATTTATCATCTTCAAACATTTTCACTGCTTCATATTCTCTCCCAAGCCATGTGTAAGGGAGATATTGTTGGCTAAAATACTGTAGAAACAGAGGTCAGATCTGTACTTTGATTTTTTTAAGATTAATTTATGCACATGGGTGTTTCGTTTGCACGTATGTCTGTGCACCATGTGCGCACAGTTCCTGGGAAGGCCAGAAGAGAGCATTGGATCTCCTGGAACTGCAGTTACAGACATTTGTTAACCGTTGTGGTGCTGGGAATGGAACCTGGATCCTCTTCAAGGGTGGTTTTAACCATCGAGCCATTGAGCCATCGAGCCATCGAGCCAGTCCCCAGATCTGTGCTTTAATTGTAAGTTGGTGACCTGTCTGGAGAGTGTGATCAGCATGACAGGCTTCGGCTGAAAAAACAGGCTATACCAAGAGCACTGTAAGGCAGGCATGCTGGCTATACTGAGACTGGAGTATCTGACCACGTCAGCTCAGCTCCTGTCCCACACTGAGCAGCTCAGACTTTGGGCAACTTAATCTCCAAGCTTTGAGTTCCTCATCTGTAAAGCTAGAACTACTGTAGTGTCTCCTTCGTGGGGTTACTTGGGGGAATATAGTGACTTCCTTATCCACCCTAACCACCAGTGGATGCGGAAACAGTGCTGGGGTGCTTCCTCAGTGTTGTTTACATGTCCTGTAGCATCGCCACCTAGTGGCAGAGCTAATGTGCCATACATTTTACATCGCGGTGTCTCCTGGGGGTCTCTCCTCTTTAAGACTGTTAGTAAGGAACTTGGGGGTTACTTAAATGCAAGCACTGGAGTGTTGTGATAGTTTATCTGGTAACCAAGATATGTGCTAGACGACTGTGGGTAGGAGCAGAACACATTGCAGATATACTGGGCAAGCGGATGATGTACGTTGTGGATGGGACAGAGTGTGATCGTATGAGACTTCACTGTGCTGCTCAGAATGCAACTCAAGCAAGGGGCAGAGTCTTCATCTAATTTACCACAGGCCCTTGACCGCCCCGCAAACAAGCAGAGGAACCTCATGAACTCTTGACTTTTTTATTTAACACTTTCAGTCTGTGGGTGATGGGGTAACTGAAATGGAGGAACTGTAGGACCACTGTAAATGGGATAAGCCGCAGGTACAAAGCTCGGCCCAGTGTCCCCCATCCCTGTGATCCCTGATGGCCACAGCACACCCACCTTCAGGCCAGGGTTCTTCCTCATGCGAAGCCTTCCCATCCACATGTCTGTCAGCAGCATCTGGCTGCAGGTGTGAGCGATGAAGTCCCTGTGCTTGGCCGCCACGGCCAGCTTAAGGCAGGTCGAGTTGCTCCAGTTCTTGAGCTCATAGGTCAGAAGTTTCATGGCCACCTGCTCATCGTGCTTGTAAGACTGGTCTAACAGCTCCACAGCGAGCTGGCCAAAATCCCTGGAGGGAAGACGACGTCGGCGGTGACGAAACCATGGAGGTTATGAGTTTGTACGTATTTAAATATATGTGCCACAAGACACAGAACGCAGGACTGAAAGTGGCTTTGAGGGCCACTGTACATTCTCAAGACCTGCCACCAGAGGAGGGGGCAGCAAGTAGCAGGCTCCATGATTGGTCTGGAAGGGGATTGGTTGCTCTTCCTGCAACAGAGCTTTAGGTGAACCTAGCTATGTCCCTCAGACCTCAAGGAGACGAAGCCCATTTCCTTGGGCTGTACATACAACAGTGAGGCAGATGGAAAAGGCAGGATCTATGGGGTTGCGAGTGGTAACCAATGGCTGCTTCTGGAACCCCAAGGAGTAGGGCATGTGAAGCACCAGGATGACCTGTGGTTAGGTTCTGATTGTAAAGGTGGGTGTTGGCCATGCCCATGTGTTTGATATAAGCCAAACATTTTAGCCATGTGCTTTTCTTGTGTTGTATAAGACTTCAACAAAGCCTTGATGACAAGATAACCCAACGTTCTCTGTGCAATGAGACAGAGTGTAGTTGTCATAGGGCCCAGAGCAAGAGATCCGATTGCTCATGGCAGAGTGTGGGGCAAGTGTCACCAGACAAACACTGGGAAGATTGAAGGGATTCAGAAACCCTAGTATTCTCATATCTGAGACGGGTAGATGTTTTACCCACTCCTGACCCAGTTCCCTCCTGGAGCATGTGACCATGGCACCCTGCATTAGAATTGTGACCCCTAGTCTTGTAGCTTAGAGCACAGAGTTCTCTGTGTTAATGAAGTGTCTAGATGGGCCACCCCAAGGATTTAGCCAATAAGCTTCCCTTCTCAGACATTGCTTTTTGTAAAAGGTATTTAATCTCTGGTCCACCATGAGTAAGGTGTTTCCACAGCAAATAATGAATAAACAGTATGGGCAAACAAGGGCTGTCTGTCCCGTCAAGAACTGCTGTTGGGGGAATCCTTCACCACATAGAGCCTTGACACCTATGTCTCTCCCACAGAAGGTCCCTCCATGCTCCAGGACACTCACAGCTAAGCTGATCTGGAGTCATCCATCCCTCCCACCCCACCTCCACCCCCACTCGCACCCCCACCCCTGCCCACCTCAGGTTGGTCATTGCAGGCCCATGGCAGCCCCAGTTCCAGACTCCATGAGGTTTCCAACAACAACTGGACTCCTGGAGTTTGGGAACCCCTGTCTCCTCGGCCTCAGCCTGCTTCATTGCTCACCCAGCCTGAGGCCCCCATCTGAGGCTAAGTTCATAGCCTAATGCCACCCGTTTTGTCTGCCAAAGCAGAGTTTACGCAGCCCAGTGGCAAGACAGAACTGGGAACCGCAGCAGGGAAAGTGTAGGAGTCAGGGGCACAGGGAAAGTGACACAGATGAATTTTGAACGAAGTTTGTTATTTTTCTCCTCATGACCCTGTTTCCAATATTTAATGACAGCTATATCCATTTCTAGCTCCTTTGCCCTTTATTTTTGTCATGGGATGTGGTTGAAATATGGCCACATAGTTATCATTCTCCTCTCTGGCTTTGCCTCTCCATGTCTACGAGATTTTGTAACAGTTATGAAGACGGAGATGAGGGAGGGAGAGTGGCCATGCTTGTCCCTTGAAGCTTCTGCAGTGTACAGCATTTTCCGGTCCTGATCCTAAGCTGAAGGGAGGACTACATCTGGAAAAGCAAGGCAGATGAACATATCTCTGTTCTTAAATGCATTGGGTTCTGGAGTTAGAGGGATGGCTTAGTGACTAAGAGCATTCGTCTCTCTTGCAGAGGACCCATGCTCAGTTCCCACCATCCACATGGCGGCTCACAACTACTTGTAACTCCAGTTTTAGGGGATCAGAACATCCTCTCCTGACCTCCTCAGGCACCATGCATGCATGCACATGGTAGAGAGAGAGAGAGAGAGAGAGAGAGAGAGAGAGAGAGAGAGAGAGAGAGAGGCGCAAAATAGTCATAAAATAAAGTAAAATAAACCCAAGAGAAAAGCATTTAAAGCCTTGGGTTCCAATCCTTAGAAACCAGCAAATCATTTGGAAATTACAGACACTTGAGCACAAGCAGAAGGAATTCAAACTGAGCTGTGAGATGCTGGCACAGCTGCCCGGCTCAGCTGCCTCGAGCACATGTGCCTGTAAAGTCATTTCTGGACTCCAGATTTCCAGTCTGTCAAGTGACAAGCCTGCAAAGAGCTGGGAGAGCTGTTGTCTCTCCCAACAACAGACAATCCCCTGAACAAGCTGGAAGTCAGCATCCCTTCTTCAGTCCATCACAGGAAAGACTGCTGTCCCCAGACTGCAGGGGCAATGGGCAGACTCAGAACCATTGCTCACTGTAGCAGACAGGTCTGCAGAATCAGGGTGGGCTTAGGAAACGAGCTATAACCCATGAATTGCTGAGCGTTTGCTGTGACCAAGTCGAAATGTGATCAAGTCCTGGGACCCACCCGGCCAGGTTGTGACAGCTAACGTAAAACTTCTCCTCTGGTAGGGGAAAAGGAAATCTGGCATTGAACTCTGTTCAGTACTCTGCTCTCCTTAGCTAGGCCTGCTCTCAGGAGAAACTAGTTAAACAGCACCATGCTGGGGCATAAGAGCCTAATCTACACGAAGAGAAAAAGCCAATACTACCCCCCTTTCTAAAATCCAGAAGTCCTCCTGACATCCAGCACCCAGTTTATATGCAGCAGTCGTGAATGTTTCTTTGATCATATGCATAAGAAGGCAGCAGACTAAAACAGTAACAACTCAGAAAAAAGCCAAAGGGGCAGCAGTGAAAACACTGACAGACCTGATGGGCAAAGCCGTTTATGAGTAAGCCTCAACCACGTGGTCCTTCCATGAGAAGTGCAGCGGTCATGCCTTCAGGGTGGAGAACGCCAGACAGTAGTCAGCCTTGTCCTCAGATTCCCTCAAGATACTCACTTGGAATTGTTGTCCAGATCCTGGGAGATGTCATCCACCAGCTCGCTCTCAGAGGACTCGTGGGCCATGGCCTTGTAGAGCTTACAGGCCACCAAGGCCTTTGCCATGCACTCCTCCCCACGCTGCCACAGGAAGACCGCCATCTTCTGGCGCTTCATGAGCACAGCCCATACCATGAGCTCGTGGAACGGATACTGGAACCGACTCACAGCGGGGTCGTCCACATCTATGTCAATCTCTTCCTCTTTCTTCTTCTTCTTTTTCTTCTTCCCCTTGGCTGGGGGCTCATCATCCTGAGGGGAGAGAAACACACTTAAAAAAAAAAAAGGTCCCTCCTAATGGACAACAAATGGTTCCAGAGCTAAAAGAGGGGAAGACTTCCGTGTCAGAAGCAGCTAAGAGACTTGGTAAGCCAGGCTCTGGTCGTCACTCTGCACACTGACTCCTTTGAGAAAGCCCGTATTTTTTTATGAAAAGCAAAGCATTTAAAACAAAGTGAACTGAAAAGGAATGTTGCTATTTGAATAACTTATCCCACTGGGTGAGCAGCTTCTTTTTTTTTTTTCCTAGAGGGCTTTAACAGAGGAGACAAAACAAACACCCCCTAAAACTTCCCATAAACCAAATACAGATAGCACAACAGGAATGGTGAAGTCGCTGTTTGTCTCTTCAAGGACAATATTCCAACACAGCAGAACATCTGTACTTGCTTGCAAGATGTAGCTGAACTAGAAACTGATAGAAACAGTGTTAAGTGGAGCCTGGTGGTCACAGGACTTTAATACCAACTCACCTGGATACCAAGGTAGGGAGGTCAGCAAGTTCAAGACCAGCCTAGGCTACGGAGTGAGTCAACAGCAAATCTGGGCAACTGAGTGAGATTCTGCCTCAAAACAAAAGTAACACGGTTGCTCTGCAGCATGAGGAACTGAGTCTGTGTCCCTACACTGTGCAGCCAGCCAGCTGAAGCAGCATGCACTGGTAACCCCAGCACAGGGAGACAGAAACAAGAGGATTCCTGGGCTCCGGTGGCTAAGCCAGTGTAGACAATCAGTGAGGTCTGGGTTCAGTGAAAGACTGTGTCTCAAAAAATAAGATGGAGGGGAAGAGAAGGGGTGGGGATGTATGTGCATTATTTTAAAACTCTGGAGATAGGAAAAGTGGCCCAGAAGGTGTCTGCTGCCAAGCCTAAGGATCAGAGTTCAACTCCCAGGACCTACCTGATGGAAGGAGAGAACTAACTTCTACTGGTGTGTCGCTCTCTCTCTCTCTCTCTCTCTCTCTCTCTCTCTCTCTCTCTCTCTCTCTCTCCCTCTCTCCCTCTCTCCGTCTCTGTGTGTATGCGACACACACACAAACACACACAAATAAAATGTAATTAAAAAGACAACTCAGAATAAGCATTGCACGTCACGGAGGCTCTTGGACAGGCAAAAGCCTGAATGTTATGTAAAAGCTTGTAAAAGTGAACTTGAGAGTCTAGATGAAATAACTTTGAGGAAAACAAAAATTTCCAAGTTCAACTCTGTTAAGACAGGAAACCTGAATGAATTTGTATTCCCAGTGTCTGTCATCAGGAAATGAAAAATAAACCAAAAGCAGGACTGGGAGCAGAGTATTACATTGAGGGAAGAAACGGGGCGGGATATGGGAGGAGTTGGAGGGAAGTTAATGATTAATGAGGGTGGATTTGGTTGATTAAAACACTTATGCATGTATGAGATTCTCAGTAGAAAAGAAAAAAATTTAAATATGATAATATTGGGCTGAGGAGATTGCTCAGTGAATAAAGTGCTTGTCTCTGAAGTATGAGGACTGAGTTCAGATCCCTAGAACTCATGTAAAAGCTGGGTGGCTGTCATAGCAGCCTGTAATTAGGGCTTGGAAAGCAGAGACAGGAGATTTCCCCAAGCCAAGCTGCTTAGGTAGAGTAGTTGTAATCAAGATTCAGGTTCAGTGAAAGCTCCTGACTCAGTAACTACAGTGGAGAGCAACCGAGGAAAACGTGATGACAACCTCGGACCGGCACACACCCACACGCATAGGAAACATAGGACACACACACACACACACACACACACACACACACACACATATACAGGAAAACACAGGTCACACACACACACATACACACACAGGAAAACACAGGCCACACACATATACATACACACACATACACACACAGACACACATACACACACATACACACACACACACACACACACACACACACACACACACACACACACACACACACACACACACACACACACACACACAAACACACACACACACACACACACACACACACAAACACACACACACATACACACACACACACACACACAAACACAAACAGCACAGGCCACACACACATATAGGAAAACACAGGACACACACAGGAAAACACAGGACACACACAGGAAAACACAGGTTACACACACACACATACACACACACAGGAAAACACAGGACACACACACAAACACACACACATGTGCACATGCACAAAGCAGTTAAATTTTGTAAAGGTATATGGGCTTTTTTATGATTTAGCCAACTCATCTAAGATTTTGGTGAATTGTACAAAATATTTATTCATGGAAAACATTACTCAATTTTGTGTTACTATAAATCTAAAGGCTTCCATTATAAATCTAATGACACAGGTACAATAAATAAACACCACAAACATGTTCTACTTACTTCCATTCCCAGGAGTTTAAGTGCTTTCGGCTGCATAATGAAGAAGCAGGAAAAGAAATGTTTAAATATTTTGCATCTCAATTAATAAGAATATCCAGGTGGATCAACGCTTTTATATGAAAACTGCTTCTGTCCACAGAAGTCAGTTGGGGAGGACAGACAGACACACAGCCTTCCTTGTAAGTAGAACCAAAGGAGGGTTGCAGTACAAACAGGCTGGAGCAAGAAGAAGCATTGTGGCGGTCACTTTGACTTTGGTGGAGGAATAAGGTCTATTGATGTAGGGTGGGGATGGCTCGCTGCAGCTGCCTAGGATGACTGGGATGTACAATGAGGTAGGCTGTGATTGAACAACAGGGAGCTCCGGACATCTGTGGGCAAAGGATGCTTCTTCTTGTGCCTTGATTTGGAAGACAATAGGAGCTCCAGTGATCAGTGGGAGAGCAGGTTGAGAGAGCAGAGACTTGGGGACCAGAGGGAAGGCTATTGTGGGAAGGAAGGGAGGGCAGACATGCTTGACAGGTTGCACTGCCCGGCCCAGTCTTAAGAGGCGATGTGAATGGCTGCATGTGGAAGCTAGGAGGCCCGGCCTTGGGTGTCAGGGCAGACGCAGGGTGGTGTACTTTGGGACAGGTGAGGTGAAGAGTTGCATTCTGCACAGGTGGGCTTGTGGGGGTGCACATCAAGGAACCACATGTCACTCTGGGACACACAGGATACTGCATGTCTGCTGAGCTCTACCCTCTTAGGGCCAAACAAGTTGTTGTAGAGAGTCCGGAAGCTTTTCCGAGTGTAGTTGCAGCGGTAGGCACCTCCCATGAGGTACTCCAGCACCAGTCCTATATCGATGAGGCTGATGTGGTAGTCAGGTGGAAGGTTGCTCTGTACGAAAAGGAGTTCACAGTGAGGACATCATCCCAGGAGCAACTGGCTGTTACTATAACAACAGTGTTCATTCTGTTACCATATGATGTACCAGAACGATAGGTTAAATCATATCCCAGAAACTGGCTTCCGTTGAGAATAAAGAGTTAGGCAGCCAACTATTATAGAGTCTATGGTACACCCATGGCCAGACAGAGTGGTCTGTAGCTGTATATGGTAGTGGAGGGAGTAGTGCCACAAACTATCAGCAGATGTGTTTGGATGACACATACACTTGATCAGCCCTTGCAGACGAAGGACTAGCCTCAGGGAGGGGCCAAGTTTCATGGAGGAAGTAGTGAGTCTCATGGAAAACTGTAGGAGGCCAGAGTATTTCTTAGGACTGGAGCCTCACCAGTGAAAGCTTTAAATGGTGCCGGGGTTCGGAAGTCACCTCGCAAACCATACAAACACCAGTCTCAGACAGAGATAGCTTATTGAGCACACACCCCACGATTGGCTGACCAATCAGCATCACAAGCCCAGACTCAGAAGCTGGTTGTGATGTTGAGTCAAGATCCTAAAGTGCTTTTGGAGCCTAAGATCCACAAACATTGGTAGAAATGATTCCACCAATCAAGGTTTAGGGATAGGGGATTTCCCCAAGAGCATGTCATTGCTGTACGCTTATCCTGCTCCCATTGGTTGGGGTATTCTTCTGTGGCAGGGGACTTGCCAACCAGAATGTCAGTTACCCACATATATGTCTCTGCCAGATAGGTCAGTTCCCAAGGAGGTCTTGGGAACTTAAACTTAACTCGACCCTTACTCAAAATGGAAGTCTTATTTCAAGTAGTTTCTTATATTGTACAGGTGCCTCTCTTATGTTGAAGTTCATCCCAAGGGTAGCATATAAAAACAAATACCATAAAGGCTCATATACTGGTACAGGAAGAGTTGCTGATGGTTGGTTCAGGTCCAAGCTTATTATGGGTAACACTACAAAGCAGTTCTACTGACTTCTATGATGATTGGTTTCCAAAGGCACAGAACATAACAGAATATGTAATCAATTTGGGCATGAGAAAGTTTCCTAATAACCGCAATAACAACATACGAGAAAGTTTCCTTATAATATTAGTAACAACACCAAGTGGCAGGCTAGCCAGGTAACAGTTACCTAGGCCTTAACATTTGACCTAGGCCTTGTCATTCCATCTAGGTCTTAATATTTTACCTAGGTCTTAACAAATGGTATTCAGTGACTCTGGTGACACTGAACCTTCAGTAAAACACAAGCAGCAGCTGTCTGGCATGGCTAGGAGCATAAAAGGACTGAATCTAATCAACGTGGAAGAGGGTTTGCCGGGACACAGTCCCAATGGTGCGTCCCACATTGTACCATTCCTCTGTAACCCAGATTGGCTCATACATCATGTCATTGGTTTTGTAAGAACTGAAATGATGTTAGCACCCTAGGATCCATTGAAGCAGACTTTTTACACTGGCTGAATTTTTGCTCATAAAATATGTATTTCTTCTGCTCTGATTATATGGTCATTATATGGTCATTATATTGACCATGTTGGATACTTCTTACTAATAGGACCTTTTTTTCCCCAGCATTGTGGATTGAGCTCAGGGTTTCATACATGATAGGTCTGTACTCTACCAATGAGCGCATCCCGGCACAAGGATCTCTTATTGGCAAGGAGGAGATGTAGGCCTGCTCTGAGGAGCTGCATGCTGGGGGAGAGGGATGAGGCTCTAGAGAGGTCAGTGTAGCAACATGTGTAACTCACAGAAGGAGGGTTTTGTTGGTTCCAAGATGGGTTGTTAGGGCAGGTAAGGGTTTCCAGGAAATGGTGACGTACGAGCGAGCGGTGGAGCAGGGGTGATGAGGTAAGATGAGAAAGAGTGGGTGCTGTGGATGTGAGGAGGTGTGGCCCAGGCAGGATATAGTCTCTCAGGGCTGCCCACGTTCAGATGGGTCAGTGTAGAGTGTGGTAGGAGGGGTCTTGGGCATGGGCATGCGCCAGGGTCAGTGGGCATTTGTGTGTACTGGGACAAACCTGAACTTCACATTGCAGCCTTTACTCGATTCCAGAAACCTGAAGTTCAGTTCTCACGTGTTCCGAGCTTTACAGCTATCTCTCTCCCTGGCCCTTTATTCTTCTCTTCTCAGTGTTGTAAGTAAACTCTTACTGTGAATAGAAGAAATCAATATTCCTACACCCTAAATAAGGAGATGATGCCTGTTAGAAACAGAAGGTGTTTTTAAGAGCCACTTTAGTTATGGATACTAGCAGAGGGTTCAAGGGGGGGGGGCTCACCTTCTTCACATCCCGCACCAGCAGATGAAGGGTGTTTGGTGGGCCCAGTCTCTGAAAGGGAAGCAGTCAGCCACAGTAAGTACGGTTGGTTCTTCAACTCTTGAGCAAAATTCTGCTCCACTGACGTGTGGAGTTCGTAGCGTACTACTGACTCACTTCTTTCATAAGACAAACTGGCTGCGGTTGCCACATTCGAACACGTGTGGAATTCTTTGAATACTCTTAGGGTTCTTGTAGTGTTAAATACCTGTGTGTTTAACACCATCTCTGCCACTGAAAGTCAGAACGGGGAAGGAGTTATAAACTTTCAAAACTTGAATTGTTCTAGTGTAAGCAAGGAAAATTTCATCCGCCTACTCCCCGTTCTGACACAGCACAGCTCCTGACTGTTAAACCTTGTTTTCAGTGTAGCCCAAGGAAACTCGAGGGTCCCAAGCAAGAACTGAGTAATAGCCCTGGTGACTGTTCAGTCTGCTGATGCCTTAGGACACGACATCCTCTTGCTTCATAAGCGGAGGGTGTAAATCAGGCTTCCCATGGTTTATCTGGCTGATCTTAGACTTTTCCCTGTTGCACAAGCATCACACAGGCCTTCATGATAAACCGAACCTGAATCCTTTCCCCGGGCAAGTGATGTACAGTCCCAGCCTCATTCTCCACAGGAGCTGCAGCTCCTGGTGACCTCCATGACCCCTGGGAAATGCCTGATACTCCAGTGGTCTGCGTTGCTAAGTCATGATGTTCAGTGGGTTGGGACTATAAAATACATCTCCATGTTAGGACACTTCCAGCTCAGAGATTGCTTTATAGAGATGGGAGCCCACTGTACAGCGAGGATCATCTGCCCACTGCAGCTGGAAGGCCTGACTGACTGGTATGGCACAGTCACTAAGAATATGAATGCACACTGGCCAGGAGTGAGTGACAAGTAGCTGCCCCCCCCCACTACGTTTGTGTCTTCCCAGCTGAAGCTGCCCCAGTGAGTCTATTCTCTGCCCAGTGCTTTGTGGGAAGCGGGGTATGTGTCAGTGACGGGCGTATTCTCGGTGCTAGCTCGCCTTCCTCCTGGGACGCTCACAGTGTTGTAAAGCTCCTCCAGCCTCGGGATAGTGAGGAAATGCTGCATGTTCACTCCGTTTTCAATCAGGAGCTTCACAAAGTCAACCCGGTCTAAGACAAGAGCGTCCAGCATGGCTTGCTCCAGGGCGTTCACCTGCATGAAGCCAGAAGGGAGAGGATGAGTTGCCTCCCAGGAGACTCCAGGCAGGAGACCTTAGGACATATCATGGAAAGTTCTGGAAAGTTCTGAGCTGTATTCTCGGAATTTTTGTTTGTTTTATGAACGTGCATGTATGCGTGTGTGGGGAGGGTGGGGGGCATGTTTTGTTAACCTGGTGCTGGGAATTGAGCCCATGGTCTCACACATGCCTGTCGAGAGTTGAACTAAGGGCCTGCACCCCAGTCTGTGGTTCCCAGAGTTGTTTCCTTTGAATAAACATGCTTTAACCTTCTGTCCTCCATCCTCAGTCTGGTCCCCACATGCTCTGTCAAAGTTTGTAAGGGATTTTATCTCTTAAAAAAATGGGTCAAGGAGGGCTAGAGAGTTGGCTCAGAGGTCAGAAGCACTTATTGCGCTAGAAGAGGACCCAGGTTCAATCCTCAGCTCTTACATGGTAGTTCACAGCCTCTCTGCTAACTTGAGTCCCAGGGTATCCAGTGCCTTTTTTAATTTCTGTAGGCTCTAGGCATGTACATGGTGGTAAAATACATACATGCAGGCAAAACACTTACACATGTAAAAATAATATAAATAATAAATAAATCTAAAAAAAAATTTCTAACAAGTTGAAGACAGCCATCCCAATGTTGTCCCTTTTAATTTCTCTCTGCTGTTTCCTTGACTGAGGAGCATTTTTTTTTTTTTTGGCAGTGGTGGGACCATGTGGGTTATGTCACAGGCCACTAGGATGCTGTGGGGGCGAGTGATGACCACACACTCCTATTTATGGAATAAAGGTACCACTCTGAAAGGAAGTTCTGGTCATCTTACTCAGTAGTAGCTCTCTGCTTGGCAGACATGCAGACTTGGTGCAGGAAAATGTGGGAAACAAACCACATATTTAGAATTCATGCCACAAAACCCTTTTGCAGTGGTAGTGTAGAGAAGGGAGTTTGGGAGGCCGGTGCCATCCATGCGTGATGTTTCCCAGGTCTCCCTGCTGCTGGGGCCCAGGCAAGCAGGGACCCTGCAGTGGCAAGCATTCACCAGAGGGACAACCACTCCTCCTTAGGGAACAGTTGTGACCACCAACAGCTACATCGCAGTGAACACACTATTGCCATGAAGTCTTGGCATTAACCCATCTATCTTCCATCCTGGTAGGGATGAAGCAAAGGTAACAAGGGCGTCTCCTGCCTGGAGACAGGCGGTGCCCATGCAGACCTCTGAAGACATGAGCAAAGACATGAGCACTCTACCACACACCCAGTTCAGCAGCTCGATCTTCCGGGGGTCCGTTTCTTCCTCCACCTCCTCTTTCACTTTGCCTTTCTTCTTGCCTTTCCCTTTTCCTCTTCCCTTGGTGGTGGCTGTGGGTGGCTTCTTCTCCTTCTCTGCGACTTTGGTGTCCACAGGAGGGGCCAGACTTCCCAGTGGCTGCAATCCACAACAAGCACATTGGGAAAAGGTATCGAGGCTGCCCTTTATTCTAAGATAAGCACAGGGACACCCTGAACTCTACATGACCACGCGTGCATGCATGCACATGTGCATGTGCATGCATGCATGTACATACACACATACACACACACACATACACACACACACACACACGAGTACACACACATACCCACATGCTCACACAGACATACACACCTCAGACTCACATACATCTGCACACAAGAACAACACAGATGCATGTACACATTGTAAGGTACACATCCATATTCCTGTAAACAATACCTATCTCCTCCAGGTGCACATGGTGAAGTTATACACATCCATGGTTAATGCTATGAACGTATACATGAGTATTCACACATGCATACACCCACGATATAGGTGCACCAACACACACAGGTATACACACGTGCACACACACAAACCGTCACTGTGGCATGGCTGTTGGATGGAGATCTTGACACCGTGAACCACTGTTCCTGATGGGCACAAAGAGTTAGCTAGCCTGATACAATGGCCGTGTATATTTGAGGTGAATAAATATTGATTGGTGGGTGTATTTTGAGGAAAGGATGCTGAGAGACTGATTAAAGGGTACCAGAGGTGTGGGCATCGTCCTCTAATGGTGGGAGCATGTGACTGTGAACAGGTCAGAGTCCACAGATGTAATGCAAGTTGCTGTCTAGGGAGAAATGCGAGCTGGAGATTACTGTGGCTAAAGCAGCTCCGGCAGGTACCTTGGAGCTGTGCAGTGTGATGGGCGGAGGCTTCGGGAGCGCATGCGTGTGGTAGCAGACTAGAGGCCTTGAGAACACATCCAGTGTGGTGACGCACCGGAAGCTTCAAGGCTCTTCTATCTTCTACCACTGCTCTAGGCCCAAAGCTGCTAACCGGTGACCCCCCCCCAGGGACAAGCCGGAGCTGGAGTCCTCAGGATGCCTGCTATTAAAACCAGAAAACAAAGACAAAAAAGGAAGTAAAAGCTGTTGCTGAAGTGAAGGGCACCCAGGAGACATCTCCAAAGCAATCCGTTTCCGTGTCCCTCGTGTCTGTGAAGTGGCATCCTAACTTGTCACCGCTAGGACCTGTGGAGCTAAGTGTCCTTGCTGATGTCCCTGCCCTCCTCTGTGATTGGCCCATCCCTACATGGCCAGAACTGCTGAATTCTACCCCATTCTTGCTTTCCTTTCTGCCTCCACTCTAGGTCCAGATGCCTTTTCTTGCTGTATCATTTCAGCAGCCCATTAGAGGGCCCTGCACAGCCGCCATGAATGATACCCTCCCAGGGCTCCCGGCAAGACAGTCCAAAGCATCCCGGAATAGAGAAAGAAACTATGTAATACACACTTACACGCATGCATGTGTGCGTGCGCGCGCGCGCGCACACACACACACACACGCAGAGACAGAGACAGAGACAGAGAGACAGAGACAGAGAGACAGTAATAGTGATTATAATGATACTGCCAAGTGAGTAAAGGCAGCCCAGTGGTTCTCAGCCTTCTGAATGCTGCAACCCTTTAACACAGCTCCTCATGTTGCAGTGACCCCAGCCATAAACTTATTTTGTTGCTGCTTCATGACTCTAATTTTGCTACTGTCATGAATCATAATGTAAATATCTGCTATGCAGGACATCTGATGTGTGACCCCCCCACAGAAGTCACGACCCACAGGCTGAGAACCGCCGCTATAAGGTGGGGGAATATATGGCAAATCGAAAATGTGAAAAAGGATTAGTGTTCAGAACGTATACAGAACTCCTAAAATGCAACAACAAAAATCCAATGCAAAAATAAGCAAAAGACATGAATGGCTGTTTCTCCAAAGAATTTCACAAGTGGACGGCACAGATGTTCACCCCACGAAGGAAACACAAATAAAAACCAGCGGATGCCATCCCAACCCAGTAGGATGGCTATTATGGCAAAACAGCAATGTAAAACAATCAAAAATAACACATGCTTCCGAGAGAACAGAGAAGTAAGCATGTTTGCACTATAGGTGCTGATGTAAAACTATGAAAGTGTCATGAAAAAGATCATTGTAACCACCAAAACATCGAACATAAAATTATCGCTTAATGATGAATCATGACAGAAGTCCACTTCTGGATATATTCCCAAAGGAATTTATGGCAATGGACACCTGCACACACCCACATCCGTAGCAATGCTGCTAATGACAGCCATGACTGGATGGATAAGCAGTGTGAGCACACACAGGGTAGGGCTTCTCCACGCCCTCCACACCTCCCAGAGACAGGGTCTCTCACTGTGTAACCGTGCTGGCCTGGAACTCACTTTGTAGAACAGACTTGGTCTCAAGCTCACAGTGTTCCACCTGCTTCTGCCTCCCAACTGCTGGGATTAAAGGTGTACGCCACCACAGGATACCAGGATAACAGATACTTACCATTGCTTTAAAAAAAGTCTCCCTGTGAATCCTCGCATTCAATCCTGGGTTCTAATTTGCAGGACTCAGCAGCACACACCCTGGCCAGCTTTCAGCCCTCTCCTGAGTCACCCCACTCTCACTCACTTTGTATTCCAACCATACTTGTTTTGCCTGTTCCTTTCTTGCCTCCTTCAGTTTCAGTTGCCCTTCCCCCTGCAGGTGCTCGTGGGCTGCCATCTACCTACCAATCACCCAGACTCAGTGTCCCCTCAGCAATGTCTTTCCTGGAATCCCATTACAAAATAGCACCCTAGACACTCTGCCAATTTCGTACACTTTGGGATCCAGTAATTATCTGCTCTTTTGATCCACACCAGCCTTTTTCTCTCTTCCATCTCCTACCGTGATGTCTGCCCCAATGAAGACTTTGTCAAAGGCTTTTGTGAGTCTAACTTCTATGTCCCCAGCACAAGAAACAAGGGCCCCAGACACAAGATGCAACCGTCAACCAACATTTCCTGAATTTGTGAATAAAATTATGCAGTTTTGAAAACACACTGAGCTTATCTCCCTGCAGCGGCTTCAAATGAGCTCACCTGCTGGGCTTCCCGGCTAACTTCCAGGATGCCTAGAGCACTGTGGGTAACCGCAGAAGAAGAGCTTGTAGCCCAGGCTGGCAGAGCATGTGCTCCTGAGGAGGGGCGTCAGTGCCCTCCAGAAGAGGGCAGCCGGTGGGTGAATGTAGCTGTCATACACTTTAGATGTGGATGTTCCCCACTAGCCGTCCTGATAGGTTTAAGTGGAATATTATGGAGGAACCCCAGAGCACAAGAGAAAAGTGGTACCCTCGAGAGAAACCAGGTATTGATGCCCTTTGCTTCAGCCACGGGGAAAGTCAGTGGATGATACGATTGGAGTCTCACAGACTGATATACTTGTGAAATGGTAGACTAAACATAGCAAAGCAAAAATATAACAAGGAACAGAATCCACCTCCCACCTACCGCACCCCTACCCCTGGGTGCCACCTGTCTGGCCCTAGGACAGACACCTTTGAGCTGTGGAACGAGGGGAGTGTGAAGCAGGAGGGGTGCATGACAGAGCCTGTGAGATTTCTGCACATGGGTTAGCAGGGGTGAAACGATTCTGTTTCAGGGCTGAGGGGTGTGTGTGGAGCCGGCACAGGCAGGCGATAGTCAGCTGTGCTGTGCAGGTGAGATCACACCCAACACAGGGTATTACACTGTAGGTGCCACACCCTTAAAAGGATGTGGGTTGCAATGGACCGCATCCACGAGGAAGAAAGTTGGCTTTGAACTTCAGATACAGGTTTGGCAATTATTGCTGGAAATAGTGTCCCTGGCATTCCTTTGGGACCCTTATGCGACATCCTAGTCTGTCACAGGGCTTATGGCCTGGTTTATGCTGCAGTTTTTAGAGCAAAGAGTTGCTTGGATTGAAGGAGTGACTGAAGGATGCCGGAGTCACGTGTCACGCATGCTATGCGTGCTAAGGATATTGAAGGCATTGGCTTCAGCCACGAGGAAAACCAGGTGGATGATATAATTGGTCTTACAAACCGTGATATGGTTGAGACACGGTAGAACACATGTGTGGCACACATACACACAGCTTGCCCTACATCACAACACACACAATCTTCTGACCACACACAAACGGTCTCTCTTTCATATACATTGTGACAGGCACAACCATACAAAATGTTCCTCAATCAAGCACACACACACACACACACACACACACACACACACACCTACTAATCACACACACACACCACCCATGCCCACATGTATTATTCACCCACACGTCACACCACAAACCCATCACAGAGCACACGTAGACAGACACTATTTTGTGTTATGCACAAAAGTTACACGTGTCCATTCCCACACATTCACATACGTACATATATACATGTTATTTATAATCCACAAATACCACACATGCTAAACTACATCTGTATATCACAAGCCCCATACTCCACAAACATGCTGTGGACAGACTTGCTTCATACAATACATTAAGCCACATCGCAGATAATAGACCAGAGACACCAAACACAATGATCATATCACATATACATGACACATGGAGTTCTCTAGACCCTGCCCCCAACGTTTCATGAAACACAGTCCGAAAGCTCAGTGCTCTAGAAGGAATTGCTGCCATTAATCTTAATTATTTTCTTCTTTCAAAGAGTTAACTGTCAGCAATGATGAAAGGTTTGGTGGTTAGTTTCCTCAGGAAGATCCGCTCAGTGCAGGGTTTATGCCTGGAGCCTTTGTTTCTTTGATGTTAAACAGCAACATCTTCCAGTAATCTCATGGATTACCCAGATCAGAAAACCCTTAGATCATCTCCAGAGACCCACATCATGAGTAAGGACACACTAACACAGCACCATGACAAGTCACAATTAATATTCTAAACAGAAAACAGTTTCACCGGCCAGTGTGGGCCAAAGACGAAGATCTGGCTTCGTGCTATGTCCACGCGGTTCCAAGCCAGTGCCAAGCTCAGCTGATCTGGAGCTGACGCGTTGGTTCCTGGGAAAGAAAGAGGTGAGAGCATTCCTTGATTGTGTCTGAACCACTTGAGCTTGGCAGGTTCAGGGTTGGGAGGTTGGGCTTCGTAACCAAACACCTATCACTTCCTTCTTTCTTGCACCCACATGACCACCCAAGCTAAGAATTTGGCATTTTTTAACGTTTCCTGAGAGAAAACCAGGGGCAACCTCATTCCAAGTCAACTGGGCATGGTTTTCTGGAAGGGATGGAGGAGAAGCCAAGTAATTCATGGCCCTCATCTGAAAAGGAGAGAAATCTGAAACTACAGGACATTTGCCAGGACAAGCCAAGGACTATAAGCCCCAGGGCAGCACAGAGCCCAGCGCAGTTTAAAGCAGACACTCAGTGGTGAACTTCCTCTTGTCCCTATAGCCCTAGGCTAGCTGAGAGGCAGGGAGGACTTGTGCCTCCCACCAGGAACCTCCTGTACCCTGAGCTCCTGATTGCAGCCTGTCCTTAGAGGTGGGTTAGGCTCAGGAAGCAGGGCTCAGGAAGCAGCCTCACTGGAACAGCTTTGGATGGACTCAGCTCCGACAGCTTAGTAACATCTACGGGTAACAATCAACCCCTTTCTCACAAAAGCCCTCTCAGAGTCTGGTCATTCCAGCATTTCATGCCGAGGTCACCCCAGGCAACCTGGCAGGCTCAGGGTTCTTTTACTAAAAGTCCTTAGTAGGAGGGGCTACGAAGGAGATCTCACCATTGACAAAGCCCTTGCTAGGCAGCTCAGGAAAGACAAAAATCAGAATCACCATTTCCCAAAAGCTCACCTTTGAGCAAGGCAGTTAAAATTGCCATCTCAACATCTTGCTGACCCTCAGAGCCCATCCGAAACACAGTGACCTAGAAACAGGTGAATGAGGAGAAGACAGAGTCAAGGCAACATCAAAATCAAGAGGAGGAACTGAGCTGTTTTTTTTAAAAACAACAACAACAACAACAACACAGGACTAGGGGAATGAAGCAGAGTTTCGAGCCGGCTTGATATACCCAAGAGTTTCCAACCCCCAGGGAGCTTCCATGTTGCTCTTGCTGATTGAATCCTTGCCTGGATTAGGAATTTATTATCCTGCCATGGGACGAGGGTAAACACCAATCTAATCAGGATTACTCAATATTTAAATGGCCATCTGAGCTTATGAACACATACTTAGTCAGAAGGAATATGTTAACATGAATTTAGAATTTTGAATATGTCATCATCCATCAACAAGAAGTACCTATGCCCTATAATGTTGAAGGAAGTTGAAGGAAGAAATGAGAAATGGGCCCTGCATTTGCAAAGGGAAGTGAATTTGACTTTGTGGCCAACCACATCTAAAGGTGTGTCTCTTCCCAGGGAGAATCTGATTCATGTTTTGAATTTCTGAGTTGAGTGACATGATATGTATGATGGTTTGTGTATGCTTGGCCCAGAGAGTAACACTGTTGGGAGGTGTGGCCTTGTTGGAGTAGGTGTGTCACTGTGGATGTGGGCTTTAATACCCTTGTCCTAGCTGCCTGGGAGCCAGTATTCTGTTAACAGCCTTCAGATGAAGATGTAGAACTCTCAGGACCTCCTGCACCATGCATACTTGGATGCTGCCATGTTCCCACCTTGATGATAATGGACTGAACCTCTGAACCTGTAAGCCATCCCCAATTAAATGTTGTCCTTATACGAGTTGCCTTGGTCACGGTGTCTGTTCACAGCAGTAAAACCCTAAAACAATGTGACGTCACTTCGTGTCGACAAGGTCTGGAAACACCAGGGACCCTCTGTGGCAGCGGTTCTCAACCTTCCTAATGCTTCGACCCTCTAATACAATCCCTCATATTGTGGTCATCCCCAACCATAACATTATTTCATTTGGAATGGGGTTTATAAGCTGCCTTTTGAGAAGGTCAGCTGAAGTAGGCAGATGGTCCATCAAGGAAATGTGAGAGAGCCAGACACAGAGAGAGCTCTCTACTTGGAAGTTGTTTGGAAATAAATTCAAGACACTCACGAGTTCTTTCTTCTTCATGCACTCCATGATAATTGCAAACAGCTGATGCGACTGGGACTTGCTGTAATTAAATGTTTTCTGAATGGTAACTAGAAGCTGGTCCCGCAGGGACTCGTTTATGACCCTGTTCAAAGGGGTGAAGAGAGAGAAGGGAGCAAGGGAATTAGGGCAGCTCCCAAGTAAACCAGACAGCTTCGCCCACCCAGTACTTTTGATTTTGGACTGCTAATGGAAGAGATTTGTGTACAGGAGACAAAAAAAAAATCACCCGGGTCTAAAAGCAGCATTAAAAATTGGCTTATGCCCAGCTTGTTGCAAGGCTTGAAATGTAGAATAAAGTTGTAAGAGAGACTTTGGCAGAGAGGATTCAGTCAGGAAGATGAGCTCCTGGTCATTCTCATGTTGATCTTGGGAACTCAGGAGAGGAGATCAAGTAAACCCTTGTAAGTTAGACATTTTGGGGATATTTGAGTGGATTGTGTCAGATGTTTTCCCCAGTCTGACAAAAGAACAAACAAACTAATCCTACCCTCCTTCGTCGCAGTATTTGTGTGCAAAAGACAAAATGTCGGAGGCGCGTCCACTGCCGTCACAAACCACCACAGGGACAGGAGGGTCTTCTCTGAGATACTCCAGGACGATAGAAACCACATTAGGTCCACCTTCCACCACGAGGCCCACGACAGGTACACCCTGGCCCAGCCCTGCAACACAACCACACTGGCTGTTCACACCAGCACGAACATCTCCAACACGAATGAAACGGCCTAAAGCACAAACTTCCTGCCCCAGCACTTTCCCTGTGGCATTGGTGTTGACCAAGGCTCCAGCTGAGTCAGTCGAAGGGTGACTGTCTTCATTCTTGCATTTAGAACTCCACTTCCTGGCCTCCCACTGTAAACTCCAAACTTCAGAACTCTTAAGCTCCCTGACATTCCCATGTGACCTAACTCCCATAAAGAATCTGACGCAGGGACACCTGGGCAAGTTTTAAAAGCATCGCTAAGGCTCCTTTCCTGCCTTTGCCTAGGTGTGAACTGCTGGAGGCTGTCTTCTAAGAATGATCCAGTGTAAGCAGGGCCGGACTAGCCAGAGGGGAATTAAACTTAATCCAGGGCCTCTCTTGTATTGGCAGGACAATGCTGGACCATTGATTAAAGCACCATCTCATAGATGACCAGTTATAAAAGAAACATGGCCTCGCTTATCTCAAGAAGAGCAATGGATCTGAAATATAGGACTATATTTGCTTTTTAGGTAGTGTTTGGGAAGTTGAAGAGGCACACATGTGCTCTTGTTGCTGCCTCCAGAGCCTCAAATATAGAAGAAAAGGTTGAGTATTCCCCATCCCAAAAGTGTTTCAGGTATCAAATTTTTGGATTGGAGATGATCAATGGTAAACGGTATGCACATTTGCCAAAATTTTAGAAATCCAAGACTGAAACACTTCTGGCCCCAGTATATTATCTTAAACATGGAGTTTTAAGTTAATAGAAACATGGAGTACTATTAGCCCATCGCTAATAGCTTGTTTCAAGGGCCTGCTCTGATTTAAAATAAATAGTAGGGCTCAAGAACATAGTAGACATATTCAAAATTTTGGCAATAGATAGCAGGGTTGGCTCTGGGAAGCAGAAAGTGATAAGAGAATTCTGAAAGCTTAGATAATACGGGGGAATGGAGGAGGTGGCAGTGGCGGTGGTCAATGGTGGAGAAGAATCTTTGTGACAAATTTGCCTACCTCAAACTGTCATCTCTGCCTGGTCAGGACATACTATATAGCTGTTCCTTGGCGTCTAGCTGGGGATGTTTTCCAGGACCTTACAACATCCCCCTAGACACCAAATTCAAAATGCTCAAATCTCTTGTATAAAATGGTGTAGCATCTGCACATATACAATCTCCTGTGTGCTTCAAGCCATCTCCAGGGACCTATAATCCCTGGCATGACGCAACGGCATGAAAGTAGTTATATTTGTTGCTTAGGGATAATAACCGGGAAAGAACTCTGTACACATTAATTAAAGACAGAATTTCTCTCCTGAATGTTTTCTGACTGTGGCCACTGACGTTCTGGGTGTTGGATCCAGTTTACATGCAGGCTCACTGACTGCTGGTCAGGTTTTGCCTGGTTTCTGCAGTCATGAGCAATATCACCAGAGGCAAGCGGTGGGGGAAATGTCCTTGACATCACGATTTTTGAGAGCTTCAGATAAAATCTGCCAGCACAGGTTTGAAGAAGGCTTGGGAATACCAATGAGTAAATTCAGAGCCTCTTTTCCTACCCTGTTTTCCCCAGGGGATACTTAAGTATTTAGAATAACTTTGTTGTCTCCTGCCGGAAGAATTACAGTTGCGTTTATTTCAGCAAGCAAACGTTGAAAGTCTATCATGGGCTAAGCCAGCAGTTCTCAACCTGTGGTTCTCAACCCCTTTGGGGTCACTTATCAGATACCCTGCGTCATTTCATCACGAGTCATAAGAGTAGCAATGTTGCAGTTATGAAGTAGCAATGAAAATAATTTTATGATTAGGGGGTCCCCACAACACGAGGACCTGCACTAAAGGGGCAGAGCATTGGGAAGGTTGAAAACCACTGGACTGAGACATGAATAAGAAACGATGGAAAATGGATCAAGGGGACATGGTCTCTGCCGCTGAGATTTCCATCCAAGCAGGCTTGGGGTGTTACATCATCAGGATCGTGGTGACTTCGTTTCCAGAAGCAGAGTAGAACTTGCTCTTGGCTCAGGCTAGGCTCCCAAAACTCTCTGCAGTAGAGGTGACCACTGAGCCCCCCTTTGCTGTCCTTGCCCCACTCAGAGGCCTAGGCAAAGGATGACAAAGGGAAGCCCAGAGGTCACAGGTCCAAGCTGAACTGACAAGTCCAAAATTACTAAAGTGTAAAACCAACCCAACCGATTTATCCACCAGTCTGATCCTTAGGACCGCCGCACTCTGAACTCGTGGCAGCTGTGGCTGACCGCACAGGAACAAGCCGGTCAGTATTCCAGCATGGGGGTGGGGAGGGGTTGACAAGTTGGTAGTTTCTGTGGGAAGGGAGTCAGTTTTCTTTAAGCCTGTGGCCCTTGTAAGTTGACCACACTCCAGTGAATGACCCCACACCTGTGAATGCATGGTCAGCACAATAGGACTCAGGAGTCATTTTCTTTTTTAAAAGAGGACATGAATTTACGAGAGGTGTTTGGGGGTGAGGGTAGATTTAGGACAAGTAGGGGAGGAATAGAATGAAAATAAATTTATGAAACTTCAGAAACTAATAGAAATAGTTTGATTCTTGGAAATTCCAGCCTTTAGGCATAGGCTAACCCCTTGAGTGATACCGCAGTTCCTTACATTCTGACCTTTCATGTAGTTCTAGATTGAGGTGCACAGAGATATTTCTAGAGATGTTAAGTTTTGCATGTGGGCATTTACCAGGAGGTTATGCAAATACCTTAGTTCTAACAAGCTTTGTCCTCTCATCTGGCTGGGAACTGGCCCTTTCTCCCTTACTTTCCCTCAGATCCTCCCCTCAACCCCCAGCAGTGAGTGTTCCTTCCTTAGAGCTGTGCGCTGGACCAGCAAGGATGGTACCCATCAGGAACAGATGGCCCTGCAGCCAGGCCCAGGGACTTCCTCATCTCACATCTTAGTCCACATGAGAGACTGAGAGCTACAGAGAGACATGATGACCCTCCAACACTCATCAGTTCATAATATGAATCGTAACAAGCCTTTGAGAACAAGGGTTCCCCCCACCCCAATAAAACATTAGGGAAAACAATAGCAGTAAGTATGTTGAATAAGAACAAGGGTAACATGATGACAACCATGACAAACAGTGCAAGGGTAAGTCTCAGACCAACGGCTGCCCTGTGAAGGTGATTTGGTAGGTGGCTAGGGTAGAGTCTGAGCATGGTTCATGGACCTAGCAAGAACCAAGGCTAAGACTCTCAACACACTCTGGCAGTTTCCTTCTCCACTGGCTTCCACCCTGGCAGAGTCAGCCCCGAGTTGGTGCCCACGGCCTCCCAGGACTTACTTGTGTTGATCTTCTGCAGGGAGATGTGTTTTTCCAGCTGTCTTCGAAGCTTCACCTCGGCACCATACTTGCCAAGGGTGCCATTGTCAGCCAAGATGAAGTGAGTGTGAGAATTGTTGAGCACGGAGAGCTTGCTCAGAGGGTTGGACATGGTCTGGTAGACTCTCGTTACCTGACAGAAAGCAGGATGTGAATCAAAGCTGCAGAACTTAGATGTTAAATGTCACGGGGGACACAAGAACTGTGTACACATACCGCATGCAAACTTGGTTGTTTTGTTTTTCGACACAGGGTTTCTCTGTGTAGACTGTGGGACTAGCTCTGTAGATCCGCCTGCCTCTGTCTCTGCCTCTTGACTGCTGATATTAAAGGCGTGTGCCACCACGGCCTGACTACCACATGTAAACTTAAGTGTCATTTCTCTACCCTACACTCTGAAGGCTATTTTCTCAATTAATGTATTCAAACATTAAGAGACTTGTTTCTTTTAGACAGCAGCAACCCAATAACTGAACACATGTTTACTGCAGAGAAATGAAAACTGACAGTAACACAAAATTCTGAGCACAGATTAGTGTCTCTGTGTGCACACCTCTGTGTGTGTGTGTGTGTCTCTGTGTGTTTGCCTCTGCATGTGCATGTGTGGTGGCTACAAATGCCAGTAGAGATGAGAGGTTATTTTTCAGACAAGATCTCTCACTAAACGTGAAGCTCACTGGCTTGCTAGACTGACTGACAATGAGCCCCTGGGACCTGCTGCTTCATTTCCAGGCCTGAGATTACAGTCACCTGCGACCACACCTGGATTTGTATGTGAGGATTGTGAGTACAGACGCAAGTCCTCATGGTTGTTCAGCAAGCACTTTATCCACTCACTGAGCCGTCTCTCCAGCCCCCTGAGCACAAATTTTATAGCAACTTTATTTTTAATAGACCAGCTATAAACAGCCTAGATACTCCTCCAGAGATAGTGGTTAGACAACCTGCAGTGGTGTATCCATGTGACAACACCATTGAGCAGCAAGAGGGAAGCCATAGCGATCTGAGTGTCCCAAGAATTACACGGGAAAAACCCATCCTCCTGAGATCGCATACTGTGTGATACCACATCGTAAAAATAATAAGTGTCACGCTGTAGGAATTGTCAGGGTTACGGAGGAAGGAGAGATGGAAGGAAATTGGTATAGATATTTAAGGACAACAGGGGACTTCCTTAGGTTAATGAGGTATCTTGACGGTATCAATGTCAGAATCCCGATTATACCATCATTTTGCAAGAAGCTTCCACCAGAGGAATGAGTGAAAGGTGCTCTCTGGTATTTCTTATAACAATGTACCAATTTACTGCAATCTCAAATTACGGACTTCAGTTTTTAAAAACTGTCAATGCCTTCAGAGAAAACTTACATCTTTCCCAACCAGGTCTTCCTTGTTCTCCACCATGCCCCAGGGAGCGATTCCGATAGCACAGAGCCGGCCTCTGGACTTGGAGGAGTGGTCCTTCAAGGCATCCCCCACATGGCTGACGACACCTGTGACACCACATGCCACGTTTCAGGCCCTTCTGTGCCACACCATACCACATCACCACTGATGAACTTCAGGGGTGCCTACTCTGAACCTCCATAATCCCCGTGGATCAGGGATGGAACCTGTTCTCTTCGTGAAGAGAGCACATCCCACAAGTCTGTGCTCATCATAACCACTGATCCTGCATTAACTCCTAGAGTAGGGAAAGAGAGCAGAGCCCAAAACAGCCGGGCATGGATTTCTGTGACCCATAGCTGGAAGTCACTGGTCTCACTGGTGGTCCTTAGCTACATTCTGCTATCAGTAAGACCCGGACCACCAGGGATGTTCCTTAATTCATATATGGTTCAGTTCATTCTCCCATAATGAGTGGAAACAATGCCTATCGGCTCATGGGAAATGACACTTCACCATGGCTATGCCCAGGGAATGGCATAGACTGACTCAGGGGTTCACTATCTTTGCTATTACACCCTCTGAGGTTTGGACCTCCAATGCTCCCCCCGTGTTAGATGCTTGGTGTCTAGCAGAGCATCATTGGAAGGTGGTGGACACTATAAGAAAAAGGACCCATCATGTGGTCTGTGGGTCACTGGGAAGTGCCTTTGAAGAGTTGTCAACTCTAGTGATCTCTCTTTGTCTTGCTCTATTATGTACTTTCACCATGAGATACTGACCCAGAGGCCCAGAGCAATGGGCCAACTGACCATAGGCTAAAACCTCTAACACGGTGAGCCAGAGTAAACCTTTCCCCTTTATAAGCTGATTGTCTCAGCGGTCTGTTATGGTGATGGAAAACCACCTAACAAAAACTTATGTTTGTACAATTTAAACAAATCGATCACAATAGCAATAGAACCGTGTTGAGTAAAGCTTTCACTGTTGTTACAGTTGGGATCAGCTTCCACATGTCTAGTCTTCTGGCCATTCTTACTAGAAGGCCCTCGGCAACCTCAGTGAGTCCATTTCCGTAGACTCAGCAAGAGCGGGACCACTCTTACCAGTGCTCACTCCCCCGGTGAAGATCCATGCCCCTGTGGTCATGGCAGCCTTGATCAGACCTTTCCCAAAGACCTGCTTCAGCTTGGGCTGCATCTCAAAGCTCTGGAGGCCTCCATGCACAGATATCAAGAGCTTGGGGAGCTCCAGCTGCCAGTCCTTCACCATGAGATGGAGCAGAGAATCTGGCTTGGTGTCGTAGGAGACTCGGATGTACTGCAAAAGAGTGTGTGGTGCTCAGTGCCCACGCTTGGTGTCGTTTGTCTGTCAGAGGGGAGCAGGGATATGCCACACGTCCAAACAAGAACTCCCTCAGTATCCCGAGGCTCTCCATGTCTTAGGCCCTCTGCATTAATCTGCAGCCAAGTGACTAAAGGTTATCTGGGGAAAGATGGGCAGATTTAGCAGAGGAAAATACAGGACACCGGTACCATGATTCAAGTGTTTGTGTTATCCTGACAGCCACACGTTTAAACTCTATCCCAGTGCAGCAGTGGTGAGGAGTAGATACAAGACGGTGCTCCCGAGGCCCATAGGAGTTTGCTCATTCCTCTTATATGTGAGCACACACCAAGAAGGCGACATTTATTAAGCAGGGGGAGAAATGAGATCAACTGGGACCC
Source organism: Rattus rattus (assembly GCF_011064425.1). Taxonomy (NCBI): domain Eukaryota; kingdom Metazoa; phylum Chordata; class Mammalia; order Rodentia; family Muridae; genus Rattus; species Rattus rattus. The sequence goes on from NC_046155.1 coordinate 136,211,082, forward strand.
TGACTGTGGGCTTCTTAGCATTGAGAACTGTGTACAGTACAGTTCTATTTATAGATTACCTCATCTAAAGTGTTGTAGCATCAGGTGACCAGGCTAGTGTGCCTGTCTAAACTTGAATTTTAGATGAATGTTTGAAATGGTTTAGCATAGTGTCTTTACTAAATGCAGGACATCACATAAGAGTTGGTACAGAATTGTATTAAAAATGGTCTCTTCTTTTGTCTGACATCTGAGAGTCTTGCACTTGATTTGCAAACTTAGCCTTGAGAGACTCAATCCTAAACTGGCTCCGCTAGAGCAAAGGTCCAGAATGGTGGGCAATGCTATCGCTGAGTAAGGAGGAAAGTGGTTACCAGCTCTTCTATCCCTCAAGGTGAAAAAGACATTAGTGGCCAGAAGCCATGGCCGCCCCTCTGTGCTGCCTTTGTGTGCCCGTGCCAATACAAAGGGAGCCATCCCAGAGAATCTTGTATTGTGGTGTTCAGAATATAACAATCGTATTTGAATCATACTGTTAGACCAATGAAATGAAATTGCAAAAATAATATTGAGAATCAGTAGCAGGTTACACCCTGGCACCTCCTTCTCTCTAGGGTCCTCCAGAAAGGGAGCTAGCAGTCCTACCTACAGCAAAGTGAGAGACTGTTCCTCTCCTCTTGCTATGAATGGAAGACACAGGGAAGCTGACTTCAGGGGAAAATGCTTGCAGAGACTCCACATGGACTGAGGGGAACGGCAAGCCCATGGTTATTAAGACTGCTTTAAAGAACTTCCTCACCAGTTGGTGTGCTGGTTTGTTTGTTTGTTTGTTTGTCAACTTGACGCAAGCCAGGGTCATCTGAGAAGTGGGAATCTCAATTGAGAAAATGCTTTTTATCTACCAGACTGGCCTGTAGGCAAGTGTGTAGGGAGTTTCTTGATTAATAGTTGGTATGGGAGGGCCCAGTTCACTATGGAGGGTACCACCCCCAGGCAGGTGATCCTGGGATGTATAAGAAAGCAGGCTTAGCAAGTGATGGGGAGCCCGCCAGTAAGCAGCACTCCTCTGTGGTCTCTGCTTCAGTTCTTGCCTCCAGGTTCCTGCCTTGAGTTCCCTTATGGTCACTTATCATATTACCTAGAAACATAAGGTGAAATAAACCCTTTTTCTTCTTACGTTTCTTTTGGTCACAATATTTATCATAGCAATGCAGAGCACATGAAGACACTGGCGATGGGGCAAAGGAGCATGTGTGCAAGATTGGGCTAGAGCATGCTTTGTACATTAGGTTAGAGCTTGAGTGGATTCTCAGAGGCTGCATGTTCTCTTTTCCAATGATGTCAGTCTCTGACGACTGGGTAAAATCTGTCTGCACAGATCCATCTCATGGACTTGAAGTAATGTTCCTATGAAGGTTTAGCTGTAAGCCAGAGGAAGACCCAGGTCTCTGCATCCTAAGGGCCAGGAGCCAGGCCCCGGTGAAGGCGAATTCCTGTGTACAGCACCCCATAACCCCTCTTACCATGGCTTTATTGGAGTAGCCCCCACCCTGGAATTCGAGAATCCCATAGGAGTCTGTTGGGTAGCTCTGGGTGTGTTTGCTGACAGACCATTTCCCGGACTGTGCGTCCCCTTGCTTAGTGTCCTCTGCTGTTGAGCTAGGAGTCACACTCGGCAGCGGGGGTATGTGCTGGTTAGTGAGCTGACCACAGCAACATCTGAAAGAAGAGCAAAGCAGGCCATTTGGCAGCATTTCCTCCCTCCCATCCAACTAGTGAGTGTAAATTAGCCAGAGTGGACAAGCTGGGACCAACGAGGGCCCGGAGAATATCTTAGTCATTGGCTTAATCAGGGACAGAAGTGTCCCATGAAGTGCCTATTGACCAAAGAGCAACATCACTACTTATATACCAGTCTGTTGGCAACACTTGAGATGGGTGCTCTTTCTCACTGGGTGACTGGTTGTCTCTCTAATGTCTCAAGAACACTAATAGGAGCTGAGCCCTGCAAACATTGCTGAACATTTTGTACCAAGTACAGTCACAGCCTTGGAACAGGCAAGCAGTGGCCTTCCAGAATTCTACACTGCTGCATGGTTCTTCTGGGTTCTGTGTTTGCTTGTTTGTTTCAGTGAAATCATTTTTTTTTTCTGCTGGAGTCTCAGTGAATGCTGGGTTGTCCTGTCCTGGGCTGTCACTTTGGGAATCCTGATTTTTGGCATCTCTGCATTGCCCAGTCAACCTGTGACCCACTCTTCTTTCTACGCTCCCCTGAGCATGTCCCTTGGTCTTTCCAGGCACGTCCGGGGACTACTTTATCCCTGTCATGGTTGGCTGCCACATAGTTTATGCCTGAACCACCAAAGCTTCGGCTGCCCTGAGTGATGTCTTGGGACAAGTGGCGAGTTCTTCCTCCCTGCTCTCTGGTTGCTTCACCAGTGGTATGGGAGCTGATATTCAGTTACTTGCTTTCACTTCCTCTCTCTTTCCTCCCCTGTCCCCTTTCATCCTCTTTCTTTCATTTCTTCCTCCCTCCTCTTTCTTTCTCCTTTCATTTCCTTTTTTCTTCTCTCTTCTTCTTTCCCCTTCTGCCTTCCCCTCATTCCCTTCCCTGTCTCTCCTTCCTCTCTCCTTCCTCCCTCCATCCATCCCTCTCTCCCTCACTCCCTCCTTCTCTATGTAGAGAGTTGGTCTGGTACTGTTATACTGGCCTCCAAGATCTGGTTGCAAGGAGATCCTTACATACACCACCTTTTGTTGTGTGAACCTTGCCCCCCAAATTTTCCCTGATTGGTTACTAAAGATGCCTAGAGCCTTGGCTGGGCTGAGGTGAGGGGGCAGAGCAAAGGTTCCTGGGTTTGTGTCTGAGGCAGGAAGGAGAAGGAGGGGGAAAAGAGGAAGGAAGGGGAAGTTGCCATGGAGTAGGTGGGTCATGAGCGATGGCCATAGGGGCTGGCCCAGGTAGAACACAGCAACTGATACCTCAGGGTTACTGACAAGGAAGTAGGCAAGCTAGCATGGAGGGTTGATGTCTACCCAGCTCTAGTGCTTTTAAGTTTATTATAAATATAAAGATTTGTGTCTTTTATTTTGGAAACTATGCGGTTCAAGTGAGGTAAAACCCTCAAAATAATATTTACCACCAGTTCCCTCCCCCCTTCTCTCCTCCTTCCCTTCTTCTTACAAAAGTCCATGTGAGTTTTAGGACTTGGTTCTCAATTGCTTTAACAAAGTCGCCCAAATCCAGGGAGATAATGTCAGTCAGACTTTTGTTCCTGTGACTTGGGGAATGAGGAGGAAAGATGTTTCTCATTATTTCAAAGACCTTTGTCCACCATGGCAGGGAGGAGGAGGAGGAGGGACAGAGCCAGTCACCTTTGAGTGGCTGGGGTTCAAGTGAGGAGAGATTTTTGCAGGGTATGTGGGGCGGGGAAGGGGACAGGGAGCTTGAAGACGAGAGACACTGAGATCAGGCACCAAGCAAATCTGAAGCAGGTGATGCCCATCATCGGTGCCCTCCTATACCAGTGACCCTGCCCACATGGCCTGTGGGTAAGTCTCCCCAGCTCTTCCAGCTGAGCCTCAGCCTTTTCTCTCAGAGGAAAGGTTTCAGCTAAATCCTCTGAATTGCTCGAGTGTTTGGAAGGTTTCCTGTTTACCCTATAGCATGCGTTTCAGATAGGTTAGCAGAAGTGCTGGCCATCTTGTGAACAGGGACCATAGTAATTTCACTCAACCACTGACATCTCTCACAGGGATACAGGTTCCTTTCTGTATAAGTAAATTAGGGGATATCCTGAGACTGTCTAAAGATATTACTCACATCCGGCTAAGAGAGAGCTCACAAGAAACCTGCAAAGAAAAGTTCTCTACCAAGGCATTTGCTTTTTAACAGAGATACGCCAAGTGACTCTGTAAATGGCTCCTGTGGGGACAGAGTCTGGCATGCCCTTGCCTCCCTTCCCTTCCCCCACAGAGGCGAGAAGAGCAGTTGCCGAGATGTGCTCGGCAAACCCCGGCACAGATCACGTCTCCACGATAGCATCTGACTTACCTGTTCGGGTCTTTTGTACTAGGAATCACGAAGATGCATTCCCTTTTGCAAAACGTCTTCTCTATCCATGCTTTCTGACCCTGAGAGAGAAAGGAATGAAAATTAGATGCCATAGGCCGTGTGAGGAAGAAATCACATGGGCTTGCAAGATCAGGAGGTAACGATGTAAACACCATGCCTGATGACCTGAGTTCAACCTCCCTGGAACCCACATAGAAGGAGAGAACAGACTCCTGCAAGTTATCCTCTGCTCTGCCCATGAACCATGATGCATGATTGAACATAATCAATCAATCAATCAATCAATCAATATATTAATATATCAATCAGTCAGTCAATGTAATTTTTTTAAATAACATGCTATTAATAGGAGGTTTTCTATGCCCACAGTGAGTGTGTGAGTGTGTGTGTGTGTGTGTTTCAATGCTGGGGATCAAATCTATGCTTCACCCAAGGTCTTCACAGCCGAGCTATAGCCTTGTCCTTGCCTGTGATAACTGAACAGTCATTTCAATGAAGGGGTTGCATATGTTTAAGAATCTGTGTTTTGCAAGAGTGGTGACCTGGAAACATGTATTTATGGTTCCCATTTGCCTCGAATTTAATTCACAGGCATCCAGTGGCTGAAGATATTCTTGTACAAAGTTCTGTGCTGGGTGTTGTGGAGACGTTCCAAGGAAAGAGAGCAGGGGAAAAGTGTCCTTCGCCCTCTAAAATAGCAGGTGATGGCTTGAGAAAACACAAGGAGGAGGGGAGGGGCAGCGTCAGGCTGCCTCCAGGCCACAAGGATTGAGAGAACTTCCTGTAGTGGCTTCACCAGTGTAGACAAGTCAGAAGCCTTTGTTCAAGTCAGACTGTACTTGGCAGAACACCCTGACATGGAGGAGGAGGCTCTGAGCAGTTATTGCCCTGCCTCACAGGGCCCCTCTTGTCTCCTGGTGGGGCACTATAGGTGGAGGCTCAGTAGATCCCTCTGGGAGCGGGTGCTGGGAGGGCTCTAGGAAAGGCCATCCAGGCTAGCTGGAGGAGAGTTAACCGGCTCTTTGTCCATGGGGCTTCATTCAGAGTGTGTGTGTGTGTGTGTGTGTGTGTGTGTGTGTGTGTGTGTGCTATATTTGTGCCATTATATGTATGTGGACAACTTGAGTATCATGTATGAGTGTGTGTGCCTGTTGATACATGACCAGTGCCTGTGTGCATATGTATGTGTAGTGTGGTTTCTGGAGTGTGGTAATGGAGATATGTGGATTGTGTGTGTGTGTGTGTGTGTTATATATTATATATAGATGTATGGTATGTGTGTGCTATATTATGTGGAATGTGATATATATATGTGTATATATATACATATATATATATTATCTCTACATGGCTTAGCAAATATTTGCTCTGCATGAGAATCCTAAGTAAAAATCTTACAGCAGCATATCTCAACCTATGGATGGATCTTGACCCCTTTGAAGTTGCATATCAGATATCCTGCAGGTCAGATATTCAGATTGTGTGATTCATAACAGTAGCAAAATCACAGTTGTAAAGCAGCAATGAAATAATTTGATGGTCACCACAACATGAGGAGCTGTATTAAAGGGTCACGGCATTAGGACGGTTGAGAACCATTATCTTAGAGAATCTATTTGAGAGAATAAGAGTCTCTGTTACCTGAGACTAGGTGTGAGTCTGGTGTCTAGAGGGACAGGCCTCAGTGAAGCCTGATGTCCTCCTCCCCATACGTGGCATTGATTTTGAACTAGGGACTACCTGTCTCTTTAAAATTACCTCCCAGGGGACTGGGGATTTAGCTCAGTGGTAGAGCGCTTGCCTAGCGCAAGGTCCTGGGTTCGGTCCCCAGCTCCGAAAAATAGAAAAAAGAAAAAAAAATACCTCCCAGGACAGTTGTAGTGACAACCGAGGGCTAAGGTCACTTCAAGTCCTTTTTGGTCAGAATGTTTTATCACAACATAAAAGAAATCACTGCCCTATGTGCCTCTCTCTCTCTCTCTCTCTTTCTCTCTCTCTCTCTCTCTCTCTCTCTCTCTGTGTGTGTGTGTGTGTGTGTGTGTGTGTGTGTATGCACACACTGAAGATCAACCAGTTTCAAAGCCTTGCTCAACCACTGAGCTAAAGTCCCATGCATAAGTAGTTAAGTAGTTTAATGACTGCTTGACAGTGGTCCTCAACCTGAGGGTCTCCTCTGTCTTCTGTGGCATACCTCTATCTCTAAAAATATTTACATTATGATTCATAACACTGGTAAATTACAGTTATGAAGTAGCAACGAAAATAATTTTATGGCTGGGGGCCGCCACAACATGAGGAACTGTATTAAAGGATCGCAGCATTAGGAAGGTTGGGAACTGCCAGGCCTTGAGTGCTGTGCTGTTGGCCTTGGAAGCTGGTGCTTTTGTGACAAGAATGCATCCGCTCAGAGGTTGAAACATGGGGAAGTGAATAGATGCTCCCTGTAGCCCAGACATCACAAGCAGATTGTTAGAGCCCAACTCAACAGTCGGCACTGTCTGGGATGGGTGCTTCCCTTTGTCTGATATTTCTCACCTCGCAGAGAAGCTCACAGAGCATGCTCGTGTGTGATTATGAAAACAAGGTCACAGTGCTTTGGCTGTACACCACAGAATCCAGAAAATACACTGCCCAAACAAATCCTAAACTCCTGCAGTTATGTAACTTTTTCAAAGAAATGCTCGGGGGACAGCTCTATGTCTCCTGTGAATGGATAAGTAAATGGCTTATCCACAAGTTGTGGATAATCAGAACTGGACTTTCACCTTGGATAAAGCAGCACAAATATTGGAAATGGGGAAGAGCTGAATGAACTGGACCCAAAAATAAATTATCAGCACGAAGTAACAGTTTGTGATATGTGAAGTTATCTGAGAATAGGTGTGTCATCTGTCTATACACATGCATGAACATGGGACACACGTGCATACATCCATATGATGTGATGAATATTTTATATATTCTTAACATTACAAACTGCCCCAAGGCCTGGAGACTTAAGACAAGTAGCTATCATCTCCCAGCCTGTGGGATCCGGGAGGTGGGTGTATATGTGTTTGGTGCTTCTGACTCCAGGTTTTTCCAAGCGATTCAGTCGAGCTGTAAGTGGGGCTGTGCTGTCGTCTAAGGAAGAACCACTTTCTGACTCAGGAGATTTGACCCTCATTTCATCTCTTGCCATGTGAGCTCTCCACAGGCCTGCAACATGGCGGCTGAACTCATCAGAGTGAGTAAGCACAAGGCCTCTGTAACCTCTGAGGCCCGTCTTGTTACCTTCCCGTAGTCTGCTCCTTAGAAGTAATTCATTCATCTCATTCCACTCAGAGGTGTCATATAACCATGACCCTGGGAGCCAGGCACCAGTGAATTCATGTGCCTACCATGCACACAATTGAGTCTTTGTGTGTCCACAGCATGCACATCCCTTGAAAGGGCCTAACAGCAACAACAGTCACACAACTATAACAAAAGATATACCCAGTGTTCAAATGATAGTTTCTAAATTCTAGCCTTCTCCAAGTTGGGGTTCCTTTAGAAACAACTGAAGTCAGGGCTGGAGCCTGTATCTCTCTCAGAAAGTAGGGAAATATTTGCTTCCAACCTACAACTACATCAAAAAGAACATAGAAGACCACTTTGAAGGACTCCCATTGGCTTTATCTGGGATTGAGTGTGAAAATAGGGATCACAATACAGAATTACAACCTTCAGCTTGAATGTACAGCCACGAGTCCACACCTGTATAGATGTGCACATTAAGGAAGTACACAGGAGTTGGGGGAGCTGTTTCTCCCAGTGGGGGTGTCTAATTCATAAAAGCAGATGGAATCAGGAAACCAGCCGAGCCTCTATCAATAAAAGACATGAAGGGTAGCAGTGAACCTATCTGAAAACACAAGCCATCGATACAAAGGGTAAGTTGGGCAGTAGAACCATTTGGTGAACACCAGAAAGGTGTAGCCCCCTGAGTCTGCTCAGGACACTGAGACAGCCTGGAGGACAGACATCCTGCTTGTCACTGACCCACACCCTCCAAAGATGTCTAGCCAGTGGAAAGTGAGGACAGTCTGAGGCCAAGCAGAGGTTGAAAAGGCAGGATTGTGCCTGTCCAGGCCCTGCCTTGACAGTCCTCGGTAGTCCCACCATATAGGCCACGCCCCCTCTCCTGCCCTCAGGTGTGTGTGTGTGTGGTGTGGTGTGTGTGTGTGTGTGTGTGTGTGTGTGTGTGTGTGTGTGTGTATCTCAGTCATTGATAAATCATACAAAGAAATGTATTTAAAATAACTATTTGATTACACACTGTATTATAACTCTTTGATGTTGTGAATTTTACTATTTATCGAAAGTGAAGCAATCCTGCACATTAATTGGATGAATGTGCTTGTTTATTTTTCCATAATGAATTCTGTCCTTGTTGACTATTTGACACTGCATGATTCCAATTGTCTCGCACAGCTTTCAGAACTGATTGGTGTTTTAATTTTATAATTGTCAGTATTGAATATGGTGCCTCCCGAAAGCACACAGCACAGAATATGTTTAGGGCCATTTCAGAAGTTGTTGGAAATGTTATCCCAATCCTAAGGCAAAACTCACTTGATAACTTTTTTAAAATGAAACTCATGTCAACAAATCAGGCAGCAGTTTTTAAAATCCAGCACACTGGCACGTCCAAAGATATGCTAATTTGGTGGCTGAGAGGTGGCTAGGAAAATATTAAATATCTTTGCTCTCCATAGCTAAATCACTGTGGGTTTTCTTTTAAGAGCACTGCAGTTAACACAAGTACCAGGATTCCTCAGAGACCACAGCCTAAGTCTTTGTGTTTCAGGTGGCCATAGGGAGAGCTGCCTGGCCCAATGCCTGCCCCGCCCTATGCAGTGCGCTCAGGACCCAGGCGCTGTGGAACCAAGATACACCACACCTGTGAGCACTGCCATGTGGGAATCATCCTGTGTTTGACTTTGAATTGATTTCTGTTCACCCCAATTCAGAAGCCTTTGCTGCAGCTATGGTTTCCGGATCTCCAAATTGACACCCTCCTCTGCTTGGCTCACCATTCACAGTTGAAGGAGGTGGTGGCTCACACAATACTCAGGAGGCTGATGCAGGAGAATTGTTGAGAGTGTGAGCTATACAGCAAGACCCGTTCTGAACAAACAAAGCAAGGGGCTGGAGAGATGGCTCCATGGCTAAGAGTACCAGCTCTTCTTCTGGAGGCCCGTGGGGTTCGATGCTCAGCGAGCAAACATCACAGTCATCTCTAACTCTAGTTCCAGGAGACCCTTCGCCCTCTTCTGGTCCATTCAGGCGTCAGGCACTGACATGATGTACAGACATACATTCAGGCAAAACACCCGTACATATAAAATAATAAAATAAACAAAAAGCAACAACAACAAAATCAAAACGGTGCCTAACTCTACCCTTTCTGTTGCTTTCAGGCCCCTCACAGTAAGAAAGACAAGAGCAGAGAGTGTCGGGGAGACGGCTCTAGGGGTAGCCTAAGTTTGAATCCAGCACACGTGTAAAGAGATGGGCAAGGCCCTGAGTTTGTAAGTCCAGTGCTGCAAGGACAGGGGGAGCCTGAGCATTCCCCGGCCGGCCAGCCTAAGTGACACTGCGAGCTTCCAGTTCAGTGAGAGCCTGTTCAAGGCGACGGAGAGCATGGGAAAGACACCAGTGCCCTGCTCTGACCTGCTCACCCTGAACTTCCGTTCTAGTCCCACGAGGTGGATAAAGAAGCTGGGCCAGCGGAAGGGGATGGCACCCCACAGGAGGACCAACAGAGTCGACTAACGGGGACTTCTGGGAGCTCTCAGAGACTGAGCCACCAACCAAAGAACACACGCCCAGGCTGGAGCAAGAGCCTGGCACATAATGTAGCAGATGTACAGCTCGGTCTCCATGTGGGCCACCAAGCACCTGGAGCAGGGGCTCTCCCTAAAGCTGTAGCCTGACTGTGGTATCTATCCATTCCCCAACAGGAACGGATGCGGGAGACGAGATGCCTAATCTGGCAAAGGATGGGGGATACGGAGTGTTTTTCTTACCCTTGCTTCACTCAGAATACAGGCTTCTCTCCTCATGAGTACTAGCACGTGGGTCCTGGGCAAGCAGAGGGGAGGGTGTGAGGAAGAGGGGGCTGATGAGTAATGGGGTCTGGTATTTACGTTCTGGTAGAATGATCTGTGAATGTGACTAAGGTGTCCTGTGTAAGATAAGAATCTTTATTCTCTAGGGTTTTATTGCAGCTTCATAGTAAAAGGGTGGGGTGAGGAGGTAGGGACAGTGTCAGATCCTGGAGAAGTTTGCCCATGAGAAGAGCTGAGAAGTGGGCGTTCTAGAGGATGAGAGGTTACAAGGTATGTCAACCACTTGACCTTCATGTCTATACCTGAAGGAGGGTGGCCCAACAAGGAGGGTAGGAGGAAGCAGGCACACTCTTGAGACGCCTAGGGCAGGGAGTAGGGTGACTTGGGTGGACTCTAAAGGCAGGGTGTGACTCTACTCTGGCAGAAATGGGAAAAGTGGCTTCCAGGCATAAACACTGGCTTTCTGCTACATGAGTCTGTTTACGCAATGGCCGCTTTTTGGGCCAAAATTAACAGCAAAGTCCACAGTGAAACGACTGATTGGTGGACCAGTTTAGCCAGGATAAACCACTCGCTTCATGTGTATATTTAGAGCAGACAACTCAAAACTCTCACCCACGGCTGCTCGTCCCACACAGGGGCTTAGCCGGACTCTCACATACAAAGCTCAGCTAGCTGCCATTAGCACTTAAGAGGTCTACATTCCGGTTTCTCCTTATATCCCACAGAAGGCAAGGTGACTGACTGGTGTCCCTGCACACTGCAGGTGACTGTGGGGTCCCACTATGGAACCCCCAGGAGGGTACCTGGGGCAGCAACAACTTGCTAGGGAAACTGTCCATTGCAGAAAGTCAGACAGGTTCCACAGCCAAAGAACTTTGTGTGCACAGGGGATTAAAACCCACAGTCATCCCTTCCTGCTCCGCCCTCTGCTTCAGGGGAGGCCCTGGCCTAGAGCCAACAGGCCTTTCTGGCTCTGTGTCTCAAGTTAGACACAGCCTCTCTGTCCCTGTGGTGAAGCACTTCCTAACACTTAACAACACTTCCCAAGCTTCTCCCAAAAAATGAGGGAGAAGCTGCCCCTCGTCTGTGGGCTCAAAGCTGGTGCCAGACGCAAGTGTCATGGTGCCTTGGAGGCTTAGCTAGACAACTGCATGAAGACCTTATTTCTGGTGCTTGGGCCTCAAAATCCCCCCAGAGGCATAGGGCCAGCTTATGTGAAATGTCAGGAGTTGTCCCAGCCCATCCCTCCCAGTGACAGGACTTACACTGTCCTTGCCAGGGGACATTGCTGGGCACATTTAGAAATCATCCTCTAATTGGGAAGCCCTAGGAAAAAGAGTGATCTTTAAGCCAGGGGGAGGGCTAGCTATCTTCCTCAATAATGTGGACTGATAGGTTGTCTGTCTATGGTGAGTCTCCTCCCACCCACACCTAGACAGTCCACCCCAGTTAAACTCAGTGAGCTACACACAGAGAGACTGGAAGGGGGACTAGTCGGAGGAAAGAGGGGAATTAGTAAGAGATGGAGGGAAAAAAAGAAGGTAATAAGTGAAATACAGTGTGTGTATATGTGAAATACATATATACAATGTATTCAAAATATGAATACATTGAGGTATAAACCACAAGCCCTAAAATTTGCTTTAAAGCTTGTAGTTCAGTGCTTTTGGTCCACTTCAGGGATTGTATAACCATTGGCACCATTTACATCCAAATCATCTTCATGACTCCTATCAAGTAGTCATGTGGGCTGACAAGATGCTTCAGCAGGTAAGGTACTTGCCACCCAGCCTTGGGGTCTGAATTCAGTCTCCAAAATCCATGCAGGAGAGAGAGCAGGCTTCTACAAACTGTCCTCTGCCTCTACACCTGCACTGTGGTATACACACACACACACACACACACAGGCACACACACTCATGAGAACACATGTACATACACACAGAGGTGCACACATACACATACACACACATGCACACACAAGATGTAATAATAATATTAGAAACACTCATATACCTGTTAGTGCTACTTCCTATGCCACCCCACTGGCAGCAACTAATGCCCCTGTCATGTGTATGGGTATCATGGAGGAGTAGAATTATGTGGTCCTCCATGCCTGCTTCCTCGCCTGTAGTGTGAAGTTTTTCAAGTTCATCCACTTCCCAGCCCACGTCAGCGCTGAATTCCTTTTCAGGTGCAGAAACAGCACAAGAACTGTGCTAACAGCCACAGAACCATGACTGTGTGAACGGTTTCCACTTTTCCACCATTGTGAACAGTGCTGCCAAACACCATTATCTTTAAAGGAGCTGTTGATTACTACCAGGGGAAAATCCACTCGTTTGTTAGCAGGCAGTGCATAATTTCCCTCTAAGTTCTTCATTGTTTGTATCGCAATTTTAATTTCTAAAAGTAAACATGGTTTATATTAAAGGGAAGAAAAAGTCTGTCCCCTGTGCCACCCAGTCAAGATGAGGACATTCCCATACCTCGAGTCTCCCCAGCATCAGCACGCTCTGAGTCTGGGCTCCCATCACACCCTAGGCATGTAGGCAGCATCACTGATATCTAAGGAATGTTACTGGTTGCCATGCCAAATTCAGCTTCCCACCACTGTGACGAAATACCCAAGGGAATCCAGGTAAAGGAGGAAAGACACTTCCCAGCAGATGTCCTTCCTACACAGGGGGTGGGACTCCTGGGAATAATCATCGGGACAACGTAAGGAAACCGAAATAGCTCCCATTGCTGGCTGGATGACGAAAGGGAGAGCCGTCGCTGGCAGAGAGATTCTTCAAAACTCAGCACAGAATTAGCATTCTGAAAAAGAGCCAAGAGGAAGAAGCAATCCAATGTCCAGCGGTGGTTACATTGATGCACACGATGTGGGCATTCACACAGTAGAATATTATCCATCATTTAAAAAGAAAGAAATTCAGACGTGGTGGCTGACCGATGGCATTATGCTAAGTGAATGAAGCCAGGACAAATAAGAAGGACAAATTCCATATGACTCCATATGCATGAGGTTCCTACAGCTGTCACACTCACAGAGATTGCAATAGTGGTTGCCAAGGGTGCAGGGAGGGGAAATGTGGAGTTATTTAACAGGGCAGAGTTTCAGCTCTGCAAGATGAAAATAATTGAAATTGGCTGTTCCAAAGTATGGGTATAGTCTCTGCCACCATAGGTGGAATGAGACGGAGTCGGAAAGACAGACAACACATTTGCTATTCATGCACCTTAGTGTGTATATAGATATATAAGGGACGGGACTACTGGGAGCTAATAGGGAGAAAGGGTATGGGGTAAATATTCAAAGTTCATGATAAACTTAAAAGAAATTGCCTTTATTATGGACATTATTGCATTGAATAAATACATAACATTAATTTTATTTCACTTGCATTGGTGTTTTGCCTGCACATATGTCTATATGAGGATATTGAATCCCCCAAAACTGGAATTATAGACAGTTATAAACTGCCATGTGGGTGCTTGGAATTGAACCCAGGTCCTCTGGAAGACCAGACAGTGCTCTCAATCTGAGTCTTCTCTCCAGTCACCCCCCCAATAACTTTAATAAATGTCTATAGCTTTGAGCAAGACACAACAAGATGTGTGTATGATACATAAGGAAGTACATTGTTCTGTATCACAACCAAAAAAAAAGTATAAGAAAATAAAAGAAGGTTAAGAAAAGTAATTTACATTTTGTGAATTTTACAACAACTGAAAATTAAGCAGACTTGGCAGTGTGGATCTGTGGGCTGCGCTGAGAGCCAGGGCCTAGGAATGTGCATTTTAATAAGCCCTACTCCGAGAGGAGGCCAGGTCAGTGTGAGTTATACTACACTGAGTGAACACTGCCTAGCTGGGGGTCATTTTCATTCTCCAGGAACTGCAAGTTCATGTGTTGAGGACAGGTCAGAGAGGCCAGTAGTGTGGAGCAGCAGCAGGATGGGGACAGTACACTGGTTGGTTTATGTCAGTTTGACACAAAACTAGACCTACACTGGAAGAAGGAATCTTCATGAGAAGATGCCTCTGTGGTTTTGCCAGGTAAGCGAATTTGAGGGTTCTGTTTTGATTAATGACTAATGTGGGAGGGCTCAGCTCACAGTGGGCAGTCCTGCCCCTGGGAAATAACCCTGGGTTATTAAAGAAAGCAGGCTAAGCAAGCCATGTGGAGCAAACCAATCAGGAGCACATCCCCATGGCTTCTGCCTCAGTTCTTACCTCCAGGTTCCTGCTCTAACCACCCTTCACGATAGAATTGATTGGGACCCCTTTCCTCCCCAAGTTTCTTTTGTTCATAGTGTTTTATCAGAGCAGTAGGAGCCCTTACTAAGGTAGGGATTTGTACCAGGTCATGGGGAATCCCTATGGCAGACCTGGTCCCCTGGTTTTGGAAGATTATGGCGGCATTTGAACTTTGGGCTAGAAAAGCTGTGAAATATTTAGAGCTCAGTGGCTGTTCTTGGGAGCTTGGAAGTTAAGAGTGCTGAGAGAAGTGCAGAGGATGGAACTCTGGCTTAGAAGGTTTTAGAGCTAAATAAAGACTCTTTTGGGACCATTCGATATTCTGAACTAAGAATTTTGTGTCTGGGCAACTGGCACTGAAGAGCCAGTATGGGTAAGAAGAGGCCAGAATTATTAAAGATTATAAGTCTGGGACTATTTCCTCAGAGCAATCATACAGAAGCTGTGATCCAGAGTGGACAAAGCTGCAGCTCATGTTGGCAGCCAAACTTGGGAATGTGTGAGAATTTCCCAAGTGGCACTGGTGTTGAAAGCAAGAACAGGTTATGAGGAATGACTGAGGCTTGGCCCCCATCACAGACCATGAGGAACCACTGGAGAAGGTGCAGACTCAGTCGCAGTTGAAGCTCCAATAATGAAGGGGTCATGGGAAGAGAGTGAGGTCTGGCCCCATGTCACAAGGTTAGAGTCCCTCAGGAGAGGCTATTGGTAAAGGCACCATTCAATTACAGTACAGATCCCAATGTTTTGGAGATGCCGGTACCGTAGATGACACCAAGGACAGCAGCAGCCATGGAGGGATGCCCACCAGACAAGTTGTGTGCGGCAGAGGGCAGAGCCGGAGAAGCGCCACTGTCAAGGCTTTTGGAGCCCACAGGATGATGATGAGTACATCCCAGATGTCAAGTGCTGAACTTTTTACTATTGGACGTCGGTTTTGGTTTGATTTGATTATGACTGTGCCCCTATTCTTCCCTCTTGGAGTATAAAATTATGTAACTTATTATTTTTTATTGTATGAGATCCCACAGACTTTGGACTTTTAGAGAGACTTTGTAATTTTAGAGAGGCTTTGAACTTTGGAAGAGACATTGAATGTTTTAAAGAGACTGAACTTTGTATTGGTTTGGGGGGACAGGGTAGAAACTGAACTTTTAAAGTGTTTGAATTTCTAAAGATTGTGGGACTTTTAAAAGTTGGAATGTTTTATATTATAGTATCATTAATGTGAGATCTTAGGGATGAATAAGAAAGAAAGGTTTATAGGGACAGTGACGCATTGTGTGTCAAATTGACAAGGAATATATTTTGCTGGCTGGCTTTTGTCAACTTGACACAAACTAGATATATCTAGGAAAAGAAAACCTCAGTTGAGGAAATGCCTCCATAAAATTGACCTATACACACTGTGTTTCTTAAGGATTAATATGGGAGAGCTCTGCCTACTGTGGGCCATCCCATCTTTGGGCAGGTGGTCCTAAATTGTATAAGAAAGGAGACTGAGACAGCCATGCGGAGCAAGCCAGTAAGCAGCATTCCTCCATGGCTCTGCTTCAATTTCTGCCTCCAGGTTCCTGCTCTGCTATAGCTCCTGCTTTGGCTTCCATCAGTGATGTGTAGGCCAAATAAACCCTTTCCTCCCCTAATTGTTTTTGGTAATTGGTCCTTACTACAGCAATAGAAAGCAAACTATAGTGATAAATGCAGGGGAAGAAATCTTTGCTTGCTCACCGGGAGGTTGAACGAGGTGCTTTTTTATTGTTCATTTTGAGACATGCCAGCCAGGCTGGCCTCACACTTGCTCCATAGCCTTGGTGACTTTGAACTCGTGGTTTATACTGCTTTCACTTTTGGGAGCTGCAGTTGCAGACCTGTATCATTGTAATTGGCCAATATGGAAACTTAAATAGCAAAACAACCCAAGGCAACGTTCAGACTCAAGGCAGCCTGTGGAGATTGCATGGGCCTATTTTGTAGAAACAAAATCAGTGCCGATTCCCAAGTTCAAAAGAGGTTTCAGTGCATAAATGGACTGTGAATCTTTGGGAAGCAAAAAGAATAAGATTGGAGAACTCATGTTTCCCAGTTTCAGCCGGATCTCACAACAGTGTGATACTCACCCAGACCAACAAAAGAGGATTTCAAACTCAGAAAGAGCAGTAGGGACCTCTGAACCCATTCCATCTTGCTTGCCTTCCAGTCACCCCACCCACTCTGCCACCCCAGAACTATGTGAATTCCTGATAACTATATCCTTAGAGATCTTCAGAGCCAGCCATACCATGTACCAAGATGCCTCGTGCCTGGTGGTGTCTTGTGTCCCTGAATCCAGATAAGAACCTTCAGCTTGGCCTCTACCCTACTTACCTCCACCAGAAGATGGCATGGCATCCTGTTCCACACTTCCATGAAGCACCATTCACCGTAACCCCAGCCTCTACCACGCAAAGACCACTAACGAGCCTTCCACGCACTTCTGACAATTGACAGCAAGTGGCGGTGCACTCCTAGCATTTGGGAGGCAGAGGCAGGTGGATCTCTGTGAGTTAGAGGTCAGCCTGGTCTACAGAGCAAGTTCTAGGATATCTAGGGCTACACAGAGAAACCCTGTCCCAAAACACGTGCACATGTGTCCATGTACACACACACACACACACACACACACACACACACACACACACACACACAAACCTTCTAAGCCTACTGGGGTTACTCCAGGCTCAGAAGTTGGGCCTATACCTAGCTAAGTTAAGATCACTTCTGAGTCCTCTCTCACATCATCGATACAGACTTGCTCCAAGACTGAACCCCAAGTGCCATTCATCTGGTCCACCACCTGACAAGCTTGCACAACAACAAACAAAGATCCAAGTCTCTGCTCAACAAGGCAAGACCAAATATCCATACCAAGAAACACCACCAGCGATCTAACTCCAGATGCATAGAGTCCATCACAAAAACATAAACAACACGAATAACCAAAACAATGTGTCTCTTCCAGGAATTAAACACCCCGTCGTAATGTTTCCTTGGCTGATGCACAGGACAGAGATTTTAAAATTGCAACTATTAGTGTGTTCAGGAACAAATCCACATATGTATGGGAAACCAATGTGGAATGAGTGTGTCGAGCTCTCTCAGTGGTGAGGAGCGAGGTCTTTACAACAAACAGTGCTGGGAATGTATTTTTACACACCAGAGAATAAAGTTAGATCCTTACCTCATGCCCTTCACAAAAACTAACTCAAATGGGACCAGATCTAAAAGTAAGAGCTAAAACCATAAACCTTTCAGAAGGAAGAGGAACATTGGGTTAAATCTTGATGCTGGACTTGGCAGTGCACGTCTAAATGATACCAAAGCATGAAGAACAACAGAAAATAGACAAATGATCCCATTAAGTTAGAAATGTGCGCAGAGCTGCATCAAAGCTGCATCTGTAGAGTGGGAGGAAACATACACAAATCGTCTCTCTGGTTAGGGTCGAGTACCTAGATCGTGCGACTGTGTCTCGTCTCTCAAAAACAGAAAGTTGGAACTAAACTGAAACCATCCCTACAGCTAACTTTCACAGGACTAGGAGGTGCTGGGCGTGCAGTGTGGGAGAAAAGACTGCCCTTACCCAATGCTAGACTAAACTACGGTATCGACCTGCCAAGCCAGATGTGCTCACTGGTGCGATAGTAGCCTGAGATTCTGAGGACAGCCAACTGCTCTCGTCAGGATTGAGGCCTCTTCCCAGGGAGGAAATTCATGCCTGGTACTGTACATTCGCTCAAGGGCCAATGGCTCAGGTAGCCAGAGTGCCCAAGGGGGAACCTACTACTGTTGTTTTGCTATATGAACATGCAAAAACATAAATATGTATATATGTTTATGTTTACACTCATGCATCAATGCTAACCTCAACCTTGGCCAGAGAAGCCACTTTCTGTGGGGGCAGCAATACAGTCTCATAACTGGTCCAAGTGCTGAGAATAAGAGATTGCCGGATTGCCCAGCCCCGAGGGGGACATGCCTGCTGATATGGAAAGAACTAGAACTGATTTGTTGAGCACTGCAGAAACATGGCAGAGTACTGTGTCTGGTCTCAGCAGGAGGGTAAACCACCACACAGCCATTCACCATGATCGTGTGTGTTTCAGAGTCTGCAAGATTCCAAAGACCTAGTATAGAATCGTGACATGAAGTATCGCAAAATAAGTTTTTGGCATTGATGGCATGTTTACTGAGTCCAAAACCTCTAGAACTGAGGTTGATTTCATTTACTCATTGTTTCGTAAGTGGCTTTATTCCATTTACAATCACAGTAGCAGCTCATGCATGCTATTCCGATGTGTCCTTAGCTGAACTTGCCTTTTATCCCCTCGAGACAGTCTCACTATATAGTTCAGATGATGAGGACTCCTGACCCAGCCTTTCAAGTTTTGGCATCACAGGTGTGTGCCACCATCCCATGCAGGTTATTTCCTTTCTAACGGAAGTTTCTAGACATTAATTTCTTTAGGTTGCAGAAGATATTGGTGGATAGGGATCCACTTGCTCCTAGCTAGGGGCTTCCAGACCCAGGCCCAGACTCCAATGCCAATCTCTCTCTCTCTCTCTCTCTCTCTCTCTCTCTTTTCTCTCTCTTTCTCTCTCTTTTATCTCTCTCCTACCTTTTTCCTGTCTTTGTCTCTATCTATCTGTCTCCTATCTATCTATCTATCTATCTATCTATCTCTTTCTGTCTTTGTCCTCCCCCCCCACCTCTCTCTCTCCAGAATATCTTGAAAAAAATATTCAGTCAAAGCAAAAAAGAAAAATTTCAAAACCATCTAATGCCTAGTCCCCCAAGTAAGAGACTTTTAGCTTGTTGTAAAATCTATTTCTACTCAGTTCAGCCTGTGGGTGACAGATGAGCTCAAATGTCTGGGGGACCACTCCATTTCTTGCACCATTCATGAACTTAGAAATTAGAAAGAGTCAAATCAAACTCTAGGCTTCTAGAAAGTAACCAAGCAAACAATTTATAGCAAACACGCGTGACATGAATTGACATTTCCAGTGACATTTTCTGGGGTCTAAAATAAGCTGCAGAGAGTGGCCAACTTACGCTACAAATATAACTGCAAATGCCATGCAATACCCTGCCAGAGACAAGCCTTCCCCAGTCAACCATCTTCCTCCTACGGAAAGGCCAGGCCTTATTCCTGTGGCTGTACTGAGTTCAGACAGCGCTCAAGTCTCTCCTCTCTTCCCACCTCCATTCTCGTAAGCACAGGTCCGCTCTACACACAGTGTCCTTCTCCCTGCCATTTAGGTAGATTGCTATGGGTTAAAAACATGTATATTTTGGTTTAAATTTTTTTCATCAAAACTTACAGGAGGAAAAAAAATGGTGAGACTTACAAAGGTCCAAATAAGCAGGTGTTGCCAAGGCCACATCCTAAAACGACAATTGATAATGTTTGCACCTGCTTGCCCCTGCCTTTTCTCTACAAATAGATTAGGCATGGTTAGGCACAGGCAGCCCAAATCTCAAAGCGATGACAGTTCTGCACAAGGCTATCGAACCGTTTTCTCTGCCATTTAAAGTGTCTTGTGATATTTCCTAGGCATAGACCATGATTATGTGGCCGTCCATCCTCTGTCCCCGGATGACCCTGGGTTGCCCTGTGGTACACCTGCTGGGTGAATGTCCTCATACCTCAGATCATTTTCTCCATGCGGGATTGCTGGCCCTGGCACGCGCTGTTGAACTTGTTTAGAGTCCTGACCACACTTCCGTCATGAGGTGATCAATGAGGGGGAATAGAGCCTCCATTCATGTTTCCCTTGAGCCCAATTAAACTTTAGCGGTTCAACATTGAAGCCTTTGAAGTACACACTCTCACTCTGAACTTCCGTGTTTTGGAGCTTTTAAACAAGATGTCTGTTTCCCCCAAAGAAAGAGGTGGAGGTAAGATATTAGAAAAGGGAGATGCCGCCCAACTTTGAAGCTGCGGTTTCCCACTTGCATAGTGAAGCTTCCCCAGGGAAGCTCCGAGTATTGAGCCATTCCTCAATCCTACAGACCCCTGTCAATCAACCCATCGGGCTTCTGGGAACTCGGGCTGAGCCTGGGTCTAGTACCCAGTCCCAGGGCCCTGAGGCCACCTTTGCAGAGAGGATCGAGGGGCTGAATAGAGCCAAACTCTGTCACTGAGCTTACCTTCCTCAGCTGCGGAACAAGCGGGAAGGGTGTAGTCTAGCCTCCTTCAGCCTCCTCCTTGGCCCAGGCAGGAAACTGGGTGAGGGGGGCTCACTCTTTAAGAGGAGCATCCCACATGAAGAGCATGTGAGTGCCTATGCCCGGTCCTCATGACCCCTGTGAGACAGAAGCCTCATGACCTGGCTCCCAGGCTGCTCAGCGTGGTATGCACAAAAAGCCAGCTCCCTTTGAAGTGGTCCCCACCTCCCCTGCCCCAGCCAGGCCTTCGGTGCTGCAAATGTCAGCCCGCTTTGCATAATTGAGACAATTGGGCATAATCACTCTTTCAGAAGCCCCACGTCAGGCAGCTAATGCCCCAGCCCACATGAGCCAGGAAGAGGAGCCACATGCTTCTAATTACTGCCGAGCCTTTTCAAGTTGGTCAGAGTTGGGCCAGAAGTTTCGATGAATCCAACAGCAAAGGCCGGGTGAGGCCCACATGACTTTCAGGCCCACGTGAAGCTTCTAATCCCTTTCTGTATCCACTCCACCAGCGATCTGCCTGACCGGGGTCACAGTGGCCACCACAGTGAGAGCTTTGGGGATTTGCTGTAACAACAGGCCTGCGGATGTGTCCCAGCCTCCAGTGTGCTTTCTCTGCCGGGTAGAAGGAAAGTCCAGAAAGGCTCCTTGATTCGTACTCCCCTTGGGCTGCTCTTCACCACAAGTCTGTTAGGTTCCTGGGAGCAGACTCCTTTCTGCTTTACTAGGGGCTTGTGTACTTGCAGACAGCTGGGATGCCTGGACAGGTTCCCATCTGCAGATGGGGACACGGAGGGTAGGGAGCGGCTCACTTGCCCAGAGAGTGCGTGAACTGGAGCAGGCTGAGCAGCGCACTTCAGGTTGTTCGTTCACTGAAGAACCCTGAGGGTGGGATGCAGTCTGGACTTGGAGACATTCCTATAGCCAGCAGGCTGCAGAAGACCGTGGCAGGAGTCTGGCAGCTATCCTGGAGCGCAGGGTGTCTAAATTCCCCCCAGAGGATGCAGCTGGGGACAGCCCAGCCAGGCCAGGTACTAGAGAGAGTGTGCCCTTTCCTTAGTTCTTCCAGCTCAGTTGTGGGCACACGTGCACGCATTTGTACGACGTTAAAGTGTTTCGTGAGCTCAACATTAATTTTCAATTCAAATTTGGAAACACGGGGACTTAACACCCATAATGCTACATACATCCTTGGTCCCTTCATTCTGAAGGTCTCACTCCTAATGATGTTCACACAGAAATGCTTGGCCCGCTTTTGATTTTCAATATCAAAACAGGTCTCGATCCTTTCCTTCACACCCCCTTCCTGCTCTCCTCTTGCATTTACCAGTTCCTCCTTTTCTGGAAATTTCCCCATCTCTATGCATAGCTTCGCAGTGTGACTTTGGGTGACTGAATGGAGGTTGCTGGCGCTGGTCCCCTCTCAATGACTCTCAGGGAAGTTAATGGAGCCAGCCTCTTGAGGAGTCTTAGGTAGCTCTCTGTCTTACAAACTACACTGCAACCCAAAACCTCTCCATGAGTCTTTTTATATTCACCAGTAATCTTCAAGTTAGGCTCCTAGAAGTGGGGCTTCTAGAAATGAGTAACTACAGGCAAATGGATGTGAATGCCCCACTGCACAGACAGAGTTTGCTGCCCACCAACGTTCGTGAGGGCTTGCCTTCCTCATCAACACAGGACAATGCTTAACTTCAGACTGACTTTTGCAGATCTCTTTGAGAATGGGATGGGGCAGCATTTGGGATGTTAATTAATTTTTAAAAAAAGAATGATGTTTCCATATAGTTTATAGTTTTTCTTCCTCATCTGGCTTTTCTATCACAAAACTGACCTCGTAGGGAAAACGGAGAAGCACCAAGGAAGGGGGTGGGGCCTCTGCCCTTCTTTACACATTTAGCAGAACTTACCAATGACTTTATCCATCCAGGCCAGTAATTTTCTGGGCAGAAATCCTTAAAATCACTGTTTTTGCTTTTATATATCCGTTCAGATTTTTAAACAAGTTTAAATAATTTTATTTATTTATTTATTTATTTATTTATTTATTATTCCAAGGACTTTTTCCCCATTTCATTTAGTTTCTTGTTAATTTGTTGTTTATCTTTCACGTTCCTGTTCCTTTCGTTTCTCCTTGCTCCTCTGTCTGTCTCTAGGTTTGTCAGTCATGGCCCCCAGCTCACAGAACCAGCTGACCGGCAGCCATTTCTCCCATGACTTTGTCTGTTCTCCGTGTATCAATACAGCATTGACTTTCCCTCAATTGATAGCAACGTGGCTGTTTTGTTGCTGTTGTTGTTTTGTTCCCTAGCTTTCTAAAGTTGAAGATTAGGTCACTCGCTGTTTACAGTTCATATTAACTGTGTAAGCTCTAGACGTGTTGCGACGCCTACCACGAAGGCATTAGGCCTGCTCCCGTCTTTCCTACGAATGCTCACAGCAGCAAACTTCCCGCTGGACAGTTCTTGAGCTGCATCCTTCCAGGACTGACATTTAACTTTTGTTCATTTAAAATTTTCTCTATTTTTCCCCCTCAAAACTTCTTTAGCCCACTGCGCACACATGGCTATATTATATTGATGTCCACATCTCTGTGAATTTCTCAGATCACTATTATGTATCCCTAGTGCGATTCCACCGCGTGTGGAGAATATAATCTGTGTGATCCAAGGCCTTTTCGCATCTGTCGAGGCTTGCTTTATGGGTTGGTAGGTGGTGTATTCTGGGAAACATTCCATGTGCTCCTGAGTAGAAAGGATGTTCTTGGCTTGGCGTGATGGCTCAGTCAGTAAACGCTCTCGCCTCTCAAGTCTGGTGACCTGAGTTCAGTCACTGGAACCCAGAGTGTGGAAAGAGAGCACTGACATCCCACAAGTGTTGTGGACACACACACACACACACACACACACACACACACGCAGGTAATAAAGTAAAACTAAAGAACGTATATTCTGCTGTCATTGGGCGAAGTGCTCTAGTACGTGTTAGGTCAGTGCGGGTTTCATATACGTCTTCTAGGCAGGTGAGCATCTTTTCATATTTGAGGGCCATATGCATTCTGCCTCTGTGGAACTGTGCACACCTCTTGCTCACCTTTGTCCATGGTATGTCCTCCCACCCCTTTAAGAAATGCCATTATACTACAGGACTGCAGTACACGGACAGACACTTGCAGTTTGTCACTTACCCTTCAGCTTCACCTTGGGGTCCTGATGTCACTGTTTTCTTACCTGCTGCCTACTGTCTTAGTGCACTGTTGATGTCATTCTATGCCCAGGCACTGCTAGTGCTGTGTGGGACGAGGTGAGACTCAGAAATAACCTCTAAGGAGTCCCAGGCTGGATGGTAGGCAGTTCCCACATGAACCCATCGGCTTGGGGTATTTGTGGGGGATAAGCTCCAGGGTAGCAAACTCTTCAGATGTTCAAAAAAGTCACAGTATTTGCCCAGAGGTTGCACACATACTCCTGTAGATGGCAAATTATCTCTAGTGACTTATAATACCTATCACAATGAAAATGCCATGTAAACATTTATGTCCGGTATAGATAAGGGCTTTTGTGCACAGTTTGATCTGAACTTGACTGGATGCATTAATGGACAGAACTCAGGGATAAGAAGGGTAGCCAGCTGCTCTGGAAAGGTGTGAGGAAGCACTTCAGTCAGACATGAGAGCAATGGGAAGGCAGAAAGGGAGAGGGAGCCTCTCATATGAGGGAAGTTAGAGGGCTTCAAAGTGTGGGGGTAGTTTGGGCGGGAGTCAGGGTGGCCCATTAGGCAAAGCGGTGGGCATCAGGGCAGGCCAGTGGCCCCTGAGAACTGGAGCACAGTCCTGAGGTCAGAATGGCAGGAAGGAGATGATGCTGAAGATGGAAGAAAAGTTGAGGGAGCCTTGGAAAGTGCCCTACGCCAAGACGAGCACTGCCAGACTCAGGTGGGCCCCTTCCTGGGAGCCCTGGTCCAACCCATTTCCTTTACAGAAGCTCACTTGAGGCAAGCCAGACCAGCAAAACCACTACAGCTCCTGAGATTGGCACTAGGGGCTGCCTTCTGTAGTCCCTATTTGCAATTTATTTACATATTAAAACAGGATGCCTTTCCATGGCCTTTCTATGTCTCATCTAGTGATCAGAGAACCTAGGGCAGAAGATGGAAATGACTGTTTTAAAGTGGCATCATTTCATGCCAGGCCTGCATGAGCAGAGGAAGCCAAGTGGGAACTTGAAAACCTTTGACCTGGAGTTGGGGCCTGGAGAGAAGGCTCAGCAGTTAAGAACACTGGCTGCTCTTCCACAGGACAGGGGTTCAATTCCCAGCACTCACAGGGAGACTCACAACTGTCTGTAACTCCAGTTTCAGAGGATCTGACACCTTCACACGAACATACATGCTGGCGAAACACCAATGCACATGAAATAAAAAATGAATAAATTTTTTTTAAAAAAAATCTCTGATTCTGTTAGATAATTACAAAAAGTTACAAAAGGTAATTATGAGTGACTAGATGAGGCAAGGGTTAAAAGGCTGACCCACGCCTTGGGTGGTCTCTCACGTTATCTAGGCCTGGCTAAATAAAAGCACGAATGTTTTCCCAGCTGGGAGACAGTCAGGTCTTCAGACAATAAGAATCCAGGCTTTGGGAACGCCTGTCTCTGTCTGAAGACCAGTGGGTCTTTCCAGAGAGGAGACTAGTTCAGCCAGGCAGGGAGGAAGATCCCACAGCATCTGCTGGCCAAAATAATGCAGGTCATTCTTCAAAGGAATCCAGGCCTATCAATAATTCAGTATCTCAGCGACTTTCACCTGGAACACAGCCCTGCACACACTCCTTCTGAAGAACCAGTCAGTGGTGGAAGAATCCACAAGTGGCTCTCAAGTAGACGGTGTCTTCCTCTCATCTTGTATGGCCTTCCTTTTTTTTTTTTTTTTTCCTTCTATTTGCCCCTGTCTTTTCTTTCTCTTCTTGCATTTCAGAGAGTTATGTCGTAATGTCGGCATGCTCTGGGATAACTAACGCATTGGTGTGAACGATCCTCCAGGCATTTAATATGTTTTAGGTTGCAGGATAATCTCTACAATAAAGATAACAGACATGGCGGCAGCAAGAGTGTCCTGGGCTGTGGCCCTGTCCATGTCCCACAGGGTTCATGTGCATGGAACTGGTGCACATTAGGACAGGCTCTGCTACAGCAGAGGGTCACAGCTGGAGCTTCTGGGTGTTCCAAGGAGACAGCCTGAGAGATGGCTCACCATGTTCCCACCATCTCATCCATCCTTAGCGGGTCAGTGGCAGAAGTCCCATGTCACTGTGCTGGCTGCCCTCTGCTGGGACAGCAGGACTCATACTTCTTCAGCCGCTTGGGGCTGGCGTGAACTTCCCAGAATGTGGGTCTCATTACAGACAAGCCAATGTGGCTTTTTCCTCTTTCAAGATGTCTGTGTCCCAGAGGACACAGGGGCAGCGTGTGAGATTATTTTTGCCTCTGGCTGGCTGCACACTGGTTTGCAGCAGTTAAGTACATGGGAAGGACACATGGCAATACCATCGCGAGCTGCTGCCCCAGCTGCGCTTCCTCACAGACTGAGTGTATGAGTAAGGCTGTGACTTGGGGACTGGGGGCGGGAACTCTCAGACCAGCCATGATTCCTGCTTCATGCATTGTGCATAAACAGGAGCACTCGAAACCATCACGAGAGTCTTGTCCCAGACCTGTCCTTTTTGAGTACTGCATCATCGCCCCTAAAATATGAATTTTTATCTCTATTTGAAAAACAATAACATTTAAAAAAAAGTAGCCCTGTATTAGTCAGGGATTTGTAGAGGAGCAGGATAGGATGAGAGAGAGAGAGAGGGAAAGGGAGAGGGAGAGAGAGAGAGAGAGAGAGAGAGAGAGAGAGAGAGAGAGAGAGAGAGAATGAGAATGTGTAAGTGTGTGATTCAATGAAGTGGTTTTGAGAGTGTGGTAAAGCTAGTCCAACAATGGCTGTCTACCAACAGAAGGTCCAAGAATCCAGTAACTGTTCAGTCCAGAAGGGGTGGCTGTCTCAGCTGATCTTCTGTTTATACCCGAATCCCAAAGAAGTAGGCTCTAATGTCAGTGATGGACTGGACTTGCCGTCGACAAAATAGACTCTCCAGGAAGCATGAAGGCAAGCAGCAAAAGAACAAGTTTCCTTCTTCCAGGTCCCTACACAGGCTGCCAGAAGAAGGCGTGGTCCAGATTAAAGGTGGATCTTCCCACCTCAAAAGATCCGGGTTAAAAGTGAGCCCTTCCACTTCAAATGATTTAATTAAGAAAGCATCCTGCACAGATGTACCCAGCCGCCTGGGTTTTAGTTAATTCCAAATGTAGTCAAGTTGACAATCAGGAACAGTCATCACAGCCCCCAGAGAAATATCTGGATGCACTCAGTAAATCACATGAAAGCCAGGAAAATGTGCAGGATGGAACACTGTCACTCGAGTCTTTCTCGTTAAAATTAGAAATACATTGCATTTTAATCTTCCACTGAGCATCTTTGGATGGTGAGGCTGCTAATGCGTCACCAGTGCGAGCAAAGGACCTCAGAAATACAGGGCAAGCTGCACGAGACCAGGGCACAGCACGAGATGTTCTGATATTCTACTTTCTTCCATAATTCTATTACATCAGTTGGCGTGTATGTATGTGCATGTATGTGCAGTGTGTGTGTGTGTGTGTGTGTGTGTGTGTGTGTGTGTGTGTGTGTGTGTGTGTGGTTGGCCTGAGTATGAACGTTAGACGACAACTTGTAGCTGACTCTCTCATTCTACTTTGTAGGTCCCTGGAATTAAACTGAGATCTTCAGGCTGGCATCAAGCAGCTTTACCCACTGAGCCATCTCAGCAGGACCAAAGTGTCTGTTTCTCTGTCTTCTTTTAGATAGGGATATCTGGTTAAAGAGTTTATCAACAGTTTATCCTCACTTCTCCCTGAGCCTTGGAGTCTTCACTCAGCAGAGTGTCCTCCTTTCCACAGTGCATGGCTCCTCCTTCCCAGGAGACAGATTTACCTTTTCTAGTGGCTAAAACGGAAGAAGTACCATCTATTTTGATGAATCCTTAACTCAGAAAGGGTCCCTCCTATGAGATTCAAGGAATGGCACTTTTTAAGTTATTTTATGAAGGTCTTCATTTTTTTCTTGAAAATATTTTTTTCATACAATGTATTGTGATCATGGTTCCCCTCCTCCATCCTCCCTACTCACCTCAATCTATGCCCCTCCCAACCCCTGTTCTGTTTAGAAAACAAGCAAATAGGCAAATAAACACAAATAAACCAAAAGTAAGACTGGCCTAGTCAAAACCTCTGCAAAATCCATCTTTGTGTGAGCAGAATTTAGGCAACTTGCATGCAGATTTTCCTCTTGAGGCTCATAAGAAATATGCCGTTACTGCCACACTGGGGACTCTCCCAGTGAGGAAAGCTCTGTACTTCTGGGCAGCCCAGCCTCTCCGAAAACATAAGTGGAAGTTCTCTTTTATTCTAAAATCTCTGTCAGACCCAACGTGGTCCAAGAAAGAACTTGGGAAGTTTTTCCCCTCGGGCACCTGAGCTCTCCATCCTGGGGCTGGCGAGGGCTCTGCATCAAATCCAGTGGTTCTATGGGCTTCTCTTGGAAGGCAGAAGGCTTCCCTGCTGAGGCCCCAATGGCTTTGGTGAGGTGAGAATCACCTCTGCCATGAATGGCTCTATGGAAATTACTTCCATGGCCACTGCATCTGTCTGCTTCAGCTGATGGATGGAGTTTTCCACCTATGAGCAGCAAGAGAAGGGAGGACAAGCTGCCCTGCTTTGTTCAACTCTCCTCTTCCTCCTCTTCCTCCTCCTCCTCTTCCTCCTCCTCCCTCTTTTTCCTCCTCCTCCTGGCATGACCTAGAGACAGCCAGCATCAAGGGAGCCCTGGTGACTGTTCTCTGCACACTGAGTTCTCAGGCCATTTGCATGTTGTGCCAACCCCACTTTCAGGGTTCGACCTGGCAGTACCTCTCCAGCCAGTTTACTCTGTCCTTTCCCTTTAGAGGCCTCCAACCCACCCTGCAGATCTACTCTTCTGACTGGCTGACCTTTAACCTTTCCTCTGTCACATCTATGAAGCCTCTGCTTCTTTCTCCATGGGAGCACATACTGTACACAGGAAGTCTCCATCCACAGGCCTGGGCAGAAATCTGCTGTGCGCCTGCACACTCCAATGGCACAGTGGGCTTTGCCCTCCCTCTATCTCATTGCCTCCACAGCACCTCTGGGGACAGTTAGCCTAAATTTGTTTCTTGAGCGATAAATTGTTGGGAAATGCGTGTGGATCTGTCTTTTATAAAGACCATCGACTCTTCACAAGTCAAGCCTGTCATCTCTGCCTTCCTTTTGCCTCTGTCCCTTTTTTTGAGACATCTGTCTACCACTGCACATGTGTATGTTAATCACCCAGAAAGTGTGTGATATGATGCTAGCCCCTCCCCACTACACCAAAGGCACAGGAAATCATTGTCCCAAACCTGTAGTTGCCTTGCATTTTAGGATGAGCAAGGCTTCATTCACAGGCAGGACAGGATACTTCCAATATGAGAATAACTTGTCTATGAAGGAGAGGCTACAGCCTGGAGCTAAGTCGTCATGTGGGTAAGCAAATCACTCCTCTTAAGAGATAACTGTCACAACCAGATGCACAATTTATGAACCACTTGGTGCTGGAGCAGGGCCATGGGCAGGTCTTGACCAGGACTATGGAATTAAACTTGTCTCTTAGTCTTCCTTGAACTTTCCTCTCTTTAAACCTAAAGCTCCTATCAGTCAGCACCCTAAAAATGGATTGGGGTCCCTGCACCCCTTTAGCACTTCCTCACCCCTCATGTGCAGTGATTAAACCTATGATCTCTGCTTTTTATTATCATCCCTTAACTCCGTGGTTGGCAGGTTAAGGTGGGCGGCCATGCTCAGCTTCCAGGGGCTTCTGGAGACAGTGCCTTTGCCTTTAAACTCTAGCCACAGATCCCATCTTCCTTGTGGAGCTACACTCCACAGGAGGGAGGGGACTTCCTCAATGCTGGGCAGAATCCTCTGGCTCTCAGGCTTCGGTAGGGACTGTCATGAGCCCCCTGGTTTGGATCTGGGTTTTATGAGCCACTCTTTGCTGGTTAATTGGTTTTGTTGTTTTGTTTTTTAAATAAAGTTGGCACAATTCCGAGTCACCGGGAACCTCAGCAGAGGAACTTCCTCCACCAGATTGGACCGTAGGCAAGTCTGTGGGAGTATTTTCTTGGTTAGCGATTGATATCAATGGCCGTCCAGACCAGTCCTGTTTCCATGCTACTGTAAATAGAGCAGCAGGAAACATGGATGTGAAAACATCTCTCCAGAGGGATACGGAGTTCCCTGAATGTATGCCCAGGAGTGGAAGGACTGGGTCACCTGGTAGTTCTATTTTTACTGCTGTGAGGAACGTCCTACCTGTTTTCCGGAAAGACTATTCATTTGCGATCCCACCAGCAATGAAAAGTGTTCCCTTTTCTCTACCTTCTCTCCCACATTTGTTGTTAGATTTCTTGATCATAACTACTTTGACCAGGGAGAGGAGTGGGTGTACCAAAATGTTTAAATTTGCATTTTCCCTCATGACTAGGGATATTGGGCGGAAATTTAAACTGTTATAGGGCATTTCTCTTTCCTCTTTTGAAAACTTCCTACACACGCCAGCACCATTTGTTGATTGGCAGTTCTCTTTCCTTGGTGTCTAATTCGGAAGAGCTTTGCAAATTCTAGATATTGGCCCTTTGTCCGCAGTGCCATTGCTGTGGATTGTCCCCCATTCTGTGGGCTGTCTGTTGGCTCTGCTGATAGTTTCCTTTGCTGGGCAGAAATGTTTAAATTTTGGGCCACCCTTCTAGGTGGTTCTCCAGAAGCCCCCGGAAGCTATGCCTGGGCTGGTTCCTGTGCTGTTGAGGTCCCGTTCAGTAACTACTTACCTGTCTCAAAGTCATAAAGAACATCCCTTGAGCTCTCTCCAGCAGCTTCAGCATTTAAGGTTTTGTTTAGTTGGTGTCTTTGATCTATTTTCATTGATTTTTGTACAAGGTGAAGGCTATGGGTCAGTTTGTTGACTGGGTTCTTTTTCTCCACTGTGGCCCTCATTATGAATTGTGTGGAGACAGGTTTGTCAGTATAATTCTGGGTCTCTCTCTGCTCTGTGTTTCTGGCTGTCAGCATGCTGCTGCCAGGCAGTCCTTATCACTATAGCAGGGTATGAGTCCAGGTCAGGTGTTGTGATGCCTCTGTGTCCTTATTCCTCAGGATTGTCTTAGCTATGTGTCGTCTTTGGTGGTTTCACATGAATTCCCGGATATTTTTTTAGATCTATGAAATATGAAACCAGAATTTTGTCGGTCATTCACTAAATCTGTAGATCAGGCTGTGTGTGGTGGTGCATGCCTTTAATCCTAGTGTTTGGGAGAGAGACAGATGATTCTCTGCCAGTTGGAGGCCAGCCTGGTCTACATGGTGAATTTCAGGACAGCCAGGATTACATAAAGAGATCCTCCCTCATAAAAACAAATAAAGGTGATCTGTAGATTAATTTTGTAATATGGCCATTTGTACGATATTAATTTTGCCAGTAGGGGACATGGCCTTCCATCAGCTCGCATCTTCGGCTTGCCTTTCCAGTGGCTCGAGAGTTATTTGCAAAGGTCTTTACTTTTCTGAGTAGACTTATTTCTAGGTACTCAATATTATTTTTGGAAGAAGGATGGAGTGCAGGCAAACAGATCCGTGGGTCATAGAAGAGCACATAAAGCTAACTTTTCTTCTAGTTTCAATGCTGCCATTTTTTTCTTTCTGTGTGCTGAGCAGGTGAATCAGATGTACTTGATGGTGAACCAACTGAAGCTCCGTGACTTCAGAGTAGCCATTTTGCTACGGAGAAGCTCACTGGGCCGGGTAGAGTTAGGATTGTTCAAGCGTTTGAGTGACTCTGTATGAGAGTTTCTATTTGTGCATTCATTGCAATACAGTGATTTTATTAATAAAAAAATGTGAAAAGGGCTTGTAGAAATAACATGTAGAAAAAAAACAAAGCCTCATCATATATGACTATAGTTAACAGTGAACATAGTGGATGCTAGCTAGAAAAGGGCATCCTCACAGAGGAAGGCCACTCCACTCCATCCTCTCCAGCAGCCCTCCCTGCCCCATTGTCCACAGCAGGATCCCCAATGTCATTCTCTAATACCCCATGATCTTGTATGCCTTTTTTTTTTTTTCTTTTTTTTTTTTTTTTGGAGCTGGGGACGAACCCAGGGCCTTCGCTTACAGGCAAGTGCTCTACCACTGAGCTAAATCCCCAACCCCTTGTATGCCCTTTTAACAGAAAAAAAAATTTGCAAAAGGCAAGTGAGAAGTGAAGTTCCCAAAAGAAAAGTGGGGGAGGGAGAGAGGAAGGGGGAGGGGAGTGGGGAAAGGGAGAGAGAGAGAGAGAGAGAGAGAGAGAGAGAGAGAGACTGAACAGAGTCAGGCTTGATATAGGACACACTCAAGTTTAATTGTAAAGACACAGATTAAAGTAAAATATGGAGGAAGGTTTATCACTCGAACACTGAGCAGAAGAATGTTGATGACTCCACTATGCTAATTTCTGATGGAGCCAACTTCAGGGAGAGATGAAGATGCCATACAAATGACAAAGGGTCAGCTCCCCAGAGGAACACAGCTACCCTAATGACTGTGTAGGTGCCTGATGACACACAGTCAGTCTGTAGGAGGCAGAAACTGGTGAAGCCGTAAGGGCTGATACACGGATCCACCATAGCGACTAAGAGCACAAAATACGTCTATCAGTAATTTATAAGTGCCAATGACAATCAGGAAGGCCATATCAATAAGGGCATAACTGAGCCCAACAGCATCTAGAGATTGGAATTGGACTTATGAAAGATTCCATCATAAGTCTAAATACACACACCCCTGAAGGCAGACCTCCTTAGTGTGTCTCTAAGACCACACCAGAGAAGTCTCTCTGTGCAATGGACAATAGTTAGGGTTGAAACTCACACCTGGTCAAAAAGCAGAGTGTCACTGGAATGTTCCACCACAAATGGGATGTCCATATGAGACAAACAACACCGCATCCAGGGCTCAGGGACCATCAGGCACCTCTCAGAAGAGGAGGCAGAAGGCCTGTAAGATCCAGATGCCGGGGAAGACCACAGGGAAATGCCCTTCTAGGCAAGGCTTCTGAACTCATGAACTTTGTGGTTGCTTATACATGGTAGAGTCAGTCAGCAATCCAGCATGGATGGCAGAAGCGTACTTAAGCCCTGACCACAGTTGAGGACTCATTGGCAGTTGGTGGCTTCTAAGGAGGGAGAGTCATTTTCTTCAAGGGTGTGGTTCTTAGGTCAAGCACGCTGCAGTAGTTAGCTCTATACCCATGAGTATATTGGCAGCGTGAATTGGACTTGGTGGCTTGTAATTTTTTAAAAAAACAAACAAACATGAAGTTGGGAAAGTTGGATAAATGTGGGTAGGTCTAGAAGGAGTTATGGGGAAGAGGAGGTGACCATGATTAAAATATGTTGTTTTCACATATAAAATTCTTAAAAAAGGGTTGGGGATTTAGCTCAGTGGTAGAGCGCTTGCCTAGGAAGCGCAAGGCCCTGGGTTCGGCCCCCAGCTCCAAAAAAAGAACCAAAAAAAAATTCTTAAAAAAATAATAAAATATTATATCAAAAATGAAACATACCCCTAATAAATTTTAAAGAACACAAGTCAGACCGCAGGGGAATTAAACCAGAAAAACAATGCAAAAAAACAACTAGGAAATCTCCAGATATTTGGCGATCAAACAGTGTACTTTAAGTAGCAATCTTTCAGAAAACAGAAGCAGGATGCGCAATCCTTAACTAGCTCGTTTTATTCTGTTAGTGTTCCTAACATAAGCATAAGTAGATTAACTACTATGAGACATGAAAACTACATACTGAAATTTCTCGTAAATGCAAATGGAAACTTTCTCAACAAAATATCAGTAAGGTGGAGGCATGCAAAAATGATAAAGTTGGATTTATTCCGAGCATGCAAGGCTCATTAGCATTAGCACGATTAATTAATATAATACATCATTTAGCAAAGTAAGGAAGATAATCACATAATCACATTAGTAGAGGCCAAAAGAACATTCGAGAAAGTTCAGCATTCCTGCATGATGAAAAGAAACCTCTCCAAGAAAGAGTGGAGGGGCCTGCCATCGCTTGGGAGCAAAGCCTACAGCTCACTTCACGTGAAATGATAAGGAAACAGAATCATTCCCAGTAGAAACAGGAGCAGGACAAGACGGTTCCTGGTGCTCTTCCAGGGGTATTTTGTTTTTCAAAATCATACTGAAAATCCGAGGAAGGAAATGAAGGTATATCACTGAAAAGAAGAAGTAAGTCTGCTCACAGATGGCTTGATGATCTCCAGGAGACTCACAAGGAGTGCATATAGAAGTCATTCGAATTAGAAAAGGGTGGCGGCAAATCTGCAGGATGTACTGGTAAGCAAATCTGCAGGATGTACTGGTAAGAGACAAATGTCGTTTTCCCACGTGCCAGCAACGAACGATTGGCTTTGAAATGAGAAACACAACACCATCTACATTAGCACCCCAAATGAAGTATCTACAGACAGACTTAGCAAAAGATGCACAAGAAAACCAGGCGGGACAGGGTGGCACATGCCTTCTGTCCTGCCTTACTGATATTCTGTTGAGAAAATTTTCATTTACGTTTATGAGAAATTTCAGTATGTGGTTTTCATGTCTTGTAGTAGATAATCTAGTGCTTGTGTTAGGGAAACACTAACATCATGAAGTGAGCTAGTTAAGGTTTGCTCATCCTGCTTCCGTCTTCTGAAAGATTGCTACTCTGGAGGCAGAGGCAAGAGGATCTCTGTGAGTTCGAGGCCAGCCTGGTCTACAGAGGGAATTCCAGCACAGCCAGAGCTACATAGTGAGACCCTGTCTCAAAACAATAAAAGAAGAAATTAAGAAAGGAAGGAAGAGAAACAAGCAAGAAAACCATAAGGAAAATTATTAAACTCCAGTGAAAGAAAGAAATCAAGTTTTAAGCAGAGTTTTCCTATCTGCTCACAGATGGGAAGACTCAGCATCCTTAGGGTGTCAGTTCCTTTCAATAAGATCCACAGAGCCCAATCAAACCGCAGTCAAACTTTCAAAATGCAAGTTATTTTCAGATCCTGACAAACCATAGAGAGACACCAACCTCTGAGACTCAACATGACCTTGAGCGTGGTGGTGACTTGTTAGACAGTCTCAAAAGAAGGACTCATAAGAGAAAGAATCATGAGTTAGACTTTATTAAAATAAAAGTTGGAGGCTGGAGAGATGGCTCATTGCTTAAATAACTCATTACTTTTGTAAAGGATCCAGTTCCCAGGATCCAGATGACGGCTCATAACCTTCTGTAACTCTAGTTCCGGGAGAGCCAAACATCTCCTCATGAGCACATGTAGTGTTCATATATACAGACAAACGAGTCCTCATATACATAAAATTAAGTAAATCTTTAATTTTTTTAAATGAAAAACTTACATTTTAAAGGTACTATTAAGAGGATGAAAGAACGGCAGGGACTGGAAGAAAATACAAAACGAAAAAGGAATTTGATCCAAAGATACATCGAATGCTTAAAACTCACAGATGGCTTAATGATATCTAGAAAGATGGTATGATGGGAAAGAGGCACATGGATGCCATCATGCATCTGTGGAGTCAGGAGACAATTTGCAGGAGTCCATTCTCTCCGTATGGAGCCCAGGGATGAAATTCAGGTCATAAGTTTTGGCTGCAAGCACCTTTGCCCACTGAGTCATCAGACTGCCCCCCCCCCACAACCATCTCTAAATAGCGTAAGAGCTAAACGCCTCGCCAAAGAAGAGGCAAGGGTGGAAACGGTCCTGTGGAGAGATGCTCAGCGTCATGTATCAGGATCCTTGGGAATTTCAAACAGCAGTGACAGGCAAGTGACACTTCTATAGAAATAGCTAAAATGCAAGAAGCGACCGCCACAGACGGCATCGCGCATGCAGATCGACAAGCGCTCCTTGGTGCTGCTCGTAGATGCCTCTGTGAAGGGCAGGCGGGCTGCGTCTTAGGAGCTAAACACTGTCTTGCCATGTGCCCCAGAGGCCAAATGAATTCACGACTTAAATGTGCAGGGCCAGACATAATGGCACATGCCTGTGAATACAGGGCTCTGCAGACAGAGACAGAAGGATTGCGGAAAGTTAGACGCCAGCCTGGTCTACATAAGCGAGTTCCAGGCCAGCCCTGTCTCAAAAGTCCAAACAAACGTAGGTGTCTAAGGTAGGATTTTACTGCTGTGAACAGACATCACAACCAAGGCAGCTCTCATAAAGGAAAACGTTTCATTGGGTCTGGCTTACAGGTTCAGAGGCTCCGTCATCAAGCATGGAGTGTACAGGCAGACGTGAAGCTGGAGGAACTGAGAGTTCTACATGCATCCCATATACAGCCGCCAAACCCAGACACGATTGCAGATGCCAAGAAGTGCATGCTGACAGGAGCCTGATATAGCTGTCTCCTGAGAGGCTCTGCCAGAGCATGACAAATACAGATTGGATGCTCACAGCCAACCATTGGACTGAGAATGGGGTCCCTAATGGAGGAGTTAGAGAAAGGACTGAAGGAGCTGAAAGGGTTTATAACCCCATAAGAAGAACAACAATATCAACCAACCAGACCTCCCAGAACTCCCAGGGACTAAATCACCATCCCAAGAATACACAGGATCTATGGCTCCAGCCGCATAGGTAGCAGAGGACGGCCTTGTCGGGAGGAGAGGCCCTTGGTCCTGTCAAGGCTCAATGCCCCAGTGTAGGGGAATGTCAGGGCAAGGAGGTGGGAGAGAGTGGGTGGGTGGGTAGGGTAGCACCCTCATAGAAGCAGGGGGAGATAGCAGATTTCTGGAGGGGAAACTGGGAAAGGGGATAACATTTAAAATGTAAATAAAAATTCAATAAAAAAGGGATGGGGGAGAAGCCAGGCTGAGAGGGCTGCATATAGTATAAGTCAAACCCTACTGTGTGGGTTTCAGGAGCTAGAGGCAAGGATGGGTAGGTCCGCTGGGCACAGGGGATTTATTTTAAAGTCATTAGTATGTGTGAGTGGACATTAGAGAACGAGTTGACCTTAACCTGAACTCCATGTAATTACCTGGACTGAGGCTGTCAGGCCTCTGCAGCAATCGCCTCCACTTACTGAGCCACTGAGGGGTTAGAGCAGTTTGAGGACCTGAGGTCTCTGCTTAAGGAGCTGCAGGGATTGGGAGCCCAAAGTCTGCATTGCCTGGGTAGCTAATACTCTACTTAAATAAGTTATCTAGCTGGAATCCCAGGTAACGATAGAGTGTGTGTGTGTGTGTGTGTGTGTGTGTGTGTATACATATATATTTATACACACACATATATATGTATATATGTGTGTATAAATATATATGTATACACATATATGTATATGTGTGTCTGTATGTGTGTATACATATATATTTATATACATATATATGTATATGGTGTGTGTGCACATGCGTGTGCCTTCCAATAGAGAGAAAACCAATAAAAATATATAACCAATCTAAAAAGAGAGAGACAGGAATACATAGTAGATCAAACGTGAAACACGTGAGTAGGAAGATGGCAGATTTACGTGAGTCAAAAATTATATCGCATATAATGCTATGATTATTTTACATAAATGATTAAAAGTCATGCTTCTTTTTTAAAAATTGCCAAACTATCATATGCTATTTGTAATCAGTCTGCTTATAATATAAGCTATAGAAAGTTAGAAATCAAAAGTCACAGTGGTTCTAACCTTCCTAATCCTGCACCCCATTAACACAGTTCCTTGTGTTGTGCTGATCGCCAGCCATAAAAATATTTTCGTTGTTACTTCACAACTATACATTTGTGACTATTATGAATCATGATGTAAATATGTGACGGGCAGGATATCTGCTATGTGACCCCTGTGAAAGGGTTGTTTGAACCCCAAGTGGGTCTCAACTCATGGGTTCAACTGATCTAGGCAAAGACCATAAGTCAAAAGAATCATATTATATAACATAATTAATATAATATAAGAGATATATGAAAATCTGGAACATATATAAGATAGAATAATATTTAGCTCTATAAAATGAAATGCAAAATATCTGAAAAATGGGTGGACATCGAATATATATTAAGAAGTAAGGTCTTCAATCTCAGATAAACAAAAAGATCTGCTCTCAGTCAAGTGTAGATTCTTGTCTATGTTGCAGACGTGTATGTGTGGGTGTAGTATAACATACAGAATCAAGAACAAGGAAGGGTGACCCCAGGCAAGGAGGGAGAGCAGAACTTGGAAGGACACAGGAGCAGTGACAGAGCATCCAAAGCTGCTTGTCTTTCCAGTTTCACTTTTTATTGATTATCTTCTTTATCTACATTTCAAATGTTATCTCCTTTCTTGGTTTCCCCTCCACAAACCCCTATCCCATTCCCCCTCCTCCTGCTTCTGTGGTGCTCCCCCACCCACCTACCCTGGCATTCCCCCTCACTGGGGCATCTAGCCTTCACAGGACCAAGGGCCTCTCCTCTCACTGATGCCCGACAAGGCCATCCTCTGCTATATATGTGGCTGGAGCCATCAGTCCCTCCATGTGGTGGTTTAGTCCCTGGGAGTTCGGGGGGTTCTGGTTGGTTGATATTGTTGTTCCTCCTATGGGGTTGCAATCCCCTTCAGTTCCTTCAGTCCTTTCCCTAACTCCTCCATTGGGGTCCCCGTGCTCAGTCCAGTGGTTGGCTGTGTACATTCTCATCTGTTTTACCAGTTTTAATTCTGCCATGGATGTTCCATGTCTT
Organism: Rattus rattus; assembly: GCF_011064425.1. NCBI lineage: Eukaryota > Metazoa > Chordata > Mammalia > Rodentia > Muridae > Rattus > Rattus rattus. The sequence goes on from NC_046155.1 coordinate 136,249,644, forward strand.
CATGGTAGATAGGTGCATAAAAATGCGATCCAGGGGGAAAGTGTTAAATCCAAAGGGAAGTTCCCCTGCTCAGAATGGCTGTTCTGAGGCTGTAGACGTTCACTGAGACTTACAGACAGGTCTAGACGGGTGTTTGTTTAGACAGCTATGTTACCCTCACTGCGCGGTGTTTTCCTGTGCAAATTCTTTACAGTAAAGTGATTTCTACTTTTTTCAAGTTTATTCCCTTATACTACTGTGCTCTTAATACTATGGAAGGAGGACATTGCCCTACCCTGCACAAAGAACTGCAGGCATCTAGGGAACACTGAGAACGAGAGAGTCTTCCCCAGGAAGGAGCCCAGTGATTGGTTACTAATGCCAACTGGTCAGCTTTTCATAGAGCTAAATATTATTCTATCTTATGTATGAGCTGAAGGGGATGGCAACCCCATAGGAAGAAATAAATATATGTGTGTATGTGTGTGTGTGTGTGTGTGTGTGTGTGTGTGTGTGTGTGTGTAGTGAAGAAAAAGAGGCTGTGAATTTGAATGGAAGCCAGAGTTGAAAAATGATGTAACCATGTCTTAATTTTTAAAAATATAAGAAGTTCATTATTCTGACAAAAATTAAGAGGAAAGATTGAATTAGCCAAGGTGTTTTAAGATATTTCCATGCATAACACAATATTATTATCATTACTATTATTTATTATTATTTTGGTTTTTTGAGACAGGATTTCTCTGTGTAGCCCTGTCTGTCCTGGAACTCACTCTATAGACCAGGCTGGCCTCAAACTCAGAGACCCACCTGCTTCTGACTTCTGAGTGCTAGAATTAAAGGCGTGGGCCACCACCCGGCATGGGTGTGTACAACGTATTAAGCAGATACTTTGGGTTTCTTCGCACTTTACCAATGCGTCCTTCACAGCTGCAGGAGCTGTGCGAACATCCACATTTCTCCAAAGGAGAAATTGAAAGATTTGCCCCTATACCCTGCTGGGTATAGCCCTGAATTTTCCTGTTTTCTTGGGTGTCTGGACAGTCGCCTGATATTCTCAAAGGGTCACTGCACACTGCAGTGCATAGTTCAGACCTTGGTGGAAGTCACTGCATGTATGTGTATTTCTGAGTCTGTCATGTGAGGACCTCCTGTGCACAACCGCCATCTGGCTGCAGTTCAGGATTGTGCAAGGCCTACCTGTCCCTAGGAAACACACACTCTCTCTCTTTCTCTCTCTTCTCTCTCTGTCTCTCTCTCTCTCTCTCTCTCTCTCTCTCTCTCTCTCTCTCTCTCTCTCTCTGTGTGTGTGTGTGTGTGTGTGTGTGTGTGTGTGTGTGTGTGTGTGCTGGCGTGCGTGTGTGTGGTCATTCTCTAGGAATCAAAACTAGACCAAGTGCTCTCCCACTGAGCTGGTACCTCACTGCAGAAATCATTTTAAGGCCCGGGGTTTCTGGGGAAGACAAGATTCTGAACAGTAAGGTTCAGACACGGGAATTCTGAATGACTGCCAACACAGTTCTGCAGGAGAAAGTACGTGGGGTGGGTTGTGCAGAGGAAATAACAGTGGGCAGAGCTCTGTGACAGCTGAGGACAGACAGGCAGCTGAGGGCATCTCAGGACAGCTTCAGTTTTATGCTATTCCTGAACCCACACGACAACTAGACCTCCTACAACTGCCTGTTGGCAGGCAGGGGTAGCCACAGAAGAGACAGGCTAGCGAGGTGGAACTTCTTGACCATGGTGGTTCCCAAGGGAGGGAGTGGAGGGCGATGTGTAGCTGCTTCATTTCTGTTGAAATGCACATCTCTGGTGTGCTGGGAAGGAAGGCCCACCAAACTCACAAGAAGCCCCGTGCCAGAGGCCCTCAGTGAAGTTACGTAAGCAGTGGACAGTTTCTGATGGATAGGAGACTCTCTGGAGGTAACACTTTTGTGAGCCCCATCCTGTGCTGGGTGGGCTTTTCTTTTTGGAATTGTCTGACCCACCTGTGCTTCTGTAAGTGATCCCAATAAACTCAATGGTTCACCAGACTGGGATTGGCTGGCATCATTACTCTGGCCTGTTGTCGCTGCCCCTTTCTGGGCAAACTGAAATAGACTCCCCAGAGAAAGTCCTGCCCACAAATGGGTCTCAGAACAAGTAGCAGTTATAGAACTAGGGAGCACAGGTATCAGAAATCTCAGCTTTCCGGGACACAAGCTAATGTGATTTAAATGTTAAAATAGAGCTATTTTACAGAGTGCCCCTAACGTCTGGTGTGATACGTGCCAGGAATCCATCTCATTCCTAAATGGGGAGAAGAGCTGTCTTTTCTATCTCAGAACCATGAAGCCACCTATCCTGGCTAGTTTTATGTCAAGCCATAGTCATCTGAGAGGAGGGGACCACAATTGGGGAAATGCCTCCATAAGATCTGGCTGTAGGCAGGCCTGCAGAGCATTTTCTTAGTTAGTGATTGATGTGTGAGGGCCCAACCTGCAGTAGGTGGGATCACCCTTGGATGGTTGTCCAAATCATGGAGAACAAGCCAGTAGGCAGCACTCCTCCATGGCCTCTTTATCTGGTCTTGCTGCCAAGTTCCTGCCCTGAGTGCTTTCAAGGATGAACAGTGATGCGAAAGTGTAAGCAAAATCAACCCCTTCCTCCCCAAGTTGCTTCGGCCATCGTATTTTTTCGCAGCAATAGAAACCATAAGACACCGCCCATTACTCAAAGCCCAAGCAGGCTCTGGGCTTACATGAGGCCAAAGGCAGCTTCATATGCGCAGGTGAAGTGTGCTGTCATCTAGGGTCCTTCTGCACTTGGAGTGGCCCTGAATCCCACTTCGTACTCTACTGCCCGTCTTAAAATTTTTGAAAACTTTTAAAACAAGAAAGCATTCCTATTGTTTTGCTCTCTCACCAACAAATCTTAGAGCAGATCTCTGATGAAAATCCCGCCCGTGCCAAACCAAGGGGAGTCCACCAAGTGCCAAAGTCTTGCCTGCAGATGAGGTGGTGGCCTCCTCGAGGTCCTGCATGGTGGAGATGACTCCAGCCAAAAAGAGCTGTACCTCTGACAAAGTGCCTCTGTCACAAGCAAGTGTCAAAGTGAGTGACTCATGAACCCTAACGGACTGGCTGAGCTGCCTCTCTACCCTGGGTCAGTTCAGGGGACTTCTGAGCTCGGGGTGTCTCCTGGCAGGGGGCTAGGAACCCCTGAGCCGCTGCTATTCTAGCAACAACAGTACCCCAGCTTGTGCCAGCTGGACAGTTTGTCCAGCTGGGGGACTTGGCACCCTCCGCATCCCTTCAATGACCCACCTTTCTCTCCTTGCTGGTTGGTGAGTCAGACTCTGCCAGCTCAGTGCTCTGCTGCCCCCACCTGGCTGTCGTCAGAGCCAACCTGACTCCTAGCTGTAGTTTGCTTCTACAAAAGTCATTTAGCAAATTGATGCTCTTTCCCCCCCCCCTTTTTTTTTCAGTCAAAATACTGACCTGCACAAGTGTCGCTTTTAACTTGCACAAGCCAATTCCATTTGGTCACAGGGATTTTACCAGTAGGGTGAAAGCCATAGGAGAGCGGACAGCATTACGAAGGATAATCCTAAAACACATTCCGTGCATGCTGAAAACAGCCTCCGGAAGTCTGAGGTCTGTAGTGGCTCTGGGGGCATTGATACTTCACCATGGCTTAGAAAACTCTGGACACCACAGGAAGCTCAAGAAGAAGGATGACCAAGTGGATGCTCCCACTCCTTCTTAAAAGGGGGAAAAATATCCATAGGAGGGGATATGGACACAAAGTTTAGAGCAGCAAACCAAGGAACGGCCGTTCAGAGCCTGCCCCACATGTGGCCCATATATATACAGCCACCAAAACTAAATAAGATGGATGAAGCTAAAAAATGCATGCTGAAAGGGACCAGATATAGATCTCTCCTGAGAGACACATCCAGAGCACGTCCAATACAGAGGTCAATGCTAGCAGCAAACCATTGAAGTGAGAATAGGACACCCTTGGGGGGAATTAGAGGAAGGATTGAAAGAGTTGAAGGAGCTTGCAACCCCATAAAAACAACAATGCCAACCAACCAGAGCTTCCAGGGACTAAACCACTACCGAAAGACTATACATGGACTGACCCAGGGCTCCAACTGTATATGTAGCAGAGAATAGCCTTGTTGGGGCACCAGTGGAAGGGGAAGCCCTTGGTCCTGCCAAGGTTGGACCCCCAGTGCAGGGGAATATGGGGGGACAGTAAGGGGGATGTATATGGGGAATACCCATATGAGGGAGGGGGAGGGGAGGGAATGGAGCTTATGGACAGGAAACCGGGAAGGGGAATAACGTTTGAAATGTAAGTAAAGAAATATATCTAATAAAAAATTAAATTAAAAAAAGAAAACTCTGGACAGTGAGTTGTGACACTCATGAGCCACCCCGACAGAGCTCTTTCTCCATGCTCTGTGGGCTCCTGGAGCCTTAGCTGTGTGGGCTTGGCACCCCTGCCCCTTCTCCTCCTCCGAGCATGGCGCCTCGTCCTCAGGTCTTCAGCAAGTGTGTATTTGAGGGACACAGTTATTCCTAAGTACCCAAGGGTAACTGGTCACGGGGCTCCGAAGACTGTAAAATCTGCAAGTGCTCAAGGCCCTTATACAAGACAAGGTTGTGTATGCACAGAACCTATGCACGTGCTCGAAGACATATCTCGATGACATAGAATATTTACAAGAACGCGCATGCTCTGTGTGCATATTTCATGAAGATGCACATGTATGTGCCTTGGCAGTGAACCCAGGTCTTCCCACATAAGCTCCAGCCTCGCCCCTGACGACCACACAAAACATGGTATCCTGTGTCATGTAGGAGGTAACAATGAGAAAAAGGTCTGTCAAAAATCCTTGGATTCAAAAGGTTAACGACACATTAGTGTGCTTCTCTGCAGGTCTAGAAAAAGGTCCTTTCCAGAGCCACGGGGCAGCCTGGGCTCTCAGCCACCTTCGTAGAACCCAGAAGTTGAAAGGACCTGCCCCTGTGACTGACTGCCCGGCAGCTGTTCTTCTGCACCTACAGCTGTTTGCCCGGCCAAGATGAAAAGATGAGGTGAGTCAGAGTGGAGAGGAACAGGTACAGGCTGTGTGACAGTAGGAATATTCACTACATGGCTACTGGTGAGTGGGAACTGGCCCAGCGACTTCATCAAAGCCCCAGGGATGAGGAGATGGGTCAGTGAGCTGAGACCCTGGGAGTCCGAACCCTTTTGCCCCTGGCTGCTTCTACGCCTTCAGCGCCAGGCTTGGCCCTGTCTCCCCTTGTCTCTCTGTGCTGCCCGTGAGTTCCATTCTCACTTCTTCACTGAAATGACTCCTGACTCCCAGCATCACAAAGTGATGGGAGCTGGGCTCATCTTCCAGGCCTGCTTTTCCGGGATCAAAGTCTTATCGACAGCCTTTAATCACATGAAAGCAGATATTCCCAGGGCATTAGGCCCCACCAGATGCTGCGCGCCTGCCTGGACCATTAGGAAGATTATGCTTGGACCCAGCCAGCACCCGGCACCCATGGTCTGGGGATGTGGGACTTAGCTCTTGATCTTTAAGCTGAGGACCCAGCACTCTGGGCACCTGTGCTTTTCCCTACCTCCTCTGTAATGGCCCCTAGACCTCTTTACTTAGGAATCTCATCTCCCTAAGCAAATGTGATGATCCTTTCGCATGGCCATGCTGACCTCAGAGAGCATCCTTCTAGCTTGATGCCCAGTCCTACTGACAGCCTGGTAGAGCACAGGATCTGCCTTCACCACAGGCTGGAGGATCTGTGAGCCCAAGGCAAGTGCAAGTGCCCTGTAGGTGCCAGAATAGAAAAGGCTGAGCCCAGACCCGGAGGAGCACCTGCTGGGTACGAGGGCTACTGAGAATTAAAAAGGCCTTGGAAGCCAAAAGCCATAGCACCTACCCTCTATGTGGTGGGCTAGCCACTTAGTGCAGACTTAATCTAGGATACACCACTGTCCAGCATAAACTGACCTCATGGGAGAGGCTTAATCTATCTTTCCAATTCCAGTTCTAGTCTGTATATGGCCAGGGATGGTCCATTTCTCTTACTGACTACCCAAAATGTCCTACTATAGGATTATAGAGGCATCCAAATAACGAGGACGCATCAGTACTTGTAGCTAGCAATGTTCCTTTTGCCAGTAACCATGACAACTAATAGTAAAAAACACATTTGTTTCAGAAGGTTCAGGATAGAACAGACCCTATAGCTGTGATTCTCAACCTGTGGGTCTCAATTGCTTTGGCGAACTTCTACCTCCAAAAATATTCACATTACAATTCAAAACAGTAGCAAAATTTACAGTCTGAAATAGCAATGGAAATAATTTTATGATGGTTGGGGGTCACCACAACATGAGAAGCTGTATTAAAACAGCTGCAGCATTAAGAAGGTTGAGAGCCACTGCCCTAGAGAAACACGCATGTGCTAAACTTGAGAGTCCCCCTTCTTGTAGGGGACCTCTTAGGCCTGTGAACAATACTCAGTGACCTACAGCAGGAATTTGTGTCACTGTCTGGTTAGAAATTCTGCCCAGTGGTTTGACAACTGGAGACTGTAGTGAGACAGACCCAGAGTCAGGCTGCAGGGAGGAATAGAGCAGAGACCCCACCCAGTGAGGGCTTCAGACAAGCCAAGCCCTAGATGCCCCCTGAAAGTCTTGAAAGCGTGTTTGCTGAGCTGAGACACTACCAGCCCCGCCTCTCTCTGGAACTTTCCCTCTACTGGGACCAGGACGGGATCGAGAACAAGCACATCCCAGACGAGTCTGGAGGGGAAATGGTCCTGGGAATGGCTGATTCAGAGTCAAGGGGCCTGAGGAATGAACTACATGGGACAGTGGCCCACTGGGGCGAGGCTGACAGGGAAAGGGACCAGCTGGTACTCGGGCCTTCCTCAGGCCAGCTGGTAGGGACAGCTGGAGGCCCATGTGGCTGGAATGCTGAAGCAGAGTGGGCCCAGGAAAGACTGTGTTGGGCCTAGCAGGGTAGGGTAGGCCTAGCCATGTCCACTGTGTTCTCCATGTTCCCCCAAACTGTTTTGGCCACGATTAAAATTCTTAATTAATTCTTAAACTAAGCTTCTAAAACACAGAGAGGAAGCTGTAGAGACGGCCCAGTGAGTAGGGGGGTTACCACACAAGCATGAGGGCCTGCATTTGGATTCTAAGAATCCAAGTCAACCTGAGCATGGTGGCATGGGTCTGTAATCTCAGTGCTTCTGTACAGAGATGGGAGGTAGATACAGGAGAATCTTTTGCGGCTTGAGAGTCAGCTAGCCTGACGCATGATATCCAGCAACAGCAAAAGACCCTGCCTCAAACACATTGGAGAAGAGAAAACTGGCACTTGAGCTGTTCTCTGACCTCCACATACGTGCTATGACACCAAGTACATATATACATGCATGCGCACAGACACACACATGCATATGCACATGCACACGCATACGCACATGCATACATGCTCATACACACAAACACACACACACACACACACACACACACACACACGAGGAAAGGGATGCAAATCAAATCGAAACAAAACCCAGAAAGGCATGAAAATTGTCCCGATGAGTTTTAACACATGCCACCTCAAAATTCAACTCTTACCCTTTTTATCATAAGGATGATTTTGAGTGAGTCAGTCGTTTTGGAAAACCATAGACAAAAACAACTCTTCGAGAATGGAACAGAAGTAAGTGGTCCTTCCAAGACGGAAAAGCCCATCGCTAATGGGATCTCCATCGCTAATGGGATCTCCATGCTTGGCGTGGCTTCTCCTCACTAGGAAGCAAGGGTGACTCTGTGTCACAAGAGATTCTCACAAGTGAGACTGAAGAAAGGACTCAGCTAATAAGAGCACATATTGCTCTCCCAGAGCACCTGAGTTCCGCTTCCCAGCACCCGTGAAGGGTCCCTCATAGCCCTCTGAAACTCCAGCCCCAGGTGACTCAGTACTGTTTTCTGGCTTCCAAGCGTACCTGCTCCCTCCCCCAAGACACACACACACACACACACACACACACACACACACACACACACACAACATCCACATTTGCAGAGCAAGCCCTATCCTGCTTGCACAGGCCTTTGCCCACACACCCCCCTTTCTGTCTTTATTTCAAGGGTTATATGTGAGCCTGGGGTTGAAGAAGGAAAGCTCTTAGAGATGTGCATGTGGGCGTTTCTCTCTGGGTTTTCCTTTGTGTATACAGCAGGTGGTCTTGCCATTAAACATCTGTTTCAGTTACTCGTGTTAATCTGTCTTTTGTCTAGGGGAGTCTCAGCATGGAAAACGCAAGGAAAAATTGACTCTGCTCCCCCAAATCTTATTTTAGAAACACTGTCAAAGCTCCTGGATGCATGTGTGATCCCCCACACACAGTAGCACGCGCTCCCTCGAGCAGAGAACTCTGCAGGTCGTGCACCACCAAAGTTAACATGGGTTTCCTGGGAGAAAGAGGAAAGTTCAAAGGCATAAAGACAGGCCCCTTCGTATGCCTCAAAGTGTCATGTTGTACATGATAGAGATATACAATGATAGAGATATATGTCAGTTTAAGAATCGAAAAAATGAGGCAGCGGAGATGGCTCGGTGAGTAGAGTTCTTGGCACTCAACGAGAAGAAACCTGAGTTCAAATCCCAGTTAAAAAGCTGGTTACAGTAGCATGTGTTCGCAGTCCCAGAATTCCACCCAGAGACGGGGAAAGTGGAGACAGGTAATTCCCTGCTCCAACTAGTCTGTCTGTCACAAACCATGTGGAAGGCGTAGAGTAACACCTGGACCTTTACACGCACTACCTGCACTCATACATGTAATATGCATGTCAGTCACACACACACACACACACACACACACACACACACACACGCACGCACAGCGGGGAGGGCCGAAGGGAGAGAGAGACAGTCCATATTGGCTGAAGTAGAACAGTAATGAAATTGAAGAATTGAGGTTTAGTTCTGTATTTGCCAAGACCGGGATGCTTTGCCAACAAACCTCTTGTGCATACACTTTCAAACTGGTGGGAAGGGGTGTGGCCAACCCTTTCTTAGGCAGGGAGGGGCTCCACTTCCTTTGGACGGATGGTGGGGTGGGAAGAGTATCCAGAGCTCCCTGGTGTTCCCAAGGCAGCAGGAGGCACTGGTGGCCTGGGATCCCGCGTGACTCCGAGTCTCCGGGCAGCTTCTACAAACAGGCACTTTTGTCTTTGGCCTTAAATACACACAGGCTGTTTCAAATGCTGGGTTGTTTGCAGCCTTCAGGGCTCCTGGGGGCATTGCCTCCAGCTGCAATGCACAGCTCCCCCTCCCCATACAACCACTACTCCCACATCTGAAGTCTAGCGGCTTCTAAAGACAGCCATGATGCTACCTCAACCTGCTCAGACGTTAAATCCCAAGAGGTCTTTCTCTGCATACTTCCTTTACTCTTGGGTCAATGATCTACCAAAGGCCAAAGCCAACTTCAAGTGAAGCCTGCCTCACGGGCCAGAGAGCCAGCAGGTCCTGGGACAGATTCTTCCTTCACACCTCCCTCACACCCATCTCCATTCCCCTCAGACTCTCTAGCCTGTGCACTGTCTGTTCCCTCCATCCTGCTGCTCTTTCCTGTGTCTGCACGGCTTCTTCTTCAGCCTTCAGGAATTAGCTCAATGAATCCCCTACCCTGATACCCAAGTCTCTCTCCCATCCATCTCCACAGCACTTACTCTGACAGCATAGCGACTCCACTATCAAGTCCACCCCTGTTGGGTGTGGTGCTGTTTTCTGACTTGACATTCTAGACCCCTGCTCCAAGGACACTGCTGGACACACTACAATGCTGGCAAAGGCTTGTGAGAAAGGAGGCGTGCATTTTATTAAAGGCCAGCCTTTGTCCAAACACCACAATGGGTTTGCAGAGAAAATTAACAAAGAACAGGCTATGAACAACTCCCTCACTACAAAGAGTTTTTATGTTTGCTTTTGCTTTTGCTTTTCAGTTGGTGTTGTAAACATCAAATCTATACTTGTTGCAAGGGTGGTTAGGCTTAACACGGGTGGAAACTGAAGACATCTTCAATGATGGCTTCCTCATTTTGTTAATGAGGAAACTAACCCAGAGAGGTTGAATAGCTTTCCTGTAATCACACAGCAGAACCCTGCAGACAAGGGTGGTCAGACCCTTGATGCGAATGCTCTATATGTGGGATGCCATGGCAACCTAGATTCACTCCAGCTATAACTCAGCTCTGCGTGGGAGGGACCTGTGGGGATGTGAGCAGGTGCAAGACCCCACAGAGGCTGGGAAGGCCTGGCAAGAAGCCAGACTTGGAATTGCTCTGCGGTTCTGAATCCCAGAGGCAAAGGAGGAGGGAGACAGGATGGAAAGGCCCGGAGAAGGCTCCTGCCAGGCTCTGGGGGGCAGGGTTGCTAGCCGTGTGGAATTCAGTTACAGAGCCCGGAGGCTCTTATGCACGGGTCCATCTATGACCATGCCAGGCATGTCTGTTGGCTTTAAGGTACGGTGGGAGGAAAAGGGGATTTTTAGAAGTCTCTGGCAGCCACCAAAATATCCTGATCTCTAAAGTACCACCCCTATCTCAGCCCCCAAGGAAATGGCAGCACGCCTCAGAGAAGGGCGCATGCGCGTACTCTGCCTCGGCACAGTAGGCTTGTTGCTTTCTTGAAGACTGCTGGCATCAGTCTCCTGAATCCTGCAGAGCCTCTGAGCAGAGACTCAAACTTGTACTGCAGCTGAGGTGCACCCTGGGCTCTTCAACAACCTGCCTCCTCCTCACGTTCTGTCCAGTGTGTTGGTTCTGGAATTTGAACGTTTTCTTTGGCGGGGGGGGGGGGTGTTGATAGTTTCATAACGACTTTGGGTGGTGGCTTACCATGATATTCTACCGGGATCCCCCAGATTCCAGCCACACTCGGAGAAGTGAGGCGCCCTCCAGGGAGCCAGGCCTAGTTCCCCAGCTTAGTTACTGAGATCACAGCTCCTGTTCCCTTGAACCGAAATATGTCTTCTGCCGCAGCTGCTACAGAGGGCAGCAGGGTAAGGAGGGCAGACCGATTTGGCCAGTGCCCTGTGTGCAGTTTCTGGGCTGAGGAAGCAAAGGAGCGGCTGATAAAGACAGTGACGCAGAATTCTTTCTCTGAGACTAGAGGCAGGCAGGGCAGCCTGGTGTTTTCCTTGCTGCACCTGGGCTTCGAGAAGGATGAAGACAATTCTCAATCGTGAAGGCACCGCTTTGATTTCAAAATCATCAGAAAGGCTAACAGACTGGTGATCCCTGAGAGCTTCAGGTGAGCCATGTTAAAAAACAAACAAACAAGTAGACCATCTTAAGGTTTCATTGCTGTGAAGGCAACTCTCACAAAGAGCAACGTTTAATTGGGGCTGGCACAGTCTCAGAGGTTCAGTCCGTTATCATCACGGTGAGAGGCAGGACAGCGTCCAGGCAGACAGTGCTGGAGGAGCCAAAAGTTCTGCATCTTGATTTGAAGGCACAGAGCTTAAGGCTGAGATCACAAAGCCCACCTTCACAGTGACACGCCCCCTCCAACAAGGCCACACCTCCTCGTAGTAGTGCCAATCTCTGTGGGCCAAGCAATCAAACACTTTAATCTTTGGGGGCCAAATCTATTCAAATCACCACAGAGGCCGAGAGAAGGAAAATGATTACATCTAGCCCACAAAGAAAGAAAGATCACAGACAGAACTAACCACCTCTCTCCTAAAAGGACATGTCATTTTTAGTATTTCCTAGTATATTTTGGAGTTTTTATGAGAGGCTTGTTGTTTTGATAACATATGTGCCAGGATTCATCTGTGTTGACATTTTAAGTACTGTATAGTGTTCCGCTGTTCAGGGGTGCAGAGATCTCCACACACCCTTGCCGATGAGCGCCAGGCCACTCCTGTTTGCAGCGGGGGTGCAAAGCCAATGTGAGCATTTTTGTGTATTTCCTTGAGGACCTGTGCTGGAATTTTCTAAGGGGACCTGAGGTACAGTTTTACTGGGCTGTGCTACCATTTAATTTGTTCAAGACCTTGATCTTCCATTCCAAATTGTTCATGTATCATTTAACAAATTAAAACGTAGACAGAATTTTCATGTTCCACATGGCTACCTGCAGGCTTTCCCTGCACTAGAGCTAGCTGGCCTTCATTCACTGATTCACTTGGGTGGCTACTCTTTTGTGGGGTGGGGGAAGGGCTAAGACCAAGTGAGGAGCTGCCTAACAGGAAGAGCTGACCAGCCAGGCCAAAGGCCAAAAGGGCCTTTTACAAGGGAGGGCCAGGCATGATCACCTTTGGAAGAGCACCAAGTTCCTAAGGACAAAGGAGCCTCAAGTGTTTACAAAAACAGAGGAAACTGCACACTTTGGGAACTGGTTTCTCACTCTCCCCTTACAGATTAAGTGGCTCACCCCTGTAATCTAAGCACTGGGGCATGGGGAGGAGGGGGATGGAAGGGGTGGAGACTGAGGCAGGAAGATTGCTATAAGTTCAAGACCATCCTGGACTACAGAGTAAGACTCCTACACCGTGAAACAGAAAGAGTTGGAAGAACCATCCTTCCTTTTCCCTTCAGTGATCTCATTCTTGGCCCGGGTTCTGGCAGGGGAGGGGGCGCTGGAGACTCAGAATTTGGGGGAGAGGTGCCAGGGACCGGTTCTGGCAAGGAGGACTTAGAGAGTTAGGATTTGGAGTGTGGACAGGGGACAGGTGGGACCCAGAGCCTCTCACATACAATTCACGTACCCTACTACTGGACCACACTGCCAGCCCGTGCAAGAGAACATTGTAAATTGCCATGGATGAGCTCGCCTGGGAAGGGGGAGGGGCATCCAATTAAATGTGAGGTAAAATCGAGTGTGGAGTTCTGGAGGATGGGAGGGAAGAGGGAGTAAAGGGGAGAGAGTGTGAAAGAGAGAGAAGGAAAGACAGAGAGGGAATAGGAAGAGAGAGAACGAAAGGAGGGGAGAGAGGTGCTAGTTTTCAACGCTGACCACACTCCACGTGTTCCTCCCGTCTGCTGGGTTCCCACACCTAGACTCTGCTACCTCACAGGGTAAGCACCAGGCAGAGAGCAACAGAGACGTGGAATTCCAGTACAGCACAGCCTGCCTCCTTCCAGAGCTTATCAGTTAGCAGTGCGAGCAGCTGTGTTCTGGGGAGGAGAGGGTCATGCAGCACCGTGTGGGCGCAGCCGCATAGCTAGCGGCATGTGAATGCCGTGTTCCTGCCAAGAGTGGCGGTAGATTTGTGAATGCTAATTTACAAGACACCGTGGGTGTGTGGGCTCTGCAGAAAGGCTGCTGACTCTCACACGCCCGGGAGAACAGAAAGATGTACCTTCTACCACCCACAAGGAGCCCCTGGGGATGGAGCTTCTCTATTCTTGAAACTTGAAAAAAAAAGCCTTCAAAAATAAACCGTTTCCTATTTTCTTTGTGTGTGTCTTCAGGTTCCTGGGACACCAGACATTGGGAAACAACTGGCTGGATACATGTCCAGCTGTTCCTGTGCTGTGAGGCCACAGCCTGGTCAGCTCCCAAGATGACTCAGTGTCCGGCTTGAGGAATACCTTCCCTGAGGCACTCACACTGCTGGCCTGGCTTCTGTTCCCAACGCTGACCAGGGCACTGGCTGGCATGTCAGAAAGAGCTCCTGCACGGGTGCACCTTCTGCTCACACCCTCTCCTTCCTGTCTCCTTCACCCTCTGTGGAGCAGTGTCTTGGAAAGGACAGAAGATTAGCACTACCCCCACCATTCCAGAGCCTGTGGAAATCAGGAGCCTCTACCTCCTCCTCGTCCTCTACCTGAGGGGGGCTGATAAGATGACTATCAGGAAGAGAGTGTAGACTTGTTGAATGAGCCATCGTGCCATGAGCTTGGCCACATCAAGGACGCTAATGCCTCAGATTCATAGGATGGCAAGGCCTTTCCCTGGTCCAAGTATGGAGGTTGGTGAATGGGCGACCTTTAGCTAAAAACAGAAGTGCAAACTATACAGAACTTTCTCAGCCCAAATGGCTACACAGTCAGACCCCCCTGAGGCCGCTTCTCTATACAGACCACCTACCAAGATTAGCTGACCAGCCTTCTCGTCCATACTGTATATAATAAACATGTTAGCTGACCAGCCTCCTCTTATTTTGTATATTTGTGTAGCCAAGTACCTGGTGTGTCTCCATCCGAGAACATAGCCCACAAGATCCCAGGTTTATAGTTACTTGTGTCTGATTTTCTTAATCAGGTCTCTAGTTGTATGGACCATGGTAACATGGGTCCAAAAGACCCCTTCTGGCAGCCCGAGATATCAAGGGCCACCCATTCCTGAGCTAGTTTTCTGTCGCCTTGGATGGAGCAGGTCCAGAAGACAAGTGAGCCTGACACAGTAGACACATTTACAGAGGGGGACTTTCACTCAGCCTGCTTGAAGGCCACAGAAACCCAGACCCAGAACAGGGATCACTCAGGGCCACCCTCACATCTTCTAGAAGCAACCCTGCCCCCATTCGTGTGGTGTACTCCACACCCTGAACCTCGCTGAGGCACACAGTGCAGCATCATGTACCCCCAGACACCCCAGTAATTCTATAAACCTGTGAACAGAACAAAGCAGGGGGCAGGTGAACCACATAAGAGATCTTTCATGGTGTAGACAAAGGATGTCGTGGCTCACAGCCATGAGGATACTGGCCACAGGTACCAGTGCAGGGAGAGAGCAGGGACATCAGACAAGGGACATAGAGGCAGAAAATGCAGGGTCACCTTCTAAGAAAGGAGCTTTGTGCAGTAGAGAGTACATATCACACACACACACACACACACAACACAAAACACACACACACACACACACACAAAACACACACACACACACACACACACACACACACACACACACACACACACAAAAACACACACACACACACACACACAAACACACACACACACACACACACAAAAACACACACACACACACACACACACACACACACACACACACACACACACACACACACACACACACCCACACATAACACACACACACACAAAACACACACACACACACACACACACACACACACACACACACACCTGGAAGACAAGAGCCCATTGGAGCAGCAATCAAACAGAATAGAGGCCCGTGTCCCTTGACCCTGCTGTCCATTTGCCCTTGGGCCTCAAGCAAAGCTCACTCACCTTCTGGGACCCTGATGTGGAGCTCTTGATTGAACCACGCTTGAAGGAGCTGCTCATTTTCCTCATGGACCCCATTGGTGCTTCTGCATTCCCTGTGAGGCCCAGCCTGCTGCATGGGAGTCCCCGATAGGCTGAGGCAAGAGAGTTCTCTTTATCAGGCAGGACAGCAGGGCTCAGAGTTTGGGGGTGATATTGGTGGCTCAGTCAGCTCAGAAGGAGCTGGACCGTTTCTCACCCTCCGTCTGGACTCCCATCCAGTGCTCAGAGACTAGATAGATGGCTTCTGTAACATCTGTAATCAGCCTTAATCCCCACTCCCCCCGCACGGTTTTTCGGAGACAGATTTAGCAAATGGCAATTGGAAGTAAAATCTACTTTGAGAAAGTGGTGGCTGCAGGAGGGGGCACAGGATGAGGATTTGGGGATCCAGAAAGGTGACTGTGAGAACCTTCAGCACTGGTGCCCAAGGCCCCCTGTTGGGCTACGTCTGACTTAATGTCTCTATTGTGCAGAAAAAAATACCATGACCAAAATCAGGTCTGGAAAGAAATGGTTTATTTCAGTTTACAACTCCGAGGTCATACTCCATCACTGAGGGGAGTGAGGGCAGGTGCTCAAGGCAGGAACCTGGAGGCAGGGACGGAAGCAGAAGCATGAGGAACGCTGCTTATGGCTTGTTTGCTCATAGCTTTCTCACCCTGCTTTTCTATACACCCCAGGACCACCTCCCCCCAAGTATGGCTCCGCAAACACTACTGTGGGCTGAGTTTGCCCACATCAATCATTAATCATGAAAACTCCCTACAGACTTGCCTACAGGCAATTCCAGCGAGGCAATCTCTGAGGTTTCTCGTCCCAAATAACACTTGTGTCAAGCTGACAAAATCTGACTAGCAAAGACGGAGGCCAGGGAGTTCATATATGAGTAGAGTGCATTTCCAGGCCCAGGAAGGGTAGATGGAAACTCCCTTCTAGAAACCATTGGGTGTGCTTCTCCCACGAACTGGGGAACAAAGCAGTGTACTTTGTTGTGTGTATCCCATGCCCGTTTCAGGTCCATTCTGTATTCTATGTGGGGGATCAGGTCATCGTATTTCAGGGGTATGGCAGGCTAGGACAGGACACAGGTCTGCTGTGCCGTTGTGTGGGGTAGGGGATGGGTGGTGGTACGCAGCAGATTGATCCAGCAGTCTTCCCAGGTCTATTCCAGCACTCCCATATGTCACCCTCTCAAGATGACTCCATTGGGTGTTTGTATCTGCTAATGTGCAGAGGAGAAAAAAAAAGGCTTACAGTCATAGACAAGGAGCCCCACTGGCATAGAAAATAATCAGCACACAGTACAGACAGACAAGGTTGGAGGTAAGTAAAAGCTACCTTGCCAGCCATGCAGCCCAACATCCAACTTTCTTGGCTATGGCTTCTGGCCCCAAAACAACTGCTTGGCTGTGAAGGTTCAGAAGGTAGAGCCATGGCCTTTGGAAGTCTGACTTAGAAGACTGGGGAGATGGTCTTCTCAGCACATACCTACCAAGCAATGTTGGCCGTGCACTCCCTAACCCATTCCACTCTGCACTCCCTGCAACCGTTCATTTCAACAGGTACTGGGGACACAATGGAGACAAACAGGTGACAGTCCTTGTCCTTCTGGAGCTGGTCCTTCCTAATAAGGGAAAGTTTAGTTAGGGTTTCTATTGCTATAAAACAACATGACCAAAAAGGAATTTGGACAGGAAAGGGTTTATCTGAGTTACATTTCCATATCACTGTTTATCACTGAAGGAAGTCAGGACAGGAGCTCAAGCAGGGCAGGACCCTGGAGGCAGGAGCTGATGCAGAGGCCATGGAGGAGTGCTGCTTGCTGGCCTGCTCCTCATGGATTGCTCAGCCTGCTTTCTTATAGAATCCACAACCACCAGCCCAGAGATGACACCACCAACAATGGGCTGAGTCTTTCCCCATCAGTCACTAATTGAGAAAATGCCTTACAGCCAGATCTTATGGAGTCATTTTCTCAAGTGAGGTTTCCTCCTTTCAGATAAGGACTCTAGTTGACATAAAACTACCCAGCGCGAGAAGAAAAGCGGGGTGGAGTCAGATGTACTATCCTTAAGCAATGCATAAGCAACACATCATAGGGGAGGATGGTGGGGATGAAGAGGGAAGGAAAACGCAGTGATCAGGCTGGGGTTGCCTACGTTTATCGAGGAAAGTCTCAGAAGAAGACCTTTAAAAATCTGGGCCAGAGGGCATAGGATCACACCTTACAGAAAGTCAGGGTTAGGGAAAGATTTTCAGGCAAACACCAGCATGAGAGCAAAGGCCTTGACTTTAAGGTGTGCCTGGCACAGTCCAGAAAGATCTGGAAGTAGCTGGAAAGGAGTGCAGAAGGAAGGAACAGATGAATAAAACTGAGATTCTGTTCATTCTGGCTTACAATCTAAAGGGTCCATGACAGTCCCTGGACTGGATTAGCTAGAACCCAAGTTGCAAGTCAGCTCAGTGGAACGACAGCCTCTGGGACAGAGTGAAGGCTGCAGCCTTGAAGGGTGGTGGCCTGATTTCAGGGAGAGCTTGTAAGTAAAGCCAAAAGGATGTGCTAAAGTGTTGGGTGCCTTGTCTAAGGAGAAGATAAATGACAGGAAACTACAAGGCACTGTCGGGCCAGAGCTGCTGGAAGGATCAGGTCCCTCCAGTAAGGTGCAGACTGGCAGTACCCGGCACAAAGGATACTGAGGCAGGAAAATTATCTTGAACTCAGGAGTTGAAAGCCAGCTCAGATAACAGAGGGACACGGTCTATCTCAAAAAGAAAAAAAAAAGATATTCCCAAAGAAGGCTGCGTGGGGAGCAGGCATGGGGAGTGCTCCAACTTTCACATCACTGAAAGTAATGGCGGCATATTCAGTCCCAACTCCTGTGGTCTCACAGAAGACTTGAGCTGTGCTGATGCTTCATGAGCATGTGGTCCTAGTGTTCCTCCTGGTCACCGGCAAACCCTCAGCATTCTAAACGGTCCAGCTTCTTGCATCTGATCTGTGATTGTTGTCTCTTTTAAGGCTCTCTCTAAGCCCCGGGCTCTCCTCACTTCTAGATTCAAATCTAAATGACTTCTCTCTGGCCCTCAGCCATTATAATTCCCAAGGACACCCACAGCCCTGACCACTGCTCTGGGCTCTGACCACTGCTCTGGCCCCTGACCACTGCTCTGGGCCTTATGTCTTGCACGTCTTCTGTGCTAAGTCCCCACATATGCAGATCAAAGCCAGGCCAGTTCTTGCTGATCTGTTTCCCACAGCTGGTCTGCCTCCAGGCTTCTCCCTTCAATGGCTGGTACCCTGTGAGGAATGTATAAAGCCTAGGAGTTGCTGAGATAGTCATGTGCCCTGATCCCCCACCTTTACCCTGTTGTAGCCACTTCCAAACTGTGGTCTCCCAGACAGCTTAAACATCAACCTATGCCATAGGTACTAAAAAGGAATAGCATTTCAAACTTGCAGATGTGGACATATACTTCTTTTTAAAAACCCTTGGTCCTTAGACTAAACTAGCCCATCCCTCTTCCACCCCCAGGGTGCTGTCCCTGTCTCCCTCTTCTTAGGTGCTGCTCTGGCCTTTGCTCCTTGACCTTCCTCTGAGTTTCTTGGGCCTCATTGCTTCTCTCAGCAATACTTAGACACTTCGACACTAGTAGTGTGTCCTATGGGTGTAAAGCTACACTGTGAATCTCCCTCCCCTCTCCCTCCCCCTTCCTCGCCCTCCTCCTCCCTCTTCCCGTCCCTCCCTCTCTCCTTCCTTCCCTCCTTCCCTCCTCTATCTTTTTCTCTGGAGCTCTTAGAGGCCTTCCCTGGGTCTGTGAGGTTCGCATGGCTTAATTCTACCATTTCTTTAATTTTTGGAACATGGGAAAGTATGGAGACCTTACTGGATAGTGCTGGCACACTTCTAGCATTAAAAACCTGACCAGGAGAGGGCACCTTTGGCCAATTTGCTGTGAAGCTATAACAGAAGTAAAAATTCATTATACCTACAGGCACAAACTGGGCCTCGCAGAATTCTAAAACAAGGGCACCACATGATGGGCAGCCTCCACCCCATTCCCAGAATGCAAGGGGTACTCAGTGCTAGAAAATCCATTCACATGGTTGAGCACATTAACAGATTCACAAATGTGCTCTGTGATCGATCATCTTGGTGTTGCTGAAGCCATATGGCCCATGGGGGGGGGGGCAAAACCAAGAAAAAAGAGCAAAAAGCTCCATGTTTGACAACATACAGCCATCAGTCCTTACTAAGATGGGAACAAATAAAAACCCCCAGCAGCCTAGGACTATGAGAAATCCTGTAGTTTGTTAAATGGAGAAAAGACTTGAAGCATTCCTACTGAAATCAGAAAGCAGTGGAGAAGGTCCAGTTACACCACTCCTGGTCAATAGGCAGGTTGGAGTCCTAGCCAGAATAGTAAGACAGGAGAAAGAAATAAAAGGGATACAAACAGAAAAAGAAGGACTCAAAGCATCCCCAACTGCAGACCACATGATTCTATTCAGGAGAGACCCTAACGAATTCACTACCTAGAGCTGATAAACACTTTCAGCAAAGTGGCAGGCTACAATGTCAACACAATTTGAGCTTCCCTACATACCAAAGACAAACAGACTAAGAAAACAACCAGGGAAGTAATCCCATTCCTAAGAACCTCAAAGCGGGAGACCTAGGCAATGAAAACTATACAACACTGAAGAAAGAAATTGAAAAGGACACCAGAAGATAAAGAGCCCTTCCCATACACATGGACGGGTAGAACTAATGTTGTAAAAATAGCCAACCTACTGAACACAGGTTCAATGCAGTCTCTATGAGAATTCCAACACAATGAGCTCAAATAAAAACATGGATTCAATGCAATCTCTGTCAAAATCCCAATACAGTCTCACAGGGAAAAAAAAGATTAATCTTAAAATTTATATGGAAGCATGAAAAACCCTGGATAGGTAAAACAGCAGGAGCAATAAAAACTCTGCTGGAGCTGTTACTGCGCCTGACTTCAAGGTGTGCCATGGAGCTATCGTAGTACAGACAGCATGGTACTGATGCAAACCCAGACACACTGATCTATGTATGATACAAGACCAAGGGCCAGAGTGAAAGTCCACA
Organism: Rattus rattus; assembly: GCF_011064425.1. NCBI lineage: Eukaryota > Metazoa > Chordata > Mammalia > Rodentia > Muridae > Rattus > Rattus rattus. The sequence goes on from NC_046155.1 coordinate 136,270,025, forward strand.
CACGTGCAGCCACCAGATTTTGGACCACACACTGGAGAGAAGATGGCATCTTTAACAGTATTGAAAAACTGAAAATCTACATGCAGAAGAATGAAACCCAATCTTTCTCACCCTGCACACAACTCAATTCTAAATGGGCCAAAGATCTCAGTGTTAGATCTGAAGCTCTGAACTTCAGGAAGAAAGAGTAGGAGGTACAGGTCAAGATTTAGCCTCAGGTAAGAACTTTCTGAATGGGACTGTGGTTGTGTAGGGAACAGAACCAAAAGGCAACGGGTGAGACTTCATGTGATTAGAAAGTGTTTGTGCTGCAAGGGAAGCTATCAATCAGCTAAAGAGGCTGCCTACAGATGAGGAGTCTCTGATAGAGAGGATTAGTGTCTAGAACATATGAACAACACAAAGAGCTAAACATCAAGAAACAAATATTATAAATGGGATGTTTTTCCTAATTTATTTTCCATTGTTCAATATATATACTGGGTTTATATCCTGCAACTTTCCTTTAAGTCTTTATTAGATCTAAGAGTTTCCCAATAGATTTTATAGAGTTCCATAAGAAGGAAATCACGCCATCAGCAAATAGGGATAGTTTGACTTCTTCCTTCATTTTCCCTTCTATGCCTTTCTATTCTCTGATAGGTTTCTCTAAGACTCTACACACTATAACAAGAGAGAGGAGAGGGGGCCTGCTTGCCTCCTTCCTGATTTCAGAGGAAATGCTGTATGTCTCCATTTGGTATAGTATTAGTTACAACCTTTCTGATGTTGAGATATGCTGCATCTATTATTAACATCTCCAGGACTTTTATCGTGAAGGCATATTGAATTTTGTCAAAGGCCTTTCCATTACAAATCAAGATGATTGTGCAATCTGTCCTTAAATCTGCTTATGTGGTGTGTTGCATTTATTGAGTTGTATATGGTAAACCAACCTTTTCTCTCTGGGATGAAGTTCGTTTGATCTGTTGAGGTGTTTGTCAGAGGTGCCCCCAAAAACAATACAGACCATTTTTCTTGATTAACTACTAAAACTTGATGGGAGCACCCTATCATGTAAGACACACGTGCTTTCATTGTAGTCCATGTTGAAATCAGGTTGGTACTGACCAGGGAGCTTCCTTTGCACTGGTCAGCTTTTACATTACCAGAAATACTTGGCAGGCTGTTGGTAGATTTGCCCAGCTGTGAACACTATGAACTATGGTAATCAATGGAGTGCCATGAATTGGTACAACAGTGGCAGAAAAGTTTGGGGGTGACTAAACTATGACTAAGGCTTGTGGCACAGGAGAAAATGCATGCTTAGTACTGTAAATCTGGCTTTATAAATCCCCTGTTTGGGGAGCTCAAAGACCTCAAAGATGAACATACTTGTTATTATTTTGCTAAATGGACACAGTACCAAACTGCTCTCTAAATCCCATCTCTCTACCCATAGATCACTTCTGCTCCCAGGTCGCATCAGAGAAGTTTCTTTGTGCAGTAAATGACCATTAAGTGGTTGGACGTTAAGGTAGAAAAACACACAAGTCACCAACGTGCAGAGAATAACTGTTGGTGAAGGGCTCAGCCACAAATGGAACCTCTATGTCACCTAGCCCTGAGGCTCAGGGACTGTAGCAGAAGAAAGCATTGAAAAATTCTGAGAGCCAGAGCTGGGGAGGACTGGAGAAAAACCTGTCTTCTGGACATGGCAGGACCTCTGCATTCATGAACTCACAAGGAGCTCATGAACCAACCACTAACTGAGGAGTTATTGCTAGGTGATGGCTTCTGGGGGGAGAAAAGACAGTTTTAAGGATGTGGTCCCTGGTGTCAAACCACACTACATTAGATGTCCCCATACTCATGCATGTATGGGTAGCACAAACTGGATTTGATGGGTTATTTAAAAACAAAACCACAAAACGAAATAACACAACAAAGATGCCAAGAGGTGGTGGCACAAGCCTTTAATCCCAGCACTCAGGAGGCAACGGCAGGTGGACCCCTGAGTTTGAGGCCAGCCTGGTCTACAGAGAAAGCTCCAGGACAGCCAGGGCTACACGGAGAAGCCCTGTCTTGAAAAACAAAAACAAAACAAAGCAAAAAAAGACACCAAGTTAAGAAAGGAAGAGTAGTGAATCTGAGAGGAGTTAAAGGAGGAGTGTGGGCGTGTGTGATTAAAATACATTGCATGGAAGTCTCAAAGGATTAACAAAAACATATTTTTCAAAGTTGGTTCAATATCACTTGGCTTTCAAGGATTTCTGGGATACATTGTCATGTAGGGTGAGGTGCAAAGAGAGGCAGAAGGGTGCTGAAAGGTGTCATTTTTTTATAAATGTGGATATATTTGCACCTATTGCCTACTAGAGCTATCTACCTAGTGACTCTGTGAAGCCTTAAAGCACTGCAGATGGTGTACAGTTAGTCCGCCTCTGTTCTGGTTCTATCGTTTAGCAGTAGATATGGGTACTGAGTAAACCTATATGGAAATTGTAGTTCTTGTTCCAAGGGCCATCATTTCTGACTCCTGTGTCTGTTTCTTTGCTACTTCCTTATGTATCCTACATAACATGCTTTCGATTTTATTTTTTGATCTTGTGATTTTGGACATAGACTTGGGTTAAGAAAAATAAACATGCAGATGTTGAACACCAGAACTCAGCACCTCCTCCCTATCCACAATTCTGTACCTTCCATATGGGATGGTCGCATACATCTGCAGAAGAGTGCATTTAATGTATTCATGACTTTCATTACAAAGCTACTTATGTATAACTCATAATAATTCTATAATTTACTTCATGCCTTTCCCCTTTGAAGTTGACGCTTGCTGTATTTTCTTTTATTTATTTATGTTTTTATGTGTCTTAATGTTTAATACCACTAAATTCTGCATCTAACCTGCCGTGTTACTCTCAATATTTGTAAAGTTGGTAACGGAAACGGGATTGCTCATTATTGTTCTAGCGATTGCTACACGATTGTAGCGCGAGAGTTTATGACAATCTTTACGGGGTCTCCTTCCACTGGGCCCTGGATCCCATCTGATCCTACTTCTCAATATGCTTGTTTATTTGAAAATAGCTTTTTAAAAAATAATTTATTTTTAATTATGTGTACATATGACTTGCGTGGGTATGTGACGTGAGTACAGGTGCCCAAGGAGGCCAGAAACCAGCATTGGATCCCTAGAACTGCAGTTACCAATGTTTGTGAGCTGACATTTGGGTTCTGGGAAACAACCTGGATCCTCTGGAAAAGCAGAAGGCTCTCGTACCCAGTGAGCCGTCTCCGATAGCAGCTTTTGGTTAAGGAAGTCTGAGGAGTTCATTTTTCAAGACACCGATGTCTGAAAGTATCTCTGTTCAGCTTTCTTATCGGATTATATCTAGTTGGCCAGGTGTAAAACATAGGGTAGAAATTGGTTTCCTCGAATCTCTAGGGCATTTCTCCCACCCAGTTGCTTTACTGGATATTGAGAAGTGCCACCACTCACAATTTGGGGGGACTGGGTCTTCTTATTCAAGCCAGGCTAGACTGGAATTCATTATGTTGCTCGAGCTGGCTTTGGACTTAGGAGTTTCTGCCTTAGGCTTCCTTCTGCGAGCTGGGATTCCAGACATATGGTACCGTGTCAGCTGAGTCACAATCCTTCAACATCATTTTGTCCTCTTTGGCTATAATTCTCTTTCTCTTGTGTACCAAACTTTGAATAGCATGTAGTTTGTTTTTGAAAAATCTATTGTGAACCAGCCATAGTAGCGCAGTCCTTTCATCTCAGCACTCAAGAGACAGAGGCAGGGGATCTCTGTGCGTTCAAGGCCAACCTGGTCTGCTTAGTGAGTTCCAAGAGAGCCAGAGCTACACAGTGAGACCCTGTCTCTGAAAAAACGATAATTAATTAACAAAAATTAATTAATTAATCTAAAAAATCAATTGTGCTGTGTACTTTATGTGCCCTTTCAGCCAGGAAAACCAAGTTATTCAGTTCTAAGAAACATTATCTCTTAATTCCTCTCCTCCCGTTCTCCAGCTTTCTCATTAATCTCAGAAGGCCCTGTTCTTCAGAGGTTGGGCCTCTTAGATTGACAACCTGAGTTTTAAAACTTTCCTGCTCCTTCACAACTTCATTTTTGTCCCAGAAGACTAGCTTCCCTAATTCCCTTCACTATCTCTTACACTGAATTTAACCAATGAACTATCGCTTTTCTATAGTTGCTGTTTGCCCTCTGAATTTCCTCTGAAACGCACCCAACGTGTAATAGAGCTAACGCTGGGCTTCTCTGGCTGGAGATACTGATCACATCTCACTTCCATGTCTTTCTAGCTTGATTCATTTTGGTCTTTGTATTTTTCCTATCCAGGATTCATCCCCAATGATCTTTTTAAAACTAGAAGTTGTGTGTGTGTGTGTGTGTGTGTGTGTGTGTGTGTGTGCCTACCGTGTAAACTCAGCGCTGAAGGGTTTGATGTTGGCCTGGCAGTTGGGACCTGCAAGGGGTCTGGACAAGTTGCAGCTGTAATTTGGAACTGGAGTGTGTCCCAAAGGCCAGTGTATAAAGGCAGGGTCTCCAGAGTGGAACCATTGGGAAAAGATAAACTTTCTGAAATAGAGCCTGCAGTTGGTAAAGTGCCTGCTGATGAGCATGAGGGCCTGAGTACAGCCCCACGCCCTGCACATAAAAGCCAGGTGTCTGTACTCACATCTCTAATCTGTATCTGGAAGGGTTTAGAGACCGTTGAATCCTCAGAGTTCACTGTCCAGTCAGTCTAGCCAGTCAGTGAGCTCTGGATACAGTGAGAAACTGTCTCAGAGATGGAGAACAATAGTGGAAAACACTCAACGACTAGCCTCCACATTCATGTACGTACACACACGCATGCACACATGCACCCACACATGTACCCCCCCACGCACGCACACCCATCCGCGCTCACACCCAGTAATGCACGCGCCCACACACGCACCCATGCACGCACATGCATCCGCTCTCACACCCAGTCATGCACGCACCCACGCACGCACACGCATCCGCGCTCGCACTCAGTCACGCACGCACTCCTCTGCTTGGGTGCCGTTAGCTTCCATTTGAAGGCCATCGTGTTTCAGTTCTGCCCACTCTGCCGAGCTCTGACCACTGGTCCATCCATCTGCTTTCCAGTTTCCTTAACACCGTGTGCATCTCTCGGCGCTGCCTAGGATTCCGCTGATCCCTTTGTTCTTTAGGGATAATGCCTCTGTTATCCACTTGCCATCATTTTAGTGAGGTTTTGAGAGGGAGCAGAGGTTAATGCATATTTCCAATCTACTACATTTAACCAGAAGCCCATAATAGATTTTAAAAGATTAGTGCTTGATGGAGGTGAGGGGTTCGAGAGAGATGTTCAAAAGAAAAATAAATGCATTTTAAAAAGGCGTTTAAATTTTTATGACGCTTGTGTGATATGGCTCTATCACTATGCATGTGTGTGCCCACATGTGTGTATGCACTGTGAGATATGGACAAAAATAGCCCCCATTCCTAATGTTAACTATCTCAAGATAGCCAGATTTTATATATCTATGTATGTGTGTGTATGTATGTATGTATGTATGTATGTATGTATGTATGTAAATATGTTTGTGAGGAGGAGTGGGATGATAATCTTCTTTTCTAAGCATCCTTCTTGCCCCCGCCCCAGGAGTTTGCCTGCAGACATTTCCAGATGTGCTTAAGCTCAGCCTGCTAAGGCAGCTCTGACAGTCCCAGCTTTTGTCCAACTTCTTTCGGGGAACCACTTGCTGATGAATCCCTAAAGGACAAAGAAACTGGTACTCCAAGATGCTGCCTTCACCCAGCAGACAGGAAGCCGAGCTCCTGCTCACATGGGAGCTTTGCTGTCTCTTTAAAAAGAAAAGGAAAGTTCTCTCTAGCCAGACAGCAAGGTGCATGGTGCATTTGTTATTTTTATTCTTCCTGAAGCTAGGGGTTCTCACTGTGAGAATGCCGGAACAGAGGGCGACAGAAAGGCTGGCATAGGCCATGGCCCCTGAGACTGCACTCCAGCATGGATGAAGAGGTTCATGCCCAGAGGAGGGCTCTGCCCGGCCTGGTCAGCTGCTTTGTCCACTGCCGTTCCTGCAGAAGGCTCTATGAAGATGTCTTCAGAGCTACATGGCTGGGGCCTGGGGTGGGAGGGGCAGGATTCTCCACTAAAGTCTGTGGGTTGCTTATCTTTTGTTTTCCTTCTGCTTTTTGGACTTCAGGCACATAAAGTGTTTCTTGATGCAGAAATTTAGATCTAAGCCACTGTCTCAGTCAGGCTGTGCAGAATAACAGAATCGGGCTGACTATCTCCAGCAGAATCAAAGGCAGAGGAAGTTGTCCCCAGGGAGTATGAAAACAGGTCAGCTGGGCTTTGTAGAACCAGGCAGATAAGGCTCTAGGCAGGGGCAGTGGGCAGTGTAGGAAGGTTGCAAGACCCAAGGACAGTCTGAGCTGGCTATTTGGACCCTTCTGAGAGGTGGACTAGGGTGGACAGACAGATGGACAGGTGGACGGTCAGGTGGACGACAAATAGGACAGGACAAAACTGCAAGCACCTACCACGTTGCATGACATTCCTGGGGTGCCAGATGGGCCATGCTTGGAGCCTGGCAGGCGTCCACGGTTGCAGTTTCGGGGTCTTCTAGCTCACAGGTTTCTGGGGGTTCTCCGGTGTCCAGGTTACAGTTTCCATCCCCTGAGAGCATTAACCCAAGGAGAGATGCTGTAATCTCTGCGTGTGTGCCCTTACCAAAATAGCTGCAGGTAAAATTCTATGAGCTATGGAATTTTTCTCAAAGTAATACTGAGGGGAGGAAGTAGCGGGACGCAGAGCTGAGCCTACCACTCAGACAGATACCAGGCTGTGATGTCCCCATGTGTTGAGCAAGATGACGGGGGATGGCAAAGCTGTTTTCCTTAATCTCTCCTAATTGGGATGCTTTACTCCATGGAGAGTTCCGGTTGTTAAAGACTTAGCACACACAGTGATGTAACTCCGTTTACTTGAGACTTTGAACCAGCAGCTATGAAGGTGCTCCTTGGGCTCTGATGGGTTGCATCCCAATGGGCCCATCAGAGATTGAAAATATTCTAAGCAGGAGATAAGAAGATTTTAAGCCACCAAACATCAACGTTAGCGGTAAGACTCTCTGGAGCTCGGGTGGGTTCCTCTCCGTCACATGGCTGAGTCTGCACCTACCCAGAACTGGAGAGAGGTTGCGCTGAATCTCTCCAGGCCTGAGAAAGACCAAAATTCAAACGCACAATTTGAAGCACCATTTCCACTGCCACAAATCCCTTGTGCTTAACCCCTTATCTCTTAAAAGCTGAACCGTTTTACATGGAGGACAACACCACTGGATCTGGAAGAACTGAACCTGCGGCATGTTCAGAAGGCCCTGTTGCCACACTCCAAAAGCCCCACCAACTGAGTTCTTTGATGAGCACACTGCCTGTGTCCTCCAGCTTCGAGAAGCCTGGAGGCTTTCCTTCCTTCTCTCATCTGACTCAACCAGGGACCCCATCCCAGCCTCCCCAGAGCTCTGTGTCCTCTCCTGCCGGCTCACAGGGAAGACTCCTCCCTGGCTGCTTTCTGTAAGCTGATGAGAGACTTCACATAAGGTCCAGAAACCTGAGGCCTGAGCTGTAGACCTCGGTGTTGGGGGAGAGGATGAATGAATGAGTTTTCAGGAGGGATGCGTTCATCTTAGAAGCCACCACTCAGCTTCGTTCTGGAAAACAGGCCCTACCACCGAGGAGCCTCACTCCTGCCAGAGGGAAGTAGACGTTTACCAGGAGACTTGCCTAACCAATACAGCCATGCCTCAGTACGTATGGGGCTGGCTCTGGCCTCTTCCTCAGATACCAGAATCTATGAATGTTCAAGTCCTCTATGACAATGGTTCTCAACCTGTGGGTTCTGACACCTTTGGGGATCGTGTGTGAGATATTTACACTTCATAACAGTAGCACAATTACAGTTCTGAAGTAGCTGTGAAATAATTTTGTGGTGGGGGTTCACAGTTTAGGAAAGTTGAGAACCACTGCTCTGTGGGAGATGGTGTGGTTTCTGCATCTCCCCCCCTGGCATACCCTTCCCTATGCTTTTAAAATTCTTTCTAAGTGCAGTGACTTAAAATGGCGGACAGTGTAAGAGCTGTGTGGGACCACAGTTAGGCTATGTCATTAGGAAATTACAGCAATGAGAGAAAACAGTCCATATATTCAACATGGATTTTTTGTTGTTGTCGTTGGTTCCTCAAATGTTTTCCCTCTGCAGCAGGGGAATCCACAAACGCAGTACCAGTGCTTTGGACGCTTCGGGAGCCTGGCTGTGCGTGACTGTGGCTGTGTGAAGCCACCGAAGCGACTGTTGTCCTTGTAGCATGAGATGGCGAGGACTTCATGTTTGGTGCAATCTCGGAGCTACACATCTCCATCAAAGACCACATATTTGCCAGCTCATCGGCAAGTCTGAACTTCTGCATTCCTCCATTCCTATTTCTGCATAGTTTCTGTTTCTGTTTCTCTGGGTCTGCCTCTCCTTCCTCCTCCCGTTTCTTAGTGAACTGCAGTCTGTTCCTTAAAACTGCCCAGCTAGACCCAAATAGTCACAGGCTATGCTCAGGAAGAATCAACCACTAACAAAGGAGAACGGTTTCTTAAAATGTTAGCTGGTGTGTATGTCTTTAATCCCAGCACTCAGGAGGCAGAGACAGGCGGATCCCTGTGAGTTTGAAGCCAACCTGGTCTACAGAGTGAGTTCCAGGACAGCCAGGGCTATGCAGAGACACCTTGTCTCAAAAAATAAAATTATCTCTACCAAGCACAGAGGGTTTTTGTATTATCATTTCCTATGTGTTATATATAGTATGATGACACACCTTGTATCACATGAGGTATTTATAAGTGGTTTCAAGCTGACCTAAAGTAGTTAAATTTCACACATTGTGCACAAATGTCACATCATTTTTTATGAGAAATGCGAGCATCCGTAGGTTCTGGGACTAGCCCTTCATAACTACTGTGCGTTTTCATGGCCTCTTAAATAAGGAGTGAACTGTATTGTCTTCTCAGGATACAGAAGCTCTGCTGGGATGGGGCCAATGGGCAGAGTCACCTGGCAGCAGCTCTGGAGGAAGAGTTTGACGGGAAGGTGTTTCCTTAGGTGGAAGCCAGTTAATTCTAGAAGCAAAAATAGATCCCAAGACAGCCATGTCATTCAATGTACGACCGTGAGGCTCTGGAGCCCAAATAGTGGGCAGAATTAAGTTCACACTAAGCCCAAACATGACTGCTCTGTCTCCATTCCTGAGGCTTAACCTTCCTGTACTTTGGAGGGCACTAAATCAGGATTAAAAGCAAGCCTGTTGGTGGGCAAAGCCGAGCCCCAGCATGAAAGCTGGGAAGCACCCGTGTTAGTTATCTAGCAATGTCAGGGATGGGGGTGGGACTTCTTATCTCTGAGACACATCTGGCCATCCACCTGCCCCTGTGTCACAGGAAGACACAGGTGGCCGAGCTCTGAGAGTCTGCACACTCTTTGCTAGGTGGGGACTCAGCCAGCACAAGTTCTTCTATGGGGAGCTATGAGCTTTGTTCAGTTATATTCTCCATAAGAGTCAGAGCCCCACATCACCCTCTGTTTGGGTAAGTGAGTGTTCTTAATGTGTGCAGAAGTCACTCATAAACCATGATGTAAGTTAGTCCTAGCTTGATCTCCATTGCTGGACAAATACCATGACCAACTTAGAGGAACATTTATTTGAGCTTAGAGAATCCATAACTGAGGAAAATTGGGGTTGGAACTTACAGAAGGAGGAGGAAATGCTGTTTATTGGTTTTGCTTAGCTGGGTTTCTTATCCAGTCCAAGACCACTTGCCCAAGGAATGATACTACCTACCGTGGAATGAGCCCTCCTATGTCAATCAACCATCCTGACAATCCCCCACAGACATGGCCATAGGCCAATCTGATCTGACCTACTTAGCCAAGGCTTTCCTCTCAGATGACTCTAGGTGGTGTCAAGATGACAAAGCTAGCAAAGGCCTACAGAATAGCCACTATGATGAGGGTTCGAGGCTAGCAGACTGTCTGCGTTTGCTGTTAATGCGTTTCGGCACAGTAATCCACAGGCACAGGAGTTCACTGTAGCCATTTCATTAAGCACTGGTATCTGATATTTGCAAGAGATGGACTCTATGACTAAGAGTAATGGTGAGCCAACATTGAAAGGCCTAGGAAAACTACACGGAGCAGTGAGAGTCAGGTCTGTGTGCCCCATCTCGATGTATCTGAGAACCCCAAACACTCTGCACTGGGTTCTAAACCCTGGGTTTGCTGGGAATGCTGACCTTAACCCCTTCAGAATATCCTGCTATAGAAGGCACACGAGCACTGCCCAGGGGCTTTTGTTAGCTTCTCTTTACTTGGCGATGTTGCATTCTCTGTACATGTTTTGAGAATTACAGACCTTCCACAGCAGAGATGGTGGGAATCTAATGTCACATTCGGTAGCAGTTGTTCCTGGTCACTGCTTCATATCCTCTCTGCTCCAAAGGCAAGACAGTCCAGGGCCTGGAATCCACTCCCATCAGGCATCAGTAGGCAGTAAATCTCGGCATATCGCACCACCTCTGCAAGACCAAGTCCCTTATCCAGCCATTGCACTACACGTCCAAGGGGCAACTAGGAGAGGCCTCTTTCTAACACACTTTCCAGGGATGCTGTGTGTGGTACCCAGACTCCACCTGCATCCCCGGACACAGCCTGGGACAACCTGCTAGGGTTTATTCCAAAAGTGTTACAGGTTTCCCAGAGGAGTCTTGAACCCAGGCTGGGGCAGAACAGGTTTGAATGTGAGGTGCTGGGGTGACAGGGTTAGAGAGACATGTCCTACATGAATTTTATCTTGAAGTTTCTACAAGTGACCATGGGTTAAAGGACCGCTCACCAGTCCGTGGGCTCTTCAGAGGTAGTGGAGCCTTTAAGAGGTGGGACTTCGGAGGAGTCGCATGCTTAGAGGTAACATTGCGACCCTGCTCATTTCATGTCTGTCCCTTTGTTTTCTGAATGCCATAATGTGGGTAGATGGCCCTGACCATACACTCCTGTACCTTGCCCACAGTCCACAGGCTGAAACATCTGAAACTCTAAGCTAAAACCGACCTTTTCCTTTATTATGTTGATTTATCTCTGGTGTTTGTCATAGTTGCCGAAAGCTGACACACATTCCCTCTAGGCAATTGTAGCCATGTGCTGGGGCAAGCATTAACAAGTCATTCTCACCAGAAGCTGAACTGGGAGGAGTTTGCAAAGAGGAAGGATGGGTGGTCTTGGGTTCTGATGCTCAAACGCTTGGTTCCCAGTCACAGAATGCATAAAGAAAACTAATATGCAGGGCCAGGAAATCACTAGATCACTTGGCATGGAGGAAGGCTCGTGTCTATCTACAGATGTGGTTTTCTAGAGAGATAAAAGGAATGAGCTCATGCTCCAATCCACATACCTCTGGAACCACATGTCAACTTTTGCAAATTCAACTCCCGTATTCATCAGGTAGGGATGCTCTAACTCAGAGTTTCTCAGCCTGCGGGTCTCTCCCCCTTTGGCAAACCTCTGTCTCCAAAAATATTTACATCACTATCTACAACAATAGCAAAATTACACTTATGAAGTAGCAATGAAGCCAGGCAGTAGTGGCACATGGTTTTAATCCCAGCACTTGGGAAGCAGAGGCAAGCGGATCTCTGAGTTTGAGGCTAGCCTTGGTCTATAGAGTGAGTTTCAGGATAGCCATGGCTACAGAGAAAAACCCTGTCTTGAAAAACCAAAAAAAAGGGGTTGGGATTTGGCTCAGTGGTAGAGCGCTTGCCTAGGAAGTGCAAGGCCCTGGGTTCGGTCCCCAGCTCGAAAAAAAAAAAAAAAGAAAAAAAAAAAAAAAAAAAAAAAAAAAAAAAAAAAAACCAAAAAAAAAAAACAAAACAAAACAAAACAAAACAATACCAACCAAACCAAACAAAAAATGGAGCAGCAACAAACATGACTTTCTGGTTGGAGAGTCATCACAAGATGAGGTGTCAACATTAGGAAGGCTGAGAACTGCTACCCTAACACAATTGTTATTGACTTCCCTGCCCTCCTAAGCCAACGAATGTCATTGTATTGACAAGTTGGTTTCCACATTATGACACTCTTTTGCGATGTACTGGTCAAGTTTGAAGGTAGGACAGGCCTGGAGGAAATGAGTCACTGTTAGGAAGTGCTTGGGGAGCATCTGAATCCTGGCTCCTTCCAGTCTCGTCCTCTCCTTTCTTTCTAAAATGAGATGAAAAAGCATCTGTCATATGGTCCTGCCACCATGATGCCCTGCCTGACAACATGCCCAGGAACATGGAGAAAAGTGAGCATGGACTGAAACCAGGAGGCAAAATAGATTCTTCTCTCTCTACCTTTAGGTTACTCTCTCAAGTGTTTGGACCACCAATGTGGAAATCCACCCAGCACAGCTATCCCACACACTGGGACTTAAACAGAAGAACTGACTTGCAGTCCTGGGTGCTGGAAGTTCCAGATCAAAGAGTCTGCAGGGCTGGTTCCTCCTGAGGCATCTTTCTTGGCTTGCAGATGGCTGTGTTCTCCTTGTGTCTTGACAAGGTCTTACTCTGTATGTGTCTTTGTCTCCTTCTAAGGAAATATTAGATCAGTGCCCTAGGTCTCAATTTAATGCGATTATCACTTTTAAGGCTATGTCCCCAAATGTAGCCACCATGAGGGTTAGAGTGCCAGCATAGTGATTAGGGGGACTTATACCTCTGGGAGGTCCCCAACTCCAGTCTCTACCCATAACTTCTGGGGCACATTGTAAGAAACCCCTCCATCCCAGTTCCTCATGCTACCTGTTAGCTGTACCATTCTCTTGAGTGCCAGAAGAGACCTGTGGCAAGACCATGTTTACACAGCTCCAGGAGTCTTTGGTCCAGTCCAGGGCATTAGGGCACACAGAAGCATTATTGACCCAACAACATCAAGTGAATGAGTTAGTGAATTCATTCAGAACATTACTTTCCTAGTTGGCCTGGTGAGGGGGCAGAGTGGGAGGGCGTACACATGTGGCCTGGTGGCTGCCAGGATTAAGTCTCCTTGAGGCCTGGCTTTGGCTGCTGATTTCTGTTCTCTTTCTAGTAATGCCCCATTATTGTTGTTCTCTTCCTTCTCCTCTCCCTCTTCCTCCTCCTCCTCCTTTTCCTCCTCTTTAGTTTATTTTCTGTGAGTATGAGATGGTGTTTTGCCTGTGTGCATGAAGTGCCTGTGGAGGCCAGAGAGTACATAAGAAGCATTTAGATCAGGACTTACAGGTGGGTATTAGCTTCCATGTGGGTGCTGGAATTGAGCCCAGGTCCTCTGCAAGAGGAACGAGTGCTTATAATGACCGAGCACCCTTCCAACCCAATACCCTATTTCTGAAGAGATCTGTTTCCCCCATTGGCTTTGAGGATGCATGAACTTGAGTCTGGTTTCCTGTCACCGAGTGTTCTGGACTATCCTCTCTCACTTCCTTTTCTTATGGAAACAAACACAAACAAGGAAAGACCCAGGATTTGCCAAGCATGACGCATGACCCATCGGAAAGAGCATCCTGAAGAAAGCAGATACCAACTGCATTAGCTACATGTGATGAGACACCATGAGCGAGGCAACTTCTAAAAGAAAATGTCTAACTTGGTTTACAGCTTCACAGGATGTGAAGGCTGATCATGGTTGTCAACGTGACTATATCTGGAATCAATTAAATCCCAGGGAGCTGAACACAACTGGGATTTTCTTGCCTGGGTCATTTGAGGTGGGAAGTCCCACTCTTGGTCTGGGCCACTCTTTCTGGTGGCAGCCCACATAAAAATGTGAAAGAAGGAAACCTACTTTTTCCCTGCTTGCCCTCTCTCTCAGTGGGAAATTCATCTAACCTGCTGCTGAGATACTTCCTCGCTGGCATCAGAACCCCTTCTTTGGGATTCCAAGGTAGACTAAAGACCAACTGAGACATCCAGTCCTGTAGATTGAACAATTACTGAATGTCTTCCTTTGAGAGACAGACGCTGTTGAATTAGACAGACCACAGCCTGTATGCTACTCTAACAAATTCCTTTTTAATTATGCATCCATTCTGTCAGCTCTGTTCCCTTAGGGAACCCTGACTAATACAGAGGGTTAAAGTCCATGATGGTCCATAATGGTGGAGCAAAGGCATAGTAGGGTAAACTTAGGTAAACATAGTAGGGTAGGTAACACTTTACATGATGGTGTAAAGTGTTTGGCATAAACAGCAGGGTCAGATGGTGGGATAGAGGTATTTGTATACGTGCACTGCCTGTGGAGGCCAGAACATCTAAGAGCTCACGTCTCAGACCAGAAGCAGGAGGCAGAGAACACTGAGGATAGAAGAAGGCTTTTGAAACCTCACAGCCTGCCCTTGTGACAAACCTCCTCCAAAGCCACACCTCCTCATCCTTCCCAAGCAGTTCCACCAGCCAGAGACCAAGTATTTAAATATATGAATGTTAGGTCTCAAACCTAGGACAGATGGCCAAGTGGATGCTGGCCGCTGTGGTCTCCCTGTATCTCTATTCTTTACAAGGCTTTCCTGGCTAGCATACTCCACCCCCACCAAAAACTTTTTCAGCCCAGGGAATGGGGTTCTCTTCCCCCAACTGACTTTCCCTATGTAATCTAGCCATTTTAGTTATCTGGTCTTTCTGTCCTTCCTTTACCCTCCTGGCCTCTTGGTCTAGCTCTACCCCTCTTTCCTCACCACTGTCTTCACATGGCCACGCTCAATCTGCTCCTGTTCATTCTGAACTCTCCCTGACTCTGAATATGCTCTCCCTTTTAGCTACAATAAACTTTCTCCTCCACCATACCCAGAAGCAACCATATTCCTTTCTTTTTTCTTTCTATCATCATCAGCAGCAGCATCACCATCATCATCAACATCATCATCATCATCATCATCATCATCATCATCATCATCATCATCATCATCATCATCATTCAATGACCCTATGGGGACATTCTCATTTATACTATCACCCCAATTTACAGATGTCTTGTTATGTTCAAGCAGAGGACATATATGTGAGAGGTCCTGTCTGAACTTCATTTGCTTTTGTGCTCCTAGGCTTCAGGGCACAGAGGCTGCTGGCTATGCACATACTACATACTGCCCTGAATTTCATTTTGTTATGCTTTAGTTTGGGGGTATGTGTATATGCGTGCATGCGTGCGTGCATGCAAGTAAGCTAGAGGATAAGCTCAGATATTGTCCTCAGAACACTACTCATCCCTTGTGAGACAGGGTCTGTCACTGGCCTAGAGCTCTAACTAGGCTGACTGGCCAGCCAGGGAGCCCAAGAAAACTCAGTGCTGGGATTAGAAGAACAGGCCACCAAATCTAACTTCAAAAATATACTTTAAAAAGCTTTTTTAATTTACTACTTGAGAATTTTATACATGTATGACTTTTTAAAGATTTATTTTACGTATATGAGTACGCTGCAGCTGCAGACACACCAGAAGAGGATGTTGGATCCCTTTATAGATGGTTGGGAACCACAATGTGGTTGCTGGGAATTGAATTCAGTACCCCTAGAAAAGCAGTCAGTGCTCTTCACTGCTGGGCCATCTCTCCAGCCCATGTATGTACATTTTGATCCAACACATCACATTCTGTTCTCTCCAATTTCTCCCACACCACTCCACCGCATCCCCCTCCCAACTTCATGTAGTCTTGTTCTAAACCCACTGAGTCCAGATTAGTGCAGCTGTCAACCCTCATGATAGAAGCTTCTTTTTGCAGATAACAATTAATATGGCTGACATTTTTATGTGGTTCCTGGAGGTTGACTCAGATCCTCATGTTTGAGAAGCAAGCACTTTACAGAGTGCACCATTTCCTACCCCCTCCCCCTGTTTTGTTTCCTTCAACCAGTAACCAGGCCTCAGACTCACTCCCACCACAGAAGCAGTCCTGAGTGCCTAGCATTTGCTGACGCACACTGAGTGTTGTGAAGTGGACAGAGGCCCCTGAATGACCATGTAGAGAAGGGGAAGTACTGGGTCATCCTGTTGCACAGTGACATTTGCAGTGACTAAGGGCTACACCATCATCTCCCTGCGTTGGCTCCTTTGAAAGGTTTGCATGGTTAAAATGAAATCACACTTTTGTGCACAAGATCTACAAACCGCCCACCTTTGACTGAGACAGAATCTAGCAATTGTGCTCTCTGCATTAAGAAGAGATCAAGCGGAGGAGCTCATCCTGAAGGCATGATGTCATTCAGATGAATTCTTGAAAGTGCTGATTGTTGACACATAGTTCATTACCCTTCAACAGGCATGAAAGTGAAATTCTAGCAGGTTCTGAAAATGAGCATTTCAGAGGAAAGACAACTGTAGCAAACCCACTTCATTGAGAGCATCGGAGAGCTTAGGTGAAGTCCCAAGGCTCCAAAGGTCAGCTACAGAAACGTCACCAAATGTTTGACACGCCGAGAGAAAGAGAGAAAGAACCCAAACCACAGATGTGCCATGGGCAGGTCCATAGCTTTGGAGTCACAGGCAGTGATCATATTCTACGGGTCTCTACAGAAGTCTCTGCGGCCCTACAGAGAAACAGCAAGGCAGCCATAACAGGGACACTCTCCCTTCCCGACCTCTACAGACAGCCATGCTTCCCACTATAACACCAGGCCTGAAGACACTACACTGGTGGGTATTTCATGCAGAGGCTGAGGGAGCCCTTGAGGGGCTGTGATCTCCACAGTCTGGACAAATCATTGTCTTTACCCAGCAGATGTGGATTCACAGCTGATTTACTCCTTCCTGAGCAAATCCTGGGTCTAGGCCAGCAGGAGTCTCCTCTTCGGGCAACATAGCACAAACTGGTAATGACATTGAGGAGCAAGAAAAAAGAATTCTGAGTTCTGAAGACTTTACAGTCATTAATGAGACCCACAGATCTTAGCATCTAGCATTGGGAACACATGGAGGAAGACCGCATAGCATTTCAGTCTTTGACATGCTGTCTGGGCAACTCGGAGCAATCCAGTGTAGGATGCAACACACTTCACTGAGGTATACCAGAAGGAGGAGATGAGGCCAAGAGGCAGAAGACACTTAAGCACGTACGCTGTGATCAGGACTAAATGCTCCAGTATCAGCATCATCTGTGTGCTTAGTGACCGTCAAATTCCTAACTCTACAGTGACATGAAGTAAGAGGAGATACTGTGAAACCCATACCACACAGCTCACCAGCAGTACCAGTCTGTCAAACACCTGTGTCCCACCATCTGTACCCTGCTGTTTACACCAAACACTTGTATTCTGTCAGTTCATTATACCATACTTTCTAACCCCCTACCCCATCACCTATATAATAACTAACCAAAGGCCAGATCCACATCTATACCTGCTTCTTATATCAACACCTCTATTCTGCCTACATTCTACTGTCTATACCAACTGTCTATACTCGACTCTACTGCCTACACCAATGGTCGTCTCCATACCATCTACACCTCACTGTCCATACCAACTGCCTATACCCCACCATCTAGCCCTACTACTGTCTTTACTTCTCATACCCCGATGCCCATACCATGCTGTTCAATCAAGGCTGATTCCAGTGGAGACCAACCCTCCGAATTAGTGTGAGCTGCAAAAGGCTTTCAGACTTTGATCTTCAAGACTCCATTTTGATATCCCGGGACATCCCTTTCTCTAGAAGAGATGGACCACCCATCTTGGCTTGCACCTGATTGCCTGAAGATCATGTTAGCACCCCAATTCTCATCAACACTGCTGCCCCAAGACCATGCTTCGCTTTTTTTATTTTATTATTTTTTAGACAAGGTGTCTTTATGTAGTCATGGCTGGCCTGACACTCACTATGCAGATCAGGCTGGCCTCAGACTCATGGAGATCCACCTGCCTCTCCTTTCTGAGTGCTGGGATTAAAGGTGTCGGGCAACATGCCCAGCCTGCAGCATGCTGTGACTAGTGGGAGCCTAGGAAGACTCAGTCATGACTGAGTCATTGTGTGCCAGGGACTGCGGCTAAGGTCAGCTATAGGAGCAACTAATACCCTTTCCCCATCTCCTGCCTCATCCCCTGAAGCTTTCCATCAGGGAAGCAATCCCCTTTGCCTATGCATTGCACCCTGGAAGACTATGTCCTTCCTGGCCAATGAGAAGTAAAAGGTGGCCAGGCTGGGAATGGGGGTGGGGTGCGGTTTCTTCAGGGAAGGTACTCTTCTCCCTCTCTGTTGCTTCCTTCCTCTCACCCCTCTGCATTGTCATCTGCCTGACCATAAACAATCTGAGATCTGCAGGTGAAGATGCTGCGTTTTGAGTGTAAAGATAAAAATTGTTCACTAGACACAGAGCCTTGGAAGTCTATGTCTCCAAGGGTGTCACAGACCTCTGTTTCAACCTGAACTACTCACTATCAGCTTTCTAGATATAGAAAGAAAGAAAAAAAGGAAGGAAGGAAGGAAGGAAGGAAGGAAGGAAGGAAGGAAGGAAGGACCTCACTTGTGACTTTACTGTTTTACAGTTTTCTTCACACTCAATCAGAGGAGAATCCCCACTTGGGAGTTTTTAGGCCCATTAAAAGGGAAACTTCCCAGAAGAGGCTACTCTATTAGGATCCCATGTGCACTAGACGCATGCACCATTGAGTGTCAATGAGCCTGAGCCGTCACACTCACTGATGTTGATCTAACTTCATTTGGGACTTAATGAAAACAGGGATTACTTGAGAGGAACAAAATGTACTCCATGGATTACAAGTGAGAGACTTAAACAGCACATTTGGCAAAAAAAAAGAAGGCCAGGTTCCACTGAGTCTGGTGCCTCCCATGTGGGACTCAAAAAAGAACAAGCCACTGCAGAACAGGGAAGGTGCAGATAGGGCCCGTCCACCAGGAAAACAAAGGTGTGTCTTTTCAGGGTTCCTAGGTGCCCAGACCCTCCCACAACTCCAGGAAGAACACTGGCGTCATAGTGGAATTGTCATGTTTTCTATGTTCATAATAAAAAGTTCTTCTACTGACTTTTTGAGACAGGGGTTTTCTGTGTAACAGCCTTGGCTGTGCCAGAACCTGCTTTGTAGACCAGGCTGGCCCTGAATTCACAGAGATCTGCTTGCCTCTGCCTCCAGAGTGCTGGGATTGAAGGTGTGCACCACCATGCCTGGCCCTCGACTGATTCTTAATAATAACTAGGCCTGACTTCCCATTTACACCAGGCGCTTTGGACTTGTCCTTTCCTGCTTCTCCCTGAGACGTCCAATTAGACAACCTGAGAATAACAAAGAAAACCAAAGTAGAACTTAGAGAAGTATAAGGTGAATGCAAATTAATTAGGAACCTGACATCAAAAGATGGCCTTGGCCCTGAGCCTCCTGAGATCAGCCTAAGGTAGAAGCAAGCTCCTCACTCCACCTGGAGCTTGAGTTCCACCCCTACTATGGTTGGAGTTCTAAATGTCTCCCATAAACTTATGGCTTGAACACATGTTACTGAACTGCCATTTTGGGAGTCTGTGGAAACGTCAGGCGGGGCAGCATAGCTGATGGAACTAGGTTGTATCTAACTCTCCTGGGACCATCGTGGATGTCTGCCTCTTGGGCTGTTGAAATGAGAGCCGACTCCACCACAGAGTTCTTCCACTGTGAACCGAGCTCCAACATCATCTCTTCTCTCTGAGATTGACTCAAGTCCCACAGAACTGGGAGCCCAAACAGACCTATCCTCCTTAAGTTTTCCTCTCCGGTATTGTCATAGCAACAGCTTCCATTTTTTAAATCGAAAATGCCCCCCTAGTGAGCTCTACCCCCATGTTGTGAATGCTTAGTCCCAAATGTGTGGCACTATTAGGAGGGCTGTGGGCCTTTAGGAGGTGGGGCTGGCCTGGTAGAAGTTATTTTCGGGGGAAAGGTCTTTGGAAGTTCTACCTGCTTCTGGCTCTGAATTGCTCTCCCCTCACCATTTGAAGATGAACGTATCAGCCATTTGGACAAATTATCCTCCTTATCTTCCCCGTTAAGACAAGCTGAAACCAAAATAAATGTTCCTTCCTTAAGCTAGTCCTATGAGCTATTTTGTCACAGTGGTAAAAATAATACAAAAAATTGGTCCACAGTGTGGCCAATTGGTCCAGAAATGTGGCCATTGCCATGATAAACATGACCCTCAGTTAGTTATAAGCTTTTAGAGACAGTTTGTGGAAAGAATGTAAAAAGTTTGTAGCTGGGGTTGGGGATTTAGCTCAGTGGTAGAGCGCTTGCCTAGCAAGCGCAAGACCCTGGGTTCGGTCCCCAGCTCCGAAAAAAAGAAAGAAAAAAGAAGAAGAAGAAGAAGAAGAAGAAGAAGAAGAAGAAGAAGAAGAAGAAGAAGAAGAAGAAGAAGAAGAAGAAGAAGAAGAAGAAGAAGAAGAAGAAGAAGAAGAAGAAAGAAGAAAAAGAAAAAGTTTGTACCTGTGGGTTAAGAGACTGTGGGTGGTGACTCTTTTGGGGATCGAACAACCCTTTTATAAGGATCACCTAAGACCATCAGAAAACACGGATGTTTGTATCTGCATTAGGATTCATAACTAACAACATAACAGTTATGAAGTAGCAATGAAATAATTTTATGGTTGGGGGTCACCACAACATGAGGAGCTGTATTAAAGGGTAACAGCATTGGAAAGGTTGAGAACCATTGGTCTGTTAAGTTATAAACAGGTTAATGGAGAATGCAGGTGGGGTGATGACCAGAATGCCGCTGGAAGTGCTCCTAAGGCTTTGAAGGGGAACAAGAATTCTGTCACTAAACAGACAAGGGGACATTTGCTTTACACTCTGTGGAAGAAAACTTCTGCCCATTTGGCCCCGAAAGTCTGAGTGAAGCTGAGCTCAAAGCAATGCACTGATTTCTTTGGCAAAAGAACGTTCAGGACGACGTGTCAGGGCTGTGGTGCTGTTGTGGCTTGTTGCTCTTAGTGAGATTTACAGTGAGAATCTGACAGGAGTGGCTGGGGAACATAACAGAAAGATACAAAAGATGATGGACGACGTGTGAGTTAGGGAAAGGAGTGAGAGGAGGATATTTACAGCTGAGACAGGGTAAGTAGACAAATTTCTCTCTCTCTCTCTCTCTCTCTCTCTCTCTCTCTCTCTCTCTCTCTCTCTCTCTCTGCCTCTGCCTCCTGAGGGCTGGGATTAAAGGTGTGTGCCACCATGCCTGACTCAATTGTTAGCAAGATTAAGGCATTAAATAGAAGCCACATACTTTATACTAGAGCACAAGGCTAGGTAGGCTCCTTAAGGACACATAGTGCACAAATGTAAACTCATTCAAAAGTATTTCCGTGGAAAAGACTGTGCGGGGAGGGGGCAATGCTTAAAAAGAGGGTCTCCAGGATGTCCTGCTGTAAGGGGCCATGCAGGGAGGCGTCTCTCCAGACGGCAGGCACTTATCATGCAGTGCAACTGTGGTCAAAGGGGAGGTGGATACTTCTGGAGCTAGCTGTAGAATCTGCCATCAGCCATGCAAGATTATGGGTTCATGGCAGCTTGCAGCAAGAAGGAGATAGGTAACATGTAGAACAATCAGATCCCTTTCCTTTCCCTGAGCTCTTGAGGAAGGAGTGGGGAAAACGGTGATGGTTTAAGATTCTCGGATGTTGGACACGCTAGCAAACTGGGGTGTCTGCTGAGGGATGGCTTAGGCTCTGGGTATAGTTGACTTGAGAGAGGCCATGTATGTTATAATGTATGGCCATAGGCTGCCCAACACTGTTGGAATCCTAGTGGCGACACTGTGCCCTGAATGCCAGAAAGGAAGCTGTAGGACTTGATCTTCTGGAGTTTGGTCTTGCTGGTTCATTCTTTCTCGTTGTCTTTTTCTCCTCTGGAATGGGAACTCGGTTCTGTGCCTGCACCACAGCATGCAAGGGAAGTCAGAGGACAACATGCTGGAGTCCGTTCTCTCCTTCTGCCACGTGGGTTCTGAAAGTCAAA
This sequence comes from Rattus rattus, assembly GCF_011064425.1. Lineage (NCBI taxonomy): Eukaryota > Metazoa > Chordata > Mammalia > Rodentia > Muridae > Rattus > Rattus rattus. The sequence continues at coordinate 136,292,104 of NC_046155.1, forward strand.
CTCTAGTTTGGGAGCTCGACAGCCGAAGCCATTACTCATAGAGCCATCTTGCAAACATGATTTTGGCTTATAGTTTTGAAGAGGTACGATCCACCATGGTGAAGGCAGGGGTACTATGGGGTTAGGTACCTTGCACCCTTAGTCAGGAAGCAGAGAGAGGACAGGAAGTATGGTCAGGCTATAAAAACCTCAAGATTCACTGTAACCCACTTCCTGCCGTGAAGCTCTACCTTCTACATTAAACAATCTTCCAAAACAGCACCACCATCTAGAGACCAAGAATTCATGAGTCTGTGGGGAATGTTCCATATTCAAATCACAATAGGGGTTAGTACAACAACACAAAAGCAACCGTCACAATCAGCAGCACCACCAACTACAGCAGAAATGCAGGAGAACTGACCAGTGACCCTGCTGCTGATCAGCGCCCTGAGGAAGGGCTTCCCTTCCCCCAGCAAGTCTGAGGACACTGCCCCATCTCTCATTTCATGGCATACGAGATGTCCTGAAGGAAAAGAGGATTCCACCATGTCAAGAGCTCACCCCAGGAAACATCTTTGTCTCCATCAGGACTGTGACACCAGAGAATGAACAGCACAGTCAAAGAGGAATGTAGCCACAAAACAAATTCTCCTTCCTTGAACGAGTGCAGGGCCCAGGAAGAATATTTGGCCTCTTAGGTCTGAAGAGTTTCTTCCGTCAAGAAACAACAACTGGGGTTGAAGAAGGTCTTCCTGACTTCTCAAGCAGCACCCAAAGGAACCCACTGGAGAGCTAGCCACACGAGAGAAAAAAAAAAAACAAAAACAAAAACAAGCAAACAGACACAGCACCACAAAGGCTCTGAAAATCAGATGTCAGGCAACCACAGTCCACAAAGCAGGTCACACCTGCACTGCTGAACCTTAAACACAGGGGGCCTACGAATAGAGAAAGGCCCAGGCTCCCCTCATAAGAGAGTCAGCCTTTCATGCTACATCCAGCATAACAAGAACCAAGAACACTGAAGGCTGGGAAAGAGAGAAATCGACTACAGCACTGAGAAGAATTGGGTCTTGGAATTACTTAATAGAAACATTTTAAGCAGTCATGATCAAAATGATTCAGTAGTTAATTGCAAACCTCCTTAAAACAAATGGTAGAATAGAAAAATCTCAACAAGGGAACAGGAGTTATAAAAATAACCAAACGCTAATTACAAAACCGGAAAGGGGATTAAAAATTCACTCGATGAACTCAAGTAAAGGTGCAAATGGACTCATGAAATTCACTCAGTTTCAGGACTGAGGAGGAAGATTAGCCTGGGAAGATAAACAGAGCCTCTGGAACTTGTGCAAACAAAACAAAAGACAAAACATTGTGTGTCTTGGGAGACAGTCCCTTAGCTTAAGATAGGAGTCCCATCTCCAGGACCCACATTCTAAAAGTCAAGAGAGGTAATGAGTGCTTGTAAACCCAGCCCCACAGAGGCAGAAGCGGGAGCCTCTCTAGGACTCACTATGTAGACAGTCTAGCCTATTGGCAAGTTCCAGACCAGTGAGAGAAATACAGGGGATGGTATGTGAGGAAGGACAGCTGAGGCAGACCTCTGGCCGTCATGCATATGTGCAGACACACTCAATTGTGGTGTTGGCACAATGGAGCACTTGTACATAATGTAGCACTGTGAAGACAAAAGGAGCCATTGTGATGTTATATCACTATGGCAACAGATGGAGCATTGTGATGGCTGAATGGAGTGCTGTGGCATTACAAATCCTATGAATTCACCGTAGCGCATTACAATGTCACAATGTTGGTTGTGCACTATCATTACTATCATGATGTCACCACTGAGTTTGGTGATGCCGCACTACTGCACTGTGGTGGCACAGGGGAGCACAGTGTTAAAACAATGGAGCATTGTGATGTCACAGTGTCCCGCTACGATAGCAAAATGGAGTTGTGCCCAAAATTGTGATGGCTCAGTGAAGGATTGTGATGATGTACAGCAACACTGAGATGTCGCAGTTTGTAGGGAGCTGCGAAGTCCCGCGCCCCAAAGACGGAGCCGGTTTCCGCCTTCCACCCTCCCGATGGTGAGCGCTCCTTGTGAAAAAAAGTCCTTATTTGGCTGTTCCTGCTTTGCCTGGTTGCTTCCGCATAGAGACAGCCTATCGGCAAGCCCCACGTGGCACGTTGGGGTTGGTTGGCGTTGGGTACTTAAGGTGATGTAGGGCGTTCCCAGGGGTAGAAGATTGTATCAAGTCCTGAATAAACTGCTTAAGAAGATCTCCTCTGGTCGTGTCTTCCTTGCGGTTGAGGTTGGTCGCCACAGTGGTTCATCACTGTAATAGCACAATGTATGATAAGAACTACACTTGGCCATCAAAATGCTCCATTTTGCCATCACAACAGTGTACTGTGCCACCATAGTGCTGTTGGGACATCGAAATAGTTTATTGTTTCATTATAGTGGTGCAGTGGCATGGTTTGCAATCACAGTGGAGCAAAACCGACCACTATACACAACCATAACACCCAAGACAATATGTCTCCATTGGAACCTGGTAACACACTACAGCAGGCCCTCATGAAATGCAATATACATGAAGCACACAATAATGACTTAAAAATAGCTATAATGGATATGTTCCAGGACCTTAAAGAGGATATGTGAAGTCTGTGATAACACAACAGGGGAATGAAATGGTTAAAACAGTCCAAGACAGGAAAGAAGAAATAAAATCACTGAAGAAAACTCAAACTGGGGTAAAATTAGAAATAAAAAATTTAGGAAATCAAAGAAAAACCTCAATAGTAAACCTCACCAACAGGAATGGAAGAGAGAATCTTTCTTCAACAAAAGATAGAAGACAGAATATCAGGCACTGCAGATAAGATAAAAGAAATAGATTCCTCAAAGAATAATGTTAACACACCACACACACACACACACACACACACACACACACACACACACACACACACCAACCAAACAACAATAGCAATGCACAAAACACCCAGGAAATCTGAACATTATGAAAAGACCAATTCTGTGAATACTAGGAATAGAGGAAGAAGAAACACAGATCAAAAACACAGAAAATATTTTTAACAAAATAATAGGAGAAAATTTTCCTAACCTGAAGGAGGTGCTTATCAAGGTATAAGAAGTATATAGAACATCAAGTAGACTGGACCAGAAAACAAAAACAAAACAACAAAAAAAAAAAAACCCTCCCTCAGCACATAGTAGTCAAAACACTAAACACATAGAACAAAGAAAAATATTTAAAATTGCAAGGAAAAAGACCATACACATAACATATAAAGGAAGACCTACTATAATAACACATGAATCCTCAGTGGAGAGTCTAAAAGCCAGAAGGGTTTTAGATGTGTTGCAAACTCTAAGAGAACAAAGATGCCAGCCCAAACTACTATACCCAGCAAAATTTTCAATCCCATACAATATATGAAGAAAACAAGATATTCCATTATAAAGTCAAACTGAAACAATATCCATCTACAAGTCCATCTCTACAAGAAGGCACTAGAAAGAAAACTTCAACCTGAAGAGGCTACCAGATACGAGAAAACACAGGAATAAGCAATCCCAGACCAGCAAATTAAAAGAAGGGGGAAAACCCACACCTTAGCAACAAAATAACAGAAATCAATAAACACTGCTCAATGATAATACTCAACATCAATTATTATGCCCAGTTGGCAGGAACCACAGGAGACCACCAGAAATTGTGATACCGATGTAATAAACAAAGAGAGTTTTTATTGTATGAGTATGAACCGGATTCCCAATCCTATGCAATGCTTGTGTCTAGGGGGTTGAGACATATATAGGAGAATGATTAATCTGGGGTTCTCAAGCCCTGGTGTTACATGATTGGGTAGCGGGTAAAGTAGTGTGGTCCTTCAAACCTGATAACATTTGTTCAGACAGTGAGGTGGAATCATGCAGCTGGAAAAGGACCTTTTTGACCTGGGAAGGGTAACTCATTTTGTTATTGGAGGCCAGTGTGTTTTTACAAAGTGGTCACATCTGCCTAGGAACACTTTCCTGTAGCTCAAGAGTGAGAGTGGGCTTCATCACTTCAAGGATACTAACTCTTGCCCCCTTCAAAAGCAAGAGCCATCTGCACGGGGAAAGTGCTAGCTAGCAATATACCCAAGAGATGCTCCAACATACAACAAAGACACGTGCTCCACTCTGTTCATAGCAGCCTTATTTATAACAGTCAGAAGCTGGAAAGAACCCAGATGCCCTTCAACAGAGGAATGGATTCAAAAAATGTGATACATCTACACAATGGAGTACTACTTAGCTATCAAAAACAATGACTTCATACATTGATAAGTGAGTATCAGCCCAAAAGTTTGAATTACCCAAGATGCAATTCACAGACCACAGGAAGCTCAAGAAGGATGACCAAAATGCAGATGCTCCCACTCCTTCTTAAAAGGGATAAAAAAAATCCATAGGAGGGGATATGGAGGCAGACTCCAGAGACTATAGACCAGAGACTGAAGGAACAGCCATTCAGAGCCTGCCCCACATTTGGCCCATATATATACAGCCACCAAAACTGATTGATGAAGCAAAAGAGTGCATGCAGAAAGGGACCGGATACAGATCGGAGAAGGGAGTACTGGCCATTTTGGCTCAGTACAGGGACAAGAGAATTTGGGATTTGATGAACAGAGACCACAATGGTCTTCATTCTCCAATAGAGAGACAAAGACTGACAGATTTGACTCAAAAACAAGATTCATCCTTCTGGTGCATTCAAGAAACACATCTTCTGGGGTAAAAAAATGGAAAAAAAAAGAGGGGTTGGGGATTTAGCTCAGTGGTAGAGCGCTTGCCTAGGAAGCGCAAGGCCCTGGGTTCGGTCCCCAGCTCCGAAAAAAAAAGAACCAAAAATAAATAAATAAATAAATAAATAAATAAATAAATAAATAAATAAATAAAATAAAGACATTTGTCAAAAAAAATGGAAAAAGATATTCCAAACAAATGGACTCAAGACAAAAGCTTGTGTAGCCATTTTAACATTTGACAAAGTAGACTTCAAATCAGAAGTCATCTGAATAGACAGGAGAGGATGCTACTCGCACAAAGGAAAAATCCACCAAGAGGAGATTACAATTCTCAACACCTGTACAGTCAACTCAAGGGCACCTGACATCATAGAAAGAAACACTACTGTGGCCAAAATGACATCTTGATCCTCACACAGTGATAGAACAAGACTTCAGTATTCAACTCTCACCAGTACTGGATGTCTCGTCGTCCAGACAGAAACTAAACAGAAGAACGCTAAAGGTAACTGAAGTTACAAACTAAACGGAGCTAACATATACACAGAACATTTCCCCAAATACATACACAAAAATTAAACCTGCTTCTCAGCACCTCATGAAACTTTCTCCAAAGCTGACTACTACTAGGACTCAAAGGAAATCTTACCAGATACAAGAAACTTGAAATAGCACTCTGTATCCTACCTGACTGCCATGGATTAAAGATGGATTACCAACAACAGAAACAACGGAAAGCTGACAAACTCAGGGAAACTATGGAAACTGAACAGCTCACTCCTGAATGAAAAAATGGGTCAAGAAAGAAATTAAAGTCTTAGAATTGGGTGAAATAAAAGCACATCATAACCAAAACCATAGGACACAACGAAGGAAGAGAGAGAGAGAGAGAGAGAGAGAGAGAGAGAGAGAGAGAGAGACCTTATGTTACCAAGTTAACAGCACACTCAAAAGCTCCAGAACAAAATAAGAAATTACACACAAAAAGAGTAGCCATCAAGAAATGATCAAACTCAGGGCTAAAACAAAATAGAAACAAACAATACCAAAAAATCCAATGAAATGAAGGTTTGGCTTTTTTTTTTTTTTTTTGAGAAAATCAATTAGATTGATAAGTCCTTACCCAAATTAACTAAAAGGCAGAAAGAGAATATGCAAATTGATAAAATTAGAGATGACAAGGGGACAGAACAAAAGACCAAGGAAATCCAGATACTCATAAGGACATATTTTTAAAACCCGCATACTACCAAATTGGAAAACCTAATGGGAAAAGATTTTTACCAACTACACATCCAATAGAGGACTAAATTCTAAAAGGCATAAAGAACCCCAAAATCATCAAAAAACCCACAAATAATCCAATTTAAAAATGAGGTACTTATCTAACAGAGTTACCAAAGGATGAAATAAAAAATGACTGAGACGGACTTAAAGAAATGTTCAGTGTCCTTAGTCATCAGGGAGATGCACGACAAAAATCACACTGAGATTTCATCTCACACCAGTCAGAACGGCAAAGAGCAATAAAACAAATGACAGCTCACACAGTGAAGATGTAGGGTAAGGAGAACACTCTTCCATCGCTGGTAAATCTGTACAGCCACTGTAGAAATCAATATGGCTATCCCCCAGGAAGCTGTGGGCAGATCTACCTCCAAATCCAGCTATGCTACTCCTGGCATGTGTCCAAAGGACTGTACATCCCACTACACAGACCGTGATCATTAGTGCTCTACTCATAACTGCCAGAAACTGGAAAGAGCTGAGACGTCTGTCGGCGGAGGAATGGAGAAAGAAAATGTGGTACATACACAATATTCAGATTTTTAAAAAACGTGAAATCATAAAGTTTGTAGGTAAATAGATGGCGATAGGAAAAATCATCTGGAATGAGGTAACCCAGACCCAAACAGACAAATATAGTATATATTCATATATATGTGGTTGTTAGCTACTAAAGTCTACAATCCATGTAACCACAGAGTTTAGGTATAAAGTAAGGGACTGAGGGCCAGGAATGGAGCCTTAGAAAGGAAAAATAGAATATTTATTTATGGGTAGATGAGGGGGGCTAGAATGGGAAGATTAACAAAGAAGGGAAGAGAAGGAGGTTAGGGAGGGACTACAGAGCATGACTAACTAAAACAAAGGGCCATTTGAGGGCTTGTTTGTAAACTAGACATTTTTAAAAATATATACATATATGAAAGAAAACTAAATGGAATCACTAAAAAAATGCAGGAAGACACTTCTCTGACTAGATGTCTTTTATTACCAAGTCCAGGACTTGGTAATCTAATTGAGTTGTTGGTCAAGGGAGCCCTATGGGAACCCACAAACAACCCAAGCTATAGTAAAGGCTGTTTATTGCTCTCCACAAACTGATAAGACCCAATAGATGAAGACAATGCTTACATATCTCCCTGAACATGGAAATTGAACTGGTGCCTAACTAGAACCTTTACCACAACTGACTGGTGTTAATGGTACTGGAATGTACTGTGCAGGCTGCCAGAGGAGAAAGGTGAACCCCAACTCAGCTACAACCCTTCAGTCTACAGTGGGGACCTTTTGGTGTGCTATGCTGGGATAACGGTGGCACGGAGAGTTATAACCAGTAATTATTTGATTGAAAAGCTCATGTCACTGAATGGAATTCATGCCTGACACTGTTCGGTGGCCAAAAACCTGAGGCTAGATAGTCCATGGACTTAGGAAAAAGCAAATTCTACTGTCCTGCTAGCAATAAATTGATCCTTAACAATATTCTTCCATACATATAAATCAATGTCTTGCTCAGCCATTATCAGAGAAGCTTCCTCCTGCTGTAGATGGGAACAAATGCAGAGACCCACAACTGGATTATATGGAGAGAGAGAGAGGAGAGAGAAAGAGAGAGAGAGAGAGAGAGAGAGAGAGAGAGAGAGAGAGAGAGGAGAGAGGACAGACAGACAGACAGACAGACAGACAGACAGACCTTGGAATACTCAGTCCTAGGTGGGATGCCTCCCCTCAGGACTCAAGGAACACTGCAGAAGAGGAGGTGAGAAGACTACAAGAGCCAGTGGAGATGGAAGACAGCAGAGAAACGAGGACTTGTAGATACAAGAGCTGATGAACATATGACCTCACAGAGATGGTGGCAGCATTCACAGGTTCGACACAGGTATAGGTGAGATGGGGTCCCAGTGCTGACAGAGAAGTGGAAACAAGTCCCTACCCCTAACCCAAAAGCTGTCTCCAGCTGACGACTGCTCACAAACAAGTTACTTCTCTCCAGTGATGTCTCACTGGGTGTACAAACCACGCTTTAGCACAGACAGGCCCCATGCCGAGCAGGAGATGGCCAACACAAGAACTCAGTGGTAATTTTTAGAGGGAGGTTTGCTTGTTTGCCGTTTTATTTTGTTTCGTTTGTTGGGTTGGGTTGGGGTTGGGTTTTTTTTCATAATGCCTTGTCTGATCTTTTGCTTGCATATTATAGTTTCCAGTTTTATGCTTTTATGAGATTTGTGTGTGCGTGTGTGTGTTTGCGTGTGTGTGTGTGTGTGTGTGTGTGTGTGTGTTTCTTGTGCTATATATTTAGTTCTTTTTTATGTTACTTTGTTTCATCCTATACTTTGTTTCTAGTATATAGTTTTATGTTACTTTGTTTGTTTGTCCTAGTCTGGTTTATTTGTAGTTTCCTTGGTTTGGATTTTTTTTCTTTTTAGTTGTGTGTTTGTTTTCTAAAGAGAGAAAGAAAGTGGATTTGCATGGGTGGGGAGGAGAAGAAGATCTGGGAGGGATTGAGTGAAAGAGAAAGGAAGGGAAAAAAAAAGAAAAAAGTGGAAATTATCGAAGTCCCACTTACCTTTTTCTAAAGTCTGCTGGTGTCTGTACAGGTGGACAGGAGTTTCCTTCACTGAGATCGAGCTTTGTAGGCTACTGCATATCTATTCTGATCATTTATTAAACTGTCGAATATAATTTGTTTCAGATTTTTTATTTTAAAGAATCTTTTGCTAGTTTCTGCAATCAAATCTATGTAGATAAGACCCTACATATTTAATACAGTATTAGTCCTTCACAAATAAAAAAATTAAGGTTAATATTTCTAGGTTAATACGGCTATTAATTTCTGTAAAATGCCAGCTGAACACAGTAAACTGGGATACTGTCTCCAAAGTTGAGAGAGAGCATAGCTAAAGTTTCCAAAAATTCAGATTACTCATATATATATAATACATATAAGTAAATATGTAATTTTACATCAATAGCAATATATTAAGTAGCAGTATCTGCGGTAGCTTTTCCATGTTCTACAAAAATTTAAATAAAATTTTAGAAATGCCCAGCATGCTCCATTAAAACAAAGAAAAAGCAAAATCCCAGAATAAAAAAATCAAAATTTTGTTATTATGGTAACCAGCACCATTTTCCAAATCAGCTTCTCAATGATAATGTGGATTCTCACATTTAAAATTTTAAAACTCAGGTTCATAATTGTATCTCAGTAATCTATCAATGGTGCTGTTCATTTACCAAATTTACTTTTTTGTTGGTGTTGTATCTGCCATAGAGTCAAAATTCTCCTGAATTCTGGGAATATAGCGTCTGGATTCATGAACGTTTAGGTCATTCCTGGTGTATGTATTTATGAGCAGCATGCATTTCTCTTCAGAATTAGTTCTTAGAATTGGCTGATCAATGAGTCTTTCTGTTGAATCTATTCTGCCTAATCATTCTCTTAAATGTATAAAATAGTAAAAAAAAATAAATAAATGAAAATGGTAGAGCCTCGTGATGTCACAATGGCGTATTATGGTGGGGCAATTCTGCAATGTGACATCAAAATTCAGCATGGTGTTATTACAGATCTACATTATGGTAACACAGTGAAACATTCTGAGGAGCAGTGCACCACAGGGAAGTTACAAAGTAGCACTGTGGTCTCTGATGTAGAATTTGACAACACACCGCTACATGGCAATAGCATAGTATACTATTGTGATGGCACACTGAAAAAATATGTCATTGGGATGATACAATGTAGAACAGTCATAGAAGAATGGTGTCCTGTGGTGAAAGTGTAGTCTTGATGTTCTGAGTTATGCAGGTCAATTGAAGAAAGATGCTCACTCCAGAATATGAATAGGCTCTGAGGAAACAGGAAAGAACAGTCTCCATGAAATGAACCTTGAACTGCCGTAGCAGCATATTTATTGTTACACAAAAAGTTGTGGGGTTTTTTTGGGGGGGGGCCGTAAAATGAGTTCCTCATACCAAAGCCCCTAATCTAATCTCTGTTTTGTGAAGAAAAACATCACGTCCATGCAACTTTAGTCCTTCTTGTACACTGTTTGCAGCACCCAATAGTGCAAGACATTCCAGGCATCTTGTGACAAAAATCAGGCAAAGGCTGTAAAGCTCCTTTGGAAAACCAACTCTATAGCTAACAGAAAACAATCACTGCTTTCTGCAATGATTTCTTCAAAGTCACAGTACTTTTAGAAAACAACTATTTATTTCTCTGTCTCCTCTGGATACAGTGAAAAACGATTGTTTCATTCCAATGTTTACCCTAGGTACAATGATTGTACTAGGATCCCACTACAATACGAAGCATTGTGATCTGACAATTCAGCAAATGTGGTGGTGCGATGGAGTATTATGGTGTTGCCATGTACGGTTGGGATGGCACAAAGGAACGGTGTGGTGACAAGGCTTACCACTGTGTTAGCATGATGAAGGTCTGCGATATCACAGCGTGCCACTGTGATGTGAGAATGCACTGTTATGATGGTTCTGTGGAGACTTACAATGACACGATTCATTACTGTGGTAGCTTAGTGGAGAACTGTGATGAAATGGTGGAGCCCTGTGATGTTACAATATAGATTGCGCTGGTAACATGAAGCCTTGTCACCACACAAAGCGGCATCAATGATGAAACATGGTGACATCACAGTTTTGCATAATGACAATGGGAAAACTATAATGGCATATTGCAGCTTCATGGCATTAGCTGGTTACAGTAAAACAGAGCACTGTCACAGCACAGTGCAAAATTATTTTGGCACAATGAAGTGTTGTGATGTTACAGTTCAGCATTTGGGACACAATAGAGTACTGTGATGACATCATATGTTATGATGCATTATGGTGACATGAGTACTGTGACACCACAGCAAAGCACTGTGATACCACAGTGGAGCACTGAGATACCACAGTGGAGCACTGTGATAGCACAGTGGAGCACTATGATAGCACAGTGGAGCACTACAATACCACAGTGGAGCACTATGATAGCACAGTGGAGCAGTTGATAATACAGTGGAGCACTGAGATACCACAGTGGAGCACTGCGATACCACAGTGGAGCACTGCGATACCACAGTGGAGCACTATAATAGCACAGTGGAGCACTATGATAGCACAGTGGAGCACTATGATAGCACAGTGGAGCACTTGATAATACAGTGGAGCACTATAATAGCACAGTGGAGCACTGTGATACCACAGTGGAGCACTTGATAGTACAGTGGAGCACTGTGATGAAACAATGGAGCATCATGACGTCACAATATACGCTGTGATGCCATAATGGGGCATTTTTATGACAGGATTCAGGGTTGTGATGTCACAGTTCAGCATTGTGGTGGTAAAATATATGTTGTGGTAAAATAGAGCATTGTGATACCACGATGAGCAATTGTCAGTGCACAATGAACCATTCTGGTATAGCTCGGCACTGCGATGACATGATATACCACTGTAATGAAACAGTGAGGCACTGTAATGAAAGACTGCTTGGACAGCACATGCTTTCAATCCCAGCAGGAAGGAGGCAGAGGCAGGAGGATCTCTGAGTTCCAGGACAGCCTGGACTACACAGAGAAACCCTGATTCAAAAATTAAAAAATGGAAGAGGAGGAGAAGGATAAAGTGAGTAGGTAGGGAAGGGAGGTTGGATGAATATGATCAAAACATATTGTATGAATTTCTCACAGAATAAGAATATTTTAAAAGATGTGTTAACTTTAATCAAACACCCTTTTGTCATCCGATCATGCGATTTCTGTCTGTGCATTTATTAATATGATGCACTACACTTACTAATTTCAAATTTTCACAAGTCTTGCATCCTCAGTAGGAAGTCAGTTCGGTGCTGGTACACTTTCTTTTTAATATGACCCAAACTTTGCAGGTATTTTGTTGAGAACTTCTACACCTACATTCATCAGAAAGATTGGCCTGTAGTTTCCTTTTTACGTCTGTGTCTTTATCCAGTCATGGTGTCAGGGTTACATTGGTATCATACAATGAGTTGGGCGGTTTTCCTTTACGTTTTGTGAAACAGTCTGAAAAGTGTTATTATTAGAACTCCTTTCAGCGTTTAGTAGTGGTCAGTAGTAAACCCATCTGTCCCAGGACGTTTTATGGGTAGAATTTCAGGGGCTGCTTCTGTGTCCTTTCTGTGATTGGTCCATTTAAGGTGCTTCTGCCTTTGGACTTTAACTTCATTAGCTGACGTGCCCTTAGAGGTTTCTTTATGTCTTCTAGATTTTCCAGGTTTTTTTGTAATGTAAGTACTTACAAGTACTCCCTGGTCTTCTAGATTTCACTGGAATCTATTGTAACAATTATTTTTCACCTCTAATTTTATTATTTATCAATCTATCAGTTAGTTTGGCTTGGTTTGGCCAATCTTGACAATCCTCTCAAATGACCAACTTTCTGTCTAATCCTCTATCTTGCTCTCTGTTTTGCTCATTTCTGCTGATTGTTATTTCTGGCCATCTGCTGCGCTTGGGTTTTCCTCTTCTTGCTCTTACAGAACTTTGAGGTGCACCATGGAGTTATTGGAGACCTCTAACTTTTTAATAGGAGTTCTTATAAACATTTCTCTTAAGTCTGCCTTGGCTGCATCTCAGAAGTTCTGGGAGGTTTGGGTCTCATTTTTCATTGACTTGTGGAGTTTCTAATTTTCCTACCTGATTTCCTCAACAACCCACTGTTCACTCAACAGCGTGTTGTTCAGTCTCAAGGCGTCTGTGTATTTTCTGAGGTGAGCTTTCAATTTGTAGTTTTATTCCCCTGTGGTCTGATTCAATTTCAGAGATTATTTTCGTTTTTGCATTTCTTAAGTCTTGCCTTGTGGTCTATATGCAATCAGTTTTATAGAAGGAAGGTTTCGTGCACTTCTGAGAATAGAGGGATTTTTTTTTTAACTTTAGACTATCTTATGTAATCACCATAGTAACAGTAAAGAAAAAGTCTGTAGGATATATGCAGCCAAAAAATGAGAAACGAATAAAAGTGCAGCACCACGAAAAATCAGTTAAGCACAAAGAAAATCACGATGACTCAAGAGACCAAAAAAGCTTTGATATTCATAAAATAATTTTTAAAACACAATAGTATGATCTTTTCCAGAAATAAATTTAGAGATATATGGATTAAAACCCACAATTGAAAGTCATCAACTGACAGCATGTATTAAAAGAAAGAAAGAAAGAGTTCAATGTATGACCCAGGAGGGGCTCGTTTTATTTAAATCTAAGGAAATAACAGGCTGAAAATGACGGCTATGATGTATGATGTATGTCCGTGGTATGATCAATTAATGAAGAGATTCACAACCAGACAAAGTGCCGTGTCTATTGGGTTTTTCAGCCCTAAAGGGAGCACCTTTACTAACATTAGCCCACACAATGGCTGGGAACATTGAGCGGGGTGGGGGGCGGAGAGAATGAAAGAACCAGCAGATGAGGAAGAATGCTGTGAAATGCTGTCCTCTAGGCAAGACAGAGCCATTGCACTTGTAACTCATCGCAGCTATTGGTACATGAACGAGACCAGGCCAACAAGCTTTCAACAGCTGCCACTAATTGGACTCACTGGGGTTACCAAAAAAAGGTGAGGGGTTAATTACACGTGAGGTTGGGGGAGGAACATGTTGAGGGTGTCTGAGGAGAGTGGGAAGGGGAACTCAGTAGTGGATCGATCAAAGCACATTGTTTACATGTTTGATATTGCTAAAGAGTGAACAAAAGATTTTCTACTTTTTAAGGAGGGATGGAGAAAGGTAATCCATCGGAACAGTAATTTAAAAGGACCTGGGGTAACTATACTAATAGTAGACAAAATAGTCTTTTATCAAACACAAACACACACACACACACACACACATACACACACACACACACACACACACACACACATATACACACACACACCACACAAAACAGTATGGCATAGAAGGAAATTATACATAGATTTTAAAAAAAAGATTTGGGACTAAGGAGGGAGTCAGTTGGTTAAAGTGTCTTCCACGCAAGCATGAGAACTTGAATTTGGCTTAAAATAAACGTGGGTGTGGTGGTGACTTGCCACACCCTTCCTCCCTCCCCAACCCCCTCCCCCAGGTTTCATCTTCATTCCCCTTCCCAACCCCCAAGGTTAATACAAGGTTATTATAAAGATTACAGAGAAAATCACCACAACACAGCAGCAGCCAAAAGGAACTGAAAAACAGGAAAAAGACTTGCATAAACGTTTCACCAAGCACACACAGATGGCCATGAGCTCAAGGGGAAAGCTTGGTATCATGAAGCAATAGGGAACACAGGACCACAGTGAGACAGCATCATGCTCATTAAAATAGGTGGAACAAAATAATTCCATTCCTCAAAACTCACAAAAGCTGCTCAGAACTGGGGAGACGGCTCTGTAGGTAAAATACTTGCTTTGCAAGCACACACAGACTTGCACACTCATGAAAACGTGTATACATATATGCACACAGAAGAAGTTGAAAGACTTGTCATGATCAGCAATTCTACTTCTGGACATGGCACTGAGAGAGTCGGAAAGCAGGGACTTGAAGAAGTATTTTTATACCTGTGCTCACTGCAGCGTTATACACAGTAGCCCAAATGAGGACGAAACACAAGTGTCCATTGGTGGGTGGCTCCATAAAAACCACGGTATATCCGTACAGCAGAATGTTATTCGACCCTAAATAAGGAAAGAAATTCTGACATATGTTACCACAGGGACCAACCTTAAAGACATTGTAGGGTTGGGGATTTAGCTCAGTGTTAGAGCACTTGCCTCATAAGCGCAAGGCCCTGGGTTCGGTCCTCAGCTCCAAAAAAAAGAAAAAAAAAAAAAAGACATTGTACTGAGTTCAATCAGCCAATCGTAAAAGGACAAGTATTGTATGTTACTCATTTGAGGGCACAAGGTCATCAAACTAGTAACAATGGGAAGTGGGTGGTGGTTGGCTAGACAGTGGGGGAAGGGAAGAGGAACAGTTTATGCATGATAAGAACGGACTCAGACTGGCAAGATGGAAAGATTTCTGGAGTCAGGCTACCCAGCGATGAGTGCCCTGAACACACTGGGCTTTCCACTCAGAATGAAGATGGTAAAGTTTAGGTCACGCATATTTCACCACAATTAAATGTAACAAACACTGGCAAAGACTAAAAGTACAGAACAGAGGAAATCTGACGTGGCACAGACACGCTGGGAAACAGTTTGGCATCTGAGAATATGACGTGCGTGACTACCATAGGACCCAGCCGTTGCACTGTGGCGCTCGTCCCAGAAAAACGACGGTGTATGTTGTTCACATGAATGCTTGCACACTAGAGCCGGGAACAGCTTGGATGGTAAGAGATTCATCGTGGAAACAGCCCAGATACTCGACAAGCGAAGGCTTAACGTGAAGCCACAAAAAGAACAAGCTAATACACATGCAATTGGGATGAGCCTCGGGGCGGGGGTGAGGGGTGGGGGGCTGGGGAAGCTAACCCAAACGGCAAAACACTGAGGCTCCATCCCTGTACCACTTTTGAAATGGAAAATTCCAAAACCATGGTGTAGTAGTCGTCAGGAGTTAGGAAAGGTGTGAGGAGTAACAGGACAGGCGTCATATAGGAGGGCACCAGGAGGAAGCTGCTGGGCAGGAGTTCTGTGGGTGTGGCTACTTCTTGGGTGAACTGTCTGGTTTTCTTCTTCTTCTTTTTTTCTTTTTCAGGATGTTACTCTTGGCAGACTGGTGGAGGGTACGGGGGAACCTCTCCAGCACTGTTGACTTCTGCTACAGCTACCTCAAAACAAAAAGGCTAATTTTAAAAGGACATACTAATCAGTTATTATCCACTGTGGTTTCTGTGGGCTTCCTCAGCTCTGTCTGGGACCAGTAGAAGGCTCTTCCCTGACGTATGTGGCAGTCGAACACTGCTGGTGGTGGGGACTTGAGCTGGGCTGTCGGCCAGAACCCTGACTCATGGCTTCCCTATGTTGCCTGGACTTCCTCACACCATGGTGTCTGGGATCAGGGAGGGAAATGTCCCAAGAAAAACAGATGGAAGGTGTCTAAGCCTCAGATGTTACTCAGCAAAGCCACCCACCATGACCAGGTCCTAAAGTCTCACCATGTGAGGGACTGGGTGCCTGAGTTCTACAAGTTGTTGTAGCAGTTCTGAAAGGAGCATCCTCCACAAGTATCTCCCAAGGCCCAGGGGTTCCAGGACCTCAGCACCTCCATGAACCAGACTCTGTAGTCTGTAATGTGAACCTGGGTCACATGGCCTGGGAGAAAGAGGAGGAGAGTGAAGTATGAAGGAGACAGGAGTATGAGGAAATTCTCAGAGGGCATTTGCATAGAGCCGAGGAGGGGGCGATGGCTCTAGGCAGCCCATACTTCTGATTTCCCTTTCTTCACACAGTTCCGTATGCTGAGCAGAGTCCCGTGCGGTCAGTGACAGCACACAGGTGCCAGAGAACTCAGAAACGTTGGAGTACAGACCGAGGCTTCAGCAGCGATGGTTGGCATTGCCAACCTAGACTGTGACCCAGAAACCCACAGAGGGGCACCACCAGAGTTGCTCAGAGGTAGGATGCTGAGGACTTTTTTGAGGGAGGGGCCCTCAAGCACACACATCTTCGACCCACTTTTCTCTCAGAGAAACAGTCCTGGAAATATGGCTATTTCCCTCGTCCTGCCCTTTGGGACCAGCTGTCCCCAAATCTACAGTTGCTGGCTTGTCACTCCGGTGCAGGCAGAGGGACTGGAAATAGGGGAAAGAAGGGAAATAGGAGAGACCTAGAGGAGTGAATACTGTTGTGGGCAGTTTTGTAAAATATCACCCCTGGCAAAGGTCTCCCAAAGGAGTGCAGCAGGAGGGAGCCAGGAGACACCCGTGCCAGTGAGGGGCAGGTAGGACTGAAGTCCCCCAATGGGTCCTCCTGGAAGCTCCTGCTTGAGAACTGAGTCTCCCTTTCTCCAGTGCAAAGACGCATCCAGGGAAGAAGTCTTACAGGGAGGGGCATAAAGGATGATAAAAAAAAATGTGATCTGAGCCACATGTCTTTTTTCTACCCTGGTAAAGAACTTATCCTAACTTGATAGCTGTTCTGGTGTGTTTTGAGCCCCTCCGCTCTGTCAGCCCTGGTGTGGAGAAATTCCATTTGCAGGCCATGTGACTCCCTTCAATCTTGTATCGATAAGATTGAGAGTTCCCACTTCCTTAAAGTATCTGAGGTTGTGTGTTTTCATGATAAAAGGGGCTAGGAGACTCACGAGTGTGGCTCTCGTTTTTTTGGCTGGATTCTGAGGATCACATGGAGGATGATATCGCAACAGTGGGAGCTTGTTTAAAGAGGGTTTCAGGGAGGTGGCAGGCTTACAGTAATGTTTTCCTGGTAACTTAGCCAGTCCCCTAAGGCCTGATCCACTCCCATGGTGTAGCGTTGATTATTCATGAGGGTAGAAACCCCCAGGACACACTCCCCTCCAATGAAGCCCCATCTCTTTAAGGTCCCAACAACTCAACATGGGCCACATGGAAAACTGAACATCCCACACAGAAGCCACAGAACCACACCAAATATGCAGCACTGACTGAGAGCTCATAGTCTTTTACCTCAGAGATTGGTGGGTCAGGAGTCCACACACGGCCAAGTAGACCATGCTTGGGAATTCACCACGCCCTGCTCTGTCATCCTTTGTGTGGAGCTCGCCACCTGACTCTCCTCGCTCTTGTAGTATAAGACGAGAATCTGACACTTCCTTAGTAGTTTAGGTCACCTAATGACTTACCTGTCACGTGAGGCTGCCCTTCTGCCACCCAGGCCCCATTGGCAGTTAGCAACACAGTGGTTTTGTACACTTGCAAGCCAGGTCTCCCTGACCTTCTGTTATAGGCTCCTCTGACTGGATATGCCCAGGATAACGAGAACAGTCTCCATCTTGGTGATCTCAAAGTTGATGCCCAGATGCCTCATTCGTGAAAGTGACACCAGCTATACAGATCATTCTATCTACACACTCAGGAAGAAGGCAGTATATACAGATCGTGCTCTAGGATGGTGTTATGGTTTGTATATGCTTGGCTCAGGGCACTCCCTGCACAATTAGAAGTTGTTGCAGCAGGTGTGGTCTTGTTGGAGTAGGTGTGGTCTTGTTGGAGTAGGTGTGGCCTTGTTGGAGTAGGTGTGGTCTTGTTGGAGTAGGTGTGGTCTTGTTGGAGTAGGTGTGGTCTTGTTGGAGTAGGTGTGGTCTTGTTGGAGTAGGTGTGGTCTTGTTGGAGTGGGTGTGGCCTTATTGGAGTAGGTGTGTTACTGTGGATGTGGGCTTTTTTAAGATCCTCACCCTAGCTGCCAGGAAGCCAGTATTCTGCTACCAGCCTTCAGATGAAGGTGTAGAACTCTCAGCTCCTCCTCCACCATACCTGCCTGGATGCTGCCATGCTCCTACCTTGATGATAATGGACTGAACTTCCGAACCTATAAGCCAAGCCCAATTAAATGTTGTCCTTATAAGAGTTGCCTTGATCATGGTGTCTGTTCACAGCAGTAAAACCCCAACTAAGACACATGGAATTCCTAAGACATCTTAGAGTTCTGCCCATCACATCTGGGTTTGGAGTCTGAATTTACACCTCCCTTTTGCTGTAGAAATTTCTACGGATGTCACAGTATCCTGGGCCACTGGTGTCTTTGCTGTACATGTGAAAGGCATAGTGGAGCACAACTAAGTCTAGCACTCTGAAGTCAGACACAGGTGGACCTCTGTGAGTTTGAGGCCAACCTGGTCTATAAAGTGAGTTCCAGGCCTGTCAGAGCTACACCGTGAGACTCTATAAACAATAAGTTTTAAAAAGGAAAAAAATCTTGCAGGAAGGAAATTATCACTGAAGACTTCACATTTTAAAAATTCCCACCAAGGATGCAGGAACAGCATCCACTACAAAACAAAGTCAGAAGGCAACACTCTTAGGGTTAGCACCCCGACACCTGGCTGACACAGGGCAAACCCAAGTCTGTTCATGGATATCTTAGTTGGGGTTTCTAGTACTTTGACCACACACCATGACCAAAAGTACCGTGAGAAGGAAAGGACTTGTTTATTTGGCTTAAATTTCCACATCATAATCCAACACCTAAAAAAGTCAGGACAGGACCGCAAGGAAAGAACCAAGAGGCAGGAACCAAAGCAGAGACCAGGAGCAGTGCTTGCCCCTCCTGGTTTGATCAGGTTGCTTTTGTGTGTAACTTGGGACCACCTGCCCAAGGGCGGCAACTGTCCATGGTGGGTTGGGCTTTTCCACGTCTACTGTCAACCAAGAAAATACACCACAGGCCCGCTGCCAGGACAATCTGATGGGGTCATTTTCTTGGCCGAGGTTCCCTCTCACAGATGTGTCAAATTGGCAAGAGACAAACACACTGAGTATATATCCCAAGTATCCAGCTGATGCCTGGACCCATGAGGAACACCGCCACCTACACACAGTTCCCCCGTGTGTGTGTGTGTGTGTGTGTGTGTGTGTGTGTGTGTGTGTGTTTGAGAAAGTGTGATTCATAAATTAACCGGTTAGATTAATAGCAACTAATGACAAAATACAATTTAACCGCTGACTGTAGGTTATTTAAGATTTTTTAATGATTTCTGGGTTTTTCCACTCGACAGTTTTGAATCATAGTCATCTGGGGGTACTAGAACAGGAAGTCTGTATCCAGTAGAAGACAACTCACCCAACAACGACTTAGTGTGTGCTGAGCTGTTGCATCTACAAATGACCGTAGGACAGTAAGGATAACTGAAAACCACAACGAGCTTCCCAAGGGTTTTCGTTATGAAATTAAAGCATTAAAATATTTCGTAATCTCTTCTGCAGTGACGAAAACCCACTTACTTATTTTGATGGCTTACTCTAGCATTCGATCATAATGCATTCGACTTGTGGTTAGTTTCCAAAACTAACATTGTGTCAGGGACTTTAGGCAGTTCCAGAGACTACTGCCTAAGCAAAAGGAAGTGCTCCAAACCAAGTTGAAGATAGAAATGATTTGGGCTCAAGAAAAGTTGTCTGGCTTGTCCCTGCTACGGGATGCGCATGGATCTGCGAAGATCAGACTGTGTTAGCATTAGTGACTTGCTGAACAAAGGCAGGAGAAGTCAATTTTATGGGCACAGTAGCAAGCCTATGAATTGTGACCTTATTAATCATGCAGACAACAGCATCAGCAGCACACGGAGACACACACGGTTATTAAACTCATCCATGTTTTAGCCACATAAAAACGGTAGTTTGACACACCTCATGTGCTGTCTGACTTTTGCATACTTAGATTTGTAGTCCAGAGGGCCTGGGCGTTGCTGCTTTGGGAAAACACTGGGCAGCTGCCTCAGTGACAGAAGCTCGCATACTGTGTGCTAGGCTCAATCCTAGTTTCAAAAATAGAAAAGAGAGGGGGAGGGGATGGAGAGAGGGAGGGAGGGGGGAGGAGAGAGGAGAGAGAGAGAGAGAGAGAGAGAGAGAGAGATGCTCATCCATGTTAACTACCAGCAATGCACAAATCACGGGATTTTGTTAGGCAGGCCCTCCATGGCGCCACCATGTGGCTCCTTAGTTAAATGACAAGAAGGTATTCTTCCCTCCACAAGAAAATTCTGAAGCTTTGATCTCTGGGGTGCCTAGAGAACTCAAAGAGAGGGAATTACTGAATAAGGATACAATCATTATTTTTAGAGCATGTAAATCCCTGAGTGATGGGCTTCAGTGTATAGGTTACAGTCTAGGTTACAAAAGCATACAAAGAAAAGCTGTGTGTGTGTGTGTGTGTGTGTGTGTATGTGTGTGTGTGTGTATCTGTGTATCTGTGTGTCTGTGTGTCTGTGTGTCTGTGTGTCTGTGTCTGTGTGTCTGTATGTCTGTGTGTGTCTGGGTGTCTGTGTTTGTGTGTGTCTGTGTGTCTGTGCGTTTCTGTGTGTGTCTGTGTGTGGAGCAGGGAATAGGTGAGAGAGACTGAACCCTAGAATCTGGACCAGACCTGGGCTGGGGTGCTGGCTTAGGCTATGAGATTTTGCACATGGTTCTGGGTATCTGCGAGCCTGTTTCCTCATGGGAAATGCAGGCAACTTGGATGTCACAGGGACCCTGATCCAAGCTTGGCCTGGACCCTGACCCTTGGTAAGGATGAGACAATATACCCCAACCCTTCTTTTCTCCTCCTCCTTCTCCTTCTCCTTCTCCTTCTTCCCCACTCCTTCCTCCCCACTCCTCTCCCTCCCCCTCCTCTCCTGCCAAGCAACTGCTGAGCACTGATGGGACAAAGTAGAGACTCTCATACCTGCCCCCAAAGTGTGGGATCCCTCTCTCCTCTGAGAGCCCCACAGTGCTCCCGCCCTGGGCCTCCTCTCCTTTGCCAGGTGCTCCTGGCTTCATTTTGTCTTTGAGTGTCTGGCGTCTGATGGCCCTGTGCCTTGAATTGACAGGAACATGGAAGACCATGGAAGGATCCCTGACCTTCTCGTAGGGCCCTCAGCTGCTTCTGTCTCAGTGGGCCAGCCCTCAGGGGACCACCCTGTCCTCCCTCAACCATACCATTCCTTTAGTTATTCCCCAACACACAATCTGGTTGCTGTGTCCCTGCAGATGTCTCTATCTGTGAGTGGATGGGCTCAGGCCACAGCTTTAGGAGAAAGCTGACAATAGCCACAGGTGTTCATTCATGTCTACACAAACTTGCTGTTGTTATTCAAGAAATTTTTAAAAATCATATTGATGAACAACATTGGAATTGAAAATGAAGCGAAAGAGAGTCTCAGCCCCATCCCGGAGCTAGTCCTCTGCACTCTCCCCAGGTCTTAGCCTTTCTCCATCCCGTCCCAGCCCATCTTTCTTGGCCCTTCCCTCCTGCCTCTCCTCTGCATCTCTCCCACCGACACCCAGGTACAGGGGCCTCCTGTACCTCTGCCTGACTCCCCACCGCCTCCTGAGCCCCTCCTGTACCCGTTACACCTCTTTCCTCTCAGCCCTGCTTTCTTCAGTGTTCCTGGAGCGTGTGCCTGAATTCGCCTCTCTCCAGAAGCTGCCCTTTGGCAGCCTTGTAGGACCAAACTTAGAGCCTGACTCTGAAAATGGAGAGTGGGAGAAGGGGAGAGGGAGAGGCAGAAGGGGAGGGGAAGACAGGAAGGGGGAGGGGCCAGCTAATAGTGGACAAGCCCCACTGGAAGCTTCTCATTGTCTGCCAGCATGGAGCCCTCCCCACCTGACCAACCACTTAGTTACTTCAGAGACCCTGAGATGCTGCAGCCGCAGAGCCATCCCCCTGTCACCACCAGCCCTGGCCCTTGTGTGTGAAGAAAATCCCAAGGTCATACTTCCTGTGGGCTTCTGCAGTTAAAAATGGAAAAGATTGCATGGTTTTTCCTTGTTACGTGTCTGTGTGTAATCGTGAACCCAAAGGCAGTGAAGGGAGAGCTGTAAATGATAGCCCTGTGACTCAGAGGAGGGGGTAAGAAGGATGCTGGACAAACCCCTTCTCACCTTCCCTCACTGTCACCAGCAGGTGGGCCATCCTTGTTAGATGTTACCAGCGGGTGGGGACTTCAGTCACTTTCTGTCAAATATTAGCAAACCAGTGCTGAGAGTTTCTTGCCTAGAGAGGCCAACATTTGTCCCAGAGAAACTTCTGCCCAGAGCCTGCTGGAAATGAAGCTGAGAGAGCCCAAGCACAGGGGAGTGCCCCAGCCCTGGCCCAGGCCTGCAGCTCTGCTCCGCTGGGAGCTTCTGCCTGGCTTCTGCTTCTAGTTGCTGAAGTGCAGCCTACACCTTTTTTACTTCCGGACTTGTGCTAGGTCTTATCACCAGGAGCAGAAGGTTCCAGAGTCCAGCTGGAGGCCTGCTCTGAGGCCTGGCTGCCCTTCCTATCATCCTACACTGCTGTGTCCGGAAGCACTCAGCCCAGCCCTAGCTGCTCTGGCTTCCTGCAGCTTCTTCTAAGGGCTGCTCAGTCTCTAGGAGGGCCTGTAGGTGGTTCGGTGAGGAGAGCGGTGAGGAGAGCAGGCCTGACTTGGGCTCAAAGATTCAAACTGGCTTGAGGGACTGCATCTCCTCACATGGAACTTCCCTCCCACTGCCGCCCTGGTCTCTGCACCGTCCCTTCTCTCACCTCCCTCTCCTATTCTTGATTGTCTTCCCACTCTTCTCTGGACATGACCTTACCTCCAGAGCCTCCTTTGCCTACAGAGGTTTGACGTTCAGTGCTGTGTGAACCATTCCCTCTGATCTCCTGGAGTCCTCTAGCATCCAGCCCTTGACCTGTTCCATCTGCCCCTCTCGGGGTACATGATCAAGCCGAGACCAACCAGCAGTGAACGTTCCAAGTGACAAACTAGAACAGGTAGACTAGAAATAACAGTAACTGAGGCTATGTGTGACCTCGCAGATGCTCCTTGCTGATGTCAGATGGAACATTCTAGAAGAGTGGCGAGGAGGTACACTTTCCTCCCTGGCTGCCTCCAAAAGTCACTGACTGACGTGTGCTTCAGATCTGACCTTCCGAAATTTGGGTATTAGCCTTGTCTGGAAGCAAAATGTTCTCCTACCTACGGATCGGTCCAAGTCATTCCAGGTTAATAGTCATGGTTAGTGTGGCAAAGGCCACTCTGTCTGACAGATGTGAGACCAGCTGCAAGTCATTCAGTTATTAACACTGACTCTAACACTACTCCCTGTGTACAGTGCCCACTTGTATCTCAGAGTGAGACCATGCACTGGGTCCCATGTCTAAACACAAGATGAACCCCACCTTCCTCCAAAATGCACAATGGGAGATGAGCCTAATTCTTCCAGATAGTTTAAATGTCAACTCGCTATAGCCTAAGATTATTTGGAAATAACTTTAATTCAGGAATTGAGGAATTGCCTAGATCATGCTAGATTGTGGGCATTTCTGGGATTGGGGTGGGGTCTTTATTGTTAACTGATATCCCCAGTCCATTATGGGCGACACCATTCCCTGTGCTGGTGGCCCCAAAGTGTATAAGTGAAAAGAGCTAGCTGAGCACAGGAAACCTAGCAGGCAGTAGAGATGTGTCCATTTCTCTACTCTTGACTGACTACCTGCTCTGAGTTCCTGCCTTGACTCCCCTCAACTGAAAGACTGTTCCCTGAGACTGTAAGCCAAATAAGCTCTTTTGTCTTCTAGGCTGCTATTGGTTTATCGTAACAATGTAAGTAAAACTAGACACACACCTTCCTCCAAAATACCTGTTAAGTCCTAGAAAGAGCAGACTCTTCGCCCTCCATCCACCAAGAATGGGAGCATCAAGAGATTCAGTGGTAACAAGGGACTTCCTAAGCATCTCTGCCAGAGCCCAGAAGAGCCCTGCAATGCTGCGCGAAACTCAGATCCAGGGAGCAAGAGATACAGAGGCCACCCCATAGTGCTTTGAAAAACTGAGGCAAAGTCCACATGGGACGTGGGCTTCCTTGTCTCATCCTCTGTCCGCTGAGAACAAGGTGAGTTCGACTTATCCCGGCAGTATCTAGAAGCTTGCTCAGGCAGTATCTAGAAGCTTGCTCATGGTCATCTGCGTTACGTACTGTGGGATGATGTCACAGGTGAGGCAGGTACAAGAGGAATGAGGCCTGTCATTGGACAAGAAGGAAGAATGGGCGGGAGAAAAGTTTGAGGGAAGGGGAGGAGTCTGCAATGGAAAGGAGGAAGAGACAGGAGGGACGGGAGAGAAGCCGAGGTGGAGAGAACATAGAAGCTGACTTTAAGATTCCACTCTGTGTATTTACAGGTTGTTTTGAATGTTCTTAAGAGATGGATGTGTTCCCACTTCCCCTCTGAGGGAAGAAGAAGCAGAACACTGGGACCGACCAGTAGCTGTGGCAGAAGAGGTCAGGCCTGCCAGTCAAGGACAGACGGCATCCCAGGCAGAGGTCTTGAAGCCTGAGTAGGACCTAGGAGCCTCCTGCCCGAGCCCTAGGCCAGAGAGAACAGTCACAGTGAGTAGAGGCCACAGTGGCTCCCGTGTCCTCCCAGACACTTTCCCGATAAGCCAGAAATTGCACAAACTTAGACGTCTCAGAATCTGAGGGCAGACACTTGCAGCATCGCCGCAAACATCGGGAACAGCAGTGTGCATAGCTGCATCAGATCTGAGAACATTTTACTCTCAGAGAGTCACACCACGCAGGATCTAATGATTCCAGCCGAGGCAGCACACGGAGGTGTCAGCAGCACAGTGACGTTGAGAGACAGGGAAAGCTGATCGTTAAAAATAGGTGAAGCTGAGCCAAAAAACTTGAAAAAAGAAACAAAACATTATAGTTCATACTGGAGAGAAACCTACTAGTGGATCTGAAGTTGGGGTTTTAGAAATGTGTGTGATGCTGATAACGATGAGTTGTCCCACTGAGAGCTCTCTAAACTCCACGAAAATGTGTTTGGTGGCCTACTGTGGCCTACAGGCAGTCCCATGTTTTCATGAGTAGTTTTACTGGGAGCTGCCACTCTCCTCTGTTTGCCTCTATCTGTAGCAGCCTTCCCTCCAGGGACATAGCATTGGTTGCGTGGCCCTTTTCAGCGTGCTCCCTGACTCCTTTACCAAATAAAATTTGAATTATCCTATAAATACTTGTACAGAAAATTTGACCGATGGAATTAGAGATGACTCTGTTGGTAAAGTGCTCATGGTGCAAGCGTGAGGACCAGAGTTCAAATCCCTACACCTACGTAAAAGCCAGGTGAATTGATACTTACTTCTGTGGTCCCAGTCCTGGGGAAGGAGACAGTCAGGTCTTGGAGTTTACTAGCCAGCTAGCCTAGCCAACAAATCAGTTCAGTGAGAACCCCTACTAAAGAGGAAAGCAATGGAGGAAGGTGCCTGACTCAGCCTCAGCCCCCCGACTTTGAGGCAGGTGGGAGAAAGCTCAGTGTTGACTTGACCATCAGTGGTCTGTGAGTTAATCGATCATGCCTTTGCAGTAAAGCTTCCATGAAAACACAGGATGGGGTTCAGAGAGCATCCTGAGGGCAGAGCATATGAGAAGGACTGGATGGTGTGGGCTGGGAGAGGGTCCTCCTTTTCTCCACACCTCACCATATGCCCATCTTCATCTGTATCTTCTGACAGTGTTTTCCCAAGCTCTGTGAATACATCTTGCAAACTACTGAAACCTGAGGGGTTTGTGGAACTCCACAGAGATCTGCTGCACTGATGAGACCGCCTGGGGCTTTCAATGGGCATCTTAAACGGTAGGCCGGATAGTTTTATGTCTACTCCACACAGCTAAAGCCATCTGAGAGGAGAGAACCTCAGTTAAGAAAATGCTTCCGTAAGATCAGGCTGTAGGCAAGCCTGAAGGACATTTTTTTTAGTGATTGATGGCCAGCCTATGGCCTGGGCTGGTGGTCCTGCGTTCAATAAGAAAGCAGGCTGAGCAAGTCCTGAGGAGCAAGCTAGTTAGGAGCATCCCTCCATGGCCTCTGCATCAGCTCCTGCCTGTAGGTTCCTGTCCTGTTTGAGTTCCTGATCTGGCTTCCTTTGGTGATGGAGTATATAAGTGGAAATGTAAGCCAAATAAAAATCTTTTCCTCCTCAACTTGCTGGTTTTTCATGGCATAACCCTAACTAAGACAAGAGGTGATAGACAGTTGGAGACGCCCCTTAACCTATGGGATCTGACCATTTATCTAGGTAGTATCATAAGTCAATCAGGTTAAAGGATACCTAGTTGGTGTCTGCCACAGTAATGGCTGCCTGCTGGTCGAGAGAAAGTAGCAGGTGGCTGGTGTCGGAGGTGATCTGCACTGTGGGAGTGTACGGCAGAAGCTGAGTTCAGGTTCTGCCTTTCCACTACCCGTCCATGGTGTTGGTGAAACTCACGGGATGCATGCAAACTCGATGGGCATTCGCTTGGATCCTTTGACCTGAAGCAGCTACGTTAGTCACTTTACTCAGCATTTCCAATGTCTGCATTATGACAACAGACGCAGCTTCAGGAAACAAACTTCTCCCTGGTCTCACCCTTCAGAGATCTCTTCCGTGGTTGCCTAGCCTCATACTTTAGAACGAAGCATCATGGCGGTTAGAGCATACCAAGGGAGAGGCTGGCTACTCCCCTCAGGGAGTACAAGAGGCAGAGGAAGGAAAGGGCAAGAGGCCAGGTGTAACCTTCAAAGGCACACCCTTAGACATAACTGGAGAGTAGGCCCCACGTCCCAAAGTTTCCAGAGCTTCCCAAAATAGTGCCACTGGCTAGGATCGAGCAGTCTACACGTGAACCCAAGACCACAGCACCAATCATTTAGAAACAATCTGTGTGACAATTAGAAAACTCTAAGTACTAAGTGGATGTCAATTGTAAAGATTTGTAGTTAATCGTGTAGGCTGTGATAATGGACCTGGGTTATGTGAAAAAGGAGAAGAGTCATTATCCTTTAGAAATACCTTCTTGCCGTACAGTTGCTGTAGTAATGGCCTCCGAGGCATTACTTCCTGATTCAAGGTTATTTTGCATATCCCCTCCTACATGAATTCTGGGTTTGGCTGCATGACTTGTTTTGGCTAATGAGACGTTAGCCAACATAATGCAAGCAGGGGCTTGCAAAGTCCTGGCATACTGGGGCTTGCCTTCTCTTGCCGTTGGCAACTCTTGGAATGCTGCCACTGTTGGAGCAAGCCCAAGCTAGCCTGCTGCAGAGGCCATGAGGAGAACTGATCCACCCCGCCTGATTGCCAGACCAGTGAGGAAAGCCTTATGAGAGGCTCTTCAATGCCAGTCAAGTCATGAGCTGGCTGCTTCCACACGATGCCTAGACAAGATGGACAGGAGAACTAACCCTTGGATAGTTAGTTCATCAGTCTCCACTGTCGGGATCCCATAGTTCTAAGGTTGCCATTCATTGATAAACCTTCCGAAGGTGGGTGAATGCAGATAGATGTAGATGGAACAAGATTTGTTCTATGCTGACAGTGAAGCTCATGAGGGCTTCATCCTGTTCCGCCTCTAGTAATATTTGAACTAGCAATTTCCAGAATGAAAGAAAGAAGGAAGAATTAAAAGAGAAGGAGCCTGAGGAGATGGCTCAATGGGTAAGGTGCTTATTGGGCAAAGGTAAGGATCTGAGTGCAGATCTCTAGAACCAAGGTAAACCTGGGTGTGGGCACACACGGCTGTAACTCGAGCAGACTACAGGGAGGTAGGAGACACAAACGGGAGAATTCTCAGCTCATCTGCCAGCAGGGCTGTCATATGTACAGTGGAAGACTAGTGCTCACACGAGGTTACCCTCTGACCTCCACACTAATGCTGTACACACGCAGATTTTCACACAAGTAGGCTTGGATTCTCAGATTCGTGGACATGTGCACATGCACATAGAATGCACACAAAATACATGAATTCACATGCACATACGAATGCATACAGATATACATAAATTCACACACATACATGACACACATGATACAAAGAAAGAAGCCGTGGAGGGGAAGGTAAGAATGAGCTTTCAATCCATTAACAGATAAAACAAGACACAGAAAAGCAAAGTAAGACTTCCAGAGTAGCACGGCTAAGTCCCAGCAGACCTTGTTGCTGGCTCTCTATTACCAACAATTACGCAGAAGAGGAACAGACAGAGACACTTGCTTCTTGCTTGAGAAGAACCTGTGACTGGTCTAAGACAACAGGACACGGCAAGGCTGCTGATGACAAATGATTCTCACCTATTATCTGGGGGGGGGGCGCGGGGACACGTCCTGCCATGTGTGTGCCTTGTATTTAATAAAAGATAGGCAAAGATGCCTCCCCTCCACGCCCTGCTGCTGTTTGGCACCAACAGCGTGTTCTGTTTTCAAACGTGTGTGATAACCATGACAGACACAACCAGGGCCACAGTACCGCGTGCCAGGACAGCAATACTAAAAATTCATCTGCGAGTCCAAATATATTGAAGTTGTCTCTTTCCCACACATTCAAAATGAGCAAGGCTTTCATTATGCATCAAATGGGGAAATTAAGCAGGGCAATTATCTGTCTATGGCCCCGGGATAGCTTGGGCACTGTTTAATCAGACGTTGCTATGGGAGGCTGCAGACTGTTCCTGACCATAAACAGACATTAAAGAGAGTTGCTTCATAAAAAAAAATAAAAATAATTAAAAAAAATTCTCCCAAGTCTCTATACCCAGTGTTAGTTTCCCTGAGAACTTCTGAACCTTAGAACTCGGCTGGAGTTTAGGGAGAGGAAGGAAGATTCTAGAAGGTGATAACTAAACTAAAAAGCCAAATACAACAAAGTTAAACTAAATTGCTGTCTTTCTCATAACTGAACTGGCAGGGCCCCTGCCTTGCTTTTCTTGGGAGTGGTATTCAAGAGGCCCACAGAGCTCTGTATTTATGTTTGATGACTGGTCTGAAATCCTAGAGCCTCGGAGCCAGCTGGCAGAGCCCGGTGCGGCCCGTGTGTCGCCAAGGGCAGAATCAGCAGTACTGGCCACAGCTTAACCCAGGGGTAAAAGAATCCTGGGTGGGCGGAGGCAGGGCCCAAGCTCTCCCTCCTCAAAGGCCTACAGGATCAGAAACTGAGTTCTGATTATCTATGGGTCACACTCAAAAGACATACTACTTTGTCCTGACCGTTTGCCACTTTTCTAAGGAGAAAAAATTTCATGATCAAGGGGTCAGTGGGCGGGTGTGTAACAGAGAAATTGAGAGTTCTAGACTTTGTAGGGGGCTCAAGATTTCTTCCATTCTGTTGCACCAAGATTTAGTTGGTCCAAGTGCCCCTGGGAATGGCAGGTAAGGACCCTTCCTCTCTCCCTCAGGGAGAAGCATGAAGAGAGACAGAATAGCTCCCTCATCAGCGGTTCTGTCTGGCTGCAGCCAGCTGCTCAGCAGAGCTGAACTTGTTACTTCCCCAGAGTCACTTCAGCCCCAGACACTGAAAACTGCCGTCACCCATCTCCTCTCTCTACCCTCTTCCTGTTCCACTTCCCTGTCCTACCCCTTGGGGTATCTCTCACCGCCTGAACACACAGGAGGACAGCTCACAAACTAAAGGCAGTCCTGGGAGACAACTAATGCTTTGCCAAACGATGGGGCCACACTGGCAACCAACCTAGATACAGCCGACGAGGGGGGGTGGGGACGGATGGAGGACAGAAACGGTTGCCTGTGTCGTAGTGCTAACTGTGGCTGGTGCTGAATACACAAAAGGGTGTGTGTGTACCATGATGCAGTAAACAGAGACTTCATACTAAACCAGGAAATAACTTCTCAGACCTGGCAGTCCTGGAGGGAGACTGGGCCAAGCCCAAGCCCCTCAAGACCGCAAGCCTCCTACTATCAGGAGGAAGGACTATGGCAGGCTGGTCACCAAGGGGTGCAGACTGTGTGAGGGAACCAGGAGGCAGGGAAAGTGTCAGTGAGAGCCTTTCTTATCTCTCTCTACAGAGGCCCCGGGCAGGGGAGTTCAGAGTGCCTGGAACAGCATCCGACATCATGTGGCACTAACAAGCTAAGAAGGCCGAAGACTAGCCCAGACCCCTAGTCCCTAGGATTGGCGGCCAGTTCTTGCTCTAAGCTATTCTACAGAAGCAGGCATCTCGGGACTGTTAGGGCAAAATGCAGGCACAGGCGCAAGATGGAATAGCCTGAGGACTGGTCACTGCTAGACTGGCTAGGGTAAGAACCATCTAGACATCCGTCGCTGGTGATGGGGCTCCCTGAAACCTGCCCTGTTCCGCCCCAGAAAGCCGGTTTAGGGTGCTGAAGCATGTGGCTGACAGCAGGGGACACGGAGGAAGATGGCGCCCAGAATGAGAGCTGCCCAGAGGAAGCCAGTAGAACGGACAGGCAGAAGAGAGGGATCATGGGAACGTCACTAGGGCATCTTGCACACCCATCTCCTGCAATGGTCCCCAGAACAGTGCAGCCAGACACCCGACACCTCCGAGATTAATCTGTGGGCCTGTAGCCTGGGTCAGGGATAGTAGGTGGCAGCCACCGGTGTTTTGAAGTCTCACCCAGCTGTTCAAGCCCCCATTCCCGCTATGGGCGGCCCCGCCCACCCATGCCTGCGTGTCATGCGCGGATGCCATCTCAAGTCGCACGGGAGGCATCAACAGACAGAAGCCCTGTCCTCCAGCCTCAGCCATGTCGCTGCTGGTGCTGACCCATTTTCTCTCCCACCTCCCCAGCCAGAGCCCAGAATAAAAGCACCCTCCCAGCAGGGTGGGTGCCACTTGCTCTCCCTCCCCTACACCCCTCACATGAAAGGCTTGGGGAAGTGGGAGACTAAGGGAAGAGGGAGGGAGGACAGAGAAGGACAGAGAGGAGGAGGGAGGAGGGGGAAGGTCACACCAGTGGCTGCTGCCAGCTGTGGAGGAAACCTTGAAACCCTGAAGTTCATCAGCCCCAGGCTAAGGATTCCACAACTCCAGCTTCGAGCTCATGCCCTGGAGGCTCCAGGCTCAGTCTTCCCCTTTCTGCGCACTCATCTCCCGAGCTAGTCTTCTCCAGGCTTGATTATTTTTGTACAAGACCACTCACTCGTTACCTATGAACTTGGGGAACTGCCGGATCCACAGTGCAAGAACGAAGAAGGTGGCTGAAGATGACGTCAGCCTGAACCTGGGAAGCACGGGTCCTGTGGCCTCATTCTCTGTTCTCAGAGGACACTGGAAGGCCAGCTGAGCGGGGCTGGCTGCCTAACATCACACCTGAGAAGGTCTCCTGTCTGTCTCAGGTGCTCTGTGTGTACTAATGCTTGCCAAAGAACGCTCACAAATTATCCTTCACAAAAAGACCTTCGCCAAGCACAAGGATGCATGTTAACTCACATCACAGAAACTGGAGCAGAATGTTCTAGAGCTGAGGGCAATTAAGTATTTACCAGATGCCAAGCAATGGTCTGGGTCTGGGTACACCTCATATGTCTCATAAAGGTTCACTACTGTCACTGTCGTCTGAATTTTTCAAAGGAGGAGCCTGAGCCACTGCAAGAGTGGATGGATGCCTGCCTCGCTAAGGTAAAGACTAGGCCTTTCTGTGCATATGTTACAAGAATTATTTTCTCACTAAGAATACTGTTTAGTGCCACCTTTCTAAGACACCTGAGGGAGAAGTGGCAGCCTTGCACACATTTACGGGTTTTAAGAACAGGGGCAGCGGGGGGGGGGGTGTCTTGCAGCCACCCTGCTACTTACTTGACCCTGTCCACAAGCCAGGACCCATGGTTTCCCTCAGGTCACGAATAGAGAATAGCCAAAGGCAGAGACCCACACTGACCTTGGAAACCCGCTGGGTGACCTTTAGGCTGAGACACGCCCACCCCCGTAAGCTCTGAATATCACAGTTGGAAGCAGAACAAAATGTGGCCTGAGGGTGGCTTTGTCCCGCTGTGGTATGAAGTCTGGCGGCAACAGGGACCTAGAGTGGGTGGGTGGTGGCTCCAAACTGCCTAGGACCCTATGGGAGGGCTGGAGAATCAACGTTTCTTTATTATCCTCACAGATCCCATCTCGGTTTGTGGTTTTGATCACCAAACATAGCTCATGCACTTGATGAGCAAGAATAACGGTCTGAGTTCAATCCCTGAAGGTCACAGAGAAATATTGAGAGGTCCAACTCCACAAAGATATCCTCTGACCTCCATGTGTATACCACGATATGTGTACCACAGGCGCTTGAGTGCTTGTGCTCACATGCACATGTGCACACGTGCACACGTGCGTGTGCGCACACACACACACACACACACACAAGTCAAACACAATAGTCAGTAGAATGTATAAAAACAAATGAGAAAGAGAATTCTTCATCTTTTAAAGAAGATGCTTCTTGAATAACAGTAAAGCCGTACCCCAGTAAAACCGCTGTAAATTGAACAGTTTGACTTTAACTCATTTAATCAGTGTGACGGTTTAATTGTCAACTTAATGAATCTAGAATTACTTAGGAGACAAACCTCTGGGCTTATCTGTGAGGGAGTTTCTAGATTGTGTTTATAGAGTTGGGAGGACCCACCTTAACTGTGGGCAGCACATTCCCTGAGCTGGGGTCCTGAGAGAATCCCGCTGAGACGTCA
The DNA here is from genome assembly GCF_011064425.1 of Rattus rattus. Lineage (NCBI taxonomy): Eukaryota > Metazoa > Chordata > Mammalia > Rodentia > Muridae > Rattus > Rattus rattus. Next base: position 136,325,319 of record NC_046155.1, read on the forward strand.
AAGTATGGCTTTGACTGAATGAGTGTCACTTTGGGACCATGATAAAGCTGGAAAACTGTAAGTCCAACCACCATTAAGTTGGGACTCTCTGTGTGTGTGTGTGTGTGTGTGTGTGTGTGTGTGTGTGTGTGTGTGTGTGTGTGTGTGTCCTATTGGTTCTGCTTGAAAGAACGTGAGAAAAACTTTGTTGGTTCTAACCTCTCTGGTGCCAGGTTTCTTTGATACAAAAACAGGACCTTACCATGACGGAACTGGAGGTTGGTAATTTTCCACGTGAGCAGCCATTTCTGACTTTGGCATATGTGACACTGCTGTGTGTGAAGATTCCTCGTCTCCTTCACATGACCTTCCCGGATTTTTTTGTATACAAAGGTTTAAACCTCTGAATATACCATGTGCTATAAGCATGTTCTTGCTGAGATCTTCCATTTCTTCGTTTAGCTTGGAGGCAGCTTCCGTCCTACAATATGTATTAGTTACGCTCTTCGAAAGCCTTCTCTGTTATCTTTGCTTGTGTACTTCGTGTGTTTATGCCGGGGGACGGTACGGTCGCATTCCCGTAGGTCAGAGGACAACTTGTGGGATTAATTCTCTCCTTCCACCTTGTGAGCACCAGGGGTCAAGTCTGAGCTTGACAACGAGCGCCTTTACCCTCTGCTCTCTTAGCAGCTCCTAGTTACAAACTTACAGAAACCCAGCTCAGCAGAACATAATGCAGAGGGCTGTGTACCAAGGAGCTCTGTAACTACAACCACTATTCAGATACACATTAGGAAGCATACATCTTTCAATTTATACCTTTAGATAAAATTAATTTTCTTCCCTTGCCTAAGCCTCTGAACGTTTTGATTAGGTCTTTAACTGTTTCTGATTTTTGTTGGCATTGCAAATGTCATCTCCTTGGTACACAAGGAAAGTATTGATTTTTATTTGTTGTGTCTGATTGCCACTGACGCTTAGAGCCCATGGCCTCTTGTGGATTAATTACGCGAGTGCTGACATCATCCTCCAGCTCTTTCATTGCCCTGGATTCTGCTGCTTCTGCCCTACGCTGAGTTCCTTCCATGCGTGGAGGCTTGATTTTCTCATTCTGTTTGTGATCACCTGAACAGCGGCTCCCAAAGTCCACTCCGTGGATTCCCGAGACTCTTTCAAAGGCATCTAAAATGTTGACATGGTTCGGTGGGAGTAAAAGATGTTTTCCTCATGGGTGTTGAGAGGAGCTTCCCAAAGCCTGCACAATGTGTAATAGCACAACAGCTTGACGGCAAATTCAGATATGGAAGTCCAGCTGTCTGCTAAGCCAGATACTGGAGAGCGCTTCAAATATATAAAGCGTTGTCACTCTTTATCACAAACAGCTATTCTCATAAATAATGTTTCAATTAATGTCATTACTACTACTATTTAAAAACAGATGGATATTGTGAGGTTTCTCTTGGTTTTGCTACCATAGTAAATGTTGAAAGGCTTAAAGAAAGCATTCTGGCATCACCCATCGTTTCTAAGAGAACGGCCTGGTCAGCTTTCCCAGTTTTCTGTGTCAGTCAGTCTCCACAACTATATCAAATATCCGAGACACCCACTTACAGGGAGAAAAGGTTGGGCTCAGGGAGATGGCTCAGTTGGTAAAATGCTTATAAAATTTGAATTTTGATTCCCAGCACCCTTGGGTAGGTACAGCAGTGAGCACCTACGATTCCAGCACTAGGTAGGTGGGAATGGAAGAACCATTCTTGGAGCTTGCTGGCTGTGCGGCCTCGTGAGCCAGTGAGCTCCAGGTTCAGAGAGAGACCTTGCCATATACAAATAAGGTGGAAAGGGATAGAGGATGTCTACACTTGATGTCTACCTCTGACCTCCACACATACTCAAACCCCTACACCCCCCCCAACACACACACATACACAAGCACACACACATACACAAGCACACACACACAAGCACACACACATACACAAGCGCACACATACATGCGCACAAACACACACAAGCACACACATACACAAGCACACACACATCACACACACACAAGCACACACACATACACAAGCACACACATATACACAAGCGCACACACACACATGCGCACAAGCACACACATACACAAGCACACACACACACACACACATACACACACATACATTATGAACACAAAGAAGAAGAAAGAGCACAGAAAGCTAATTGTTTGTCTGGTTCTAATTCTGTCATGCATTTAGGGGAGTTAGGTGGTAGATACGAGCTCAAAATACATTGGATACTGAAATTCATGTGAAATTTCACGATTTCCATTCTAAATGCCAATTCTAACTGAATAGAGGTTCATTGAGCTCTGTAGACTTTGGGTCTTGTGAATTTTGGTGAGTGATATTTTATTTATTTTCAATGTTTTATTAGTAAAGTGTTGTGGGATGTTTACTTACTTGTTTGTTTGTTCGTTTGCTTGCTTTTAAGGAGAGAACAGGTAATATTAGCCCACGATTTAGGTGGGTTTTATCTCTAATTAGCCCCAATGCCTTTGGACCTTTGTCCTAGTTAGCTGTCTATAGCTGTGACAAACTCCAGCACCAAAAGCAAGTTGGGAAGGAAAGGATTTATTGCAACTCTCGGGAAGTCAGAGCAGGAACTCAAGCAGGACTGAGACCCCGAGGCAGGAGCTGATGCAGAGGACATGGAGGAAGGGTGCTTACTGGTTTGCTTCCCAGGGCTTGCTCAGCCTGCTTTCTTATAGTACCCAAGACCACGAGGCCTGGGATGGCACCACCACAGTCATCTGGACTCTCCCACATCAGTCATCCATCAGGAAAATGCCACACGAACTTGCCTACGGGCAATCTGATTGGGGACATTTCTCAGTTGAGGTTCCTTATTCCCAGATGACTCTGGCTTGTGTCAAGTTGTCATGAACTACCGGACACAGCTGAGGTGAGAAACATCACTTCAGGGAACACAGGGCTGACCACAGCCACTCCCTCCACAGCCGAGATGCAAATAAGAGAGGAAGGGTCTGAGGTGAAGTTACCCAATTACCTGAGGATATCCCACTAGGCCCCACCATCTAGCAGGACCCCCCCCCCAGAGAAGAATAGACCTTCGGTAGAAATTTACTGTTCAAACAGAGCAAAGAGTTCCTGCACATAGCATGTTTGGGAACTGCTGATTTTGGCTGATGGCTCCTACTGTGTCCCCACAGCCTGTGCTGTTGGAAAGCCTCTGTGACCGTGGGCACTCAGGGTTATGGAACAAGGAAGCATGTGTGAGGGTGAAGAGTACCATCAGAGCCTCTGGGCTTCAGCACCTGGCCTCTCACCTTGGCTGATATAGACCTGACAGTGACTTGGGTGGGACCCTACACCAAGAGCAAACAGTGTGCCCTCTAAGCCACTTGGAGGTCCGTGTCTGTATCCCATGACCCACTGCCTCTCCTCTGGGATTCCCCATGCCTTAGTTTCCGGAGCTTTAAGAGTCGAGCACTGGGCTCACCTGCCGGGCTCCTGCTGTTGATTTAAGGGTCACATCTCAAAGGTGCCTAAGGACTTTTACGTATTCATCCACTGACTAGAAAGGGGACAGAGGGGTTGGTTGGGTAGGACATGCACCTGAGAGATCAGACCTGTCTCAAATGGGGGAAGGTCAGGCAGACAGCCAAATGGTTCAGTGGGTAATGGCACTTGCCACTAGTCTGACGACCTGATTATAGTCCCCAGGATCTACATGAAGCGGGGACAGGATCAACTCATGCAAGTGGACCTCTGACCTCTGCACATATGCTGTAGCATGTTCATGCCCCACTCTGTCTCTCTCTCTCTCTCTCTCTCTCTCTCTCTCTCTCTCTCTCTCTCTCTCTCTCACACACACACACACACACACACACACACACACACACACACACACATCAGTAAATACGTATAAAAAAGTGGAAAGAAGTCCTACTTGTGTGCAATCATCTTAAGTCTGTGTGGGGAATGTCACAGTAGTTACAGTAGAGGAACTGGGTATAAACACAAAGAGGACATCATGCAGAAGGTGCATCATCTGGTGTTCCCGTGGGGCTCCATTTCATTGAGGGAAGTTAAGGCAAGGGGACATACGTCTGGAAGGAAAGAGCATATACTCACCCTGCATGCCAGTCCTGACTTAGAAGGCACAGCTCATGCTTCTTGGGAACTGGACCAACCGTCTTCACTTAGCCACTAGGAAGCATCAGGAGAGAGGAAGCGGGGCTGTAGGGACTGTGCTAGTTTCTCTCCTTGTGATCAAACACCTGGCAAAAGCCTGCTTAAGAGATGATTCATTCTGGGTTAAAGTTGGAGGGACACAGTCATCTGGAAAGTGCAGCAACTGGAGTGTCAGGTGATTGGTCACATTGTTTTTTTGCAGTCAAGGAGTTAGGCCAGACGGTGAAACCTGAATGAATGTCCCTAAAGGTTCCATCGTGTTCTAAGAGAGTGCCAACAGCGGTGGACCAATTGTTCAAACTTGAGCCTATGGGAGTAGCCTGCATTCGCACAACAGCAGAGCACACGTGGAGGATGCTGTGGGGCTCTTTCTGCTTGAGGAGCACTGCTCTCCCTCCGTGACTTGATAGCATCACACTGGAGGCAGTTGTTTCCTCATGGAAAGCAGACAAAGCTCAAAAGATGCTATCCCAACAGCAGAGAGGCCCCTGGGTGACTCTGGAGCAGATGGGGTAAGGAAACACAGATCACCTCACATTTTACTTAACAGCAAACCCTTTCCCCCAGGAACAGCAGCCGAGCTACTTGCCCTGGCCAAAGTATAAAGAGTAAACCCACTTCTCTGCAAAGTGTGGCCACACCCTCCGGACTCCGGACATGGGAAAGCCTTTCTTCTCCATTTCAAATGACCCCGTTTCTCTTTTTTTAGATGCAAATGTTTATTTGGTCTGACTTTGAAATACCTCCGTGCAGCTGAAATAATTTAAGGCAGCCCTGCTAGAGACAACCACTTCCTGACCTAACGTGAGAGCCATGGCTAGGGCCACAGAAAGGAATGCTCAGACACCTGAGGTGCAGCCTGGGACCTGCCCTCCAGGGCCCTCTTTGGCCCCGTAGACAGGATGGGCACTGAGCTGGAAACCTGCTGTGGCTACAGAGATGGGCAGGACTTAGGGAGAGTTAGTGTTGGTTAGGGAACCTTATATCCGCTGGTCACCCCCACGGGGCTCACCTCTCAGGGCTTAGCTGTGCACTTTACCCCACATCTTAGAGGCACAGGATATGCTCAGATCTGTGGCAGGAAATGACATAAAAAGCATTGGGAGGCCTAAATTTGTGAACCAGCAATGAGGACAGTATCCAGGACCCCAGACACCTGACCCCACGGGAGGCTTGCGTTTCTTCTGGAAAGCAGCATTTTCATAGAGAACCAAGATGCATTCCACAGCACACCCTAAGTGATCTCTAAATGACACAATACCCAAACATAAACAGCTCCACAAACAGCACTGGAGGGCTGTTCAGTACAAGTGTGGTTCCCCCTCTGGACCTGGGATTGGGGAAATGGAGGCTGGCTAGACCTAGAAAATAGGAGAGGGGTGTGAATGGATGTGTCGGGCCATTAATGGTGCCCACTGATTTGAAGACTGGTGTGGGTCTCCAGGACTCTGCCAATGTCAAGGGCTGACACAATGTTACCTTATTTGTAGGTGAAAAAAAAAAAATGTTCTGTGTAGAGCTGGGAGACGGCTGCTGGGGCCAGGCAGGGACATCCCACCCCCCACACACCCCCATCCCCGACGCCCAGAGGATGGTTAGAGAGGCACTCACAACAGACACTGTGGGGATATGGAGGAGAGAATAGGGTTCACCCTGTCCAGAAAGGCAACACAGTGCTGAACAACTGGCCCATCACTGGAGAATATATAAATAAGAAACTACCCCTTATGAGCCAAAATAAATCCCTAAGAGACCCCAATAGATGAAAGACTTAAATGGAAAAAGACACAGTCCGTAAAGTAATGGAAGCAAAGTTTTTAAATGTATTATGTTGGAGCTAGAAGTTTTTTTATTATGTTATCTCAAAGCCATAAATAGCATCATCGATTTCTCCTATCGGGCAGAAGCATGGCAGAAAGTGTCCTGACTAAAGTTAAAAGCCAAGTTATGAAAAGGGAAAGCAAGCTAGAAAGCCGATATGCTACCTACCTCCTGAGGATGGAGTCACCAAGCAGGATTGGGAATAGCAAGGTGCATGTGTGCCTGTGACAGACAACAGTGTCTTCTGCACAAAGATGCCCGTAGCTGATGTCATCGCTACAGATCGATGAGACAGAGATCTAACCGTGGAGTTAGGAAATGGACGGTAGATGGAAATCCGTGCCCAAAAGGAAAATTCCTCTGCACTTCTAAAAATATGCTTACTCTAATCACAATAAGAAAAATGAAAAATGAGACATCAATGTGATCCTCTTTCACTCACTGTGAACTGCTGTGGGGAGCTGCTGTCCAAGGGTATGTTTCCCAAACCTGTCACTAATCTGCTAAACTCAGAGACCCTCCCCTCTAAAGTCTGCAAGCATAAGGAATTGCATTTGTTCTCCCAGGTGCTGTAAGACCTCCTTTCCCAGCTTCCCACACAGCAAACATTTAAGGTGCCGATTACCTGAAATCCCACTCAGTATACCTCTCTACCAAACCTGAAGAGAATCTCCATTGTTTCAAAGCATTTTCAACTAACGACTGCGTTTATATCCCTGTTTAAAATCTTTTCTTAATAAAATGAAACTGGGGTTGGGGGGCTGGAGAGGTGGCTCAGTGGTTAACAACACTGGCTGCTTGCTCTTGCAGAAGGTGAAACCTTTGGAAAGTATGACCTGGTGGGAAAGTGGTAGATCATTGGGGACACGCCTTTGAGTGGGATATAGGGACCTCAGATCCTTTCTCTTTTGCTTCCTGGCTGCCCTGAGGCGAGCGTTTCTTCAATCCTCGCGGAAGTAAAAGGGTATGATAGAAGCTCCTCCCATCTTAACAGATCAGGAAGCCGAGAGCTCCAGACTAGAACCAGAAACAAATGTTCCGAGGACCCGCCAGCGTTCCGTTTCTGCTAACACAGACACAGGTCTCACACATCCACAGCCTTCCGAAACAGCGCCACCAGGTGGAGACCAAGTGTTTGAACACACAAGTCTCTGAGGGACATTTTACCCCCAAACTAAAACACGACTGATTGTTTACAAGCCCTCCCAGACAGAGGCTCCAGGGGAAGGGTTTGGGGGCGGGGGTGGGGCATTGGGAAGGATGGTAGTGGAGCACCCCATTGCCTCGTCCTTTGTTCTGCTGCAATGATTCAGCCCAAGCATGAGGTGTGCTTTTCTTTAAACAGTTAGCTTCGTGCCTTTGAGAAACCACAGCCACCCCATCCCACCTTTGGGTTCTGCTCGCAGGGATTGGCACCCAGCCAACTCCTCCTCGTGTTGGATTGGAAGGCTGCTGGCTCTGGGGAGCAAATCACAGCACACCCATTGTCCCACCGGCAGAGTCCATCTTGAGCTGAGGTCTGTGAGACATGGAGGCCATGCAGCCAGAATTCCGAACACTCTGATGATGGATTGCTATTTTTTTTTGTGTGTGTTCCCTAATAGTGAGCACTTACCCAGCCATTGCTGATGTCCCTGGATGATAGTGCTCCCCAGGGACAGTGACTGGCAGTCTGTTCTGGGGGGGCTGGTGAGGCACCCAACAGCTGTCAGTTCAAACTGTTCAAAGGAAGCTTCTGAATGTGGCTGGAGCTCATGTGTCACAATTATCTATATGTCCCTTCGTCCCTGGCAGGGTCTCAGCACTGTCAGACCCTCTAGCATCTACACCTCTCTCCTCTTCCCTTGGAAACCACAGGAGCTCTAGGAGCAAGAGGAACTTGTGAGTAGCATGTCTTTTCCGCCATCAGACTTAGAGCAAATGTCTATGTATCTGAGTAGGCACTGGACAATTCTCTGATTAGCAGACAAGGTGCCCAGGCTTCACTGGCTTCCCTGATATCCAGCTGCGTGACCACGATACCCCTCTAGATAATCTACAGGGAACACAGCTGTGGGAAATGGCTGTGTCTACCATCCGATTATGTTGTCTGGGATTGACCTGGTCTCCGGGCGTCTGAGGCTTGTCAGAGAGCCCTCTGCAGAAACAGAAGGCAGCTGAACCTGGATCACAGCAGCAGGTTTAGTCTCCATGGTGATACGGGGTCACGATCACCTGTGCTGCCTCACTGGGCGCCTGAAGCAACAGAGGAGAGACTCTGCTCCTTCCAAGGTCAACCCTAGTAGCCTGGGCCCTGCAACAACCCTGGATCGGGTGCACACCCATATCAGTATCACACCAGTACTTGCTTCTGCCCAAGACAGACGTTGTTTCAGAGGTAGATAAATGTAACTGGGAAGGTTGTTGGGTAGACAGCAAGTGCAGAGAGCCTTCCAACCGCAGTGCAGTTCTCCGCTGCCATCTCGTGCCATCATGATTGCTGGTTTGAACCGGGGGAGAGCATCTCTCACTGTTGGTGTGGAGGAACGCTGGGCAAAGCTTGGGGAGATCCCATCCATTCCCTATCTCCAATACTTGACTAGCAGCTGGGTCAGGCATGATTGGCAGGGACTCAAGAGTGTGGGATTTCTATGGTCATGCACACAGCCTTGGGCTGGTACGCCATCACCAGGCACTGCCCCTCTTCCTTGGCCTATGTTGGCAAAGTGGAGCCTGAACTGGGGGGCTAGAGCTCGTTGGATGGGTGCTTCAATGAGTCCCCTGTGAGAATATGGCTCTGTAAAGAACTCACTAGTTCTCACAGCAGCCCTGAGACATGGGTACTCTGAATGAGGTTCGAGTACAGTGGTAGAGGGTGAAGCTGAGAGCAGGCAGAGAGGGTCCATTCCGTCACAGGACTCTAGAAATAGTTGTGGGTGGCTAGCCTTATAGACGTCTATGGCAGGGGAGGGGAGAGGAACAGCAGGGCTGGCCCACAGTCTGTGGAGAAAGCCAGGTTCCCAGGTCTCTCCATTGCCCTCTGCAGAGAAGCCTGCAGAGGAGTTGAGGAATGGTATATCTGAGCCCAAGGACCTCAGGGGCAAGAGGAGACCAGTGTGAGAGGAGTCTGAATAGTAAAGGAGATTGAAACATAAGGGGAAAGACCTCACACACACACCCCAAGCCCTTCCTTTACTGAGCCTCCAGAAAGTCAACAGCCTTGGGGCCCCATGTCCCCAGATGAAAGACTTGAAAACATTTACATATAAAGATCACCCTACAGATAACTCCGCTTTGGACAGCGATCTAACGGAACCCCGGAGCTCTATGTCCCGGGATGTTGGGGCAGGGAACAGAGTTGCCAGCAAGGAGCAAAAAAGGGACAGCAAGCAGCAGAGGCTTGTAGGAGTTAGAAGGCAGCCAGGACTGATCGAGAGTGAAGCCACGATCACACATACACTCCAGAGGCAAGAGGAAAGAGAGAGGGAGGAGTGAGCAAAGCAGAGCAAGGGACAGGCAGACAGAGGCAGGGGCATGCTAAGGGAAAAGGCAAAGAGATGGGCAGTAAGATGTAAAGGACAGGTGCAGGGGTCGGTTGGTTGACCTGAAGTTCTGCTAACTGGGGTCATGAAAGGGAAGAACAACGAAAACAAAGGATACAAGGAAGTCAGCAACTGAGTGATGGGAAGAGCTTCAGAATCAATGCCACAGCAGGCCCATCAGGAAGAAATCGCACACACTGCCAGACGGGGCTGGGGACAGCACAGGGAAGGGCTGAGTGTCAAGACTGGCATTAGACCACAAGGACAAGAGCAGAAGCAGAAGCAGCGGCCTCAAGGCCTTTGGAATACTGGTGAGAAATAGTCTTCAACTTAAGTCTGTATGGCCAGACGGATTACTTTCCAAGTGTAAGGTGCTATAAAATTGTTTCTTTCAGCATACTATCACACAAGGCCATTTTCATCAAAGTGTATATAATATATGGTATGTGATGTATGATATGATTGATGATATGTGATATATGATGTATAATATATGATATATCCATATATCATGTCATTAGCACACCCCTTTGCCACGCTCTCCTCCCTTTCTCACTCCCCCGCTCATAGTTCCTTCACCCCCCTGGACAGTTTCACTTCTGCCTTCCTTTTGTCTGTACACACATGCACTTGTGAAGCTTCAAAGTCTGGAACCCACCAACAAGAGAAAATGCAATATTTGTCTTTCAGGCCGACAGTTTACTGTAATTACCTTCCGCTGTTTCTAGGTGACTCTAAGATCTCTCTGGAGACACTGGAAGGCTTGCCCATGAAAACAGTAAACTCATAAAAGGGGAGCCCAGGGTGCAGGCAGCAGGGAACACAGAGAAGCCCCAACAGAACAGGAAGTGAAAGGCCAAGAGGGAAGCCTGCAAGGACGCTCTCATGTCAGCCTGAGCAACTGGCAGGTGACTGCAGGGGATGGATTCTTAGGGAAGCTAGCACTGGGACAGTCAGAGCTGAGTGAATGGCACTGAGGAGAGAGGTAGCGACTGTGTGTAAGAGGCTCAGCCCTGGCTGTGCGGTGAGCATGACATTGCATCTCGGTCATGTATCACTGACTGTGAATTAACCCGAGATGATGACAGGAAACAGAAAGGAGGCAGGACTGTGACGTCAAATAGCTGCTAGAAGAGAGGCAGCCCTTCATCTTACATGCAGTAAGCACAGTAATGTAGTCCTGTGGTTTCAGGAATAATTATTTATAGGTGTGTGTGTGTGTGTGTGTGTGTGTGTGTGTGTGTGTGTGTGTGTACGCGCGCGTGTGTGTGTGCGTGTGTGCGTGTGTGTGCGTGTGTGTGTGTGTGTGTGTGTGTGTGTGTGTGTGTGTGCTCGCGCGTGTGCGTGTGCGTAGGATGCCACCTCCAGTGCAGCTTCAGGATGGGCCAGAGAGAGACAGACACGTTATCAGAAAGCTGGGATCTGGTGGCCTCGGATCGCTGCTGGAGAGGCTGTAGCACCCCAGTTTAGTGTGCTTATTACAGAGTTGAGCAGAGAGGTGGATTAGTGCATGTGGCTAACAAGGAGGCAGGGTTTATGGTGTACAACTGGATCAAGGAAACAGGACTAGCTAACCCCAGTAGGAGCAGTCTCTGCCCAAGCAGTCTTGAGGCTATAAACAGCCCATGGGGGAGAAGACGATGCTAGACATTCTCTCATACTATCAACACTCACACTGGGATCTATAAGGAAGACGCTGCTATTTCCCTCTTAGGCTCACTCTGGGGAGAAGGCCTTACAATTCCCTGTGGGTCTGGCCTTGAAATGGCCATGCCAATGTCAACAGTACTCATTCATTCATTCATTCATTCATTCATTCATTCATAGCTTCCTTCCCTCCCTACAGTTGTCTATGTACACATTTGAACAAGGTTATGCATGTACGTGAAGGCCCAAGGTCAGTATCACATGACATATGTCACTCTCCATTTTTTAAAAATTTCTGTGTGTGTGTGTGTGTGTGTGTGTGTGTGTGTGTGTGTGTGTGTATTGTGCTTGTATGCCTCAATGTATAAGCACATATGTGTGTGCACATGTATGTATGGGTATGTGGAAGCCAAAAGTCAGTATCAGGTGTCTTCCTCAAAAACTCTCTTTACATTTTTGTATGGAGAGGGCATATATGTCTCCATGTGTGGACACACATATGTGTGCATGTGTATGTCAAGGCCAGACGTTCTCACTGGGATTACAGACATGCCATCATGTTCACGCAACAATCGTGTTGGTGTTGGAGACTATAGGTCTCATATAGTATGGCGAATGCGCTGCCCACGAAACCATCTCCTTGATCCAAGAGTTAGGGGTTATTTTGTTTGTTTCGCAGTGCTGGGGACTGAACTGTAGGCAGGCAGGCTGGGTCAGAGTTCCACAGTGAGCAAAATCCTCATGGTCTCTCACGGATCTGGGAGCACATTAATCACGAGGCTAGCCTGTCCGTGAGCTCCAGAGACCTACCTGTCTCCCACTCCTCAGCACCGGCTTACAGACCTGCACTGCTGTGCCCTGTTTTTATGTGATGGGGGATCTATGGAATGAGAGACAAGCGAAGAGCAGCCATGTCACACTGAGTCTAGATGGCGAGGGACGGACACTCTCTGTGTGGTACACCGTTCTAAAGTACAAAAGGAAGAACACTTTCTCCACTTGCTGCAGTGTGGAAGAATGGGGTGTGCCACAGGAATGGGTAGCGCCTACCTGCTGGGGGACACAGGTGACCTGAAGAACTGGTATATAGCACTCTACCCCGTGGGATTCCTGGAGGCCTGATCTCTCACGTAGCTTCAGCAGCTGCATTGACCGTTGGGAAAAACCTTCTAGAACACCAGTCCCCAAGTGCTGGGGTATGAAGGAGAAATGGGCTTTAGTGGTTTGGAGGAGTAAGTTAGGGCATGGCTTTGTGAGAGGAATAGAGGGTCCTGCCTCTTTTAGAAACCAGGCATAGCCATTGTCGCAAATGTCAACAAGACCATGCTTCTATCTTAGGCAGGGGACAGAGCTCTGAGACTCTCTGGCTTCCATGATTCCCAATGGCTTTGGTTACTCCTCAGTTTGGTGGATGCTGGCCCCATGGCAGTTTGTGTTGATAAGGGCTGACAACTAGTCTGCAGAGGAAAGAGGAAACGATGCTGGAGGGAGGAGAGGCAGAGGGACAACAGATTATGGGGAGGGTGACTGAGCCCCCAGCCCTGACTCAGGTAATGGCAGGATCCAGATTGTATGGTGTGCCTGTTATCTGTCAACCGAAAGTCTGACAACTTAGAAAAGCAAACATGCTCAGCTCGCTGGGCCTCGGTGGTAGGGGGAGGGGACCGGGAACAGTTCAGCTAGCAGTTCTGACTGACTGGCCATCAGACCGTCCTGGTGGTTATCAAGCTGGTGGTGACAGGCACAGTGGATGAGGTCTTGCCTTCAAGCCATACCCACGGCTGGCTACAGGGGGGGAGGCAGCGCCTCATCCCATGGGCCTTCAATGACTGCTGTTAACCTAGCTTCTCTCAGGGCGAGTCACCAGACAGTGGTAGAAGCTGACAGCAGTATAAACATAGGATGCAGCACAGTACCTTTACAATCCCTTCTGGTTAGTCTTTTGAGGTGTGTGTGTGTGTGTGTGTGTGTGTGTGTGTGTGTGTGTGTGTGTGTGTGTTTTGTTTTTGTCTTTGTCTTTTTTGTTGTTGGTTGGTCGGTTGGTTTTTGTTTCTCTGGTTTTTTGGGGGTGTGTTTTTTGTTTTTGTTTTGTTGTTATTGCTGTTGGATACTTTTTTGTCAACTTTATACAAGCTACAGACATTTGGGAAGAGGAACCTCAACTGAGAAAATGCACCCATCAGAATGGCTTGTAGGCAAGCCTGTGGGGCATTTTCTTGGTTAATGATTGACGTAGGAGGTGTAGGAGGGCCTTGCCCACAGTGGGCAATGCCACCCCTGGGAAGATGGGCTTGGATTTTTTTTTTTTTTTTTTTGGTAAGGAAGCAAGGTGAGCAAGCCAACAGAAAACAAACCAGTAGGCAGCATTCCTCCATGACCTCTGATTCAGTTCCTGTCTCCAGGTTCCTGCCTTGGCCTCCCCTGGAACCTGAACTGTAAGATATAAGCTGAAACAGACCTCTTCTTCCCCACGTCACTTTTGGTCACGGGATTCTGTCACAGCAAGAGAAAACAAGACACAAGCCAAACTTGGAAGTGGCACACCTCCTTTCTCAGTGGCGTTGAGGCCTTGTGCATCCCCTGAAGATCAGTAAGGTAAAAGCTTGTCCCATCGGTGCTGTGGGAGGTTATGGAGTATTTATGAGGTGAGGGGCCAAGAGAAGCCTTTGGAGTCCCTGGGATTCTGAGGACTGTTGGACCTCACTCTCTTGTACTCCCCCAGTGAGGCGAAGTGTTCGCTCTACCACACACCCGTCAGTGACACACCATCCCAGGGCCAAATCCACAAGCTAAGAAGCCTATGCCCTTGATAAGTTTGTCACTTTGGACATTTGTGACAGTGATAGGAAACAGGTCAGCATATCTCTGCCTTATGTGACAAGTCTCTCTGAAGGCAGGGCCTTGGGAGTCAGCTTGTGGCAGTAAGAGGCCACTCCTGCCCGGGACGGTATCTTTAGTCCCATCCCAGCCATAAGAGTAGAGTGGCTGGCTCCTGCCTTCTGCTTCATCTGGCTCATCTCTCTCGGTCTCATCTGCGTCTTCCCTGCCTCATGCATTGTGCACAGAGCATGCTTCACTAATTCTCTCGTCGAATGAGGAAATGAACTCAACAGAGAAAGACCCAACTCTGGTCCTGTTTCAAGGAGCCCATAGGTCAGGGAACAAGGGAGAGCTGGTGACTAAAGGCATGTGGCCCCATTTTAAGCACCAAAATAATCTTGAATAGAAAAGCTACAGCCCCTTCCCTGGGAAGTGTGAAGAGCAAGAGAAGGGACAGGCCCAGCGTCTCACACACAAACACGTGAGCACAAATGAAAGCCCTGTTGGAAAGGAAAGGGCAGGGCAGGTGAGCACAGAGACCCTGGCTTGGCCGCAGGTCCCGGAAGCACCTTTGAGGAGCAGGGTGGCTGGCAGCTTGTCACCAAATCAGAAAACAAAGGGGCCAGCCTCGGACCTCTCCAAGCTGAGATTGGCTAGAAAAACCTGTGAATCACTTATTTTTTTTTTTTTTTTTTTTTTTTTTTTTTTTTTTTGTCACAAACACAGTTAATGCTTGAGAGTAAAGAGTAAAAAGATTGAGCCCCAAATTAAACCACGAAGGCACCCTCCCGCCATGCGCGCTGCACCCCGCAAGGTGTCTTCTTACAGAACTGTAGAGTCGCCCAGAAACAAGCAGCTAATTATAGCCCAGCCATCTGCGGAGCTAAAACAAGGGGCTCATCAACACTATCTTTCAGGTTTTTCACTAAGTCAGAACAATCTGCTAAAAATATCCTGTACTGTATCCGCAACGCCCCCAAACAATGTGTTTTCCCCGGCACCGCAGCCTGCCAGCTCCCCATAGCCCTGGAAGCCCAGGGGGGAGCAAGAAGCCCAGCAGGCAGCCGCCATGTCCTTTCCATGCCTGGTTTTCATCCTGAGTGTCGGCACTGGACAGTAGAGGACAGAGAGGAGCGAAAGTTAGGACCGGTTCCCAGCCTGGACCAGAACTCCAGGCAGCTGTCCACTGGGTGAGTTTCCTAGGAGCCTCTCAGGAGTTCTGGGCAATGGTTAAGTCCTCAGATCCAGGAACTGATACTGTCATATCCGCAACGACGCCTCGCTCCAACAAGGGGCCCCAGACACTAATGTGTTGCCCATGTAGAACCTTAGTGTGCATTAGAAAAACAGACAGCCTTAACTTCACAAGTCCCTTGCATCCTGGACTGTAGACTGACTTTGGGCAACACATAACTTACACAAACGTCCATGGCATCCTGTGGAATATGTTCGTTAGGAAAGACAGGAATGCCTGAGCCTCTGAACCACTGTTGGTCCTAAGGGACAATCAAGGCTCCCAGGCTACCCAGGAGGGAGTTAGGGCGCACACGAAGGCTGGCACCCTCAGGGTACAACTGAGTCAGGACGGTGACTGAGAAACCATGTTGGACACCAGCCAAAGACGCCAGGCCAGGTATTCGAGGCGTGGTGATAAACACGTGGGGGGGGGGGCGTGGTGTGCAGCTGCCAGGGTCTGAAAGTAAGCGTCACTACAGAGCCGCAGAGAAAAGAGCTTCCGAGACGGTGAGACTGAGAGCGCAGGGTTTAGGAATATCTTTTCTTAAGAACGGTCTTAAAGGCAGGCCCAAAGTGGAAGGATCAAAGGCCAAAGAGGTGCTGTGAGGATGTGGATTGAAACTTGGTGATAATAGTGTGTAGTGTGGCTGAGACAGCCACAACTTTGATAGAGCAATTCTCACAAAAAAAAGCACCTCACCAAGAGCACGGCCAGAGCTCGAAAGGCTGAGGTCCTCCCTCCTTCACTATGGGGAAGGTGAAGTGTTGAGCTCACGGTTTATAAATATACTAGGAATTAGTGTGCACACTGATATGTAACTATAACTATAATTCTTAACTTTACATAGTAAGAATTTCAAGATACTCTCTGAAAGGTGGAGGAAAGCTCTGAGAAGGAATATATACATATATAATATATATTATATATATAATTTTTTTAAAAAAGATTTATTTTTATTTATTTTATGTATGAGTGTTTTATCTACATGTACACCTGTGTGCCAGAAGAGGGCATCAGATCCCATTACAGATGGTTGTCACCCACCATGTGGTTGCTGGGAATTGGACTCAAGCCCTCTGGAAGAGCAGCCAGTGCTCCTAACCACTGAGCCATCTCTCTAGCCCCTATATACAATCTCAGTAAAAAGAGTCAAAGAATAAATTTCAAGGACAGATTTTAGCCCAACTATATCAATAATTAAATTTATATAATTAGTTAATTATACATACAAAGTATTCCAACTAAAAGACAAAGATATAATTGAAACTAAAATTTTTAACATGTGGCTGTATGTTTTTTGAAAGATTTCTGAAACACAAGGTGAGAGAAGAGTTGAAAACAAAAGGTTAAGAAAAGACATACATCTGGAAAGAACCCAGATGTCCCACAACAGAGGAATGGATACAGAAAATGTAGTATATTTACACAACGGAGTACTACTCAGCTATCAAAAACAATGACTTCATGACTATCTCAGGCAAATGGATGGAACCAGAAAATATCATCCTGAGTGAGGTAACCCAATCACAAAAGAACACACACAGTATGCACTCAAGATACAATTCACAGACCACATGAAGCTCACAAGGAAGGACGACCCAAGTACAGATGCTTCAGTCCTTCTTAGAAGGCGGAACAAAAATATTCATATGAGGAAATACAGAGACAAAGTTTGGAGAAGAGACTGAGGAAAGGTCATTCAGAGCCTGCCCCACCTGGGGATCCAACACATATACATACAACCACCAAACCCAGACAATATTGCTGATGCCAAGAAGTGCATCCTGACAGGAGCCTGATATAGCTGTCTCCTGAGAGGCTCTGCCAAAGCGTGACAAATACAGAGGCGGATGCTTGCAGCCAACCATCTGACTGAGCATGGGGACCCCAATGGAGGAGTTAGAGAAAGGACTGAAGGAGCTGAAGGGGTTTGCAACCCCATAGGAAGAAGAACAATATCAACCAATCAGACCCCCACCCCAGAGCTCCCGGGGACTAAACACTAACCAAAAATACACATGGAGGAACCCATGGCTCCAGCCGCATATGTAGCAGAGAAGAAGCCCTTGGTCCTGTGAAGGCTCGTTTCCCTAGTATACGGGAATGCCAGGGTGTTGAGGTGGGTGGGTGGGAGTGGGAGCATCTTCATAGAAGCAGGGGGAGGGAAGATGGGAGATGGGGGAAAGGGGATAACATTTGAAATGTAAATACATAAAATATTCAATAAATAAAGAAGAAAAGGCACGCAGAGCTAAGAAGATGTCTCAATGGATAAAATGCCTGCCGTATAGCATGAGGACCTGATTTCAAATCTCCAGCACGTGAGTGAAAACCAGGCAGAGCAGGATGTGTCTGGAGTCTCTGTGCTAGGGGCATAAAAATGTGCAGATCTCAGAGGATCACCAGCCACCCAGTTTAACCAAATCCCAGGCTTCACATTTAGTAAGAGACCCAGCCTTAAATATTAGGGTACAGAAGTACAAAAGACATTCCAACTTCAACCTTAGGCTTCCACTTGTGCCTGCCAGCACAGTTGAGCATGCCCGTGAGCACATGCACATACATGTACACACACACGCACACACACACACACACACACACACACACACACACACACACATGCACGAGCACACACATACCAACATATCTAGTAAAAACATAAATAAGAAAACAAATGATACCCCGGTCCATTTTCCTTTACTATAATGACATAACTAAGGCTGGCTAATGTATGAAAAGAGGTTCATTTAGCTCTGAGTTCTAGAAGTTTAGGGCCTGGTGCTGGCTTCAGCTCAGCTGTAGGGAAGGTGTTGTGGTGGAAGGCATCAGAGTCTCAGAGCAGAGGCTCAAGGGAGAAGTTCCAGGGTGAGAGGCAGGTAGCCAGGGAGTGGGCTTCCCCAGAGTGGTCTCTGACATACAGACTCACTGCTGCAGGGTGCTCTTTTAATAACGGGACCTGCTGTAATCAGTGGTACCCGCTGTGTGGAGCTGAGGTACAGTGCCAGCCATCTTTGTCTGGTCTGACACCCAAGCTGCCTCATGAAGCAAATTGACCTTTGGACCCTTACCTCCTGTGGCCACAGATCCTGGAAAGTGTGAAGAATAAGACATGAGATGCAAGGTGAGGACAGAGGTGCAGCATGGGTGGGTGGGGGGATGTGATCAGCTACAAATCTTAGCTCTAGACTTAGCAGGCCTTGCAGAGCCTACTCTGGGTCCTGAGCGTCCCTGGTTACCTGCAAAACTAGCACCTCCTGAGAGTACTGAGTGCAGCCATTCATAGGCATTATCATGCCTCTGTGTGGTGTGTTTTCTGTATGACAACACGATTCTCTAGCTTGGGAAAGTTTAGTCAGCTCTGAGTTCTGCTGAGGGACGCTGGTCCAGCCTGTCAGCAGAAGCACCACAGTGGCCCTGGAGCCTGTGTAGAACGAAGAGAGCTCAAGGGATGACTGTGTTCCCACAGACTCACTGTTTGAGGGGTCCCAAGAGTGCTGTCTTGTGATCCCTTCTGAGGACAGTACCCCATGGGATAGGTAAGGGCTTGCCACTGACTACCTCCTAAGGGTCCCACTGTCTCTACTCCTTATGCACCAAGGTGTTGTGGTTTGCCCTGGAGTTATCTGTATTTTGATGCTAATTCCACTGCCCCAAAGACAGCTGCCTAGTCACTACTCAGGAATCAGGTGTCTTCACCAGAACCACCTCCCCATTGAATTTGTACAGTACAGGTGAGGGGCAGGTACAGGATAGAAGGAGGCCTGTCATTGGAGGAGAAGGAAGGATGGGCGGGAGAGAAGTTTGAAGGAAGAGGAGGAACTAGGGGAGAAAGGAAGAGACAGGAGGAGGAGAGGGTGAGAAGCCATGGCAGGTGACGTTAAGATTCTGCTCTGTGTACTTATAAGTTGTTATTAATGTTCTTAAGGGATGGATGGTACCAGGCTTTGTATGTTTAAGTGGGCAATTATATCTTATCAATTGGATCTACGATTATTGTGTTGTGTGTTCTTTTATGTGAGGGTTTGAATGTAGGAAAGTGCGGCTGGGATGTGTTTCCGCTAAGATATTTAGCAGATATCTTGGGGCACCGCAGTGAGGACCTAGGGGGTAAAAGACAACAATATCTTTTTATTTTTTATATTTTTACAACAACACCAAGGAGCCAGCCCCCCCCCGCCCACACACACACACACACTAGGAGCCCAGAGGGATACTCACTCTTCTACAAACTGTCGCACCTCCAACCCCAAAAGACACTAAGCCTATGCTTCTGCCCTGAAATTACAGCTCAGCATTATTGGCCTAATTCTTCCTGGGCTACTGGATGTCATACACTACGAGCAGTGTACGGATCTCCTCACCTCCAGGGGATCCCTCGCACTCCATCCATGGTGCCTGCCACCTGCTGTCTGTTCAGGTCTGGTTGCCATGGTATCATGTCCCATGTAGAGGTCAGAGGTCCTAAGGTCCCATACCGTCCAGCAGTTCCCGTATAGCATAAGCAGGGAGTCTCTGGTACCCTGGGGAAACTCAGGAAGACTATCTTGGCTCCCAGCATAGGAGTGCAAGCTGCCTGGGATTGTCCTTCTAGGGTAGGAAACAGTGTTTCTTAGATCAACTGTCACAAAGCCTTCTCTCAATGGAAAGTCCATGTGGCTCATCGGCTGTTATGTGGCCAGGCGAACTTTTTCAGTTTTTGCATCGTCACTGTGTTCTGTAAGGTCTTTGGAGGTAGACACTGATGGTTTAAATCACAGTGAGTTAAACTAAGTACTAGTGAAATGCTACAGCATTCTCATGACAGTAAGACTTAGAGTCATGAGGAGGGTGGCACTCGCTGATGGTCCCCAGTACTCATTCACATAGACAGAAGTCATTTTTGTTGTTTACTGTCTTAGCTATCTGGGGAACCTCAAAGATGTCCACTGGGTATCAGCCCTCTCCACACGCCAAGGAATGAAGCCGTAGGTTCTGCCAGATAAACCTGGTTAAGTTAACTCAAGAACTGAGGCCGTGGGCTGGAGAGATGGTTCAATGGGTTAAATCCTTGCCATGCAGTCAGAGGGGCCTACAGCCGAGCTTCAGCACGCACATAAAAAAATCCTGGCACGAGGTACAACTGTAATTCCAATGGTGAGGAGGATGTGCTTCAGAGATCACTGACTAGCTAACTCAGCTAAATTGGTGAGTTCCAGATTCAGTGAGAGAAATTTCTAAAAATACGAGGTGGAAAATAACTGAGAGAAACACCTGACGTTGACCTGCAGCCTCTAAATGCAAATGTGACTGCACACCTGTACATATGCATGTATACATGAATGTGTGCACACACACGGCATATACATAGGTGTGCAATGTGCACACACACACATACAGAGAGAGAGAGAGAGAGAGAGAGAGGAATATCCAGGCCATGTTCCTAGTGCACATGCTGAGATGTGGATCTGGACTTTACTGACACAGGGCATAAAATACTTTGAATTTCAATGTCGATTTGGACTGCATATAGCCACCATGAAAAGCCTGGCTGGCTGCCTTTCCCACAGTAGAGTCACCCAAGTGACATGTCATGGTCCTTTGGGAAGAGCTGGATGAGTCATAACTGTGTGCATTCACCAAGAGGTGTGGGGCCCTCTGTTCTCAGAGATCATCCTCAGAGGCCCAGCAAGGCTGGATTGACCAGTCCTCCAGCCTCGATTTGAGCTGGGATCATTTCCTAGTGGATATTGGCTTAGGACTGGGAAAGAGACTTGATGGCCTTGGCCTACCATAGCCAGTCACAAACACACTTCTTAAAAACTCTGGCCTGCAGATGCGGGAGAAAGAGTAGATCAGCTTGAGGAGAAATGGAACTAGAGGCTCTAAGGTGCTGAGGTGTAGCCTGCTGTGAGTGGCCAGCCCAACCACCTGGGACCATAGCGAACTACACAGCAGTAGAGTTGGTGTCTGTGACTCATTGTCTTAGTTTTACCACTGTGAGCAGATGCCATGACCAAGGTGACTCTTACAGGGACAACATTTAACTGGGGCTGGCTTACAGGTTCAGAGGTTCGCCCCTTTATTATCAATGCAGGAGCAAGGCAGCATACAGGTAGGGATGATTCAGGAGGAGCTGAGAGTTCTACATCTTCATCTGAAGGCTGGAGGGCTGACTTTTAAGCAGCTAGGATGAGGGTTGTAAAGCCCAGGCCCACAGTGACACACCTACTCCAACAGGGCCACACCTCCTAATACTGCTACTCCCTAGGCCAGGCATATCCAAACTACCACAGTTATATTACCACTAGAGAACATGGGGACCCTGGTCAGGGCAGCCATGGGGGACCCTGTGGGTGTTTAAGGGCTGTACAGACTGCCCTGCTCCCTGCCTGTTGCTCTGGAGAAATATTCACACTTCTCACTAGTGACAGCATTCAGGGGAGCAGACCCTGTGCCTCACCCAGACAGTGGAGTTGGCCCTGGTGGGGGAGACAAGGGGAGAGGGATGGTGGACCAGTCCAAGGGCGTGAGTGTGATCTGACCCCGCCATGGGGTATCATGGGCACAGACGTGATGCTACCCTCTGCCACTCCCCACTTCTGATAGTCAGGAAAGCTGCCTACTGGGCTTGAGTGTAGAAGGGCTAAGCCTTCCTCTCACTAGCTGCAGCGTTCAGGAGAGTTGGCCCTGGGCCTAACCTGGACAGCAGAGCTGAGCTGATCTGGAGTGGGAGTAGGGTGGGGTTGGGGGGATGCAGGTGAGCCACCCTGAGGGCAAGAGCATGGAAGAACGGACTCCACACCACTCTTCTGCCAAGTCCAGAGAGCTGGCATCATGAGCGTCACTTAGCTGGCCCAGTAGCGCTCTGGAGAGTGGGTCCTGCACCTTGCCTGGTTTGCACAGGAGCCCTGGTGGTAAAGGCATGAGGGAGACAGTCCCAAGAATATGAAAGTGGGAAAGCTGGCCCAGTCTCTCGAAGGCACTTGGAAGAGTGGACCATGCCCACTAACTGGGCAGCCCAATGGAGCTGGCTCTGGAGGCACGGGTGCGGTGCAGGTGAGTCCACCCCTAGGGCATGAGTGTGGGAGAGCTGACCCCACCCCTTTTCTGCTGTGGGGTGGCATGGGTGTGGGAGTGATGCTTTCCCCCCTGCCCCTTGCTGTCTCCGGTGGTTGGGCAAACATCTCTTAGCAGCTGCTGCAATTCAGGAGAGCAGGCCCTGCACCTCCCCTGAAGGAGGTGATCACAGCCAAGCTGATCCTGGTGTTAGGGGCACAGGTGAGCCAGTCCCAAGAAGAACAGCATGGAAGAGACTTCCCTTCCATTCCGTGAAGTGGAATGGGTGCCGGGGTAATGCCTCGCCCACCCCTTTGCCTCTTGCCACCTGTAGCAGTCCAGAGAGCTGGCTCCAGGGTCCTGAGAGCTGAAGGGCTGGCCCTGACCCTTGCCAGCTGCAGCACTCAGGAGAGCGGACCCCTGCACCTCACCTAGGCAGTATAGTAGAGCTGACCCTGATGGAGGGGGGATAGGTGAGAGCTGGCCCCAGTGTGAGGTGATCGTGAAGGTGATCACTGTCCCGTAACCACCTGCAGTAGTTAGGAGAGCTGGCTCCAAAGCCATGAGAGCCCAAGAGCTAACCCTACTTCCTCATTGGCTGAAGCACTCAGGATAATAGGCCCTGTTCCTCATCTGGGAAATAGGATAGAGCTGACCTTGATGGTGAAGGCACTTGGTGAGATAGCCGTGAGTGTGGGAGAGAAAAGATAGCCCAGCCTCTCACAGACTGCAGCACTTGGGAGAGTGGGCACTGAGCCTCTGCTAGGCAGCAGTGGAGCTGGCCTGGGAGGCATGCATGTGGGTGAGCCCTCCCTGAGGGCATGTGATCAGGAGAGCTGACTGTCTCCTGCCATGGTGGCTGAATGGCAGCACCCCGTGGTTTAGCCAGAACAGTGCTGGAGAGCTTGTTCTGGTGGTAAAGGAAACCACTGTGCTCATCACATCAGCTACCACCCAGACCCAGACCCAAACCTCTGAATTGGTCCACTCCAGAATTTGTATCATCTGCAAATGTTTGTATGCATGAAAGGGCCAGCCATGCTGGAGGATCTCCATGACTCAGGGCAACAGCAGGATAACCAGGAGGGTTCCGGTGAGGAACCAATATTGATGCTGTCACAGAAGCCAAAGATCTCAAACCAGACCAATGTCTTATTCCCATGAACATTTGCAAGGGAAGATGTGTGGACAGAGAGACATACTGTGGGACACATCATGACACACTACGGCTTCCATGATGAGATATTTTCTATGTTTTGGGGTTTTTTTTCTTCTTTCTTCCTTCCTTCTTTTCTTTCTTTTTTCTTTTCTTTTTTTTATTCTGTCAATGGTGGTTGCAAGGGTGAAGGGTAGATATGAGGGGATGGAGAGATGAGGGAGATAGGTGTATGATGGGAAACTAAAAAATAATTAATAAAAAGAGGTGTTTTTTTAAAAGGCTTACTGCTGAATGATAGGTTGACATGTCTTATTTAGCAGCTGACATGGAAAACAAAAACAACAACAACAACAACAATGAAACTCTGACCTGTAGAACATCCAAACTGTTCCCATGTCCACTGCCATCGACAAAATAAAAAAAATAAAAAAAATAAAAAAAAACAAGCAAAAAAAGAAAGGAAGGAAGGAAGGAAGAAGAAAAAACCCCAAAGCATAGAAAATGTCTCATCGTGGAAGCTGTAGTATGTCACAATGTGTCCCACAGTATGTCTCTCTGTCCACACATCTTCAGAATGTCCAGCCAGCGGTTTCTAGTATACGCACAGGGCCACCCATTCTCTGTCTCTGTCTACTTCAAGTATTCCTCCATCACCACACAATGAAACCCTGTGCTAACAGCTCCTGAGCACCCTGTCTTCGCTAACCTTCACTAATCCTCATCCTGTCGTCTGGGTCTGGCTCGCTACCCAGCAGAGTGGGTGGTGGGACCTTTAAAGTCTCCAGGAGTCTGATTGGCCCCTCCCACCTCGCTCTGTTTCCCTTTCCTACCATGTGGCCTCTTCATCTTCCACTAACTCCCCCCAGCACCAGCTGCCAGCCAAGAGGGCTCTCAGGAGGGATGGTATGGACGGGGTCATCTGGTCATGGGTTTTCAGCTTCCATATTTGTGAGCTAGAAATTTTTCTATCGTTAAAAAGCACACAGCTCACGGACTTCATTCCAAGTATGGAAAACTGACTAATACTCTTTGTATGGATTCTCCCAAACACTTGGCTTCCATGCAAATGAAACCACACCAGTGGACGCCTGTGTTTTTATTCTTGACTGAGCATGGCACCCACGCTTGCTTACTCACTTGTCCTGTGATGGGAATTGGTATGCGAAACTGTTCCCCGCTCTTCCAACTTCCAATAGGAGGCAGTGTCTTAGTGGCTATCTGCCCCCTGGGCCCCAGAGAACATCTCTTCCAGTCTTACCTCCATTTCTATAGCTCTGAAAGTCAGGACTCTTGCCCCTTCTCCTTGTTTGGAACTTGGAGCCCATTATGTTAATTACAGCCACCTTGAAGAATTGAGGGCTACCACTAAGTGCTACTGCCTGGCCCATGGTCTCATGGATCCTGGGAACCCTGAGCTTAATGATACCAAGAGTGCCCCCCTGACCAGTGTGCTGCAAGTCTGAGGTGCTGTGCTCAGGAGTGCTCCCCTTGGAAGTGTGCTCCTATTGCAAGGCCATGTGTTCAATGCCCTCCTTGTGAGAACAGAGGAGAATGCTCCCTCAGCAGTGCTCTCCTTATCATGAGGGCTTTGTTCTTGGAAGTGCTCACGTATGTCAATATGTTCCTCTTCATGGGCCCAGTGCCTAGTGATCAGCCCAACTTTCCTCACTGATGGGGGTAACCAGGGAAGCAGGGGCCAAGACACAGATCCAAGCTTGGAAGCCATTCTGGAACCAAGGAAGCTTCAACATAAGCCATACCGTGGGATGGCAGGCATCTGGAGCCTGACCATGGACATCTGGAGCAGCTGGCAGCCCTGACCATGAGTGGATACTAGTCATTGTTACATGGCTGTGCTCCTCCCCAGGAGTCTGGGTCCCGTGCAGGAATGTCTGGAGCCTGAACCCAGCCGGACTGGGTGGGGTGAGATCTAATCTTGATTGTCAACTTGACTCCACTTCCAGTTATCTAGAAAGCACACTTCTGGATGTGTCTGTGAGGGTGTTTCCATAGAGATTTGGCTGAGGAGAAAAGGTTCACTCTAAATGTGGGTGGCATCGTGCCATGAGCTGGGCTCCAGCCTGAATAAAAGGGGAAATAGGAGAAAGGTAGCTACACATCAGTATTCCCCTCCCTCTGTTTCTGTACTGATAGTTCCATGTGAACATCCACAGAATGCACTCTTCTGACCTCCATGGGTATGTACATGTACACACAAACATCCAAACACAGAAAAACACAAACACACAAACACACAAACACACATACACACATACACACACAAACACATCTATACATTCATATACATATATATACATACACATACATATACACACATATGCACACATACACACATATGCACACATATACACATATGTACACATACACACATACCCCCATATATACACATATCACACATACACACATATGCACACATACATGCATATGCACACATATATACATATATACACACACATACACACATATGCACACATACATGCATATGCACACATATACACATATATACTCACACATACACACATACACACATATGCACACATACATGCATATGCACACATATATACATATATACTCACACATAAACACATACACACATATGCACACATACATACACCCACACACACAAATCTAAAAATAAAAATGTCCTTAATGTGCCTTAGTGAAAGGCAGATGTGTAGGCAGGCACCCTGTAGCTCTGTTCAGAGCACATAAACTGCCAGCACACACTCTTTAGAAGATAAGTGTCCCAGATGTCACCCATTGCTGTGAAGCTGAGCTGGGTTATAAGGATCTAGAGAGAAATCAAACCCATTTTATGAGGTAAGAATCCCCTTCTCCACAAGAGATGCGCCATACCCTTCACTCACTAATGTTCCTCCCCCCCATATCCCCACTCTCCATGGCTCCCTCTCCATTCCCCATGCCCTCTCCATGCCCCCCCCACTCTCCATGCCCCCCCTCCCCCCCCCTCTCCATGCCCCACTCTCCATGCCCCCCCATGCCCCCTCTCCATGCCCCCTCTCCCATGCCCCCCCACTCTCCATGCCCCACCTCCATGCCCCCCTCTCCATGCCCCCCACTCTCCATGGCCCCCCATGCCCCTCTCCATGCCCCCACTCCATGCCCCCTCTCCATGGCTCCACCTCCATGCCCCACTCTCCATGCCCCCACTCTCCATGGCCTCCCTCTCCATGCCCCCCCCCTCTCCATGCCCCCCTCTCATGCCCCCCACTCTCGCCCCACTCTCCATGCCCCCTCTCCATGCCCCCCCCTCTCCATGCCCCCCACTCTCCATGCCCCCATGCCCCATGCCCCCTCTCCATCCCCCCACTCTCCATGCCCCCCACTCTCCATGCCCCCACTCTCCATGCCCCCACTCTCCCATGCCCCCCCACTCCATCCCCCCACCCATGCCCCCACTCTCCATGGCCCCCATGCCCCCACTCTCCATGCCCCCCTCTCCATGCCCCCCCATGCCCCCCTCTCCATGCTCCCCCCCCTCTCCATGCCCCCCCCACTCTCCCATGCCCCCCCCCTCTTGGCTCCACTCTCCATGCCCCCACTCTCCATGCCCCCTCTCCATGCCCCCCCTCTCCATGCCCCCCACTCTCCATGGCTCCCCTCTCCATGCCCCCCACTCTCCATGCCCCCTCTCCATGCCCCCCCCTCTCCATGCCCCCCTCTCCATGCCCCCCTCTCCATGGCTCCACTCTCCATGCCCCCCCCTCCATGCCCCCCCCCCTCTCCATGCCCCCCACTCTCCATGCCCCCACTCTCCATGGCTCCACTCTCCATGCCCCCCCACTCTCCATGCCCCCCCTCTCCATGCCCCCCACTCTCCATGGCCCCACTCTCCATGGCCCCCCTCCCATGCCCCCCTCTCCATGCCCCCTCATCCCCCCCACTCTCCATGCCCCCCACTCTCCATGCCCCCACTCTCCATGGCCCCACTCTCCCATGCCCCCCACTCTCCATGCCCCACTCTCCATGCCCCCACTCTCCATGCCCCCCTCTCCCATGGCTCCCTCTCCATGCCCCCCCCCCTCCATGCCCCCCACTCTCCATGCCCCCTCCATGCCCCCACTCTCCATGCCCCCCCACTCTCCATGGCCCCCTCCCCCCACTCTCATGCCCCACTCTCCATGCCCCCCCTCTCTCCATGCCCCCCCCCCACTCCCCCCCATGCTCCCCCCTCTCCATGCCCCCCCCACTCCCATGCCCCCCCACTCTCCATGCCCCACTCTCCATGTCCTCCCCCCCCTCTCCATGCCCCACTCTCCATGCCCCCCCCTCTCCATGCCCCCCCCTCTCCATGGCTCCCTCTCCCATGCCCCCCCACTCTCCATGCCCCCCCCACTCTCCATGCCCCCCCCCTCTCCATGCCCCCCCCACTCTCCATGCCCCCTCCTCTCCATGCCCCCCCCACTCTCCCCCCCCCTCTCCATGCCCCCCACTCTCCATGGCTCCCTCTCCTGCCCCCTCTCCATGCCCCCCTCTCCATGCCCCCCCCTCTCCATGCCCCCCCTCTCCATGGCCCCACTCTCCCACTCTCCATGCCCCCCACTCTCCATGCCCCACTCTCCCTTGCCCCCCACTCTCCATGCCCCCCACTCTCCATGGCTCCCCCCCCACTCTGCCCCATGCCCCCCCCACTCTCCATGCCCCCTCTCCATGCCCCCACTCTCCATGCCCCACTCTCCATGCCCCCCCACTCTCCATCCCCCCACTCTCCATGGCCCCTCTCCCATGCCCCCCACTCTCCATGCCCCCCCCCTCTCCCATGCCCCCCCACTCCATGCCCCCCACTCTCCATGGCCCCTCTCCCATCCCCCCTCTCCATGCCCCACTCTCCATGCCCCCCCCCTCTCCCATGCCCCCACTCTCCCATGCCCCCACTCTCCATGGCTCCCCTCCCCCACCTCCATGCCCCCACTCTCCATGCCCCCCCCACTCTCCCCATGCCCCCCCTCTCCATGCCCCCCCCCCTCTCCATGCCCCCCTCCATGCCCCCCATCTCCATGGCTCCCTCTCCATGCCCCCACTCTCCATGCCCCCCCTCCTCTCCATGCCCCCACTCTCCATGCCCCCTCTCCATGCCCCCTCTCCATGCCCCCACTCTCCATGCCCCCCTCCATGCCCCCCCACTCTCCATGCCCCCCTCTCCATGGCTCCACTCTCCATGCCCCCACCTCCATGCCCCCACTCCATGCCCCCCCTCCTGCCCCCCCTCTCCATGCCCCCCCTCCATCTCCATCCATGCCCCCTCTCCATGCCCCCACTCTCCATGCCCCCCCACTCTCCATGCCCCCACTCTCCATGGCTCCACTCTCCATGCCCCCCACTCTCCATGCCCCCACTCTCCATGCCCCCCTCTCCATGGCCCCACTCTCCATGCCCCCCCATGCTCCCTCTCCATGCCCCCCTCTCCATGCCCCCCCCATGGCTCTCCATGCCCCCACCCCATGCCCCCCACCTCCATGCCCCCCACTCTCCCATCCCCCCCACTCTCCATGGCTCCTCTCCATGCCCCACTCTCCATGTCCTGGCCCCTCTCCATGCCCCCCCCTCCCATGCCCCCCTCTCCATGGCCCACCTCCATGCCCCCACTCTCCATGCCCCCACTCTCCATGCCCCCACCTCCCATGCCCCCCCACTCTCCATGCCCCCCACCTCTCCCATGGCTCCCTCCCATGCCCCCTCCTCCCCCCCCACTCTCCATGCCCCCCTCCATGCCCCCACTCTCCATGCCCCCCACTCTCCATGCCCCACTCTCCATGCCCCCCCACTCTCCATGGCTCCTCTCCATGCCCCCCTCTCCATGCCCCCCTCTCCATGCCCCCCCATTCTCCATGCCCCACTCTCCATGGCTCCACTCCCATGCCCCCACTCTCCATGCCCCCACTCTCCATGCCCCCTCTCCATGCCCCCACTCTCCATGCCCCCACTCTCCATGGCTCCACTCTCCATGCCCCCACCTCCATGCCCCCCACTCTCCATGCCCGCACTCTCCATGCCCCCCCACTCTCCATGCCCCCACTCTCCATGCCCCCTCTCCATGCCCCCCCACTCTCCATGGCTCCCTCTCCCCCCCTCTCCCATGCCCCCACTCTCCATGCCCCCCACTCTCCATGCCCCCACTCTCCATGGCTCCCTCTCCATGTCCCCCCCCTCCATGCCCCCACTCTCCATGCCCTCCCCCTCTCCATGGCCCCCCTCTCCATGCCCCTCCCCACTCTCCATGCCCCCCCCACTCTCCATGCCCCCCCACTCTCCATGCCCCCCTCTCCATGCCCCCCTCTCCATGCCCCTCCCCCACTCCATGCCCCCACTCTCCATGCCCTCCCCACTCTCCCACCCCCCCACTCCATGCCCCCCCTCTCCATGCCCCCCACTCTCCATGCCCCCCACTCTCCATGGCTCCACTCTCCATGCCCCCCCTCTCCATGGCCCCCTCTCCATGCCCCCACTCTCCCATGCCCCTCACTCTCCATGCCCCCCCCCACTCTCCATGGCTCCCTCTCCATGCCCTCCCCCCTCCCATGCCCCCACACTCCATGCCCCCCACTCTCCATGCCCCCCACTCCATGCCCCCCACTCTCCATGCCCCCACTCTCCATGCTTTCGTTCTCAGTGTCCCTCACTCTGCATACCCCCTACTCTCTGTGCCTCCAACTCTCCATGCCCCTCACTTACCACTCCCAACTCCCAGCCTGATCTGATGTCATACCCCTCAAATGTGGCCTCACTCTACGCACTGTGGTCACTCCACCTGGTCATCTGGCTCTGTACTTCCCGACCACAGCAGCAGCAATGGAAACCGGCTGACTTGTCCTAATAAAAAAAAAAAAAAAAAAAAATCAAAATGTGTTGGTGTCTGTATTGTTTTTCTAGAGCTCCCGTAACAAAGCACCACATACTGGACAGTTTAAATAACTGAAATCTACTTTCTTACAGTTCTAGGGACTGGAAATCTGAGACCATGGTGTTGACAAGTTTGGCTCCTGGGAGGCCACTCTCCTTGGCTTGCAGACAGCTGCCCTCTTGTTACCTGGTCACATGATCTGTCCTCTGTGCATGTGCTCTGCTGGTGTTTTCCCATGTGTCTAGCCTTCCTTTGTCAGCCAGCTCTCTATCCCTATGACAAATCCCTGCAGTAAATCGATGTATACAGGAAAATACGTCAGGGTGGCTCATTTTGGGAGGTAGTCAGCCAGCCCTTTTGCTCCGGCCCTCTAGCAGGACATCAAGGTGGAAGGGAGGGCCAAGTATCCCTTTTACCTCGGGGGCCCAAAGAAAGGAAGAAAAAAGAGGCGGGTCCCACTTCCTTTCAACACCCCCAGAAAGTAACAGAACTCTTACTAGGCGCCACCTCTTAAAGGTCCACCGACTCTCAAAGGCGCCTTGTGGGCAGGACGCCTTCCGCACCAGGCCTCTGGGGGGATTCAGGTTCAGATTCAAACACAAGCATCCTCCCTCATGACGCCTGGATTAGGGTCTACCGAAGCCTTTTACAGACCCCATCTCTGAACATTCACTCTTGAGAGTTTTGAAACCAGAAACTTGGAACAGGAATTATGAGATTACATAGTTTGGGCTCTGACTGGGTGATGCCCATCTTGGTTATCAACGTGATTGGCTCTTGAGTCAACTAAGAGACAGGCCTCTGGGCAGGTGTGTAAGAGTTCCCAGAAAGAGTTAACTGAGAGAAGGTTCTCCCACAGAGTAGACAGTATCTGTTAGCACCAGTAACCCAGACTGAAAGAGGTCAGAGGAAGTCACCTGCCTGCCTGCCTGCCGCCTTTGCACACACACACACACACACACACACACACACACACACACACACACACACACACACACACACACTGGCCCTGGAGATTCACATGTATGTAGGCCTCAAACTCAAACTCACAGTAAAGGCCTATATCGCCACTCCCAGACTGCCTTGGCTTCTTGCTAGTAAATATGTCCCTCCTATTTTGCTGCTGACCGTGGAACCCATCTCCCTTGGACAGAACACCAGTGACTCTCCAGGATTCCTCAGACCTTAGCAGCAGATTAGACTGGGGCTGCTGAGGTGTCCAGCCTTGTAGACTGAGAAGTAGCAACTGTGTTTTCAGCCTTGGTAGCATGAAGACAGCCATTGCTGGACTGTGTCTGTCATATAAGCCAATCTAAACATTGACCGATTATGATTGCTGCATAATACAAACTCATCCAATTGGGGTTCTGTTCCTATAGGGAATCCTCACCAATGTGATGCTCCTTTGAGCCCCTTGTCTGAGGAACAGAGCTGAGCAGTGAAGCCCACGTCCTCATTCCTTGGCCCTGTGTGTCTGTCCACTCCCCGGAGAGCAATCCCTGCCTCCGTGGCAGTCATTGCCCTTTCTCTCCAGCCCCCACACTTAGCTATGGTCTCTTGCAGTGTGATTTTGTTTTTCAGTGGGATGTGAGGGGCGGAGTCTCCTTAATGTGCTCTCCCTACAAACACGTTCTTTGGAGTGGAGGAGGCAGCAATCCAGGAGTGTGATTTCAGAGCCAGAAGTAGGTCACACTGAAGTGGGAGGTTCTGCTCTTCCGGCTGGCAGTGCTGGGGATGGTAATGACAGAGCACAGGTTCGTGAGGTCATCACCTGGACTCCTGTCACGGCTGCCAGCTGGTGCTGGGATATGAGAGCTCTCTCCTTGGGCTTTCCAGGCCTTTGCTCCATTATAGAGCAAAGCTCCGTGGGGGTTGGGGAGCTTGCTGCCATGGAACTGGACTTGAGGTCTTCCTTGGAGGCATGTTTTGCTGAGGGAGGTGGCAGACAGCAGATGTGTAGAGCACAGGAGAATGTGGATGTCAATAGCTGCTTTCTGTGCACTTGACCTCACAAGTCTGCCACACCCTCCAAAAACCATGCAGTGCAAATGGAAAGTCTTTCAGGCGAAACATGGCCTCCTCTTCTATGAAGACCTCTCTTCCACATCCCTCCACTACCACCTCAGGGCAGCAATGGGGTACTTTGTGAACACTTTTCCTAGCCCATGCTGACCTTCCCAGGCCACCGGAGGCACAGCTGGTTACCTCAGACTGCACTTGTGTAACCTCTGCAGTTGGTGGTGGTGGTGGTTTGTTTGTTTGCACCAGCTAATGATTCAAAGCTTCTCCTTGAAGAAAATTGATTTTCTAGCCTTCATAGGAAAAGTAGAAAATCTAGTGATCTAAAAAGCCACCACCAAGGGAGGACTCCATTTGGCTTCAGGTGCAGTTTTGACTGCTTGCCCTTATCCCTGTTGGCCCTGAAAGCAGCAGAATCAGGCAGTTGAGTCAGTGCCCTGCAATGCTCAGGTAAGGCTTTTCCTTCGCTGATATTCATTCCTAAAGGTCGCATCACAATGGCCATCCTCGATTTGAGACTCAGTGATGACATTCAGCAAATTTCAAGTTCTTCTCATGCTGCTTCTGCCTGTGTCTCTTAGGACCCTCCCTTAGGAGCTTCGAGTATCCAGAAGAAGGTTGTTCACCCTAGAGAGAAGACCCTAGGGAGGGAGAAGAGGAAGGAGGCATCTAGAAGCCCTGAATGTCTGAGCTTTCTCTACACAGAAGCTGGATATGAGCAACAGTGCATTTGAGATTGTCAGGGCCCGGGCACCATCCAACCCTAACCAGGTCAGGCCCCAAGTGAACACAGTGTGGTTGATCCCTGTCGTCTCCCAGACTCTTGCTCACGGTGACAGATTCGTTTTCATTCGTGCCACTATGTCTGCACGGTTTGTTACACAGCAGTAGTTAACTCCACGGCAACCCAAGCTGTCTAGGATCCCACCCTATCCTCTGATGTGGCCCGATCAGAGCTGAATCCTCCAACGGACCAATTCACACTGAGGTCTGAGGAAATCGACATGTGAGAAAGCACGCACGGGTCTTCCCAGTCATCCACCTAGCTGGTGCAGAGGTATACTGGGAACGTGTCCTCCATGCAGAGGCCTCTAGCTGGATAGGATGGGATGGGAGTTGGGGGTCCTTGCCTTCCCCTGGGCAAGGGATAACCAAAGAATGGGCATGACACCCAGAGCCTATGCTGTTAGCTCTAAGCACATTGAGCTAGTGTCATTTCCTGGATCTAAGTTGGTTTTGCTAGGGTCTGCTATCCTTTGAGCTTTGACCTTCTGTCCCCTGGTGGAAGGTTATGTCTGGGCTACCTCTCAGACTGACATAGACATGGTGTCAGAACCTTCTACCATGTTGCAGCCCTGCATAGAGGCTCTCCCTCTGGCAACTTGCAACACAGAGTAACATTAGTCAAGGCAGAAGAGTGCTTGACTCCATTCTGAAGTCACAGTTCAATCCTAGGAATGGCTGGATACTTCCTATGGATCCAAATTCTTAGTTATGTTCACAGAAGGTTTCTTACCCAGTGAAAACACTAAAGCTGAGACAGTTTTCTGTGGGGTTGCAAGAGCTTTTGTGTGAAGGGGACAATTCCCCCCTTCCAGCCCGTTCTTCGATTTCAGTGACCACCAAGAGCCCACTTGCCCTCCCCAGTAAACAGGTGCACTTGCTGAGTTTACAGGTCACCATTCATTGTGCCGTATCGATGGGAGGTAGGTAATGGTACATACGGGGAAACTGAGGCTTGGAGACATGAAATGGTATGGCTAGATTCCATTCCAGTCCCCTTGCCCTGTGGTGGCATACGATAGCACAGAATGTCATTTCCAAACTGTGTTAATGAGACTGAACTAGAGAGGTGGCAACTCTCCTAAGATCGGGACCCACAAGCTGTTAGCTGAACCCAACCGAGACCACTATTGCCCTGTGGCAGTTTTTAAATAGGTTCACAGGTTCTTCTTTTTTTTAAAAAAAAAAAAAGATTTATTTATTTATTTAATAATATGAGAACATTGCCACTCACTTCAGACACACCAGAAGAGGGCATAGGATCCCATGACAGATGGCCGTGAGCCACCATGTTGCTTGGAATTGAACTCAGGACCCCTAGAAGAGCAGTCAGTGCTCTTAATCACTGAGCCATCTCTCCAGCCCTCACAAGTTCTTTATGATCTGTGTGGTCAGTCTGTTCTCTGAGTCTGAGCTACATGGAGTGACTCCCTTCCAGCGATAAGAATGGGAGATACTGACCGTGTGGAATGTCCATCGCTGGTGTCTGAGATTCGCCCAGTGGATACTCAGGCAGGGTCTATGTGCCTGGAAGATGGGAATCAGGTGACAATGTCTTCTCGTATGCCAGTACCACGTACTTTGCCTGGGTGCCCCACAGCTTCTTTAGTGAGGAATGGGACAAAGGAAAGCAACCCCACAGAGGTGTTTCTCCAGAGATATTTGTGGATTTGATACATCACACGGGGCCAAGAGATGTTCAGTATCTGCCACCCTGGTGGTGTGGAAGCAGGGAACTCGCGCAAGATGTTCCTGGGAACCCTGTGATATTGCCACCTGTATCTGCTGGCTTTCTGCTTCTTTAACAAAATGCCTGAGAGTGGTTTCTTTATAAAGAAAAAACTTTGGGGCTGGAAAGACATTTTAGCTTTCATAGTGATTTCTGTAGTCCCAGAGGACTTGAGTTCCAGGAGACTCAACACCACTTTTTGACCTCCAAGAGTTCGCACTCGCACACGCACACGCACACAGTCTCCTAAAAGAAAAGAAAGAGTGTTTTCTTTTGCTCAAGCAGTTAGGAGGTTGAGCATCCAAGATCAGGCAGATCCTGACCCTTCTGTTCCAGCTCAGGCGAGACCCTTGGCTATGTCACGGTACAACAGAGAAACAGGAAGAGCAAATCTAAGGAAAGTATCACATTGGGAGACACTGGGGAAGCCTTCCTTGTTCTTATACACCTCATTCAGGCTCCCTGGAGACCAGAATCCCTTGCAAAACCAAGTCCCTGATGATGCAACTCCTTCCATTAGGCCCCACCTCTTAAAGGTCCCACCACCTCGGCACCATAATACTGGGGTCAAGCCGTTTGTTAGACAAACCTATACAAACCACAGTACCACCATCCATGCAAGAAGATTCCAGATGTTCTAGCATCTACAGATGTTCAAGACCTT
Organism: Rattus rattus; assembly: GCF_011064425.1. Taxonomy (NCBI): domain Eukaryota; kingdom Metazoa; phylum Chordata; class Mammalia; order Rodentia; family Muridae; genus Rattus; species Rattus rattus. The sequence goes on from NC_046155.1 coordinate 136,360,815, forward strand.
TGCATAAAGTGGCCTAGTGCTTTCCACAGTGCTTGCACAGAACCCACACAGTCCTCCTTTGCACTTTAAATCATTTCTGGTTATGTGCAAGTCCTAACACAAGATAAATGCCATGTGATTACTCAATGCTGTATATCACCTCCTTAAACAGGCAAAGGTCAACATGTGCTTAGAATGTACATAGCCTTTTTGTTTTCCCTGAATATTTTGTATCCATGGCTGGTTGGATCTGTGGATAGAATGCTAGTTACTTTTCTTATGGCAGTGACAAAAGGCCTCCCAAAAGCAAGTTACAAAAGAAGTCTTCTTCTGGCCCGCACGTTGAGATACAGTCCATCAAGGTGGAATGTAGGCGGGAGTGTGAGGTGGCTGGTCACATTGTGTCCACTGTCAGAGTCGGGAAGCAGAGGCAGATGAATCAAATGCTCAGGTGATTTTCCCTTTTGATTCAGACTGGGACCCCAGCTCATGGGACGGAACTGCCCATGTTCTGGATGGGTCCCCCCACCACCCATCACACTACTTGGAAAGCTTTTATAGGACCATAGCCTGGTGAGTTGACAATGAAGGTGAACCATGACAGATGTGGAGCCCACAGGGATGAAGAGCTGACTATTCTTCATAAATACTATAATGTAAAACAGCTCAAAAACAAAAGAATGTAGCAAAACCACCTGTGTGACGGTTGGCAAAACTAGGTCGAGCAGGGATGGTGTCGTTTTTTCCCTTGTTTCTTTTTGGATCGTTCCCTGTGGAGGCCACGGGTTGCAATGCTGTGAAGACACTCTGTTGTGTAGATGTGACTGTGGCACCTGAGGGCAGCCCAGCACAGGGCAAACTTGGAGGCAGCCCCTCAGGCACATGTCAACCTCCAGATGCCCGGTGCCCCACTGAGAGCTTGACTCCATCTGTGGGAGAGATACTGAACCAGTCCACCAGCTCAGCACTGCCAAGGTCCCAGATTCTCAAGAACCAGGTGAGAGGAGAGACGTTGTTGTTGTAAGCTGCTAAGCTTAGGGAGTTATTTGCTATGCAAGAACAGATAGCTAATAAGCCCATTCATTTCTCCTTCTTCTGTACACACTGCACTCACTCCAGGGAAAGTCTGTTCCACTGAGAATGAACCAGGGCTTCTGGGGTACCTCCTCTCCTAGTGGATTACCCCCAGACTTTTCTTCCTGCAGACAGACAGCTCCGAGGGTCACAGCCTCAAACCCCTCTCTCTCTCTCTCTCTCTCTCTCTCTCTGTGTGTGTGTGTGTGTGTGTGTGTGTGTGTGTGTGTGTGTCCCACTGTATGCATATGTACATGTTCATGTGTATGCACATGTGTGTACATGTATGAAGGCCAGAGGTCTGTACCCCCCCCCGAATTAAAGATACATTATAGACATTTGTGGCCATGTATGTCTTCCCACCCCCACCCCAAGACAGAGTTTCTCTATTTATCCCTGGCTCTCCTGTAACTTTCTCTATAAACCAGGTTGGCCTCAAACTCAGAGATTTGCCCATCTCTGCCTCCCAAGTGCTGAGATTAAAGTGGGGTCCTACTTCATGGCTTTTTATGTGGGTCCTGGGGATCTGAACTCATACTAGTGCAGCAAGCACTTTCCCCGCTGAGCCATATCTCCCACCCTTCCCCCTAAAGAAGTTTGCCAGTCCAGAACCACAAGGTTCTCCACTAGCTGTAGGAAAACACAGAGGCCTACTGGTCTCTCTAGCCACTGCCTAGGGTCAGCAACCTATCAAATTTAGTACTAAGAACCTATTGAATCTCAGGCATACATTACATATTCAAAGATATATCATTTAAATATGTCTGAAATGATCCGTTACCGACTCTACTAAGGTGTTCCGAGAAACAAAGGTTTTGTGGTCATTCGAGTGCGGGCCGTGCAGCTGGTGTGTCTCAGCTTCCAGGAGGGTCACTCTAACATCCTACGGACTTTAGCAACTTCACCGTGAAGAACACGGTTTAATCTGCTTAAACCTGAATTTTCCACATTTGTGCAGCCACATAGCTCTTTTGCCATGAATCCTCTATAAATAGCCCTGGTTGTAAACAGCAGCGCCGGTGTTTCATGCCTCCAGGCCAGGGTCTGTGCTGCTGAAAACACAGTTGGCCTCACCAGCCTATGCTGACCAGGTGGTTCAGAAGAAGGACAGGGTGTGGGGTGCAGCCGTGGAGAGTGGGGGAGATGTTTAAGAAACAGACACATGCCGGCTGGAGAGATGGCTCAGCAGTAAGAGGAATGGTTGGTCTTCCAGAGGACTTCAGCATCCACAAGTCTGTTGAAACTATCCTTAACTCCAGTTCCAGGGGATCTGATGCCCTGCACAGGCATCAGGCACATAGTACTGTGAAGACATACCTGCAGCCATATCACCCATACATTACACGCCTGGAGAGAGAGAGAGAGAGAGAGAGAGAGAGAGAGAGAGAGAGAGAGAGAGAGAGAGAGAAGAGGAAGAAGAAGAAGAAGAAGAAGAAGAAGAAGAAGAAGAAGAAGAAGAAGAAGAAGAAGAAGAAGAAGAAGAAGAAGAAGAAGAAGAGGAAAGGAGGGGAGGGGAGAGGACAGGAGAGGAGAGAAAGCAAAAGAAAAGAAAAGAAAAGAAAGGAAAAGAAAAGAAAAGAAAAGAATAGAATAGAAAAGAAAAAAGATGCCTAGAGGGCATGGAAAGGAATCTCCAGAGAGAGTCAACCCCTCCTTCACCAGCTACTTGGGTGTCCCCACAGGCAAGCCTGTCATTTCTGTGTCATCCACAGAGCCTAGGAGCTAATCCTAAACCAGACATACCACCCACCCTTAGGGAGAAAGATCCCTAGCCAGGCACTGAGGTCAGTGTGAGCCAAGAAAGTGGTGCGAGCCTCAGCCAGTTCAGAGGAGTTCCTGTAAGTCACAGGGTCCCGGTTCGAGGCAATGGGGGCCATGAAGTCCCTCCCTACCCTGTGCCCTGCTGGGAGAACTGGACTCTGGAGTTCTGTCTCCTCACCGACTGGCTCTTCGCATAGGTTCAACAGTTCAGGAAGCTGAACAGAAGAGGAGTGTGGGTTATGATAAGACAGTAGTGGAGAGCTGGGTGTGGGTGTGGGGCCGGGGCTCTACATCAGCAGCTGCTACCCTGACTGAGAAGGAAGCTCTTCCTAGATCCAAAACCACTGCACAGCTTCTCCCCCAATGGAAGCTTCCTTAGAGAGACCCTGGCAGGGGCAAGCCCTGGGCCCTAGCTCAGGGGCAAAGAAGTCCGAATGTTCATTACACAAAATTCCTAATGGCAATCCTCACCCTCGCTGTGATATTAGGAGATGAGGCCTCTGGGAGCAGGGCCCCCGTAATTAGACTAGCACCCTTGTGAAAGAGACTGGAGGGGATCTAGGGAGGTGTTGGGTGAGTAGGAGGACTTGCTATGGAAGGATTTGAACTGGAATCCCTAGGACCCATGCAAAAAACTGGACCTGTAGTAAAAGCAGATTTAATCCCAGCACCCCTGTGGGGTGATAGGAGGTGGAAACAAGGAGAAAACCTGGGTGCTTTCAGGCCAGCTAGCCTGGTGTATGCAGCAGTTAACGACAAAGAGACACATCTGAAGATCAGGCTGGAAATGTCCTTGTTTCTGACTATGCGTCACAGTGATGGAAGCACTATGGAGCTACTGGACAGAAATTGTAGCCTGCAGTAAATACCGCTTGCTACAGTACCAACCTACCAGGCAAGATGGATGATGGTGAGAAGGGTATAGGGGTAACCAACAACTCTCTGGTTAGATTTGAACTCAGCTCTAAGGATGAAATTCATGGCTGGTTCTGTAAGTCTAGCCAAAAGCTCATTACTCTGAGGTCATAGGCCCAAGAGGAGAACCTGCTTTACTGTTGCCTTTTGAAATGGAACAATTACAAAGCTGCTTTCTGCATAGTATGTTTATGTACTCAGGGATCTATTCTGACTTCCCTCAGCCTTAGCCAGAGAAGCTTCTCTTTAATGCAACAGTTCATAACTGGTCAAAGTGTTGTTGGTAATAAATGACTAATTAATATTTACCCTTAAAGGAGAGACATCTGCATGAACTACCTCCTGCCTACCAAGGCTCAGGGGACAGGTGAGGAGGAATGTCGTGAAATGCTGTCTTCCCCACATAGCATGGCACTTGTACCCATGAGCTCTCCGCCATGATAGCTATCTGCACAAGATCAAGCCAACAAGATCAGTCAACTCAGTGTGTGTGTGTGTGTGTGTGTGTGTGTGTGTGTGTGTGTGCAAGTATCTGTGTATGTGTCTATGTGTCTGTGTGCATGTGTGTATCTTGCTCTGTGTATGTGTCCGTGTGAATCTCTCTGTGTGTATGTGTCTCTGTGTCTGCATGTGTGTCTCTATGTGTGTGTGTGTGTGTGTGTGTGTGTGTCTGTGTCTGTGTGTGTGTCTGTGTCTGTGTGTATGTGTGTGTGTGTGTCTGTGTCTGTGTCTCTGTATGTTGCTCTGAGTCTGTGTATGGGTCTATATGTACATATATGTATCTGTATGTGTGTATCTCTGTATGTCTCTGTGTATGTGTATGTCTATGTGTACGTGTGCCTGTGTATGTATCTCTGTGTATATCTGTCTCTGTGTATGTATGTCTGTGTATGTCCATGTGTGTCTGTGTCTCTGGGTGTGTGTGTGTGTGTATCAGTGTGTGTGTGTGTGCATATGTCCGTGTGTCATATATGTGTCTCTCTGTGTGTGTGTGCATATGTCTGTGTGTCTTGTGTGTGTATGTGTATAAGTATGTATGTGTGTCTCTGTGTGTGTGTGTGCATATGTCTGTGTGTCTTGTGTGTGTGTATGTGTATAAGTATGTATGTGTGTCTCTGTGTGTGTGTGTGTGTGTGTGTGTAAAAGAGTAAGTGAGAAAGAGAGCACATGCCAGTGTGAAGGGTATGTTGGGCAGCCCCTCATAGACGTGGGAGAGAAGGGAAGAACTGGGAGTGGGTCTGATCAAAATACATTGTCTATGTGTACAAATGTTTCAAAAAATAAAAGATATTCTTTATTGAGATGGGAAGAGAAGAAATGTTCTCGAACAAAGTGTAAAGTGAAGACCCACATCTGTGATTTTCCTCTGACATCCCCAGGTATGTCCTGCCACATGCTGCATGAGCTCACATGCATACAGACATGTGTCTTGCACACACACATGCACACACACACACACACACACACACACACACACACACACACACACACATTGAGAACAATAAAAAAGGGAGCCCCCCTCAGCCCTTCCACGCTCTGAGGACGCTGAGACAATCTCCATCTACAAAACAGGAAGCCTGCAGAATCACTGCTTGCCGCCTTCATCTTGCACCCCCAGCCCCCAGCAGTGTGCAGGTTACATCCCTGCTCTTTTATAGGTTGCTGGGGTCTGGGAGAGTCTGTGCAGTAGCACAAGACATGGGTATGTGATCTTTCTAAGCAGACACACACACACACACACACACACACACACACACACACACACACACACACACGGCCTTCTTCCTTTACCTCTCCTCCCAGCAACTCTTTCATCATCCGCCCTCTGCCCTCCCTCTGAAGCCAATCCCCATGTGAAGTGATCAGGCACTGTCTGTTTTTCCTGACCAGACTCATACTGACTCAGGGGACAGACCACAGAGCTGCATCTCTGTGGCTGGACTCTTCTCCTCTTTGAGCGTGCATGCAGAGAAGAACTCATTGACCGTGGGAAATGAGGCACTGGATAGTCCTTTGATTATTACCTACAGTTGCTCAGGCAGAAGCACCAGGAAAGGCGAGGCTTTGAGACAGGAAGTTGCCACTGTGTTTAAATGTTATGGTAAAGCTGGTGTCTGTGAAGACTGTGTGGGCGACTTCTGACTTCCCTCTAAGAAACTGTGAAGGAAAGATAAAGAGGGCAAAGACCAAAGGAGCAACAACAATGAGGAAGGGGAGGAAAGGGGGAAAGAGGAGGAAAAAAAGAAAAGCAAAAAGAGGTGACCATAGTAAAATTAGAAACTTGTGTTTAAAGATTTATTAAAAGAGTAAAAGTTGAGGCAGGGGAGAAGGCTTGGTGGTAAAGTGCTTGTGGTGTGTGTGTGTGTGTGTGTGTGTGTGTGTGTGTGTGTGTGTGTATCTTAGTTTAGTTCCTCAGTACCCACATAAAAAGCCAAGGCTGGTAGTGTAACACCAGCTCAGATGCCAGAGCCAAAACCAGATGAAGCCCCTGGGCTTGCTGGGAAGTCAGTCCCTCTGAAAAAATGAATCACAGGTAAGTGAAAGAGGCTATCTCAAAAAGCAAGGAAAAGAGCTACAAAGAAAGACACCTAACATTGATCTCTGGCCTCCATATAACATTGTGGGCCAGCATACCATGTACACCAAGAAAGGAGGGAGAGACAGAGGGACAGAAGGATGGAGGAAAGAAGGAAGGAAGGCATGCACACATACACAACTGGGTGGGGGGTGACATTTATAAAACACATATCCAATAAAGGGCTGATGTCTACAATATGTAAAGAGGTCTTTGGAATCAATAAGAAGATTGTAGAAAAGCTGAAGCACACAGTTCAGTGGTAAAACACTCACTTGGCATAAATGAAAGTCTTGGGTTTGGGCCCAGGACCATAAAAGGGAGGGGCGAAGCAAATACTTCAACAGGGAAAGAAAACATTAAAGGCTTAAGTGGAAACTTCATGAAAGAACATCTCTGAATGGCTGACAAATCTGATAGGGAACTCAACCCCATTTCTTCAAGGAAGAATTTAAACTACAGTGCATCATAATGAGACCATCTCACCCATAACACCTCATGAAAAGAGAGTCGGGCAAAAGCACATGCAGGTAAGGATCTGGAGAGACTAGAACCCTTAGACATTGCTCACAGGAGTATAAAATTGTATGGAATTTTTTGAGAAACAATCTTCAATTATCCAAAAGTTTACGGACTTGACCAGCAATTTTGCTCCTGGGTGTACATCCAAAATGGATGGAAAAAGAAAACCCTCCACAACTAATACTCACAGCAGCATTATTTATAAGAGCTCCAAAGTAGAAACAACCCAGATGCCTCTCAAATGATGACTGGATGAACAAAGTGTGCGTCTATACAGTGAGAGACTGCATGTCCATATTTGCATGGGGAATGAAGGAGACTCATCATTGAAAGAAACCATCACAGAAGACCATATATTACCTAATTCCATTAATATAAAAATCTTTGGAGAGAAAAATTCATGTGAGATAGAAAGTAGATCTGGGGGGTTGGGGATTTAGCTCAGTGGTAGAGCGCTTGCCTAGCAAGCACAAGGCCCTAGGTTCGATCCCTAGCTCAAAAAAAAAAAAAAAAAACCAACAACAACAAAAACAGAAAGTAGATCTGTAGTTGTCCAGCACTGGGGTTAAAGAGGATGTGGGCGTACTAGCCCAAGGTTATGCGTTTCTTTGGGGGCTCAATGACTGATGATGGCCACCCAGCTCTGTCAGAATATTCAAAGAGACTGAATATTCTTAGACAGACAAAAGTATATCTCAACAAAGCTGATAACCAAAAACAGAAGGAGGAGGAGAAAGGAGAAGAGGAAGAGGAGGGGAAGAAATAAGGAAAAGAAATATAGAGAGGGAGAAGAGAAAGGGAAGAGGAGAGGCCTTCACTATGACACTGCTACCACCAGCACAGCCACTGGAGTAAGAAGATAAATCCCAAGTTCTGCTGGGGAAAAAAGCAAAACCAGAACCCACACACTGCTGAAATGGGCCACCGGACTCCATCGCTCTAAGGAACAAACCTGTCACTAAAGCCGTAAATATGAAGCTATGGTCCAGCACTTCCTCTCATGGGGTCTGCCCACTCTACTGTCACTGAAAGACACCTAGAATGACCACAGCATTACTTTAATAGCCAAAACACTAGGAATTACTAATATCTACCAATAATTATAGAGTAGACAAATACTTGAATCTTTAGAAATTGAACCTTAGAAGGAATGAGCACGAACAATTAACTCCACATACACAAGTGTTGAACAAAAGAAACCATGCCTACCTTTGAGAGCATTCATGCAAGGTGCAGTGGGATTGATGGATGAAATGGGCTTAGAAGGGCTCAGGGAAAATTTTGGACCAACTATGCTCATAATGGGTGCTGTGGTGCTACTGCGTATCTGGCTATGCCTTTGTGACTCGTGTACAGATGTTCTGTAGGACCTGTGTGTGGTCGGGTCCAGGACCACTGAGGAAACCAAAACCCCCATAAGCCCCTGGGTAGTATATAACTTTTATATTCTCTCCTATACATATAATTCTGCTAACATAACTTTTGCACGCTCTCCCATGTACTGAAGATAATCTCTTCCTGATACAATGCAGACACTATGAGAATAGTGTGATGGGGGACCTTTTTAGGGAGTAGCAATATGAAAATATCTTTTATAGATATTAGTTCATAAATAGTGTGTGTGTGTGAGTGTGTGTGAGTGTGTGTGAGTGTGTGTGTGTGTGAGTGTGAGTGTGTGAGTGTGTATGTGAGAGTGTGTGTATGTCTGTGTGTGTGTGTGTGTGTGTGTTAATGGGAGTGTGTGTACAGGTACATGTGGATAACAGATATCAATATGAGGATCTTCCTCCATCTATCTCCATGTTAATTTTTGAGACAGAGTTTCTCAGTAAACCTGGAGCTCACCAGTCCAGCATGCATTCATTCTCTCTCGGCTCTCAACTATGGATGTGACCAGCTGCTTTCAGGTTCCTGCTGTCTTGACTTCTTTCTGCTGTGAAGGAGTGTACCCTGGAACTGGAGCAAACACTTCTTCCTTGAAGTTGCCTGTGGCAGGGTAGCTCATCACTGTAATAGGAAAGAAACCAGGGCAGCTCAGTGTCTGGCTGCAGAAGTGCTAACGTCCTTCTGTCTCTCAGCTTCAGGACCAGCAATAGTTCTGCCAGCCTGCAGATGTGGCTTCTTGGCTTTGCATTCACAGGTAACTCCTTTCCCTCTGAAATATTTATTATTTTACTCTTATTGTTAGTTCCAGAGAGCCATCCTGCCAAGAGAAATAGCTTAAAGAAGAGAACTGGATTTCCTAGTTCTAGAGGCTGGCTGTCAGCAGAATCCAAGGTCTCTGTGAGGCTGTTTTCTGCTGAGGCCTCTGCTTAGTGTCCGAGGCTACTGTCTCCCACTGTGGGCACCTGGTTTTTCCCTCTGGCATGTCCTTAGTATCCCCATGTCCTATCTTCTTCTTAAGGCCACCAGTCACACCAGATCAGGGCACACTTTTGTGATCTCATTTTAACTTAGTGATGATCTTCTCAAGTTCTTATCTCCAAATACAATCACATTGACTAGTCTTGGACTGTTTGGGGCTTCAATGTGTGGATGGTGGCAGTGGGGCGGGGCCTACTTTAGGTCATAGCAGTCTACTTGACTTCTGTTGGTGGCTACACAGGGGAGCAGAGGCCCAGCTGCAGCCATCAAAGGAAGGGTGATGGGGGAGAGCCACAGAAGCAGATATCTGGCAATTGGGTAAGATGACCTTGTGCAGAGTGCATGGGACAGAGCAAGGAGGAGGCACTGGAGGTTTCAAAAGCCATTTGACTTGGACTGTCACCTCCAAGGACAAGTTGTGGTCAGTGAAGCTGAAGAAGGGGCTTTGTCAGAAGCAGCACCAGTGACTCATGGGGAATCAGCCTCCCTGGAGAGGGTGATTGCTCAGGCCCAGACCCTGGCCCATTTAAGGACTGCTGAGGTGAGACAGTGTTAGTGTCCATGTGCAGTAATGTCAGAACAACACAGGTGGGGTGTGGTGGGAATGAATATCTGTTGTCCAGTGACTGCTGGCCTTCATACTGTTGCATTGTAGAGCAGGGCTGCCCAGTTCTAGGAGTCCATGGCTGTGTGCATTTAGAGACCAAAGTCAGGCTTCAGTCTCTTCACATAGATAGACATTTTGTTCCTAGAGTTAATAAAGTGCCAGTGACCTAATGCATGGCAGAAGTAAGGCTACAATGGACCTTGCTTTCCTTTGGTATCTCTGAGGCAGACACACAGTCAGATAAATTCAGCTTTAGGAAGGCACCAATGAGCTAATCCAGTGGGAACCCTGAGGCCCCTAACTGAGGTGTCAGGGCTCCTGGGGGAGTAAGGGTCAGATGCTAAGCTGGATCTGCAGGAGCCCAGGCACAAAGAGTTCTGGAGGATAAGGATGGAGAAATGGGGATGCTCCAAGCTCATCTCAGACCTTCTATAGAGCCTGAACGGTCTTTCAAAGGCCTTGCAGCTCCAGAGGAAGTCATAAAACAGCAGTGAAGAAGGGGACAGCCTCAGGTAGAGGGGAAAGCTCAGGTTTAGTTTTCAAACTGGCTCTGAAGTCTTCCTTGAAATTTCTCCTCAGGGGAAAGGCAGTATGATGGAGAACAGGATCTGCTCTTTGCCAACTGCCCAGTCTCCAGGGACACCAGCAAGGCTTTGCCTAGGAAGACGTTCTGCAGGAGGAAGATGGAGATGCTAAGTGTAAGGATGGGCTCTTTGTCCTCTGTGTGGCTTCTTAGACCTGGACAGTCCTGAGGAGCAGGAAGAGGACTGGGGGACATGGCGGTCTGTATGGTATTAACTACATAAACTGAACACTGTGAAAAGGTCACACTATGGTTCAGACTCTTGGGCATCAGACAAAAATCAAGAAAATCATCCTGCCCTGCATTGGCAGCTGTCCTGTAGACGCCACGTTCAAACATTGCTGATTTTGGAAAGACACACTTGGGTGCCCTTTTTGCTAAATAAGTCAGTTTCTGTATGAGTGTGTATCTGTATATGCATATAATGTGTGCTTGTAGGTATTTATATGCACATATCTATGTTGTCTGTGTGCATGTGTTGAAAGTGGGTATAGCAACATCTGTAGTACCACCTGTCCTTTGCTGGGCTCAGATGCAGACATTTCCGAGGCAGGAAAGAAAGGTGGGGGAAGGGAAAGGAAAGGAACTCCTCCCTCCAGGGTCTCCTTGAAATCTCCTACCTGCTCAGAGTTGAAAAATACAATACAACTAATAATACATGTTGATTTATGATTATCTCCATAGAGTCCATATCCTTTTATGTAGATATGTTTCAAAAAAAAACACATTTTAATAGCAACAGACCATGCTCAAGGACTGTATGATCTTCAAGTATGACCTTCTCCTGTCTCAGATATTAACCTACAATTCCTGGGAATCTATAAGCAAGCATGGAAAATGTCTTAGCTCCCTTGTGCAAACCTCATGACCTGTGGTTTTCCCTGATCAGCCTGGAATCATACCTAGTGTATCTCAGATGCTACCCCGTGATCTCACTGAAAAAAAAAAAAATAGAGGCGCACAGGGAGAGTCACTTAGAAACCCTTTCAGCAATGTAACTTCAAAGGCCACCAAAATGTGACTGTTAAATAGCCCACACTTGGGCGTGTACTATCCTCTCCCTAACCCTGCTTTTGTCCATGAGATCTCAGAGGGTGCTTCCATAGAGGGGATCAGCCATGCCTGATTGTTGACATTCTATCTCGTACCTTCCCTAAACTGCTAAACTCCTGACAACAACCCCAGGGTAGGATATGACAATAGGATTAACATCCTATCAGCACTTCACTAATCTGCTAAACTCAGAGACATCCCACCCCCCACATAAGCTCAGAGACCCTCCCCTCTAAAGTCTGCAAGCATAAGGAATTGCGTTTGTTCTCCCAGGTGCTGTAAGACCTCCTTTCCCAGCTTCCCCCACAGCAAACATTTAAGGCCCCCATTACCTGAAATCCCACTCAGCATACCTCTCTACCAAACCTGAAGAGAATCTCCATTGTTTCAAAACATTTTCAACTAACAACTGCGTTTATATCCCTGTTTAAAATCTTTTCTTATTAAAATGAAACTGGGGGTTGAGGTTGGAGAGATGGCTCAGCGGTTAACAACATTGGCTGCTTGCTTTTCCAGAGAACCCGGGTTCAGTTCCTGGCACCCACATGGCAGCTCAAATCTGTCTGTAACTCCAGTTCCCTGAACTCTAACACCCTCACACAGACATACATTCAGGCAAAATACCAATGCACATGAAATTAAAATAAGTAAATTATTAAAAATAAAAGTAAACTGGAACTGTTTCCTATTCATCCTGCAATTCTTTTCTGGGACACTGTCAAGAAACTTGTGTCACATGAGCAGAGGTCTCTGAAAAGAACTCAGACTGAGGCTTGGAGGGGCTCAGTGGGTAAGAGCCATTTGCTGTGCAAACATGAGAGTTTGAACCCATGGCATCCACATTGAAAACTAAGCATATCTATGGGTGCTTATAAGCCCCACACGGGGTGGGGGGTGGGGTGAAGAAGGAAGAGACTAAGAACCTCCTACTCTGCACACCTACCAGTCAAAAACAAGGAGGGCTTCTTGTTCATTGAGAGACCCTACCTCAAGGCAATAAGGCAAAAAAAAAAAAAAAAAAAAAAAAAGGAACACATATAAAATTGTGTTCAGGCCTCACATATATCCCACATGCGTACACGCACCGACACACTCACGTGCATGTGCCCTACCTACTTCTGCCCCACTGAAGTGCTGCTCACAGATGCATGGAGCTGTTTCCTGCTACTTCTGCTGCTCAGATCTCCACACTGAGGTGTGACCAGATGTCTTGTGTTTGATGGACCGAAGACATGGCCCATAAGAAGCGCAGATCTGGGGATTGCAGACTGGTACAACCATTCTGGAAATCTGTCTGGAGGTTCCTCAGAAAATTGGACATTGAACTACCTGAGGACCCAGCTATACCCAAAAGATGCCCCAACATATAAAAAAGACACGTGCTCCACTATGTTCATAGCAGCCTTATTTATAATAGTCAGAAGCTGGAAAGAACCCAGATGCCCTTCAACAGAGGAATGGATACAGAAAAGGTGGTACATTTACACAATGGAATATTACTCAGCTATCAAAAACAATGCCTTTATGAAATTCATAGGCAAATGGAGGGAACTGGAAAATATCATCCTGAGTGAGGTAACCCAATCACAGAAAAACACACATGGTATGCACTCATTGATAAGTGGCTATTAGCCCAAATGCTTGAATTACCCTAGATGCACAGAACACATGAAACTCAAGACGGATGATCAAAATGCGAATGCTTCACTCCTTCTTTAAATGAGGAAAAAGAATACCCTTGGCAGGGAATAGGGAGGCAAAGATTAAAACAGAGGCAGAAGGAACACCCATTCAGAGCCTGCCCCACATGTGGCCCATACATATACAGCCACCCAATTAGACAAGATGGATGAAGCAAAGAAGTGCAGACCGACAGGAACCGGATGTAGATCTCTCCTGAGAGACACAGCCAGAATACAGCAAATACATAGGCGACCCCTGTTGAAGGAATCAGAGAAAGAACTGGAAGAGCTTGAAGGGGCTCGAGACCCCATATGTACAACAATGCCAAGCAACCAGAGCTTCCAGGGACTAAGCCAATACCTAAAGACTATACATGGACTGACCCTGGACTCTGACCTCATAGGTAGCAATGAATATCCTAGTAAGAGCACCAGTGGAAGGGGAAGCCCTTGGTCCTGCCAAGACTGAACCCCCAGTGAACGTGTGAACGTGATTGTTGGGGGGAGGCGGCAATGGGGGAGGATGGGGAGGGAATACCCATATAGAAGGGAGGGAGGAGTTAGGGGATGTTGGCCTGGAAACCGAAAGGGGAATAACATTCAAATGTAAATAAGAAATACTCAAGTTAATAAAAAAAAAAAAAAAAAAGTAGATCTGCTCTAGGAGTTCCTAACCATTTTACAACAATGTAATCTTGGGGAGCCTTGGGACAGCCATTTCTAAGAAGGGTCTGAGCTGGCCCCTGCAAAGAAAGGAACTGTAGGGCTGGCTGACACTCCACAAGAAAGGCCCTAGACCCTGAATATTGGGAACATCAGGCTCCCATTCCCAGAAGCCACTAAACCATGCCCTGGGGCTCCTGGAAGTCCAGCCGGGTTTCCTTGTTCCAGGTTCTTCTTTACCTAAATCCATTGACCGTTAGAACCCATTACTTGCGGAAGACCTAAACCAGGCCTGCCTGTTTTAGCAGAACCTCTTTTGCTGAGGCTAGTCTGAATACGAAGACCTAGGAAAAAGAAAGAATTTGTTCTACAGTGAGTAAAAGGAGAAACCTGCTGCTGGCTTTTCACCTGAGAAGGTGACTTTGTTTTCCAGGTTTTCATTATGTCCTGGGTCCTGTGACTTGAGCTCCAACATTCCTTACATCAATGGTTGATGGTTGATTACAGGATGGTTGTAGGACTTGCAGAATGACCCTATCTGACTTGTAGGAGTTCCTAGCAATCTTATGGTCATAATGCTATCTCTGCTCCCTATCTTCCAGAACCCCTCACTCATTGTACATTGGCTGGGCACCTGACAAAGCTCACTCGATCCTATGCTGCCAAGCCCCATTATCTACCCCATCCCCTCCCCTACCTAAGTTCTAGCCATACAACCAGCCACCACAGCCTATCACTGCCACTCTTCCCTGGAGGGCCTCAAAGGAGTCCCGCCTTGCCCTCCTCACCCAGCTGGCCTACTGGGGACTGGTCTCCAGGGATACCTGTGTACCTGTGGACAACCTTTCCCTGTGCCATTTTTGCAGTTCAGATGTGCAGGAAGCTTGCTCTGCCTGCTTTCGGCAGCCACCCAGGGCTGAGCAGCCTGCATAGCCCAAAACTAGTGTTCCGCAATTGCTGGTTGAACTGAAACCCACTGTGGTTGCTCTTCTTTCTTCTTGTTCCCACACTTAGCTCCCTCCTAGTCTTAAGTAACGAACCCTATTAGCCTTAGCCGGGAAACTGAAGAGCCAGTCCAGAGGCGGGGGAGGAGCCAGCCCTGGTCTGGTCATCCATCTGATCAGCACCAAGGCTTTTCAGTGGCCCTCCCTTACACACTTCTTGTGTTTCCTTCTGTGGACTCTTACCAAGACACAGGTATAACTTACTTAGCTTCAAATCTAGAGGAAAGACTCTGACTGTAGCAACTGGAGGAGGGTATTTTGGCACTGAGAGGGAAGGTGCAAAAGAAGGACAGGGAGATCTGGCGCTGGGAGCATGGGTTTCACATGCACAAGTCCACATATACACACATACACACTGAGATAACACACTCCCACACAGAAGGAGAGTGTCTAGTGTGTCCATCCAGGGGCTCCTCTGACCTCCAACAAATACCTCCTCTCTGTCCTGGACTGAGCCCTGGGGTGGGAATCATGGGAAGAGATGTTTCTGGATATCCTGAGTATGAAATGCAGGAAGGGAATGTCAAATAGAATGGAAAATGAACATCGGCAAGCACGGACAGCCACCCTGCTATAGGTAACTGATGGTGAAGATTTCAGGCTTATTCTCCTAATAAGAAGTTTATCTGGTAGTGTCTAACTCCTCTGCCTTCTCCCGTGCCCTCCTCAGGCCCTGAGCCAGACAGAATGACAAAGAGGCTACTGAGGACTGACACAGAGGCAGAGGGGGAAGCAACTTGTGGGGTAAGTCACGCTTGATCCTCAGGACTGCTGGGCACAAGAGAGTGGGAGAGCCAGAAGATGCTAATCCCGTTCTCCATCTGCTCTACAAGGGCTTCCATGGCCCAGGTAGCCGGGGCTGCAAGAACACAGAGGCCACCTCTGGTTATCAGGCCCCTGCGCTTGCAATAATTCCACTTCAGCTGTCTTAGCACATCTCTAGGCCTCCCTTGTGATGCAATCGTTACAAGAGCCTGCTCCACCCTCAAGGAGTGAGAAGATACTTGTGCCAGGAGAGCAGTATACTCTCTAGCTGGCCATGGCGAGGGTCACAGGTCTCCCCAAGCTCTGAGGAAAGGTGAAAGAGCAGAGAGCAGAGCTCCCAGACACTATGTGTCATCATGTCTGTGAGCAGAATGCTGATATGTTACTAAAGGTAAGCAAAGCAGGGACTAACAGGAAACAGACGATTCTTGGACCTGGAGATGCTGTCAGGGCAACCTGTTGGGTTAACAGCACCATGAGGTACATAGGAACACCCGTGCCCCCAAGGGAGGAGTGTGCTCACTTCTGTGTGAGGCCAGCTCTCACAGAAGTGCTCTGGTGGACCTCAACGCTGTCACTGTGTCCTTGTAGGATCAAGCAGAGTGCTGTCTTACTCTGTTGTTTGCTCCCACCCTCGAGTGACTTCCTGAAATCACTGGCTGATCACCTGCCACCTGCCAGGGACTTCCCGGGTGACCCCAGGAATAGAGACAGAGAGTCAGTTCTGGCTGTGGGGTGGGAATAAGGAAGCTAAGAAGTGAAACTGGAACAGGCTGACTTCCAGGAAGCTAGGACATTGTGACACTTCAGCTGCGAGGCTGGAGAAGGGGTGTTGGCCCCATGGGCCTTCCCATTTGAAATGCCTGTGCCTGCAGTAGGTGATAACATTGCCATGGACCCTGTGCAGTGCCAGCATTAGCCTTCAGTGGGGCCCTAATCTTATTAGAACACTCCCTGGCCAGTCTTCACCTTCTCCAGATGCTCCTGGGAAATCCTGGAGTTCCACATACCTGTGTCAGTCTGTGGGCTCAGTCAAAGCCCAGGGAGTATGAGGGCTAGCTAGTGAGGAATAGTGCCCTGCCCAGGTCTCACTGAGAGACGCTTTCTTCAGTTGTGCTGAGAAATGAAACCTTGCCTAACCCCATGAAACCACAAGAAGAGAAAAACATGCAAGGCCACTACACTGCAGCTGGGCTCTGGGGCTCCGCCTCCCTCTTATTGTCAGGCAGGTGGGGCTGGCAGGTTTGTGCTAAACGCAAGAGAAAGGTTTATCAGTGTGGCATCTGTTCCAAGTTCCCTGAAGACCCACCTCTGTCAAGAACAGTAGTGTTTACTCAGGGGCCGTGGGACATGGGCTCTTTGTCATTCTGTTCTGATCTCTGAGGTAAACTTAGCTGGGCTGAACTGAACACTTTGTGGCACCCTACCTGACCCAGAGCTGGGGACAAATAAGAGCAGGGTTCCTTCACCGTGCATCTTCAAGGGGCTCTCTAAGTATCAAGGACCACACTGCCGCTGCCGAGTGGCTCCCAGCTGCCACAGCAGACATGCCAAGGCAGGCTGGGGGGGGGTGTTACTATGAAAGGGCACCAGAGGCTTCAGGGGTCTAGAAAAGGCTTTGCTTTGCTGTAGGAGTGAATGTTTTAAGCCAGGTGTTTGGGGGTGAGACACAGACAGGGGATGGTTACAGAGTGGAACAGAATTCATTATCCTTTATGCTGGGTGCACAGGGATCTCCCAAACACTAAATTACTAACCAAAGGCCCAAACACACAGGTACAAACAGACACAGATACGATACAGACACACAGATAAACGGACACATGGGTACATGCATAAACTCACACAGACTCTCTCTCTCTCTCTCTCTCTCTCTCACACACACACACACACACACACACACACACATGCACATAGACACACACACAGACACCAACACTCACTCACACACATACACATGCACTCACTCTCTCACACACGCGCATGCACACATGGACATAGACATACACATGGACACCATAGACACACTCTCTCTCTCTCTCTCTCTCTCTCTCTCTCTCTCTCTATCTATCTATCTATCTATCTCTATCTCTCTCTATCTCTCTCTCTCTCTCTCTCTCTCTCTCTCTCTCTCACACACACACACACACACACTCTCTCTCTCTCTCTCTCTCACACACACACACACACACACACACACACACACACACACACACACACACACACACACCAGCCTGTCCTCCCAGACCTCCGCCTATGCCTAATTTCACAAGCTATCCCTCTGCCTATTCCGGCATTATGTCCTGTCCATAGAACCATTTGAGTCTCTGACATATCCTTGAGGATGGTGGCTCTGAGATTCCTGACCTGGGCCTCCATATTGTTACCCTCCTCCCATTCTCTTTGCTACCTGCTAGAAAGCTAGAGACCCTGAAGACCTAGCTGCCAGCTCTACTACAGGCTTAGGCAAGTGATGCCCATGCCAGGAGACGCTCAAGATGCCTGCCCTCTGGCCGATGAGCCCTGAGGGCAAGATGCTCCCGAGGGCTAAGCCATTACTGAAAAAGTTGTCTCACGGCAAGTAAAGGCTAAAGAAGAAAGCGATGGTAAGAGTGTCAAGGTAAAGGCATGTATGTCCCAGGGAGCTCCTTCCTGTGTGCAGAGGCATGAGATAGTTCACCTACAACAAGCAGGCACACCTAGTCACCTTCAGGACTGTGGCCTTTACTAGGAGAGCCTTAATCAGTGGTTCTCAACGTGTGGGTCGAGATCCCTTTGGGTCAAATGACCCTCTTACAGGAGTCATCTAAAACCCTCAAACAAACAAATGAACAAACAAAAAGTATATATTTACATTATGACTCATGGCAGTAGCAAAATTAGTTATAAAGTAGCAAAAAATATGATTTTATGGTTGAGGGTCAGCACAACAGGAGGAACTGTATTAAAGGGTTGCAGCATTAGAAGGGTTAAGGACTGGTCTAAAGGAGAGAAGAGCATAGACAGGGATTGGTCAACCCTCACTGAGACATGTCCAGTAACAGCAAGGATGAGGTGACAACGTTGGTCTCTGGCCTCTGGACAGCAGTGAAAGGTTCTGTAATAATCAGACCAGGGGGAAGGGAACTGAGCAAGAACTAAGGAAGAAGAAGCTTCCCAGGCCAGGGAAAGATGAAGTGCAATAAAAGTGGGTTGCCCCATGGTGAGGCCCTGGGGTGGACTCTATCCTTGTCATCTCCGATGCCACACATCAGCTGGGCGTACTCATGGGGTACAGCAGGTTGTTTCCTTACATGATACAATGTATGCTGAGCAAATCAGAGCATGACCACCACTTCAGACATTCACAACAACCCAGACACACAGCTAGCCTGGGTATTCATGGCCCAAGGCATGCATACGGTGGACTACTCTCCAGCCATAGTAAAGAATAAGGTCCTGCCACTTATTAACATGGAGGTCATTATGATAAATACAGTCAGCCTGACACAGAGACGCAAATACCGCACACACTCACTCCAACGCAGACCATTAAAAAGGCAATCTCAAAGAAACAGATTGTGGAATGGTGGCTGTCAGAAGCTGGGAAGGGAGGGTAAGTAACAAAATGGTGTTAGATAAGAGAAATAAGTTCTGGCGTCCTGTGCCACAGAAGATGGATGTGACCAGTAACATTGCCAACCTGATATAATCTGAGGTCATCTAGCAGATAGGCCTTTTAGCACGCCTGAGAGGGGTTATCTTGATTGCATTGGCTGAGATGGGTCCACCGTGGGTGGCACGATTCCCTAGCTGGGATCCTGGATTGATAATTGAAGAAAGGGATGCATACATTCATCACTCTCTGGTCTCAATTGTGGATGTGATATGACCAGCTGCTTCAAGTTCCTGCCACCTTGATTTCACAACCATCAAAGACTGTACCTGTGATGGTTTTTGTATGCTAGGCACAGGGAGTGGCACTATTAGAGGGTGCAACCCTGTTGGAGAAGGTGTGTCATTGTGTGTGTGGGCTTAAGACCTCATCCTAGCTACCCAGAAGTTAGTCTTCCACTAGCAGCCTTCAGATGAAAATACAGAACTCTCGGGCTGGAGAGATGGCTCAGTGGTTAAGAGTACTCACTGCTCTTCCAGAGGTCCTGAGTTCAATTCCCAGCAACCACATGGTGGCTCACAACCATCTGTAAAGAGATCTGATGCCCTCTTCTGGTGTATCTGAAGGCAGTGACATACATAGAATAAACAAATAAATCTTTTTTTAAAAAAGGAAAGAAAGAAAATGTAGAACTCTCAGCTCTGCCTGCACCACAATCTGCCTGGATGCTGCCCTGCTCCCTCCCAACTTGATGATGGTGGACTGAACCTCTGTACCTGTCAGCCAGCCCCAATGAAATGTTACAACACTTGCCTTGGTCACAGTGGCTGTTCGCAGCGGTAAAACCTAACTAAGACAGCACCCTTAAACTGTGAGCTAGAATAAACCCACAGGTTGCTTTTGTCAGAATAATTTATCACCGGCAGTGAGAAGAAAAAAACCACTCAGACAGATGCTGCAGTTCACAACCGTGTATCCTGTATCTCTTGAGTCTGACAGGAAGCTGTGGCAGAGGCTGGAGCTAAGTACTCATCCTTCTAGGCCTCTCCCCACCACAGGAACAAGGGAAGAACTGGAACCACAGGCCTGAAGGTTCACATTTCAAAGAGAAGCTTCCAAGGCCACGTGGAGACGTAGGAGCTGGTGAGGAGTGCACATCCTCAGCTGAGAAGGTGCAAATTTGGACAGCAGCTGTTTCACAAGGGGTGACTTGAACCCCACCTGCCTAGAACCAGTAAACTGTGGCAATGTTGAACTTCCTTTGGTGAATACTTACAGTCTGTGTTGTCCTTGGGATGTGGCCTTGAACTGTGAATAGTTATAGTAATTTTGTTTTCCCTTTTTTTTTTTTTTTTTTTTCTGAGACAGGGGTTCTCTCTGTAGTTTTGCCTGTCCTGGAATTGACTTTGCAGACCAGACTGGCCTCAGGTTCACAGAGATGTACCCGCCTATGTCTCTGCCTCCTGAGTGCTGGGATCAAAGGCATGTCCCAGCACACCCAGCTTTTTGGTTTTTAAACATGGGACAGTTAAGAAGCAGATAAATTCTTTTTCACTAAGAGTCTAGAAGCCTAGGTTGAAGCCTTGTCGAGGGAAAAGCTGAGAGAATCCCAAGTGGTTTGGTACGGAGACCCTGTTACTCCTGTCGCTATTGTAACCTAGAGGCTCCTGGCTCCAAGGATGCTGCCTGGTTACTAGTCATCCGCTGGCCACCATTGTCCCCACGTGGTACAAATGCACAGGAGCCCATGGTGTTCAGAGGAGAGCAAAGAACATCACCCAGTCACAAGTCACATATATCAGACACTTGACCAACCACTGCAGCCCAGATCCTTGACAGTAGGTCACACGTTGAGGTTGAGGAAATACCACATTTACCCTTTATAAGCATGTCTACTCTCTTGGCTCCCTGGACTCGTAGACCCTCCTGTCTATGCCCTGACTTCCTGAGGCTGCCATACAGTAAGAAAGACCATGATGGCCGCATGGAAGGACAATGAGGAGGACTACACATGCACCAGACAGGCAAAGGAACGCTTCCTAGACCTTCCCACCCAATCCACCTGCCAAGCACACAGTAACAGTTGCCATGCCAGCCAACACATGTGGTGTGTGGCCTGTAGGATCTCAAGACACAATAGGCTGCACAGCAACACGCGTGTGACGTATGTAAGCTCTGTCAGTTCTGTCCTCTAAGCCCCAGGGAATATGGGGAAGATGGCCTATTATCTTCTAAAAAGACTGTCGTTGATAAGACATCATTAGGCTACACTGTGGTTTTGGTACTTGGGGATTTTTGTCAGAAACAAGCTGTTAGGAAGAAGGGTGAGCTGGGAAAGGAGTGTGTAATGGCTAATTGTGGTTGTCGGTTTGACTGGATCTGGGAACAACTAAGAGACGCACCTCTGGGTAGGTCTTCAAGGGTGTTTCCTGGGCCCATTGGCTGAGACAGAAAAGCCCTTTCCTCAGAGTGGTAGAAGCCACCATCAGCTGCCCAGACATGGAGAGGTGAGAGATACATCTCATGTGCCTGCCTTGCGCCTTGCTGTCAAGTGCATCCTTTGGTTGGTGTCTCTGCTGCCACCATCCTTAGCTGTTGCTCAACCCAGCTTCCTGGACCTTCCAACACGAACTGAAGATCAGATCTCCAGGAATCCTCCACACTTTCATTGAAGTTTGCAGCCCTGGGGACTGAGCAGGTCGCAGTTTTCAGTCTGTTCAGTGTGCAGACAGCCGTTGCTAGACTACCCAGCATGTATCCTGTAAGACAATCTATTTTTTTTTTCCTGTAAGACAATCTAAAGCATTTCCTTTGTAGTCTATGCTCACTCACTCAGTTCTGCTCCCCTACATAACCCCGACTGTCACAGAATCATGGGATTCCCATGAACCTAAGGGAGAGAATCCAAGCAAGCAACCATAGCCAGTCAACATTCAGTACAGCTAGGTTGAAAACTCCAGTTGTTGTTTTCTTGGGTTTTTGGTGATGGTGGTGGTGTTGTTTTTCTTTTAATTTACTTATTTTTGGTATGTGTATATGTATGGGTATGTACACATGGGCACACATATAGAAGGCAGAGGAGGGAACTGAATTCCCTGGAGCTAGAATTACAGATGTCTGGGACATGAACACAGTTCCTCTGGGAGAGCAGTATACACTCTGTTAAGCCATTTCTCCAGCCTTGCAACATCCAGTTCTTAATTCTTGGTTATTCTATGGCTTGAGTGTGGCCTCTAAATAATCAGGCATAGGAACCTTAGTTCCTCTGTGGGGAGCGGGTGACTTGGGATGGATCACCGAGGCAGAACTGTCATGGAAATGCATTAGCCATAGTGGAGGCTAGATCTCTCTGTCTTGTTCATGCTCACTTTATCTTTGGCTTCCACCAGCTTAGGAAGCAGCAGGAGGCCCTCTCCAGCTGTGGCCCTGTGACCTTGAACTTCCCAGCCTTGGAGGCTGTGAACCTAAAATAGTCAGTCTTCTTTCTTTATTTTGTCTCCTGTATCAGACAGTCCTTAGGAAATGGACTCGCGGCTTGGCCAAGGTTGAGAGTCACACTGACGATTTATTGCGGAGGTTGGAGATGAAAATCAGACAGTGGACCGCTGACTAAGGTGGACCATGAGCCAAGCCAGCCTTTCCCTCCAGCCACTAGGCTATGGGACAAAAGTAAGCAAGAAGGTTCGAGAAGAAGGGCTAGAGACCTCATCCCCACAGGATTGGACACGAACCCCCTACCTTGCCTGTGATGATCTCTTCCTTGTATCTAGATTTGGCATTTGCAGTGGTCAAGAGATAACCGACAAACTACACTAAATTACAGGAAAAAACCTCTGGACACCCTGCCCACCCTACCCCTGGATCCCTTCGTTTTTTGCCAGCTGTGAGAAGTAAAGACCTATAGCCCACATCTCCGCTTCCCCAGGCTAGTGTCTGGCAAGGAACCAAATACCAGCCCGTTGACCTCCTGGGTTGCAAAGCTTGATTAGGAGGCCCAAATGTAATCCAGGTTGGCTGGGGACAAAGGAACATGAGGCGCTCCCTGGGTGGCCTGGCCTTCCAGGGAGGCTCTAGGTGGCCCAAGTTTTCAATCCCAGCTCCAGCCTTCTTGGCTTTGGTTCCAAAGACCACCAGTGCAAAGTGAAATGGACACTATCACCCTGAATGGCCAGTCTAAAAGCGTGAAATGGCATATGTCCCTGGCGGGGACTCGGGAGCGGTAGGTGTAGCCTCAAAGCCTGCGTCAGCGACGCCTCTCCTGAGCCCAGTGGGTGTGGGTTGTAGGGACAGTGGGCTTTCCAAGGCAGGAAGCAGCCGTAGTCAGACGGAAGGCGGGGCAGTGGTTCTTCGCCCTGCGGCAGGTGATCCATTTGGCAGAGGCCTGGCAGGACCAGATGGTTAAGAGGCCTGGAAGTCAGGGCTAAATTTGGATTTGGATGGAAAGGTAAATTTTCAGGAGGCCTCTGCAGAAGGCTGCCATTGTTGATTTTAAAAATATGTAAATAACAGAGAGAGAGAGAGAGAGAGAGAGAGAGTTTAAACCATCATCTAAGGAAAAGGTGGCCTTGCTTCCAGAGCCCTGGGAGCCAGGTGGATGTGACTGAACTCCAGGCTTGGGCAGGCTAATCCCTTACATCCTGTTCTCCAAGACTCCTCCCTCCTTGGCCCTGACCGCCACCTCACAAGGGTGGTTTCCACACAAGGCCCCCGGGCATCCAACATGGCCTGCCCCTGCAGGTAGAGGAGCCTGGTGCCATTCGCATACGGACCAGGTGGAGCTGCACCTTGGCCAGGAACCCGCACAGGAGGAGCAGCTGGCCACCCTGCTCGGGGTGAGGAGAGGAAGCTATTTTGGGTTGAAACCCAGGCTGTGTGAAGGCTGTCTACAAAGGAGCTTCTGCCCACAGCCTGGGGAACACCATCTGCCCCGAAGAGCAGGTTGCACACCCCAACACATGGACTTTAAACTCAGGCCCCTTGCAGCTCCGTGGAGGTCTGTCTGGGACCAACCACTCCAACTTCTTCCTCAAGCCTGGCTCGGACCCGGCTGTCATGAGGCCTGAGCAGCTGCAAAAGAGATACAGATGCCTTCCCTTTGTAATCTGCTTCACCTCCCAAAACCGCAAGGGAGGGTGGGAAGTTTAATCTTATCTTATAAATCCAGTCGTCTTGCCTTACAGAAATGGTAAGTGGGGTACTCAAGAGCAGCCGCTATGGGGTACAGGAGATATACTGCTCCCGGGACTGCCTCGGGGAGCAGGAATACCAGGCCTGGTTCCACGTGGTATCCTCTCAGAGAGACAATGGGGACCCTGCCATCTCTACACCGAGTCAGTTCAGACTGGCCCAGTCCTGAAGGCCCAGGATGCTCCCTACGCTCCTGTGCATGGGCACCCAAGGAAATGGAAATGATGAGGGCCCTCGTTGGAGGCCTAGATTCACTACTCACACACTTGCCATGAGGTGGTACATCGCCCTCAGAATGCATTTCTCTTTCAACCCGGATCCTCTGCCTGAAAACCTGCTTGGGATGAGAGCGATCCGGATTTAGGGTTTGGGAGAGGGGTGCTCCTCGTCTCCTTGGTGTCCATCCAGAGTATTAATTTTTGGAATCGGGTAGTGCCAAAGTCCCACCAGCCCTCCTCTCTAGATGGTGGCCCCAGCTGTTATCCAGCTGGCCACTCACTGAGATAATTGCAGCCACCTTGCTCCTGACAGTAATGTGCCGCCACCTGTCAACTACTCTATGGCCATGCTGTCATCCTCCCCGTTGCCATGGAAGTCCCCACAGAAGCTTTCCTGTCACCCCTGGCCCTCAAAGGGCAGTCGGGCTGAGCTTCTCAACAACACTTCATCTTTGTCACATTAGGGAATGCAGCAGCCGTCAGCCTGGGTTTGGGCCTCACGCCTCCTTGCTTTTCTCCTCAAGGTCCTGGTCCTGGCATTTCTCAGCATGTAGTCTGAGCTGTCCCTTCCCAGCTACTCCAAGAGTCATCCTAGAACATGGGAGCACTGTTGCCTCAGGTCCCTGCCTGAACATGAAGTTCCACCTCAGGGAGGGGCTGCCTGTATGAATGGCTCTTCCCATACATCCATTCTTGCTGGGTCCCAGGCTATTGTGTTACTAGGTGCTGCCTGGACCTGCCAACTCTGCAGCACGAAACTCCTCCCTCCCCTGTGACACTGACTGCAACTACTGGGGAATCTGTGGACGATAGGTACACTGGGTGAAGTTGGCCAGTTACGGAGGACATACCCTGATCGCTCTCTCTGCTCATCCAAACTGTCTACTGACATCAGTTTCATGGAGAGGTGGGGAGGTGGTTGTCAAGGGCTGGGAGGAAAGCTGGGAAGTTTGCCGCTTAACCAGTCTGAGCTTCAGTTTTGCAAGATGAAGACTTCTGTGGTTGGATGTTCTGCTGGCTAGTTTTAGGTCACCTTGACACAAGCGATAGTGATCTGCGTGGAAGGAAGCTCGGTGAAAGAAAATGCCTCCATATGCTCTGACTTTAGGCAAACCCGTAGGACATTTTCTTAATTAGTGATTGTTGGTAAGGGCCCAGCCCATTGTGGATGGTACCACCCCTGGGCTAGTGGCTCTGGATTCCATACAAAAGCAGGTTAAGCAAGCCATGGGGAGCTAGCCAGTAAGGAGCACACAGCTCTCTGGCCTCTGCGTCAGCTCCTGATTCCAGGTTCCTGCCTTGTTTGAGTTCCTGTCCTGACCTCCGCTGGTGATGAACAGTGATGTAAAAGTGTTTGTTGCTTGGGTCATGAAGTTTCATCACAGCAACCTTAACCAGGACAGATGTGATGTCACACAGCACTACACGTCTTCTTAACACCCCAGGCCTATCTACTTAAAAGCGATTTAAGATAATTTGTTTTATTTTATTTGTTTGTTTTATTTTATTTGTCTGTTTTATTTTAATTTCTCAAGGTGGGGTTTCTCTGCATAGCCCTGGCTGTCCTGGAACTTGTTCTATAGACCAGGTTGGCCTCAAACTCAGAGATCCATCTGCCTCTGCCGACCAAGTGATAGGATTAAAGGAGTGTGCCACCACTACCAGCAGGCTTATGTGTATTTTCTAACAATTAGTCACTACACACACACACACACACACACACACACACACACACACACACACACACACACACACACACATCCAAACCAACAAAAACCTTGTCTCTTACACTGGATTTTACACTTCTGCTACAAATGCCGGAGATAAACACGTGAGGGGAGGAGAGATCAGTTGGGCTCACAGTTTCAAGGTGCCGGTCCATGGGCAGCTGGCTCCATTGCTGTGGCCTTGCAGGGAGACAGAATTTCACAGCTGCATGGGTGTGCAAAGAGGGATCTCGGTAAAGGTTCAACCTCTGAGACCATATTCCCAATGGCCCACTTATTTCCCTGAGGCTCCACTGCTGGAAGTTTCCATCACTTGTCATTAATGCCATTAATAGGAACCCATCGGTTACTAACCTGTTTGGTCAGAGCCCTCAGGAACTAGCCGGCATCCCTCGGTGATTGGCTCCGCCAGCTGAGGAAGAAGTCTGACCTATCATGTCTGAACTACAATGCCGCCCTCAAAGGGTTCTGCACCTCCCCAGCTGGCTACACTGGGGTCCATTCCTCCCTGCCTATGAGTAACATCGTACTGAGAGGTCAGAGAGCAGGTTCCGTGAGATCATTATCTCATTAGACACTAGTCCTGCTTGAGACCATTACCTGGTCATCAAGGGGGATGAAGTGGTTACTTCTATGGGGCTGCTGTTTTGACAGGAATCTGAGGCTCCCACACCTTCCCAATTGAAGGTGCTGGGTCTCCACTCTTCCCCATCTTCAGACCACAGCAGGCAGGAGCTGAGGATTCCACAATACCTATATAGCCTAGTCCTCCAAACCAGCCTTTCACACTCCTTCTACCCAACTACCCCAGCTGCCAAGAATTAGGGCTTCCCTGGACGCCGAGGGGAGACCCTCTCTTTCATATTTGAATTTAATCACTCTTCTCTCTTCTTCATGAGCTGTATTCAGAGAAGACTGTAGTCCCAGCTCTAGAACACTGGAACTCCTCACAGGTCAGGATGCTGCAGTAGCCAGCAGGTCCCCTTCCCCCAAGATCCCTCCTGATAGTGACTGTTTTGTCAGGTTCATGCTATCTAGGACTGGGGGTTGGCCCTGGGTGCTGGCTTCTGTCAAGTAATGCCATGGAAGTTGGGTGTCTTGGAGAACATGCCTGTAAAGAACAAGGAGACGATGGGACCATGCACAGGGAGAGAGGACCAGGAAGTCCCAGCATTCCTCGGGAACATGAGCCTCCAGGACTGAGATCTTCACCAAGGATCTTAGGGGAGCACTGGACACAGATGAGGTAGAGTGAGGCTTGCACAAGGGCTTCCCTTGAGAGCAGAATTTAAGAAGAAAGGGTAATGCACTGACAGCCTGTTCCTGGTGGTAGGAATGAGCCACTAAGGACAACAGAGCCCTCTCTAGACGCCCATCTATAGCTCAGTCTACTTTCCACTCACTTCCAAACCGGATACTTTCTCACCGTAAGGCATCATGGACCATGTGAGACTCATGGTCCTCCTCACCTCCCACAGGTCATCCCATTGTCTGACAGCAGCTTCTCTAAAAGGCAGGGGAGAGACCTTGCAGACAGGACCAGCTCGGTGGAAGGCCAGGTGGCTGTACACCCTCTCAGATGCAGGCCAGGGCACGGAGTGCTTCATGCTTCAACCCTTGTAAATGAAGTTGACAATGCAGGAGAGTCCTTGAGGGCCTCTCTGAGCTCACATCCTCTTATCTCTAATAAAGGCAGTGGCCACCTGTCCCCATTCCAGTGTTTAGGCACCCTGGCTAGGCGGGACTCAGGCTTGGTTCCCGCAGGTTGAATAAAAGGCACCCCACACAAACAAGCCAAAGTCTGGTCACCTAATGAGACGCTTGAGCCCAATAATGTGCGATTTGTTTTTCAATAATATACTATTGAAAATAGCCAGACATCATGTCATTCACTTATCATCCCAATACTAAGGAGTCCGAGATGGGAGGACTTAGAGTTTGAGGCTAGCCTGGACTGTTAGCTACACCCAGCTTCAAGCCAAGCAAATAGCTTTGCTCCTATATTGTGAGCCGGGTTGTTTGCACCCTTGCTTTCCTTCCTCTTACATCCCGCTTTCTTAGGAATAAACCAAAGATCGGCATGGTCCTGCCCGGAGTCTCTCACCTGCTTTCTGCTACCTGGACTCCACCAAACCAGCCAAACGGACAAAAGGGAGCACAGTGCTGCTGGTAACTTGGGAGTGTTCAACTTAAACTCAAAGATTCCTTTGATTTCCCAAACCTGGCCTAGGAGACTGACTTGGGAACATTACACCAAACGCGAGCTTCACTCTGTCCGCACTGGTCTTGGTAGCTCCGTAGAGGCCAGGTTGACACCAACTGTCCTGCCGTGGTTTAGATATCTTGTCGGACATAGTTCTTCCTGCAGAGCCAAAGGAGGTTGGATCGTCACCTGTCCTCAGCTTCCCGAACTGTGTTTGAAGTTCATTTCCTGTGTTTTGTTTTGCGCTGACAGTTAGAAGTGAACCCTACCCCCAATGTCTGTGCAAGCGGTGCGAGCAGGGCCGGGCTTTCCATCTGCCTGGGGCTCAGGGAGTTCCCAGGCGGCCCCGCCCACCCTCATGTCCTACCTCCTGCACAGGGAGCCTGCTCACAAGCCACTGGGGACCCATCTGGCTGCTTGTTTGGGTGAGAGCCCTGCGTTCAGAGGCCCTGCAGGCAGCCCTGGCAGAGGGAAGGCTGTGCCAAGTGGGTGTCAAGCAACAGCTGGGCACACAGTCCACATGCCACACTGCAGGAGGTTCCAGACCTCCCCCTGCGCCCTTGGGGAGCCACCTCCCTAATAATTCCTGCCCTGGTTCCCTGGGGAAGGGTGGGAGAACACAGGATAATTGTCACAGATCATGTGCTGGAGAGAGAGCCACACAGACCTGAGGCTGGGGGAAAGCGAGCGATGAAAACAGCCCTTTGTCTGCAGCCTCCATACACTGGGCTTGTGTTTCTGCTTTATGACAATTGGGTGAAACATTAGACTAGGGCATCAATTATTCAGATTTCACTGTGAGGTCAGAACAGAGCAGCTACGACCTGCCCCTACCCAGAGGGAGTCAGGTCCAAGAGCGAGGCTGAAGAGACTTAGCTAAGCTCCACGCCCCTCGGGTCCCAGCTGCTCAGCACCCATTAAGTTAGCCTCCTCTACTGGAACCAACCAAAGCACTTCTATTGCCTCTCCAGGCATCTGGGGAGCATGGAGCATGCTCTAAGCATCAGTCTGTCAGAAACGGCAGTCTGGAAAATTCCCTGGGGCTCATGAAGACTGGTGTTCTGATGTCTCTGGGTACACATAAGACACACAGCACATATGCACATGCTCACCCATGTGCACACATGCACATACACCACACATACACACACATGCATTCATGCATACATGCACATGCACACACACACACACACACACACACACACACACACACACACACTCTGCACGCAGCATTTGTCTCCCTTGTTCTATTTGCTCTGAGCTTCCGTCTAATCCTGCCTTGGCCCACACCCCTCAACATCTCACAAAGCATCACTGGGGTGTGGCTGGGTTATATCCCACCCCCTTACTCACCTCTCTCTTGAAATAAAGTATGTGTTTCAAACCATAGGCTTCCTTGGAAACCCTTCGACTTGTCCCTGTGGTCTGTGCAGGCTGAGTCTTCACTGCAACTCCATTCACAAAGTTTCCTGCTCGGCCCCTCCCCCTTTACCTCCCTGTGGCGGGTATTTTTTTCTTTCTTTCTTTTTTGTTTTTAGAAGAATTTCTTTACTTTCCATAGATCTGGGGACTCTGCCCATGCCTCGGTGCGACCAATTTCTCTTTTCATTCCTTCGTGGTCAGACACGTTGTTCTTATGGTTTCCAGCCCTCTTCGTTGTCTTGAGACTTCTTTGCGGATCCCTTGTGTGTCTGTCTAGTAAACATGAAAATCAGGTACCTTCTGCATCCTAGGAATGAAACACTGTATCAGTGTCTCCTGGTCAGGCAGACTGCAGGGCACAGGTCTCCAGGAGCACTGAGAGATGGGGCTGCTCCAAGTCTCTCTAATCTGCGCGATTGTGAGCCTGTGCGTTAAAATGGTATCTTCCTCTACTCAGTCCACCATAGCAAAGCTCCGCTTGGTGCTTAAAGAACAGACTATTTCTTACCCATCTCAAGGCTGGGAAGGGTGCTGGCATGGCTGGGTAATGGGTGATGGTGAAGCTCTACTTCCTGGCCATGGATGCCCCTAGGTGATCACACAATGCAAACTCCAAGAGGCTCAGAACACACATGGAGACAGGGTGGGGTGGGGTGCGGGGTGGGGGGAGACAGGAGTACTCATGCTTTCGATGCTTGTAAGAGCACACAAATCTTTCCATCTCAGACTCTGCTCTAGAGACCCACTCAACCTCAGTGACTTGCTCAAGACCCTGGATGTAAACACAGTCACGTTTGTGGGTAGAGCTAAACACAAGGATTTTCTGGTAAACACTTCAGTCTATGCCAGATAGTTTTGGGTTTTGTTGTGCTCGCTCGCTTGCTTGCTTGCTTGTTTTAGACTGAGCGTCACTAGGGATTGTGCCTGAGAACATGTCTGTCCTGGAACTTGAGATTTTCCTGCTGTTGCTTCAGAATGCTAGGTGAGCACCATGTCTTACTCTGGCCATGTTTTTTTTTTTTTTTTTTTTTTTTTACAAAGGACACTTTTAGCTGGATGTGAGGGTGCACACCTTTAACCTCAGCACTCAAGAGGTAGAGGCAGACAGACCTCTGTGAGTTTGAAGCTAGTCTGATCTACATTGTGAATTCCGGGATTATGTCTAGAGTTCCTGTCTCAACAAAACAAACAAACAAACAAACATACAAGGACAGTTTTAATTGCATGTAATTCCCCTCCTTGGGTCCAGTAACATTTCTCTTTCTGAAGAATACTTTATCCAATATTAATGAAGCAATTCAGACTGCCAAGGTCAGTGCTCCCATGATACATATGTCTGTATACTTTGATGGTTTGTCCCCTGGGAGTTCCATTTAAAACTTATTTATAAATATGATTAGTGGGCAGTACATCGTAGTTAGCATTAAAAAGTACTAGGATGGACTGAGGTTGTGGATCAGAAGCAATGCTCGCCTCGCTGGGACTGAACCAGTGCCTGCAATTTGTCATCTGACTTCCACATGTGCACGGTAGCACACCATCCCCCCAAACCACCACCGAACCCACAGAGATCCACCTGCCCCTGCTTCCTGAGTGTCAGGGTTAAAGGTACATGCGACCACAGCCAGCTGAAAATAAAAAGTTGCTTTTTGCTCCCAGCACTTTAAAAATGTACGTTTAACTCTTTATTGCCCACGTCGTTTCTGACACACATTATTAGTTGGTTCCCCATATGGAACGTACCATTTCAAGAAAAAAAGGGTAGGGCTTCAACAGACTTAGAACAGTTTCAGTTCATACCAAAATTGGAGGAAGGCACCAAGACGTCCAACATGCCCCTCCCAGTCACTGTCAATGTTGTCTCCTGTGCAGAGTCAATGAAACTGGTACGTCTACCATTGCAAACGTGTGTGTTAAAAAGAACAAGTGTAACAAGTGTAAACCTTGGAGAAGCTGGGAAGGAATGTGATCAGAGTACATTGTATGAAATTCTTAAAGAATTAATAAACATTTCTTTAAAGCAGGAAAGGGAGGAGGTAGGGGTCACTACACGCCTAAAGTGCTTGCTATGCAAGAGTGAGGACCAGAGTCTGGACCCTTAGTACCCATGAAAATGCCTGATGGGTGGCAGGGCATAGCAGCTCACCTGTAATCCCAGCCTAGGGAGGTAGAGGGATCCCCAGAGCAAGTTGGCCAGCTAGACCAGCCACATGGGCAAGCTCTGGGGTCAAGTGAGACTATGCCTCAACAGGTAAGGTGGAAAGGAATTGAGGAAGATACTGTCATCCTCTGTTCTCTACATGCACACATATGTACCCACACACAGATAAACAGACATGTGCACACACATATTCTCAACACACACACACACACACACACAAACACAAACACACAAACACAAACACACAAACACAAACACACACAGGGAAACAAGAACCTCAACCCAAAGACAAAATTTCTACTCTAAGAGAACTCAACATAATTAAGCACAGAAAGAAAATAATAGGAACTAGAGGTGAAACAGAGAGTTGAAATCAACACACAAGAAACCAAAAGTTAGCTCTTTTTAAAGGCTGATCAAGAAAGAGGGAGGAACGGCCAAGTATTATGATGGAGAACTGACCTCCACCACTGTGCAAAGGAGAAGATGAACTGACGCAGTGAGTGAGGCTGTGCCCCCACACTGGATCGTTCACAAGGAGTCGGCCGGTTTGGGGAAGATGCAATATTTTGAAATTGGCCCAAGGTGACATAGAGTCTAAATCAGCACACATGAAACCAAGTAAGAGACTCGGCCGAAAACCAAGAGCGTTCCCACAAAGAAGCACAGGGTCAGAAGGCTGAGCGCCACTGAGTCTCCAAAACATCAAAACCCTTCAGACTCATGCAGGAAAATGATAAAGGTGGAATGCTAGTGGTTCATTCTGTGATGCTGCTGTTGGTCTGATTGGAAACTTAAAGATATCACAAGACAGCTATAGATCAGTATAGATCAATATAACTTATGGGCGCTGCAGTGACGGCTCAGCAACTAACAGCCTTCCTCTTGCAGGGGACAGCAGTTCAGTTCCCAGCACTCTGGTCAAGCAGCTCAGTTGTAACTGTAGCTCAGGGGCTTCTGACGCCCTCTTCTGGTCTCCACAGGTACACGCACACACAGATACACACATACACACACACACAGATACAGACACACACACACAGATACAGACACACACACACACACACCACATACACAAATAAAAATAAACTTTAAATATCCCTTATGAATATAAATATGGAAAACATTAATGAAATATTAACAAATCAAGGATAGAATGTTTTCTGGTTTTTAAAGGCCTTATTTCCTTAACCAGTATCTTGTCATCATATATATATATATATATATATATATATATATATATATATATATATATATATATATATATCCTGAACATTCTGAATGTTTTTTTCATATTTATCAAAACTGTTTAACTTGAGGAACTATTGTATGTGGCAACTTCTAAAATTTTGTTTTCAAATTGTTATGTTGCTAAAATGTAGAAACAGTGTTGATTTTTACTTGGGTGACTTTCATCCTAACACCCCCATAGAGCATACATTTACTTTTTATTTATTAATTTACTTATTTATTTATCTATTTTGTGAAATAATTTTATCTTAATTAACTCACAAATAAAAACATCACACAGTGAGGTTAAAGGAAGACACTCAAACACATCCCCTGTCTCAAACTCCATGCATCTCTGTGAACTTCTACAGTAAAAATGGCCTTTCTGAAGACACGGAACTTCACCTAGGAGATCCTTTATTATGATATAATGAGGCCTTTAAAAATCAGAAAACTGGGCTGGAGAGATGGCTCAGTGGTTGAGAGCACTGACTGCTCTTCCAGAGGAGGTCCTAAGTTCAAATCCCATCAGCCACATGGTGGCTCACGACCATCTGTAATGAGATCTGATGCCCTCTTCTGGTGTGTTGAGGACAGCTAAAGTGTACTCACATACATAAAATAAATAAATAAATCTAAAAAAAAAAAAAACAAAAACCACAGAAAACATACCATGTTTATAGATCAATAGGCACAATATAGTTCATATGTCAGTCTTCCTTAAGCTGATTTGTAGATCCAGCCAATTGCTAACATAGTTCTAGCCATACTTTACTTTGACCCCCCTCTTGTTCTTGAAGAGATAGACAAGAAAATCCCCAAACTCCATATCCAATAACAAAGAGAGTTGTTACCGAAAGAATTTTCAAGAG
Source organism: Rattus rattus (assembly GCF_011064425.1). Taxonomy (NCBI): domain Eukaryota; kingdom Metazoa; phylum Chordata; class Mammalia; order Rodentia; family Muridae; genus Rattus; species Rattus rattus. The sequence goes on from NC_046155.1 coordinate 136,394,977, forward strand.
AAAAAGAAAATTCCCAAGTTCAAACTATGTGTTTTATTAGATGATGATGGTGATGGTGATGGTGATGATGGTGGTGATGATGGTGATGGTGATAGTGATGATGGTGATGGTGATAGTGATGATGGTGATGGTGATAGTGATGAAGGTGATGGTGATAGTGATGATGGTGGTGATGATGGTGGTGGTGGTGATGATGATGATGGTGGTGGTGGTGATGACGGTGATGATGACGATGATGCTCTTGTAGAATGTCTACTTCCTGCACATGAGGATGTCTTAACTTTTTGTTGCAGGATCTGCATGCACAGATATCCGTGGGTACATGTGTAGGGAAGTGGGTCTCTTTGCCTTGTCCCTGTCTCAGGGTCCGTCCAGTTGTTGACCATTAAGTGTGCTACTGGCCATAGGTTTCTTTTCTGCCAGCATATATCCATTGTACACAGTGATGGATTTATGAAATGTTTTCACACACATTTGTCATGAGCTTTAGTCATACTCATCCTCTACCTGTGCTTCCCACTCCTGTCCCCACTGTGCTCCATCCCCACCTCATCCCCCGGGTGGTCTTTCAGGTCCTATAGACAAGATTTATGTATCTAGAATCCACAAATGAGGTAAAACCTGTGACATTTGTTTTCCTGAGTCTGATCCATTTTACGTATTATGGATGGATACCTGTGTTTACATTTTACTTTTGCAAAGATGACAATTTTTGTAATTTTCCTCCCCCCATTAGTTTGTCTTTGTTTGCTGTTTTGTTTTGTTTTGTTTTGTTTTGTTTTGTTTTGTTTTGTTATAATAGCATTTCACTCTGTAGCCCAGGATAGAAAGGAACTCACATTGCAGCCCAGGCTGGCCTTGAACTCTTAGTGATGCATGTGCCTCAGCCTTCCTAGTGCTGGGACTGTAGGTGTGAACTTCCTGCCATGCCTGGCTGATTCCGTTCATCTGCATTTAGCTGAACATTTCTGTAGATGACTGGGCCACGTTTTAAAAGCCTTTCTCTAGACCTCCATTCCCTTCATTTTGTGTACTCTGGGTATATTTTGCTTTCCTTTGTCTGGTAGGGTCGAAGCCTAGATTTTGATGTGAATTTATTTAAAAATTAATAAAACATAGTGCTAAAACTTCTTCTAATTCTTCAGTTGTAAGTCCCACATGTGAATATATTATGTTTTTTATATCACTTACTTAAAAACATTTTCTAGAGGCAGACACACCACTGTAAGTTTAAGGCCATTCTGGGTTTTCTGTTTTATCTTTTTATTAATTATTTTATTTACTTATATTTCAAATTACATAGCAAGTTCCAGGCCATCCAAAGTGACTTAGTGAGACTCCATCTCAATAAATATATTATGTTATGTATATGCCACTGAGTGTGGGGCTGAGAGACAGCTAAGGTGGATCGGGTGCTTGTCACCAATCTTGATGACCTCAGTTTACATACAAGCCAACACTCACTCTCTCTCTCTCTCTCTCTCTCTCTCTCTCTCTCTCTCTCTCTCACTCACTCTCTCTCTCTCTCTCTCTCTCACACACACACACACACACACACACACACACACTAAAATGTTTAAGTGTCTTCATGTCTAATGTCTCTTAAGAATTCCCTCTGTTGGGGTTGGGGATTTAGCTCAGTGGTAGAGCGCTTGCCTAGGAAGCGCAAGGCCCTGGGTTAGGTCCCCAGCTCCAAAAAAAAAAAAAAAAAAAAGAATTCCCTCTGTTACATGAACTATTTAAAAGTGCTCACTGATCCCAGTCATTCTCTGTCATTAATTTCTTGCTTACCTCCATTATTGTCAAACAACTCACTTGGGGCTGTTTCATTCTTACTGGTGGCTGAGCTGATGGTGAACGTTCCATGAACACAGGGAAGGTTTGCTCTGCTGCTGTCGGAGGGAGTGTTAGCTGATCCCATTGGTAGGGCGGAGGGTGGCTCTTCTCTAGGCTCCCAATCTTCTGGTTACTGCTGTGCTGACCATAACGGGAAGAAAGTTGGCACTGAGGATTATGGCTGTGCATTTACCCATTTCTTCTTGCAGCTTTCTGAGTTTTGTTTCCGTTGAGGCTCTGTTTTCTGGTAGATTCACATTAGGCTCCTGGGTCTCAGAAAATTTTCTATCTCATCGCTGCCATGAGCTCTGCTTCTCTCAGCCAGGCTCTCTGACTTATTTGCTGATATATCATTTTTATCCTTCTGTCTATATAATTGTATGTATATAGCTATATACTCTGGGTTTCTTATAGACAGCATAGGATTGGTTTTTTAAAATTCCACTTTCATTTCTTTTGTTTTGTGTTCTTAAGCCACTTACATTTAATGCAGTTTTAAATATTTAACTCAGTTTATTTTTAGTTTGCTCTCCATTGTTTGAGTTAGCAATTAAGTCAAGTTAGAACGTGAAAACTATTGTAACAACTAACAATAGTTAGTTAGTGTAACAATAGTTTTCACGTTCTAACTTGACTTAATTGCTGGGAGTTTTGTCCAGGGGTTTTGTCTGCACTGCTGTCTGTTTGTTTTTATGTGCTACACTATAAGTTACATGCACACACACTTTCTTAACTGTTTGAATGATCTTTGTTACACATCAAGGGGCAGCTTAAGATCCTAAGGGCAGATACGTCTTCATTTTACTCCTTCTTTTATTTCATAATTGCTAAAAGTATTGCATACTTTGAAAATCCCTTTACAAACTTAAAGAGTCACACAGCTTTTAAAGAATAAAGCAGGTGCCGTTGTGCCCTGTAATCCCAACATGTAGGAAGCTGAGGCACATGGATTGCTCTAAGTTAGAGGCCAGCCTGTGTCATATAGCAAGACCCTGTGTCATATAGCAAAACAAACGAAGTGTCTTTGGGTTACACTTACCCAAACATTTACCTTTCTTATTCTGAATTTTTAAGCGTGTATCTGGTATCATTTCCTTCCATGTAAAAAATGCCATTGGAAAAAATTTTAAAACCAGGTCTATCAGCAATGAATCTGCGTCCTGATTACAATGTCTTCTTATCATCTTAATTTTCAGTCTCCAACAGTGATACCTGTGTCCTTTTGGAGTAGTTTCAGATTGGGATTTTTCTTGTTAGTCAAGCACAGGGTGCTTAAGGCTCTGGTGTAGGCACGTTGAATACGACGTTTGTCTCCAGATTTGGAAAGAATGATTCTTAAATTTTTCATTACATTTTATTTATTCATTGTCTATCTGGCATGCATGCACATGCACATGCGCACACGTGCATGAGCATGTAAACCGGATGACAGCTTTCAGGAATTGACTCTCTCCTTCCACCATGTAGGAATCAAACCCAGGTCACCAGGCTTGCTATAGGTGCCTCCACCTGATGAACCATCCTGCCAGACCCAATATTTCGGTTCAACAGGCAACTCACCCATTAGGCTCAGATGAGAAGTGGGCTGTGGTTCCAACGTGAATTTAGTTTCAAAGATGTTTACAGTGTTGTTCAGGTCTACGGTGGCTAAGCTTTCTCTGTGGGTCTGTCTGGGTCCTGAGTGTGGGTCTAATCTTCAGCTCAGTTCACAAAGCCTATCGAGTCTGTTTGGAGACACCTCTTTGCACAAGCATCTCGGATTTGCACACAATCAACCAGGTGTGGTGGTGGATAATGCTGTGAGTCCAGCCCTTGGAGGTGGAGGTGAGAGGATCAGAAGTTCAAGGTCACCCTCGGTTACAGGGTGAATTCAAGGCCAAAGTGGGATACATGAGACCCTATATATATTAGTAATAGTAATAATAATAGTAATAATAGTATTAGTAGTAGCAGCAGCAGTAGAGCAATTGAGAACTATGCCCCTCCTCCCTGTCCTAAATGCTCCTGAATAAAGACAAGGTTTATTGCCTGCTATACGTCCCATCACCATTACTGCTACCATATAGCAGTTCCAATCCCACCATTAAGGCCAGTTTGTAGGCAGACACAGGAAAAGATTCGACAACAAAATCCACCCCACAGTCTAGTATCATGGCTCTTCTGGACAGAATGAAGATTCCTGTTCACTGGTCTCATCCACTGTCATTGTTTTGCCCACTACCATCATGTCTGCACAAGGGATGGCAGGAAAGTAACCGACTCCTCACCGGTGACTCAGGAGGTCATTCCTCCTCCATAAGAAGACTGGCTTCTCATGGGCTAGTTCTGCTGGCATTCACTGAGCCTGTCTAGGATTTGGAGCAGCCTCTGGGGCCAGACTGTTGATCAGTGGAGTGCTTTGAATGGGAATGTCTTCCATAGGCTCAGATATCTGAACACTTTGTCTGCAGTGGATGGCGTTGTCTACATGGGGAGGCTTAGAGGTACAGCCTTGCCGGAGGAGGTAGTCACTTGGGGCAGGCTTTGAGAGTTGAAAGACTCACACGGCCTCCAGTTTGCCCCCTCTGCTTTGTGCTCATGGTTGAGATGTGAACTCTCGGCTTCCCGTTCCTGCCACCAAGCCTCCAGGTCAGGATGGATTCTTACCCCTCTGGGACCATAAAACCAACTTAGTGCTTTCTCCTACAAGTTGCCTTGGTCATGGCTTTTTATTACAGCAACAGAAAGTAACAACTACAAATACCAAAGGAAAACAAAGTAGGAAGGGTACCCCAATTAAATGGTTTCATGACCGTATTTATCTACTATTGCTTCAATAGAATCCCTGGGGCTGGGAAGTATACAGAGAAAGAAAACTTACTTAGCCCACTGTGGTGGTTGGAATGAGAATGGCCCCCACAGACTCATGTGTTTGAGTGCTTGGTCCATAGGAAGTGGCACTATTAGGAGGTGTGGCCTTATTGGAGTGGATTTGTCCTTGCTAGAGGAAGTGTGTCACCGTCAGGGGTGGGGTTTGAGGTCTCCTATGCTCAAGCTGTGCCCAGTGTGACACACAGTCTTCTTCAGATGCTTTCGGATCAAGATGTAGAACTCCCAGCTCCTTCTCTAGCACCAGGTCTGCCTGCACGCTGCCATGCTCACCTTTGCGATGATAATGGACTGAACCTCTGAAACTGTAAGCCAGCTCTGATCAAATGTTTTTCTTTATGAGAGTTGTGATGGTTGTGGTGTCTGTTCACAGCAATAAAACTCTAAGACACCCACAATTTTTATTATTTTTTTTCAATTACATTTATTTGCTTGTTTGTTTTGCATGTATGTCCCTGTGTGCCTGTATGCATAGGCATGAGTATGCCTTGGTGCAGGAGTGGAGGTCAAAGGACAATTTGCTGGAGTCAGTTTTCTCCTTTTACCGGTGTCCCAGGGTTGTATGTAACTCAGGTTGTCAATCTGGCCTGCGGGTGCCTTTAACCAATAAAATGTCACTGACCTGTAGTCTACAGCTTTAGAGACTGAAATCTCAAGATTCGGTAACTTGTTCAGGTCAGCCTCTGAGCACAGCAGGCACTCTTAGCGCAACCACAAAGCACACAAAAGGAGCACACAGGGAGGGGAGATCACATTTTGAGACAGGAAGCCAGGCAGCGAGGAAGGGCTGGTCTTCTACTCTTACAAACACTCTGTCTAGGGAACTAGCTAAGATTCTAAGAAGTGTCTCTTGGTGACTTAATGACTTCTGCTAGGTACTACCCTTTAAAGGGATCTACCTATTACCACACATTACCACACAAAAGCCCAAATTTCCAACACTCTCTACAGCCACGTGTTGGAAAACGAACCATACATCTAACAAACCACACATCTAATCCACAGTACATAACTGCCTCACTCTGGCCTCATCCGCCACCCACCAGGCACTCCCTGTGGATAGCTCTTGTGCCTGCCAGGAACCACACGCTCTTCAGTGGAGGTGGGCGGCAGGGGGTGGGGTGGGGGGTGACAGGATGGAACAGGTCCATTCAGGTCAGGAACCTCCATCCCCGAAGATTTCCCTAGCTTTGGAGTTTCTGCTTGTTTGTCTTTTTTGTACTTTTGATGTTTCTCCTCCATAATGCTTGTGCTTGTTTAAATTCTTGGATATTAATAGTTCATTTTCTTTAAGTCAGTAATACTATAATCTATCTCATTTGTTATTTTCTTTTCTTTTTTTTTTCTTTTTTTTTTTTTCTTTTTTTTTTTTTCCCTGGAGACTTTTTTTCTCCGTGTATCCCTGGCTGTCCTGGAACTGACTCTGTAGACCAAGCTGGCCTCGAACTCACAGAGATCTGCCCTCTGGGATCCAAGGCATCCCGCCACCTCCCGGTTGTATCTGTTACTGATCAGATACTATGGATTCATTTGCTTTGGGCTACCGGTACATTTTCCCACCTTTCTAAATATCAGATAATTCTTACCAAATGCCTACTTGAGTCTCAGCACCCCTGAGGAACTGGACTCTACCTGTCCCCGTTCAGACAGTCCTGTGTTTCCTGGCAGCACCTCTTCTGCAGAGCACATAAACCTTTTTTGAGTTCTGCCTTCAAACTTTGTTAAGTCCTAATGGTTATTTACTTCTGCAGTCTCCGTTGAACCAATTTGGTGTTCAGTGATGAGATTAAAGGAGGCTGGATCAGCAAGATGGCTCATCGCGCAAGCCTGGCCACCTGAGGTCATGAACTGTGGTATGTGAAAGCCCATCCCCCGCCACATACACCAAGAGAAATAATTTATCTTTTACGATAGGTTTACCTGTTATTTTATGTGAATAAGTGTTTTGCCTGAACGTATGCATGTGTACCACACACATGCCTGGTGCCAGCAGAGGCCAGAAAAAGGTGTCTATAACCTGGAACTAGAGGTACAAACAGCCGGACACCACCATGTGAGAACTAGGAATTGAACCTGATCCTTAACCACTGTGCTTTTAAGTCACAGAACCAAATCTGCAGCCCAATTTTTAAAAAAAAATTTTTTTTTTTTTCTGAGACAGTTGCTCTGTGTGTATGTAGCCTTGGCTGTCCTGGAACTTGCTCTGTCATCCAGATCGGCCTTGCACGTTTTGGGATTAAAGGCTTGCTGTGCCTTTAATAATTTTGTTTTCTAAGGAAAGATTTCATTTAGGTTTACAGTTTCCGAGGTTTTTCAGTGTACGGTGACTGACCCCATTTCTTTGAGCCTGAGGCGAAGTTAGGCATCCAGGTAGAACAGAGAATGGATCGAAGCTGCCCACCTCGTGCTTACCGGGAAGGAGAGGGAAAGGACTGTCTCTAGATGACATGTGTCCAAGCATGTTCTCCAAAGTGCCCACTTCCTTTAGCTGGCAAACCCCTAGCCCATCAAATGACAAAGCCATGCTAAGGACAGCGCCCTCATGAGTCACTCAATTCCTAGAAGCCCTCCTCAGAACACTGCTGCTTTGGGGCTCAAACCTTCTTTCTTTCTACACATGAACTTGGGGACACATTTCCGGTAGACACCATAGCAAATGAGGATTGTGGCAGGACGGAAGGAGAGCTTCTCAAACCCTCATGGGCACTGATAATTACACTGGCTGCTGCCCTCTAGCTCCCTAATCATGGCTTTGACTGCTTGATTGTCCTTTGCCCATCCCTGAGGAGAGGCAGCCTACATAGGGGCCCAGTGCACACCCAAAGACCCGAGAGGATCCCGAGCAGACTCGTGAGCTTTCTGTGCCTGGATCCTTCCTCAGCTTCCCCGACTCCTGAACTCTAGTCTGTCTCCTTGGCTACGCGCAAGCGTGGTCTCTGACAGACCCATCTCAGCAGAGGCCCAGGCAGTGCCTACAGGGGAGCTAGGAGTTCTGTGGGATTCAAGCTGTTTAGCATTTCAAATGGGTGAGGCTCCTACACTACCTGTGGCCCCTGTCAGCAAACCGTTACTTTTATTTCTTCCATTTTGAAACTGCAGCTGTAAGGGCTTTGGCCTGGTGATCTGTTGTGGTCAAAAGCGAAATTCAGCTTATTTTAATTGGAAATGGGAGTATTTGCCAGTGTGGTGTCCTGTAGGCAAAACTCCAAGTTGCTTCTTGAAAATGTTACCTGACAAAGGAGACAGCCTCAGAAATTATTTGGGATTAAGTTCTGTTTACTTTGATAATGGTCTCAAATTTTAATGCACCAAAGTTTTGAAAGCTATACTAATTCAAAACTGAATGTTACCCCCAATAAATTGCAACACCCCCCCCCAACAAAAAGAATCAAGCACATGGGGCTGGAGATGGCTCAGTGGTTAAGAGCACTAGCCGGTCTTCCAGAGGACCTGAGTTTGCTTCCCAACGCCTACATAGTTGTTCACAACTATCTGGAAACCCAGTTACAACACCCTTTCCTGGTTTCTGTGGGCACCAAGAACATACATAGTCCGCCAACATACATGCATGTGCATAAACATACACCCATACACAAAAAATTTAAATGGTAATAAAATTAATTTTTTTCTTACTAAAATAAAAAGAATTCTCCGTTTTTTAGCAGTTAGCACTCTTTTTGTTATAGTAACCAAGCACGTACTCTTGTTCATATTCTCTGTAAGCTTGAGATAATGAACCCACGGTGTGCAAATGTCATTTTGGTGTCTCTCTAACACAGTGGGTCTGCTGAGAAAAATCAAAGAAGCTTGTCAACACAGTGGATCGATGAGTAAATTGTTTCTCGGGCTGGCCGGAATTGGCTGTGTCTGCATCTGGATAGCCACTGGTGAGGAGTGCTTGAGTTGACTGAGAAACCACTGAGAGTTGTGGCCTCTGGTGACTGCCCTCATTTCCCCTGGGCACACAGGGGACAAGCAGAGAATCAATCCTTGGTTACACAGGCCTCTCCCTCCCCCACTCCTAGGGAGGCAGGTTGGCAGAAGGGACGTTGGGGACCATCTGTCCCAGTTGTCCCTGGAATCCTTCTGGATTCACTCATTTGTAGTAAGTGTGACTCCTTTCATTAAAAAAAAAAAAAAAAAAAAAGTGAAGAAGGAGAAGAAGCAATTCTATAAGGCAGGTTCGAATACAAGAGATCAAGTAAAGAAAACTGGGTCAAAAAACAGAATTCTTAAAGACAAGTTGCAAAAAGGCAGGATAACAACTATAGTAAGGAATTTTGGACAAAAGCTATTTGCTGTGAATAAACTCAATTATTTAAATTCTTTCTCCTTAGCAGCCAGGACAAAACAAACAAAGAGTATGGTAAAAACTCTTGCTGTCCAATTCTGTCACCCTTAGTGGAAAGCCCTGAGGAGGACAGGGAGGAGCAGGGGTGCGAAGGGGTAGCTGAATTTCTGAATTCAGAGCAGTTGAGGTCTAGGCGCTGAGTATATGCACATGCTACGGATTGAATAACTCTTCAGCAGGACTCAAGACAGCATCCCGTCACTAAGAATATTCACACTTCTGTGGTGAAACATGCAAATATCTGTTCAGTCTTTACACAAGGTCTGACCCGGTCAGGGTTTGCCACCAAATGAGTTTGCAACCAACTTAGTCAGAGGGCCTTGCTTCTCAGAAATACTTAGGTTTTAGAATTGTGTGTGAGAGGTTACAAGCCTGTAATAGAAGCTGTTAATTAACCTCTGGGGAGGGAGAAATGTTTTCCTAGTTCAGATATCTAATACCATGTGGACTTAAAGATATTGCATAAACAATACAAGCGGACTCACAGCAGAGGTTCCACAAAAAGGGCATTGTTTCAGCCAATCCTACCACATGCTACTAGATGGGCATCTGGTCTGTCTACCAGACACAGGGTCAGACAAGAGAGGGCAGGGCACAGCCATTTAGGAGGGATGACCTCTGCCCTTCAGGACCCTGACTAAAGGCCAGAGCACAGAGGGTCAGAGTAGGCTTTGCAGCGGATGGGGTAGGTGGGATGTGTTGAGCTACGAATACGGAGAATCAGTCCAGACGTGCAATCTCATCGAGGTGACGGTGTAGCATCAGGTCCCAGGCTCTGTTGAAGCTTTCTAGTCCCAGATGTCCTCAGGGGTCAGTCTCACCACAGGCTGGTTAAAAGGTGTGACATTCTGACGTGCAAAAGTCAAAAGGAACATTCTAGATCATTGCTTCCTGCAGATCTGCCTTATCAGAAAGGTAGAGTCATCGGGAGACTCCCAGTACACTACTCTTATTGATGGGATTCCGGTTTCCAGACTCCCAGCAATGGGGATGGGGCGGGGGCTAGCTAGAGCTGATCCCCACTCTTGGGCAGGAGAAATCTGTGAGAAAGGGGAGGTATGTGTCCTGGTTAGCTCTCTGTGGCCGTGACAAACACCATGAGTAGAACTTGGGGAGACAAGGGTTTGTTTCATCGTATACTTCCAGGCAATAGCCCAGTACTGAGGGACACCAGGACAAGAGCTTAAATGGAAGTCGTGGAAGACTGCTGCGTACTGGCTTGCTCTCTGCCTGGCTCTTGGGTAGCTTTTAAAAAACAGAAACAAAACCAAAACTTTTTATTGGTTCTTTGTGAATTTTACCTCATGTGCCTCAATCCCCCCTCCCCTTGTACCTGCCCTCCACCCTTGCAACATCCCCCATAACAGATTTAAAACAAAAAACAAAAAACAAAAAAAAACCAAAAAACTCTGGTGTGGAATTTGTACTGTGTCACAGCGTGTCCCATAGTATACCCTTTTGTCCACACCTTGCTTGCAAATGTTCATTGCGATGAATGAGTCTTTCCCCTCCCCCCCCTCCCCCCCCGAAGCTGGGGACCGAACCCAGGGCCTTGCGCTTCCTAGGCAAGCGCTCTACCACTGAGCTAAATCCCCAACCCCATGATGAATGAGTCTTTGGTCTGGTATGAGGTCTCTGGCTTTTGCTACACTATCCATACTGGCACCTCACTGGGTCTCCTCTTGGCTATCTATCTGCTTGCTGCCCTGCATTGTGGAGATCCCGTGGTTTTGGATCTTGTAGAACCAGCCCCTTCACGCACGCACTCCAACTGTTCATTGGTGGGGTAGATGATGTATGGCAACTCGAAGCCCTGGAGATGTGCCTAAGAGATGTCCGAACTGCTCAGCCTGCCAGCTCTCTTGTATCCACACCACGGGGGAGAGCTCTCCTGTCTTGGCCCATCCAGTGCCACAGCTAGCAAGGGGCAGGGCCAGGTCTCCTGCTCTCGTGCCCTTAGGGCTGGTTCACCTATAACCCCCTCCACCAGGGCCAGGTCTACCCTGTCACCCAGGCAAGGTGAAAGGCCTGCTCTCCCAAGTTTGCAGCCAGGGAAACACAGGACAGTTCTCCATTCTCCTTGGGGGCAGCTCTCCTACCTACCTGTAGTGATGAATGAGGGAGAAGAGGAGGGCATCTCTCCCTTGTCCAACCAGTGCACAATAGACAATAGGCAGGGCCAGCTCCCCTCACCCACCATGCCCTCAGGGTTGGCTCTTAGCTAGCTTTATTTTTGTATACAGCCAGGACCACCAGCCCAAGGGATAGTTCCACCCACGATGGGTGGAGCCTACCTACACAATCAAGATTATTCATATCTCACAGATATGAATGACTGTAGGCCAATTTGACCTGGGCACACCCTCAGTTGAGACTTCCTCTTTCCAGGTAACTCTTGGTTGTGTCAAGTTGAAGATAAAAACTAACCTGGGGCCAGGCTGTGGTGGAGCATACCACCACATGGGGAGCTTGGGATGGGGCAATGCCCACCTTGAGAAGATACCGTGCCTCTGGTATGTGGGACAAGGGGCTGGAGAGTGGGATGCTGGTCACCCAGGCTCACACTGGAGCGATCTCATCAACCAACAGCATGCCTGGTGAACATAAAGGGGGTGATTGGCTTGATCTGGCTCTGGCAGCACCGCAGAGAGCAGATCCCAGACTCCTGCCAGGCTGCCAGGCAGAGGATACGGGAGAGCCCGCTACACAGTCAGTGTCCCTGCTCTATACACAGAGCACTGACCACTCAAGTCCCCAACCCTGTAGATATTGAGCAGGTATCCCACAGACCAAGAGCATCCCCTCCCATAGGTTGAGGACTTAGTCCCATCTCACATATCCAATATGCCACCTTCTTCATAGGCTGCAAATCAGTGAGATCCCTAAGACTTCTTCCTTGGGTTCAAACATGTATTGTAAAGCTCACAGAATTCAGGTAAAAACAAAAAACACTTCGCTTGCATTCACTGGTTTCGTTTGTGGATTTTATGTTATTTTACCTTATTTTGTTGTTTCATTTGAACCCAAAGCCTCACACGAGCCAGGAGACTCTTCTCTGACTGCGTTAGATCCTCAGCCCTGAGGAATGCTGAGACATGCGGGTGAAGGGCTGGTTGGATAGGAGAGACGTAGAGCGCAGAGTGTATGGAAGGGAATGAGCCTCCAGACCTCTTCCTCAGGCCATCCATGTGTTCAGCAGAGGGATTCTCCAAACTGTCCCTGTAGCCCATTTCAGTGCTGACCATCAATGAGCAGCTCTGCCTTTTCATCTGCCCCCCACACGGGTGGGAGCTAAGAACTACCAACCCTCTAGTGTGGGGATCTCCAGACCCTCACGCTGCCTGAGAACCTTGGCCAACCAGCCCCTTGTTAGCACACAGAAAAGACGCATCCTTTTGTAGCTTCCTCAGGCTTCAGGCACTATGTGACTAGAAAGGCAAGAAGGCCAACCACGAAAACTCTCAGCCGGCTTCCAGCAACTGTGACAGAGCCATCTGAGGTAGCACACTTAAAAGGGGGGGAATCAATCTGAGCTCCTACTTTCTGAGGTGTCAGCCCATGGCTACGTGGCCTTTGTTAAACCTTTGGGCCTGAGGCACACAGAACATGAGGCAGGAAGCGTATGGGTAGAATGAAGGGGCTTATCTTTATGGTGCCTGGCAGAGAAGAGACAGGAAGGTGTCTGGGGCCTCAAGGATACATCCCCAGTGACCAACTTCCTCCTAGTAGGTCCCATTTCTTAAAGGTCCCACCACCAGTCAGAGCATCCAGCTGGGAGCCAGCCCCCAGACCTTTGGGGAAACACTCCACATCTGAGCTATAGAACCTCACCTTGGCTCCCTCCTGCGTTCTGTCTGGTGTCTAGAAGGGAAATGAATGTGTCTGGGATCTCTGCACAGACTCCACTTAGGAAAAAGCTTCCATTTCTTTGCTTGGTCGTGGTGGAGTGGGGCAGGAGGGTGCCACTGTACGGGTTTGTCCCTTTGTCTGTGAGACCCACTCATGCCTGAACTTCAGGGAAGAAGTCTGTGACTTGGGCAGGATGTTCTTGCTATTTTATTCAGATGTGAAACTGCACTTCTGGGTAAGTTGAAGCCCTGACTTTAGGGGCTCCTCTCCTCCCTCCTCCAGCCATGGCGGCCCAAACTGAGGCAGGAAGTCAGAACCAACTGGTCAAAACGAAGGAACAGGAAAATGAGGGCGCTGGGACTCCAGCAGGCCCAGGCTGGGTCCCACTGTCCCCAAAGCCCTGTTCTGTCCCTGTAATTCAGGCTCCTTCTCATAGGAACAATCAAGGCCCTGAGGTATAAGAAGCCTATGACAGAGACAAAGGGATAAGGTTCTGGGTAAAGCAGGGCCTGGTTGCTGAGAGCACAGAGGGACACAGTGGAAGGGAAGTCTCCTTGTGGGTACTTTGTCATTCCCCATGGCCCCCTAACTAGCCAGGCATCTACTGTGTGGGTCAGAAGGAAGGATGCAGAATCCAGCCCAGAGGAAGGCAACGGGGCACACCCATCTGGCTGCCACCCACCCGCTGTGGTCACGTGTTTTGCCTGCCAGCCAAAGGTCCACAATGCAGCTTTGTGTGACAGCTGGCTTCAAACACACGTCAGTGTCTGGGTTAGCCCTGGCTGGCCAGCAGTACCAGTCCTGGAAGCCTGGCATCCAGGCTAGGGAGGGAGAATGTACCCTGCCAACTCCTCCAGGGCCTGGGTCAGGCGCTCTCCAGGAAGCCCATGGGTGGCATCCAGGATCCTTCAGGGAACACCCAGCACCCCTAGGGCCTATATATGGAAAATAGTTGGGCAGCAGTGCGTCAGGGTCTGCACAACACACAAGGTCCATTTCCCTGGCCATTCAGCCACGACAGACCCATCTCCAGACCTCCTCAGCCCAGCCGGAGGGATGAGAAGTAAAAGAAGACAAGTTTTGAGAAGTTTTCATAGAGATGCATGCTTTCATTTTTATGAGTGATTTTTTTTTTTAATGTTAAGACACCTTTTAGAGGTGGAATTAATACAGTCTTGCTGGAGTATCTGTGAAAGATAATGGAAAAAATAACTTTGGTGGTTCTGTTTTCATCCATTTAAAATTTTTAACTCATGGCTAGCTGGGTGCAGAGGCAGAAGGATCTCTGAATTCAAGGCCAGCCTAGGCTATGGCCAGCCGGGAGTCACACAGTGAGGCTACAACTGGAAAAAAAAAAAAATCTTTTCCATGAAAACACCAGTAATAATCCGTAGTATGGCTGGGCTGGCTGGGTGTGTTGTGAGAGCTGTTGCTGGGCAATCAGATAGGTAAAGGGGGATCCTTAGATCCTGGTAGGAGAAGCCCGAAGAACCTGGGCTTCCCTGAACACAGTGCTAGAACCACACCCTCTCCTCTCTAACTCATGGAGGATGGAGAGGCTGGTGACCAGCCAGGCCACCCAGGGCCGGAAGCACCTGCTCAGGTTTTCCTCAGCAGATGGAGGCACCTCTCGGCTCTCCCTGGCTCCGTTTGTCTGAGTGTTGCCTTCAAAGGGTACAAAGGAGCGGCATTCCTGCCTGAGTAACCCTAGTAATACCACCTGGATCTAAGAACAACAGCCCTCCCCTGGCCAGTAGGGACTGTATGGTCCCCACCCCTACCCCACCGCCTGGCCTCCCAGGGGTAGCTGTTATGTGTACCCAGGAGAGCCCATCTGCCTGGCTGCATAGTGGGGGACGCTTCGCTTTGCCAGGGGTTCTGCAGCTTCATATCACACGGCTTTAATGGCCAGCACTCCCGGGAGGCCTCGCCAAGCTAGACAGTGGTCCCAGAGCACCAGGGCCTGCTGGGGTCTCACAAAAAGCCTGTTCTTTCTTTCTTTCTTTCTTTTTCTTTTTCTTTTTTTAAGCCTGTTCTTTCTTGATAGATGTGCTTAAGAACGGAACCTGGAGGAGGGGCTGTTTGGCTTCTCCTATCTGAGGGCACAGCAACACATCAAAGCCGGTTCAGAAATGCCCTCATGGATTTGTCTCCTTTTGCCTTGGGTTGTATGGAAATTCTTAGAAATGCAGAAGGCCCTTTCTACTCCAGCCTCCAGGTCTTTAACTACCTCGATTCTGTGGATAGTGTGTGTCCAGACCAGTGGAGGCAGATCCAGTTCTGAGTGACGCCTTGCTTCTGAAAAGCCAATACTGACATCCCTACTGTGGAAGCCCTGGACAGGGCATACACTCTACTCCCTGGCTCTCAGGTTTGGGAGAGAGTAGGAACCTTGGTACACACATATAGGGTATCAGGATCCCTGCACTAAAGCCCCCAAGAATTGCTTGGTTTATAGGAGGCTCTCGTAGACTCCCAGGAGTAAAAAAAGCAAACAATAGTAGTCCATGGTTGCTGGGAGGGAGGGCGGGATGACAGTTTCTCAGAACAAAAAAGGGATTCCCAAGTGTGTGTGCCTGAGCAGGTATCCACTTAGACAAGGTATAGCGTGCCCCTGCAAATGCCCGGTTACCGGGTCGCTTGCTCTCCGCACGACTGTGAATTGAAATCACTCAGATGCACCCGGCTGAACCTACAGATCAGCGTTCATCTCACGGTATGGCCTTGGCTGGTGAAGCGAGAGAGGCAGTGTGGAGCTGGCAGGTCAAGCCTGTTTCCTTAGCTGATGACAGGCACCCTGGAGACAGGAAGACAAGCCACAGGACAAGCTCTGGATCAGCCACTGTATGTCTAGGCCATGTGACCTGGGTGCCTATGAGCCTCACATCTCCTCTCAGGGTGTCCCTGCTCAGGGAGGCCCAGAAGCAATGTGTCTATTTCTGGACTTTGTTGTTATCATGCGTCTAAAGCTTAGTGGCAGCAGTGACAAGGGGACCCCTCCAGCTGCTGACTCCTCCCACCACTCTCTAGCCAGTGGCAGAATCCAGCCCAGGGGACAATGACAAGTATACTCCAGAGAGAGAAAAGAAGCCAAGACGAAGGGAACTAACTGCCTACTACTCTGGCTGTTTGTGTAGGGCTGTGAGTGTCTAATGAGCAAGGCTCAAGCCCACTACACCAATCTTGTTCAGGGCCACTGAGACCTGGCAAGGTCCATTCATCCCTGAAGCCACCATGAGGGACAGTGTTTAAGCTAAAAGAAACATAATCTTAAGACTATGTTCTCAGGAATTGTCTTGGTTAGCATTTTATTGCTGTGAACAGACACCATGACCAAGGCAAGTCTTGTAAAGGATGGTATTTTTTTTTTTGTTTTGTTTTTTTTTTTTTCTTTTTTTGGAGCTGGGGACCGAACCCAGGGCCTTGCGCTTCCTAGGCAAGCGCTCTACCACTGAGCTAAATCCCCAACCCCAAGGATGATATTTAATTGGGACTGGCTTACAGGTTCAGAGGTTCAGTCCATTATCACCAAGGCAGCAACGTGGCAGCATCCAGACAGGCACAGCACAGGAGGAGCTGAGAGTTCTACATCTTCATCTGAAGGCTGCTGGCAGAATACTCCCTTCCAGGCAGCTAGTTCTAAGGTATTAAAGCCCACACCCACAGTGACACACCTACTCCAAGGAGGCCACACCTTTAATAGTGCCACTCCCTGGGCCAAGCATATACAAACCATGACAGGGGTCATCTCTATAGTTCATTACTAGAGGAGTTTCTCTGTGCAGAGCATCCAAGACCATGAGGCTGTGAGGCAGAGTTCCCTCCTGTGTGAAGCTGGCTGTAGGTGCTGCTTCCCGACCTTTGCCATTGACGATCCATCTTGTCTTTCTTTGAGAGAGAGGTGGGGAAGGCAGTCTGAGTGGATTTTGGTCCATCTTTTATGGTTACCAGAGCTAGATAGTTTTAAGTTTCACTCACAGTCCCCAGAACATAACTGTAGTCATTTAGTGTTTTGCTTTGTGGATGTTGTTAGAGGAAGAGGGGAGATGTGATTGTTTTTATTTCTTTAAGGGTTTTGAAAGTTATCTGTAAGTTGTTTTTTTTTAATACTAGGAGTTTTATTTGTGAATTTTGGAACAAAATTTTGTGATTAGAATAAAAATTTGTTCTTATCTGAATGAAAAAGAATATTTTTATTACTTGTTTTATTATTGTTGTTGTTGTTATTGTTATTATGAGCATGTTGCCTGCATGCATGTTTGTGTATCATGAGCATACCAGCTGTCTGTGGGGTCCAGAAGATGGCATCAGATCTCTGGAACTGGACCCACAGATGGTTGTGAGCAGTCCAATGGATTGCTGGGAATTGAACCTGAGTGTTCTGCAAAAGCAGCAAGCGCTCTTAACCGTTGAGCTCCTCTCCAGCCCCAGAAACATCATCTTTAAACAGACTCCATTGAATAGCACTAGATTCTAAATGGCATGTGTGTAATTCTCAGTGTTTCTGCTGTTTCCCTGGGAAAGGGTTTTAGTTTCCTCGAGAATAGTGGAGGGGGCTATTAATTGGTGTATAGTGAAAAGGAGACTACATCCAGGCCTCCACTTGCTCAAATCACAGAGGGAAAGAAGATGCCTACAGCCCAGCACCCCAAGCTACAGGAAGGTGACAGGAAAGGAGCTGGCTCTGCCTGTGTGGGGAGATGATCTCAGGCTCCTTAGAAGCCCTGCAGCTCCCCTGGGCCCGGCTTCTGCAAAGAAGACACAGCCAGTCCAGTAAAGATCTGACGTCACAGGTAAGCACAAACGAATGCCCGTGCTGAAGGGCAGGTGCACCAGCCCGGTTCCCAAACTCAGCCAGTCACCTACCACTAAGTGAGCACTCAGTGAAGCTGAAAAGGACTCCGTGGTGCTGTCTGTCAGAGGTCCTGTCCCCTGAGAACGCCTGAGGGTTTTGCATGCATTTCGTTCTAGTAGCTGGGTTCATGCTACTGATATTTTAGGTTTCTGAAAGTTTTGCAAGTACACATGGCTAGCCATACAGTGTGGTCTGCCCTTTGGGGTTACCTGGGACATAGCTTGATAACGGAGCCCCAGATATCAGTAGCCCAGCCCCAAGCTTAGCCTCTCCAAATGCTTAGCTTTTAACTTCCTGATGCTTCTGTGAGGTGAGTGGGTAGACTGCACCAGGTAGCTGATGGCCAGGCTGGGTGTCCAGGAGGCAGCTTTGGACAGGAAAGCGTCTGCCCGATCCAGCCTGGCTTGCCCACCATACTTTGCTCTCTTACCCTGTCTCCTCCTCCAAGCTGCACCCGAGAACCCGCAGCAGGAAGAGCATGAGGGTATTTCTATGGGGAAGAATATCAGTACTGGCAGCACTTTCCCAGGACTCTTTGTGTTCCTTGAGGCTTAGATTGCCCTTCTCGGCTCCCAAGTCTATTTGATCTACATAGACAATCTCGACAAAGGAGTCTAATCTTTACCCTCAAACCATTGCAGCAGAAGAGATACCCACTGAGCTCGGATAGCTACACCCAGAGTGAGATCTCATCTTATTGGTGCTGAGCACCATGACTGTGATAACCGCTACTTTTAACTACCCATCATAACCGCTTGGCGGCCAAAGCGATGCCAGCTCAATGCCACGGGTTAAGGCCGTTGCTCCCTGTTTGCTTCCTAGAGACCTTTTTCCCGTCCACAGATAGGGAGGCTACAGTGACTTCCCAGTTACTTCCAAGTCTGGAAAGTGGGATGGGGATGGAGGGTGTGGCAGGGGGGATTGGAAAGCAGGTGGGCAGCTCCAGCTGGGCCTCACACCTGCATTCACACACCTGCGGCCAAGCTGACCATACTAGCAGCTCTCCTGCCGTGTACATAGTCCACCTGCCTGCTCCTCCTGTCATTACTTGTTTATCCACTAGGCGCTTTGATGAGAGAAATTCAGGGCTAGGAGTGGGCAGCTCTGATGAAGGGAATTGGATCCTCCCCCTCCCCCCTCCCAAAAAAAAAAGGGAGGACTAAGGCAGCCACTTGGATTAGTCACAGGAGGTTGGCAGCCTTGTGTTCCCTGTGTTCCTGGCTTTTCTCCGTTTCTCGCTCCAGGTAGCACTGTGCAAACCTGCCGTGTTCTCTTTCTGCTGGTGGGAGACTGAGGCCAGGAAGTCCCTGTGCTCAGGTATGGGAGTGCCAGCAAAGGCCCTACTAGGGCTGATGTGCAGCCTCTTCCTGTACTCTGGGTACTCCACTGGTTGAAAATTACAACTGCCTGTTGTTGTCATGGTGACTGGTTCTGTGACTCCATCTTGCAGTGCTATGTGCCCATGGCACCCAAAGCAGCCTATTTCTGACAGAGAGAGAGAGAGAGAGAGAGAGAGAGAGAGAGAGAGAGAGAGAGAGAGAGAGAGAGAGAGAGAGAGAGAGAGAACATCTATGCTGAGGGAAGAAGGGCTTACACCATATCCCACCTCTCCTAGGCCACTGTCCCCTCTGCTGCAAAAGAACAAGCCCCCAAGACCCCTGAGTGTTGGCTTCTGGCTTTTCACAGATAGCTAACCCGTGTTTACCGCCCAGCTCCTCGGGGGATGCCCCCTAGTAGCTGAACAGAGTGCCAAGCTCTTGTTTGCCCTTGGTCTATCACGTGGGTACACAAGCAGCATCCATTTAACCTACCCTGAAGACGTGCAGTTGGGCCCTTTCCAATCTCTGGCTGTTCCAAACCAATCTGTGGAGAATAACCTCAGACATATGTCACTTTGCACATGTGAGAATATTTGTAGGGTAAATTCCTAGAAGTAATGCTACTGCGAAATGAGTGTGTGCGCCACGTGGCGAGTGCGAGCCAAGCAACAAGCTCAATGTTTTGTCTGGATTGTTTTACCTCATCTCACTGTAGCCCTAAAACAGGGGCCATGCCTCTCCTCTCTCACAGACAAGTAAATGCAGGCCCAAAACAATTTGGGAACTTGCAATTCACTGTCCAGGCCAGAGTGATGGAACAAGGAGAGAAACTGCAACTCCCCCATGGATGCGTGGGCCAGCCTGCCCAGGACAGCAGGCAGTGGCAGAGGGACCCCCATCCTCCTCACTCCTTTCTCAAATCCCATTCAAGCTTTGCCTGACCAGGAGCCCCAGACTAGCCCTCCTCAGAAACCCCCCCAGGCTCTCTGCATCCCGACACTAGCCTTCCCACCTACGACTCCCCCACCCCCACCCCCGCCTCCCTCACCCCAGCCTACGAGATACAAGACAGTGTCCTTGATCTAGCCACCTGCACTATTCACCGTGCCATCTTTAGGTCTCGACTTTCTTTCCCAGGTCCTGTCACCTTCTAGTAAGCCTGTGGGTTCACAGAGAGTCGGAACAGAGCAGCATGGCAGCAGGCCCTGGGGAGGACAATAGGAGAGGCTAAACTAGCTCTGGGACCCAGGAAAGCGGGCTGGCTTCATCTGAATCACAAAAAGGTTAGCATGCAGGCAGAGGGGGCGGCTATGCTCCGCCTTCATTTGCATGACAAAAGTGATTGCCCAACGGCTCTCCGGGGCTTTGTTGTGATCTGGCAGCCCGCACTAGCACAGCCTCGGGAATTGTTCCCTAGCACAGGTCGTTCCCTGGCTCCAAAGCCACCCCAGTGACAAAGCCACATTGTAAGGCCTGTAGCAGCTGCCAGCACCTGCTCCCAGCCCGCTGTTGTCCTGGGTCCCCGCCGTGTACCCACTGCCTTCACTAAGGCTCAAACATGATCATGGTGTCACCCCGATCACAGTGATGGTAGAGGAATTTTGGCTTGTCCCCAAGGGTCTGGAGAATAGGCCCTGGCTAAGTAATGTTGAGGTCTCTAAGGTCACCAGTGGCGAACAGTGACTGTAAGATTCGGAGAGTTAAAGAAAACCGCACTTTAAGGTGTGCTAGGTCATGCCAAGGCACCACATTCTCATAGTGAACGCTTGTAGGGTTTTCAAATGGGGAAATGGGCTCAGAGTGGCTCAATAACGGGCATCAGCCAGCAAACCAAGGTTCCAGGGGCTCACACCCTAGGCAAACTACCAAGGCCAGTTGCCCCTTTCCTTTCCCAAGTATCTCAACCTGCTATCCCTCGTCTCCTCCCCAATTGTCTTTCTCAGAGGGCAAGCACGTGGTCCCTCTGCACTTGTCAAGTCCCTTGTGTTAGGGTTTAAATCTTGGCCCGGGCCTGGACAGAACATACCCAGACAACATGGTTCCACGTGGAGAGGTTTAGTGAGAGAAGAGTAGAAGAAGAGAGGAAAGGCGGCCGGCGATGGACACGGGGTGGGAGGGGGGAAGGGGTCAAGAACGGAAAAGCACAAAGAGTGAGAGGGGTAAGTAAGAGAGGAGGGGGCAAGAAGCCCCCTTTATAGTCAGGCACAGCTAGCTGTTGCTAGGCAACCGTGGGGCGGAGCATACCTGGCTATTGCCCGGTAGCTGTGGGGGTGGAGCTTAGACAGGATACCCACACCTTGGATGGATATTACTTTCTTCTTGGGTGCGGTCCTCCAGTTGAACTTCCCACACCTGAGAGCACCTTATTGGTCCTAGGCTATTCTGGCCACTGCCTCCAACTCACCCAAATTCCCTTGGCCTTTGTCAACACCCAAACTCTTGTTATCTGTGAGCCTCCTGCTCCCATTTCACCTTCCTCTGAAGTCCTCGTTGAGTGCCACCTCTCTGTGCACACTCCCCTGTCCCGGCAATGTGCATTTTGGTACTGATAAGACCCAGAAGCAATGCTTTAGTGTACAATCAGCCAACGCCCACGGACCTCAATTGCTTTAGGCTACATATTTCACAAGATAACCAGGCAGCCACTCTGACTTGTCGGGCTTCAGACAACCTGAAGGGGCTTAGGGCTGTGCTAGTCACGGTATACTGTATAATCATGGACCTCCCTTGAGGCCTTGCCAAAGACATGAACTGCGCAGAGGGACCAGATAGTTGTGTGTTCTTGCCAGGGATGGCAAAGGTAAGGGAGTGGGAGCTGTTTCTCCTGCTGGATGCTATTTCTCCTCAGAGCAGAGGCCTGCTCCTACAGGAAACAGCCAATCTTCCTAGTCCCAAGGGGAAGCCCCTTTTCTTCTCTCCATAAGATCTCCTCTTATGAAACCCCCTTACTGCCATATCTGGCCTATAAAACAATCCTCCTGGGGGAAGAGGCAAAGTGGAACAGAAGGGATCCTTGCAGAGCCCAAGGAAAGCTTCTGAGTGACAGCCTGCCCTGAGCCTGGGTGCCACCGAGCCTGGTTGCCACCAAGCAGGACAGGACATTGGAATGAACTCAATTGTGCACATAGAAAGCCAGGCTGAGCTCAGGCCTCTGGGGAATTAGATCTTAGCCTCTATGAGGGTGGACCAGAAGCAGAAAGGTAATATAGGAGAGACCCAAGGAGAAGCTGGAGGGGAGTGGGCTGGAGGAGTACAGGAAAGGGAAGACCAGGTCACCATAGGCCTCACCACAGACCGCAGAGCCACACCCAGAACAGGCTTTCTGGCCTAGATGTGCCTGAGGGAACCTCAGTATAATCAAGAAAAGATAAGAGTCCTCCAGTTTTTGGAGGAGGGAAGGTCAAGGTCAGTTCTTTTAGGGACATCTTTCATCTACCCTTGAAAAGGGTCTGTGCAGTCCAGCCCCCTCGTTCTCCTCATAGTGAGAGACAAATGGGCTGGCAACGCTCAGGAGAGCTTTGGTATCTCAGAGACTTACAGAGGAGCCTCTAAGCCTCTGTTCTTCCTCACCAGAACAGCCTACCAAAAAGGTATCTAGTCAACCCTTCAAGAGTACCCAATACTTAAGGGAGTTCTCTAAATAGTGCCTTGTCCCACAGCCTGAATAGGGCAGTAGGGAGTGTGAGAGGACACCCTGTGGTGGGTGATGTGGGAGATGGTGATTCTCTCAGGCTCATGCTCAGCTCTCTGACCCTGGCACTCTGGTGTGGCAAGTGTTCACCAAGCAAACAAGGAGCTGAACTCTGGGAACGCTGTTGCTGGGGGTGAGGGCGGGTCGTCTGCCTCTACCGCATGCCTGGTTTCTGTTTCTCATTGCAGACTCTGAGCCAGAGTCTATGGCAGGCAGCTCCTGAGCAGAAAGCTAGACTCTGGATGGTACAGCAGCATGAGGAGTGTCTAGACGCTTACCTTCTAGTCCAAGGAGAGCCACCTCCAGACATCTGACAATGGGAGGCCATGGTTCCTTACTAGATGGTTGACCGTGTTCTGTTATTTGCAGTGCAATGGGAGATCCTGGTTAAGAGACAGTAGAGTGTGTCCTGTTACTTACAGCCCAAAACTGTGTGTGTGTGTGTGTGTGTGTGTGTGTGTGTGTGTGTGTGTGTATGTGTGTGTGTATGTGTGTGTGTGTATGTGTGTGTGTGTGTGTATGTGAGAGAGAGAGAGAGAGAGAGAGAGAGAGAGAGAGAGAGAGAGAGAGAGAGAGATTGATGAACCCAGAGCCATGAACATAGTAGACAAGCATAAAGCTAAAGCCCTAGTCCCCAAAATATTTGTATCTACTAAACTGGGCTTAAACTTGGTGAGTTAGTTTTGATCATCAATTTGACATGATCTGGATAACCTAGGAAGAAAAAACATCTCAATGAGGAATTGTGTAGATGAGGTTAGCCTGTTACCTGATTGGAAGATTTACCCTGAACATGGGCAGGAAGCACTGTTTCAAGGCCTGGGGCCATCTCTGAATGTAAGCAGAGAGCAGCTGAGCACACTGTACAGGTATCCACGTAAAAACTCTGCTTTGTACAGTGGGTGCGACTAACTGCTTCAAGTTCCTGACACCCTGATGTCCCTGCATGATGAACTGCAGCCTGGAATTGATGCAAATAAACTCTTTCCTGAAGTTCATCTTGTTAGGATGTGTTATCACACCAACAGAAGGCAAAACTACAACGAACTTGGAATCAGAGTGGAACTTCAGCAGAAGCCCTAGCACAGCCTGCATGTGACCCACTGGGTCATCAGAATGGGTTTCCCTCCCTGGTAAGACTATATTCTTGTTGCATGGGGACTTAGGAGGCTGGTTGCTATAACAAAATGTGACAGACTATATGGTTCAAATAACAGATGTTTCTTCTCACTGTTCTATAGCCACAGAAGACGAGACATCCAAGGTCAAGGTGCCAGTAGACTGAAATCAGTCACTTCTACAGAGTGCCTCTTAGCTGGTGGCTGTCCTGCATATTCTTATGAAGAAGAGACTCATTCATGTTCCTGCACCCCTTCCCCGCCCCCCTCTATCTCTCTCCTTACAAGGACACTGATTCCATCATGATGATTCTACTTTTAAGACGTAATTGCCACCAAACAAGGTGGTAGAACCTCAACATTTAAGCTTAGGGGAGACTCAGTCTAGTCCACAGCCATTTGGAAGAGCACTAGTCCACTCATGAGATCATTGTAGGGAGAAGATGGGCCCTGGAAGCCAAGTGCTTAGTGTCATCAATGGGCAGACACTAGGCTCCATCAGTATTCTCCAGACACATGTGCCCAGGGTATGTTCTACCACCCAGCTGGACCTGAGCTCAGGCTGTTCAATTCTGCCTAGAAAGAATGACATGGGACTGGCATAAAATCTAGGGAAGAAGGGAAGCAGGTACCCTGGGAGTTGATAGGCAGGGCCAGTCCTGCTCCTGACTCCATTCCTTCCAGGTTAAGTTCTACACATACAGTAGGCTCATCTCTCTCTCTCTCTCTCTCTCTCTCTCTCTCTCTCTCTCTCTCTCTCTCTCTCTGTGTGTGTGTGTGTGTGTGTGTGTGTGTGTGTGTGTGTGTGTATCAGTTTCAGCTCTTTCTGCTAGCCCTTCAGTCTTCAAGGACAGACCCCTGGAGGACACCAGCTTTGCCAGTGGTCCTCTCAGGAAGTCACCTGGAGGACACTAGTAGGTAGGTGAGCAAGGTTGGCCGCCCAGAGAGGCTCTAAAATCCTATCTATTGGGAGAAACTATGGTGGATAGCCAGCAGCAGGGATCAAGGAATACACTTGGGCTCCCTAGGGGTTACCCAAGGGAAACCAAGCCATGGGGCAGGGTGCAGCTGGTCCTAGTTGGATGACCTTGACCATCTGATGTCACCATCCCGAACCAGGATGTTATCCTCTGTTTGGCTGTCACAAGATGGAACACGTCCTTTGATGTGAGGAAGGAGTCCTCTGCCTGTTGCTGTGCCAGCCGTTGTGAAGGAAGGTTTTCCAGTCCAAACAGGCCTTAGGCCACCATGGTCCCAGCCAATGTCATAACTACAGGCTCCCAAGACACCCTTCATCCCCACCCCCAGCCCACCAATCCTCCAGTTTAACCACTTCCAAATCCACAGCAAGTAAGGAGCTAGTGATTATTGTGATCTCAAGGCACTGGCTCCAGGGAGTTTTGTTATGTAGCGGTAGGTACCAGCATGCAATTAGCAACAGCAGTCACTGTGTGTAAGGTAGCATGGGGTGGAGGGAAACAGTACACAGAGAAGACACTTCCTGTCCGCAGATAGTGAGGGTTATTGGCACTTCTTAACTCTCTTGAGTTTTCACATGTATTTCAAATTCAATAAGGCTATGAGAAGGATGTAATTTGAGAGGGCCCTCTTATTTCCCCCCAACACCACCTGAGGGAGGGGCCTAGCTCTTCTTCACCTCCACAGACCAGTGGCTCTGGGCCTTCAGCTCCTCTCTTCAGGTGCTTGGCAGAGATAATGATTGGTTGCTTGAAGTCACCTCCTGTTGCTTTCCAGTTACCTGAAACTCAATTAAATCTGATTCCTGACTGTTTCCAGCTCTCCTCCCTTTCCTCTGGGGCAGCTTGTATTTTCCTTCTTAGCCTATCAATGGCCAGTGATTATGCAGCCACTGTTTTACATATGAAAGAAGCTTCATACCTCAGACCCAACAGCCTGTTACCAGCTGCCAGAAAGTCCATGTCAACCAGTACCTTAGTTTGGAAATATTTTAAAGCAGCGTATTTCACGATTAAAAATTGGGCCCGATAGCTGCTAAGTCCCCACAAGGTACTGCCCCTTGCTTCACGCTTTGTGGAGGGCCTGAGGGATGGAGTTGTCCAGTCCCTGTGCTTGCAGCAGGGCAAGACGCCTTGCCCAGGCTGCAAGGGCTCAGCGGCTCACAACCAGTCCATGTGCTGGGTCTACATGACACCAGATAAGGCCAGCAGCTACTCACTTCTGCTCTAAGAAGGACAACTGCTCCATTTGTGTCTGCCCAGCTGAACTGGCCACTAGAACCACGTGCAGAGTCCTAGGTGCCACTGCAAGAAACAAGGGAGAGCCTGCAGCAATCCAAGGGTCCTCCAAGAATAAGGTTGCTCATCAGATGGGATCTTCCGAGAGCCCCATGCATACTGTTTGATGACTGACACATCAGGTAACCGGTTCCCTTAAGACCAGGAGTAGAGGTTCCATGATGAGGAAGGGACTCTAGATCCAGTCTAGGCTCTGGTTCTTGCCGTGGGTAGCTTCCCAGAAGTCTCTCCTCTGGCCAGTTTTCTCATCCAATGAGCTGGGAGAGCACTTTTCTTGTGTGTCAGAACAGCACATGTGCTGGGCTCACTATCGTTGACCTTGGGCTTGGCAAGAATTGCAGTCAAAAGCATGAAACGCAGCAATCGACCCTGGGCACCCACCCAAGGGATAGAATTACATGTCATGAATGTCAGATGACCAAGGAGTGGGAGAGGAGGGGACACACACACAAGAAGGAAGCATTGTCACTGAGACCAAGCTCCCTTAGATGGTGACTAAAAGGGTGTGTGTGTGGGTGGGGGGTATTGATGTCAGTGCCAGGCTTGGGAGTGGGGGCCATCTGCTCATCAGCAATGGAGCCAAGTCATCTCGAATGCTCCTGTCACACTACAGCAGACACTCTCAGTGTCACCCTGTCTGAGACTGATGGCTCGGTCTCAGAAGCACTTCTGGTTTTAATCTTTGTCCATGTAAATGCAGACCAGATGTAAAGTCAGCTTTCATCAGGAAAACTCGATGAGTTATTTTGCACTCTGCGAGGCAAGAGACAGGACATGACATGAGAACAGCTTTCTATTGACTCCCCAGGGAGTAACAGCTCAGCTTGGTTCCTCTCTACATGTCAACCTGTTGGGTGGACTACAATCTAGTTCTCCCAACAATCTAGTTCTGAGATGGCTAGATTTGGGGGTGGCAACACCTTTGGATTCCCCTGTGGGCAATTCTTTAATATCATTGGGACTAACTTTGACAAGAGGCAGAGGAAGGGAGAGGCTGTGGGATACTCCAAAACTAATGAATGAGACTCAGCCACCTCTGCCCAAGTTACTAAATGGAAAGGAAGGAAGGAAGAAAAGAAAAGGAAGGAAAGAAAGAAAGAAAGAAAGAAAGAAAGAAGGAAAGAAAGAAGGAAAGAAAGAAGGAAGGAAGGAAAGAGAGAGAGAGAGAGAGAGAGAGAGAGAGAGAGAGAGAGAGAGAGAGAGAGAAAGGGTCAGTGGTGATATATGCCTTTAAACCCAGCACTCAGGAGGCAGAGGCAGGCAGATCTCTGAGCTTCAGGCCAGCCTGGTCTACAGAGTGTTCCAGGACAGCCAGGGCTACACCAATGAACCCGTCTTGAAAAACCAAACTATACCACCACCACCACCCCAAATGAGAGAAATAAAAATGAAATAAAAGGAGAGCATGACTATACTTATGATATGGAGAAGGTTTTTATTGTAGACATAAGGGAGAAAGTAGGCAAAGGAAAGAATGTAGGCTGAACATGGCCGGCAGATTAAACCGGACCATGAGAGGAGAGAGCAGGAGGGAGAGCCGGAGAGAAGACTAAGAAAGGTGTCCCAGACCAAGAGGCCAAAACAGCTGAGTTCCTTAGGGATCAGGTTGGGGGAAGTAACCTGGGAGGAGCCACAGGTCCTGAAGGATGCTGGGAGAGCTGACCTGCACTGGCTTTGATATGTTAATAAGCAAATCAGTCCTTAGTCTAGGGTTTCTGAGATCTAACTTATCATGAACCAATGAAGGTAGTTCCTAGGTACCCTGCAAAGGGGCGGTGCAGTGGTGGTGGGGGAGTGTAGGGCGGGGGGGGGGAGATGGTGCTGAGTGCCATCTTGCATTCTGACTGAAGAACACTCTATAGGGTGAAGTACAACCCTTACTCCTGGCACCAGTCCCTCATTTCACACACTTTTGTTGTTTTGCTTTCTCACTCCCATTAATGCAGACTAATTAAAGACACACACACACACACACACACACACACACACACACACACACACACACACACACGGGTCAAACACAGTGACAGTCCAGGGGAATGCTTGGAAAAAGGTCTCTAGGCCTAGCTTTGTCCTGTAAGCTTACGGATGGAGAGGAAGCACAGAGGCCGCTGTGGTGTGCCTATTGAATACATCTTCAAACCATTGGGTGCTGTAAGGTTCCATCCCTAGCATGGTGGTAACAGGAAAGGGAGAACCTTTAAAACGAGGGAGGCATTTAGGTCACTGGGCAAGATTTAGACCCAAGCCATGAACTTAAGAGTTGGCCTCACTATCGCTCCTGCCCCAAACTGCTGCTTGCCACAGGCCCAAAACTGCAGCCAAGAGACCATACTGTGAGTGGAAAGAAGGCTCATCCCTCTGAAAGTTGCCGTGGGCTAACAGAGTCAATTTACGTAAAGATGATCTTTCCTCAAAGCCCCAGGACAGAGGTGGGGCAGCTGCTCTCTCATGTAAATGTTTGGGCCAGGTCCCACCTAACTGCAAAGGTACAAGGAATGTGTGGTTGTGGCAACTGTGGAAGGGGGTTTCTGATTTTAGCTTTCCCCTGCATCAAGTCATAAATCGTCCTCTGTCTCCACTGGGGCACTTGTATTAGGACCCCTTGTGGATAAAAAGGACGAGGTGGCCAGGCCTGATAGTATACGCCTTTTAATCCCAGCACTTGGGAGGCAGAGGCAGTGGATCTGAGTTTGAGGCCAGCCTGGTCTACAAATTGAGTGCCAGGACAGCCAGGGTTACACCCAGAAACCCTGCCTGGAAAAACAAAAGCAAAAGGAAACAAACGAAAAGCCCCAGGCAATGCAAGTGTCCATTTAAGGATGGCAAGGGTGACTTTTTACACCTAGGTCAAGGGAGCATCAGTAATGATCTGGCGTGTGGTATTGCTTGGGGAATAATGACAAGACAGCCTACACACGTTCAGTACTAATGTCACTTTAAAAAGTTGTTTTCAGTTGGCAGCTGGCAATGCAGGTGTGGCAGTGGCCGACGCCAAGGGCACGAAGTGTGTATAGGGTGTATGCTTCTTCTAGCAGAATATGCTCACAGCTCACACAGCATAGGATATGCGTTCTCGCCGCTGCCTAAGGAATTGCTCAGGGTCTTAAGAGGCACCATTCAGCCACCTCTCAGTAGGCCCACTGTTGTGTGCTCTGTGCTCCAGGTCAACAACGACTAAAACCAAACTGCCTGAGTGGCTTCCTTCAGGAATGGGGTACTGGTCTAGGCCCAGGTGGCCGTGTAGGAATCTGCTGTTTGGAGTTGGGGCCCAGGTCTCTTTTCTAGTCAGCTGTGAGCAGGGACCACTTTTAACAACCAGGAGGCCACCCCCATTCCCTGTTGGGAGCTACTCAACTTCTCTGCCCAGAAGCTTCCTCACTTCTCAATTGCTGTCAGGCTTCTGGTCTCTCCACCTCCCGGTCTGTGACCTCTCTGACCTCTAATCTCAAACTTGTGTCTGAACTCCATTCTGGGCTTGCAGTTTCTGACCCCTCCCCTGCGACCTTTAGTCTCTCGGGACTCCTTTTTTAACCCTCTCCACTGGTGGATTCTCTGACCCCCTCTGCCTCTGTCCTTTGAGCTCAGAATCCAGATTCAATCAGCTCTGGTTCACATCCTCTCCTGTTATCTCTTTATCCTAACAGCGACTGATTAGGGACATCAATTCCATCTCAAAAGCCAAAAACCCTGGATCAGTCGCAGCAGGGTGCAGGCTCCTACAGTACTGCCTGACACAGTGCAGCTACTTTTGGTTTTGTTTGGGGTGTTGTTTGATTTCTCCTTAGGTATATGTGGGTGTGGCTCTCTTTCCTTCTGCTTGTTCCCACGCACACACCTTATTGCCCTTCAAGAAAACGATTAGATTATGATCCCTTCGCTCATTCCCACCACGGCGAAGACATCCATGGAAGCTAAGTTTTTCCATCTGTTACTTTTGCTAAGTATTTTAAAAATCCCAAAGTTTCAGCCAGTGTTTGCAGTCTTCTCAAGTCAGGCCAGTGGCCCTAGGAACTATGGGTACTTTTCTGCTCAGGTCAATTTTTGCCTTCAGAGCCACTGTGACCTTTTCCTACGGGAGGATACTGTCCCACTCTATCCAGGGTGGGATTATAAAATACCATTCCCAGGGCTGGAGAGATGGTTTAGAGGTTAAGATCCTGCAGAAGACTAGGGTTTGGTTCCCAGAACCAATATGGTGGCTCACAACTCCAATTCCTGGGGATTGGATGGCCTAGTCACTTCAGGCTCCAGAAACACACGTGCTATATTTAAAAATATATAAATCACACACACACACACACACACACAATACTATATTTTGTTGAGGGTATAGGCAGTAGACTTCTATTTCTCACACTTTCACATTATGGGAAGTCCAACATCCAGGCACTGGAAGATTCCATGTCAGGTAAGGATCTAACTACTGGGTACAGTTAGCTATTGTCTTGTATAACCTCACACGGTATGTTCGAGAACCTGTGTGTGTGTGTGTGTGTGTCCTCTGGTGTCTCTTTGTTGTTGGTTGAGACATGACTTTGCCCAGGTTGTTGGCTATAAACTCATTTTGTTTTTTTGAGACAGGGTTTCTCCATGTAGCCATGGCTGTCCTGGAACTTACTCTGTAGACTAGGCTGGCCTTGAACTCAGAGATCTGCCTGCCTCTGCATCTGGAATGTTAGGATTAAGGCTGGTTTATGCTAATACTTTTAATCTGTCTCCCACCCTGGGTGTGATCCTTTGTGTAAATAAAGGCTTGGTTGTCAGCTTTTTCTTCATTTCCTTTGCACCTGGTTTTTGTTGTTGTTGTTTATTTTGTTTTTCAAGACAGGGTCCCCCCCCCCCAACCTCCACCCCCACCCCCGGGCATTCCTGGCGGTCTTGGAATTTGCTCTGTAGACTAAGCTGGCCTCCAACTCACAGAGATCAGCCTCCCAAGGGCTGGAATTAAAGGCGTGTGCCACCAGAGCATAGCTAGCGTCAAATCTTTTAAAACTAGACAATTCGAAAGCTCAGGCTGGGGGTTGGGGATCCTGAGTTCAAATCCCAGCAACCACATGGTGGCTCACACCCATTTGTAAATGAGATCTGATGCCCTCTTCTGGTGTGTCAGAAGACAGCTACAGTGTACTTATATATAATAAGTACAAAACACTTTGATTGGAATGTTGGTCTGTTTTATGACCTGCCCACAACTGGGTTCTAACATGGGTAAGACATTCACTCCATTTTGAGTCCTTGCAAGGCTGGGACTCAAAACAGCCCTTGCTTCAAGCTTACACACATAGGAAGCTTATGCACATAGGCTTGAGGGAACTGCTCAGTCCCCAGAAGGACGAAGGACATAGTCTCCAAAGTCCATTTCATGAGAAGCTGAGGAACACAACTACAAAGGAGAAACCTTGGGCATAGGGCAAAGGGCCTGAGAGTTACTGAAGAACGAATTCCCCCTCACGGGGAGGGACCTGCAAACCTGCAAGGTCACTATGGACACTACTGGCTGCCTGCCTGTCCCGCAGATTGGGATGCTGCGGTGTTACTCTGTCCCTACGCTTTGCTGTACACTGACAGTTATACACAGAGGAGTGTGAGTTCTTTCACTGTTGCTATAACCAAATACCAGAGGCTGATCCTTCATGAAGAAAAAATGTTTATTTACTTTACACTTTTGAAGTCCAAGATTGTGTGGTCCCATGAGTTTGGGCACTGGTAAGGATACTCACAGCTCTTTCTCAATGTAGTAGGAAAGAGAAGTTGGAGCCATCTGAAATTTAGTTTCACTCTTCAAAACAACCTATTTTGTTTGTCTTTTTGAAGAGACACGTTTGTTTTATTTGTATATGTGCTTCCCCTGTATGTATGTCTGTGCACTAAGTTCATGCCTACAGCCCTTGGAGGACATGGGACTGGAGCTACGGATGGTTGTTGGGAAGGGAAACTGAGTCTTCTGCAGGAACAACATGTTCTCTTAACCACTAAACCATCCATCTCTCTAGCCCCGTAACAACCCGTTTTTGTTGGCACTCACACATTCCCAGAAACTAGCATTCATTCCTTTTGAGGTTGGTGCTCTCAATGACTTCCCTCCCCACATTTAGGCCCTGCCTGTTAAAGGTTCCGCCATCTCTTAACACCACCTAAATACAGCGAGGGCTGTGGGTTCTGACAGCTTACTTTTAGGTTATAAGCCTCTAGACCAAAAGGAGCCATATGGGCTCTATGAAGAAATCAGAGCATCCTACAGAAGTTCTGGGCTTTAACTTGGAAGCCACACAGTGTGTTTCAGTGAATTCCTTCCATTCTTTCTGCCTATAGATCCAGATTTAAAAGGCACTTGAGATTAGGTCAGGCCACCCAGAGAGGAGAAGATGTATTTTGTGCAGGGAGAAGGGGTAAGTAACAGTGCAAGGTTAACGTTCTCCCTTTCCCTCTGCCATGGCAACCAGCACACCGCAGAAAGAGGCTGCTCCATCCACCTGCTGATGGCAGGCACCTCAGGATGGATGTGCAGTGTGCACCTCATGATGGATGTGCAGTGTGCCAGAAACACAGCCAGCCCCTTCTAACTGACGGAGGATCTGCCACTCTAGGCTCTTCAGCAAGCATCAGGGCAGCTCTTGGCTGGAACTTCCTCTCCCCTCTATCCTGTGTCCAGCACCCTGTTTCTTGGATTATATAAGGTCCTTTTCTTACCTTCTTCATTTTGGTGACTCATGAGCTCAGGTGTCTCCTATCATGAAAATGATACATTTCCCCACTAAGGGAAGGGAACTTTTAAGAACCTCTTGCATCTAAAAATGCAGTCGGGCTATGTAACAAAGTCTCTGTCAGTTATAGAAAACACACACCACCATGATCCCCTAAAGGGAATCCCGAATAGATTCCTATTACCTCCAATATGCCAGGTACGGCGATGATCACAGAGAAATGGATTACTTACATGAGGTACTGGTAAAAACAAACCTACTGGGCTGCCAGTCATTCAAAAGCAGAGCAAGGCACATCTGACACCGGTTACTCTTACAATCCAATGTATATTCTTCCTACTTAAGGATAGTTGTGAAATAGTGTGTACGTTTTTTAAAAGCAGGAAATAAGTTACTTTGGCTCATGGTTTTAGAGATTTCAGTCCCAGACCAATGGCAGCAGTGAGCAAGGACAAACATAAAAGGTCTAGGGTCTCTATTCTCCCTGAGGTCATACCCCAAGAACAGGTTTCATTAGGCCCTCTCTCTGGCTTCGCCATAAGTCAATAGTGCGAATGGTAACACATTGCCTTCGGGCCACAAGAATCCCAACTATGGTGAAGAGTGCTACGTCAAGCTTTCTGTGTCTCTTCCAACATACAGCTCTCAGTCTTGCATGGGCACAGTCTGCAGTGCCCACACCACCCTAACTGCCCAAGGAGCCATTTCCCAGAATGTATCCATGTCTACCGATAGATGCTTATGTTTGGTTCACTGTTTAGCTAGGTGACGGCTACGGTAGTCTTCCCTCAGACAGTTTCTTTGATCCTAGCAGCTGCTCCAGCTGTGAGAAGCCCACTGCTCTGGCTCCAGTTTGCAAGGGGACTACAGTTACCATCGGGCCACCTTCCCTGACACTCAGAAATTCAAGGGTGGTAAGATAGAGTATGGGGATCTTCTCTCATGCCCTTACTCTCCGTGGCCTTTCAAACGCACGGTCTCTGACTGTCAAGACTTCCCTTGGACTCATTCTTCAGTGACTTTTCTCCAGCCACCATGCCAGGGTTCCTATTAACTGACCAAAGCACTTTCTGGTTGATTCTTTAATTTTCCTTTTTCCCTTTCCATTCTGTGTTTTTGTGGATTCTTTCTGGTTAATGTTCTCTCTCAGTCTTTCCACCGAAACTGTGTCATTTATATGATTGCTACTTCGCTTTGATACTTCAAGAACTCTTTCTTTTACTCCTAAATATGTCTTCACTCGCACTTTCCCTTTGTAAATGGTGGTTTTTTGTTTTGTTTTGTTTTGTTTTAACATTTCCCTGTTGATATTATTGGTGGTTTTGTTGATGTTTACCTCTCTCTCTACCTGGCTTATTTCCTACAACTTACTTAGCAAGAACAAAACCAAACAAAAACCAACCTATTGTGGCTTTGTGTTTCCTGATGCAGGGTTTCCTATCAGCTCAGCTGCCCACTCTTACTTGCCTGGGAAGGCCTGAGACGGACCAGAAGTGCTGTATCAAGTAGCACCTTTCACTGTGGCCCTCTGTGTAGTATGTATACTAATCAGACACGTGAGCAGCTATGGATGTCAGAATGTGTTGATCATTCCCTGTGGCTTGGCTCGCTCAGCCCGAAGGCCTCTTCTGGGCTTCCTGGCTTCTTGTGCCACGGAATCCCTGAAAGGGGCTTGTAGCTGTCAGCAGGCACATGAGCGCCACTGCCTCTGTCTGCCACTGTTTGGAGACTGATCTCTGCCTCCTTTATATAGATAGTCTCTCCTCAGGAAGAGGAGGGGGCAGCTGTGAGGCTACACAGAGCCAGCAGCCCACCTGAACATCTCAGAACAGACTCTAGCACAATCATTTAGGACCATTCTTATTTCAAGTTCCTTTCCCTTCCACGTCCAGAGGTACCCAGTGTTACCATTTGTGACCCTTGTGGGGAAACCTTCCTTCCTATTTCAGGCTTTCGTTTTCTTGGGCATGTTTCAGCTTCACTGTCTGCTTCTGCTTCTTCTCCTACTCCTGTCCATGTGCATTCTTGTCTTATAGTTGAGATTTGTATCTTATAGCCGAGGTTGCTTTAGAGGCTCCAAAAGGAACAACTACCACCTTCACCCCAAACCTCACCCATCATTAGTCCCCTTGTGGCTCACTTGCTCCCACTTTGGTCAAGCCTGGTCTGTTTTGTTCTGGTTTTCCTCTTCTTTCCAGCTAAAGGGAAACATCCTTACTCTTACCTATACTATTGTTGTCAAGATTCTCTTAGCACAGAAACATGGACCCAGAGCTATGAGATATTAACTGCAGAACAGAACTGAACCCCTAGGGTATTTCCATCTGGGCTTGGGACAAGAAAGGTTAAGTTTGAGAGCTCGATCATTACATACTTGGTAAGTGAAATGGTGAGAAATCATTCAAGGTAATGCCTCTTGTATATAACATCTAAATGGGGAAAACCCTTTGGGAGACCATCAAGAAGAAAGATTGGATGGGGCATGTCAGAAGGGTACATTGACTCAGGCTACCCTAGAAGCCTATAAGGAGGTCCAGTGAATATGCATGTCCCAGGAAGGTCCACCTCGTCCTAGTGTAGGCAGAGCCCAGGAGGGCACCACCAAAAAGACTGTCGAACCCCCCTGGCCGCAGAGGGACATGAAGGAATACATGGACAGAAAGGCAGTGTAGAGGCCAGCTCTTTCCCAATGAAATGACTGTCTGTGGCATGTGGTGGGAATGGAGGAGCCTTCTGAGTCATCCCTCGGTCAGGACACAGTCTCTTAAATGTCATCAACACAATCTGCCTGGAACAAAGATGACTATTTTCTGCCAAGTTGAGACCCTCCTACAAAGCCTTCATCCAGCTTCTCCACAAGACATCAGTGAGGAAATTCAGGGTGTGTGCTCACACTTAGGGGTGTTCAAACATTAACAAGTTTCCAAACTGAAAATACCAAATCGATGTTTCTCCGATTATCAGAAATCAAAGTCTTTTCTATTTTAGGCTCCCATTTAATTTGGGGAAGAACTTAAAAGTCAGAGCCATAGTTCTTACTTTTCTCCAGTAAGATGACCGACCCTTTAACCCACTGGGGTCAACCAACCGGCAGTCGCTCTCCCTGACTTGCCAGTGGCTGACTTATTTCCAGGCATCATCCACAACGAAAAGCAGAGGCTGCTGATCCTATCCTCACAGGTCAGAGGCAGTTGCGGCCAGTCCTGAGTGTGTTAAGATTGGTTCAAAGGCAGTAGGAAGCTATGGTCTCTCTTACGGTGGCCTAGTGTTCAGAGAGAAAGAACATGAATGTGTGTCTAGACTTTAGAGCAAGGTGGCCTAGTTGGAAGGCCCCGGCAGGGCGCAGCGGAGCATTTCCTTCAGAGGCCCAGACAGTGGATGGGTGGGGCGCCCTGGGCGGGGTCCTCGCAGCTGGTGGTGTTTGAAGCCTCCACGACCGCGGTGGGAGAGGGGCGGCCTGGAGAAGTTGGCAGCAGGCCTGGGGCAGGAAGGGGGAGGAAGGGGCCCTGCGTTCCCTGAACAGCCGCGACCGCAGCCCCAGCACGTAGCTCACTCTCTCAGCACTGGCAGTGGTGGGCCCTGCATCAGCCAGGTTAACATAGGCTCAAGGGCAGTGCGGCCGCGCGGGGGCGGGGCGGCCCCAGTAGTGACATGGCTCCGGCCAAGGTTGCATCGAGGACCTGAGCTCAGTAGGAGTAGGGTGAGGAGGTGGCTGGAGGCTGCAATGCAAGCCCGGCCACCCGAGAACTCCGCTGCGGTGGGGTGAGGTTCGGAAATGTGCCGCCTAAAGGCGAGGTCGGCCGCCTAGGTCCCGCCGGGACAGATACGCCACCTTGCCCGCACTCCCAGCCGGCCGAGCGACCACAGGGTGCCCTCCCCAGCGTTGCCATCCTCGTGCCACCCACTGCTGCCTGCTCACA
The DNA here is from genome assembly GCF_011064425.1 of Rattus rattus. Lineage (NCBI taxonomy): Eukaryota > Metazoa > Chordata > Mammalia > Rodentia > Muridae > Rattus > Rattus rattus. The sequence goes on from NC_046155.1 coordinate 136,431,767, forward strand.
AAAGCTCTGGCATGGAAAGGCCCGGCGAGGTTCCCGCTGCGGGAGGCACGCGCCCTAGCCCTGCGCCGCTACACAGCGGCCCGCCACCCTCGGACGTCATGCGTCTGCGCGCCCCGCGCCCGGCTCCGATTTCCGCCCCTCCTCTTGCAGGCCCAGGGGACACGCCCACTGGCGCGCGCAGGTCCCGCGGCCAGTAGGGCCCTCTAGAGATCCGGATTGGCCGGATAAAGTACTCAAGAGCCAATGGAGTTCGCGTCTGCCACTGGCCACGCCCCTCCTAGGACGCGGGCGCGCGACCGCACCGGAGGGACGGTGCGCGCTCCAGGCTCCCCGCCCCCTTCGTGCGCGCTGCTCCCTGCGGCCGCTGCCGCCTGTAACCTGCGCCGCCAGGATGTGGCTGGGGGCTGACGTCGGGTCCAGATGTGGCCCCGGCCCCGCCCACCCCCGGGGCCGGTCCGCCCACACCGAGCCGCGGCGCGCACGGAGGCTGTCCCGCCTGCCACAATGCACGGTGGAACTGCGACCGCAACTTGCAGGGGTCGTGCCTAACGTCGCCGCCGCTCGACGTCCCTAGGACAGGCGGGTTCTGACGCCGCACGCGGACCCACCTCACTGGAGCCCCCCATGCGCTCACCCTCCAGTGCCCGGCCAGGCGGACGCGGAGCCGCGCGGGTGACGGCAGAAGCGGCTACGCGCCCAGCCTAGCCCAGCCCAGCCGGAGAAGAGGGCGCGCCGCGCCCCCGCCCCCCGCCGCTCTCCGGAGGCCGTGGGTGCGGATGCGCCGCTGACGACTCCTGCGAGAGCACCGCGCGCCCGAGCCCGCAGCATGGCAGCCGCCGCCTATGTGGATCACTTTGCCGCCGAGTGCCTCGTGTCCATGTCCAGCCGCGCAGTCGTGCACGAGCCGCGGGAAGGACCTGAACCCCGGCCCGAGGGCGCGGCCGCCGCCGCCCCCACACTGCCCCGCGTTGACGAGCGCCGCGACGGCAAGGACAGCGCCTCGCTTTTCGTGGTAGCTCGGATCCTAGCGGACCTCAACCAGCAGGCGCCGGCCCCCGCCCCCGCGGAACGCAGAGAAGGGGCTGCTGCGCGCAAGGCGAGGACCCCCTGCCGCCTGCCGCCCGCGCCCCCTGCGCCGCCGCCCGGCCCAGAGCCCGCCTCCCCCGGACAAGCAGGCGCGCCGGCCGCGCCCCCCAGCCCCGCGTGGAGCGAGCCCGAGGCGGCATTGGAGCCAGAGCCGGGCCCCGCGGGGAGCGGCGAGCCTGGCCTCAGACAAAGGGGTCGGCGGGGCCGGAGCCGCGCGGACCTCGAGTCCCCGCAGAGGAAGCACAAGTGCCACTACGCGGGCTGCGAGAAAGTTTACGGGAAATCTTCGCACCTCAAGGCGCACCTGAGAACTCACACAGGTCAGTGGGGCGGCCGGGACGCCGCGAACGCGGGGACTAGGGACTGCTTGGGACCGGCCACGCCCCCAGAGCTCGGGGCTCAGCGCAAGAGGGGGCCGGGGCCGGGGGCGGGGAGCCGTGAGCTGAGGGCGATCGCGGCCGCGCCCCTGTCCTGGCGCTCCGGCCTCGCGTGACGCTGGCCGTGGCGCTTCGAGCCGGCGCCCTCTCGGCGACCGCGCCCCCATCGGGCACGCCCCCTCCCGGGCTCTTGGGGCGGGGCCGCGGGGGTAGATGTCGTCATCCGGGCTGCGGGCGGCGCGGGCAGGTGCGCTGGAGGTGGTTGGGGTGGGGGGACGGGCGGCGCTCCCTTTTGGGGCGTAGGTGCTCCGGTTGCTGGAGTCTCGCCACCCCCTCCCCAGGCCTCTGGGCGCGCTCTGGCGAGGGAGGGGCTGGCCGGGGCGGGCGAAGTTCACGCGGGGACAGGGCTCTCTTCAGCCACTCGGCACATTCTTCGCTCTCTTCTTCCTGTAATTTTTCCAGGGCTCTAAGGTTTAATTTGTCGCAACCGGACCCAGCGGCGGCGCTGGCCGACGCGGGGGGCGGTCCCAGTCCTCGCTCCCCACCCCGCGGCTCTTTGTGGGAGCCCCAGCCCATCCGGCCGGCGGGGGCGCGCCCGGCCGCAGGGGGCTGCGCTGTCGGGCTGCGCTTTCTCTAGAAAGGCGCGCTCCGTTCACTGCCCTTTCTGATCCAACTCTCACCTGCTCCTGGACTGGGTACAGGCAGGTGGCACCTGTACGGGGGCGGCCGGCTTAAGCCTGAAACCTGGGGTGGCTTGGGGGTCACTCACTTCTGTGGTTTCCGGGCACTGCTTTGCAGCGCGACTCTTGGTAGTTGATTCGTATGTGGAGGTTCCCCCCCACCTCCATTTTTGGTGTTAACACAAACATTTAGGGTTTTGTTTTTTCTTCTTTGAGCTCACGGAAACTCTTTCGTAACAGTTAACTCTTTATACAGCTTTGAGGCAAGTTCATAGCAAAAATACTCAATTCCGTTACTTTGTTACCAGGGGCTGTTCTTTCTTGCTGAGAACAGTTAAGTGGCAGACCAAGAAGCTCAAGACACTGAAGCGGTGGAGGCTAGAGCTCTAGGCCTTTCTGCCGGTGTATTTGTAATGGAGCGAGCCCCAGCTCTAGGCCGGGGATGGGTGGGTGGGGGGCGACTCAGAACTTTGGCCATAAAGGCAGGGGATGAGGAGGAGTCCCAGCCCTTTGCTGTGGTCCCTTAAACCACGTGGCAGGTGATGGGGTTGAGTGAAGCCTGTGTCATCCCCCGGCATTCGGAGTCGAAATTCGTGGTGTGTGAGCCCAGGAGGTGGGTGGGATTTGTGTAGGGTTCCCAGTTCTGCAAGGGAAAGCCGCTGCCGGGGTGGGTGTGGCTGTGGGGGAGGAGCAGAGAGCTTGGTTCATAACTTGATGGACCCAGAGTGCTGAGTTGGGGCGTGGGTTCGGCGAACAGCTATCGGATTGAGAAATCTTGGTGCAGAATATTTCACCGTGGTTTCCCACTTGCAGCACTCCGTAACCGATCTGGTGAAAGGCAGAGGACTTGCCTGAGGGGAGGGGCTGGACGTCGTGGGCGGGTTGGGTTCAAGATGTTTTCCTTGTTGGCTCGCTCCTCCTTTCAGTCTCAGTTGGCGTTTAGAAAACGTTTGGGGGCGCTGGGGACCGCATCTTCGTAATGGAAAGGGAGCCATTCTCTTCGGAGCGCCAGGAAACTCAGCAGGTAGAAGAGGATAGAGTCAGCCTTCTTTTTAGTGCCAAGAGTTGCTCTGCGGTCTGTAATCGGTGCCGCCCTCCATATGTGCTGAGATAGAGGAAGGCTGCACCTCTGGGGTAGTTGTAAGTAAGGTTCCAGGCCCTCTTGAGAGCAGGGTTAGGAATTCCAGTAGATGTCTAGGCTGCATCTTATTTGGTACCCAGGTGAGTCTGATGATGAGAGTTGCCCATTTCAAACGCCTGCCCCTGGGTGGAGTCTGGTTCTGCCTCTGATCCGGGAAGCTCTGGGAAGCCATTGCTAGATCCTGTAGCGCTTAAATACCTCATGTTCGTAAGAGACACAGGGCGTTTCTTGGGCACAGCAAGGTGGTCCCTGGGCGTGACTTAATCTTCTCCGGATTTCAGGTTCTGGCTTTGGGGCAGTTTGGTTCGTGGATCGCAGTGGCTGAGTAACGCCTTGCCACATCTACTCCACCCGAACACCCCCCCCCCCAGAATAAGAGTTGCATGGCAGCAGTGATTATTATCACCCCCTTAGCTAACAAGATAGCCGGCAACTTTCTCAAGCTTTGCTGTGGTTTAGTGGCTTGTGCCCTGGCCACCTAGAAAGCTGGGAGTAGGGTGCTGTGTGTTTAGTGCCCTTGAGAAGGACAAGGGTACGTAGCTAGGGCTCTCCTCTGGTATGGGTGTCCTCTGCCTAAACAGCTGTTTGCAAAGTGATGCCCCTTCTGCTTAGCTGTAAGGTGATGACCCCTCCCTAGTAGTTCTGTGGACCGTTGCCTACATTTCAGTAGTCAGTGTTACAGCAAATGGATAGAACAAAGAAATGCAGCAACCCAAGCCGCTTGTTTATTTAATTGGAACCTCTCAGCCCATATTTGGGGGCGGGGGGGGGTGTTGCTGACCTTACTTTTGGAAGAGCAGGTTGTTTTGGAGGCTGGGGGATTTGAGGTGGAAATGTGAGGATTTTCAGAAGGCCTACTCCTTCCTTTGAGCAGCGACCCCCCTCCCCCCCCAAACACACACACACACACACACACACACACATCTGGAGAGGCCTGCATGGCTGGTAGGACTGAAGTGGAATGGTGGGTCACTTGGTTGGTTTTCAGATACCCTGAATAGATTCCTCCTCTCTCCTTGTTCCCATAAAGAATTGTCTTCAAAGTGGTTTTGTGCTGCTCTCCTTTCTAGCACCTAGAACCGAAATACTTCCTTGTATGCTCCCTGTGGATCTTGGGGCATCCCGAGGAAGGTAAGTGCAGCGTTGGGCATAGTCCTTCCACTGCAGCCAGGAACGGGGCTTGTGGTTGCCTGCTCGTGTTTGGGGCAGGGGTTAGGAAGTAGAATAAGATTGCCCTCAGCAGTTCCCTGCATTCATTTCCGAGGGGTTAGCCTGCAGATTTATCCTTCCCCACTAAGCAGGGATTTGATTCTTGATGGGATTCCTGGGCCATATAGTTCAGCCTCCTCTTCCCAGTGTGCACACTGACCTCAGAGCCTCGTTTCCAATACACTGCTGGCTTCTCTGCTCACTGGTAGGTACTCTGACATAGCTGCCCAGAAGGCAGGGCATGGCTTGGGTAGGACCTAGGGCAGAGCCTAGCTCCTTGATGAGCAGCCCTTTGTCCAAGAGCATTGCTATTCCAATGGCTTCTAGCCCTATCTCAGCCATCCTGTAGATGGTCTCTTCTGGACAAGTAGCACAGAGAACTGTCTCCCAAACAGATACCCATTGCCACCTGCGCTGTGCATTTCTTTCTGGATTCCTCGGTGTGTTTACATGTGTGCATACTTGTGCAGCCACACTGACATTTAAGACGTGCATGAGTAGGCTCTTCTGCAGGGTTTGCTCCGTGTGTTTACTTAAAGGAGACAGTACTGTTCTTTGTGGTGTGAGCCTTCCGTGGAATGGTTGGCCCTAGGGCCAGGCCATGGCTTTCGTGACCTCCTGTCTCCCGATGAAAGCGTAGTCGTGCGTCAGGCTTTGGTTCTGCTGTGTCCAGCTTGTAGGTGACTGTCTCTGTGCAGAGGAGCTGGTGATTTCTGTAGAGACCCGGTGGCATTGCTCACACTGTCTGTGAGCTGATTACAGTACGTGTGGAGCCTGTCGGCCTGAAAGACAAGGAACCAGCTGCACTTCTTGGTCTCCCCTGCGTGGAGGAGGAGACCTGCTGTGTCACTGCTGTCTTTCAAAAGAGTTTTTATCTCTAGTTCTTCTTTGCTGCCGTAGAGCTTTAGAATCTAGACCCACATTAGACGGTTTAGACCAGGCTTACTCCCACAGACCCTGTGCCTGCTCCCCTGGCTTCCTTGGCGCTGGTTTTTCCAGATCCTTGGGAATAAATGCTCACTTAGTGTTCAGTCCCTATGACAGTCAACTGTGCTTCCCTGCACAGAAGCCCCCTGCCCGACCAGGGACTGGGATGTGCTGACAGGCAAGGGTAAGTCATAGGCTAGAGGTCGCTCCAGAAGAGGCCTTGGATCTGGGGTACAGAGTGCTAGGGAGCCCCTCAGAGAAGGGCCTTGTTGGCAGGCACCAAAATGAACTCGTGACAGCCTTTCTATCCTCAGGTCCTGCTTGTTCCTGCTAACTATGTAACTTTTTACCTTGTGGTTATTTGATTCTTAGTTGTAGCAAAGCAAAGGGACAAGGTGAATTAGATCCCAAAGCTGTTAAAGATGAGGAAACACACAGTTAAGATGCTCATAAACACACTCGTGCATGTGTGTGCATTTAAATATATACCCAAAGAAACCCAAGGAGCACAGAGGGATGTACGTGTGTCTGTGGAGAGGCACACCATCCTTGTGTCCTGCAATTCTCGGCCTGCATCAGAGACCTCACAGAGATTTTCAGATAGCAGTGCATTAAAATATATACAGTTTGTACTTTAAATGGTTCACGAGAACATCTAGATCAGTGGTTCTCAACCTTCTCCCGTTCCAATCCTTAAATACAGTTCCTCATGTTTGTGGTGACCCCCAATCATGAAATTATTTCCTTACTACTTCACAACTGTATTTTGGCTACTGTTATGAATTGCAGTGTAGATATCTGATACGTAAGGTATCTGATGTGTAACCCCTGTGGGAGTCACGATCTACAGATTGAGAACCACTGATTTAGGATGATAGGGGTATGCTCTCAGCCACATCTCTGACACTCCCACACCACATGCTTGGTGTGAGGCATCTCTGTACTTTCTCAGGAGGACCCTAGGATATAGGGTTTGTGCTTGTGGTACTGGGGAGCAAACCTAAGCAGGCATGGTAGGTAGCTATTCTATCACTGAGCTGCATCCCCAATACTTTTTAGTTTATGTCAAGGCAAGATCTTCCCAGGTGGCCAAAGATGACATTCAGCTTTTAGTCAGCCGCATGGGTGGCTGGGATTTCAGGAGTATGCAGCCATATCTGACAGAACTAGCGGAACAGCTCATTTTAAATAAGGAAATTAAGGCTCCGATGGGTTAAGAGTGGAGATGGATGGCTCAGTGGTTCAAAGCACCGACTACTCTTCCAGAGGTGCTGAGTTCAATTCCCAGCAACCACATGGTGGCTCACAGCCATCTGTCATGGGATCCGATGCCCTCTTCTGGTGTGTCTGAAGACAGCTATTGTATGTTCTCATATAAATTTAAAAAAAAAATCTTTTAAAAAATGCACACACTGTAGGCGAGGGTGCATCAAGGGTTTGCAGTGGACTGTGTGCTTTTGAGGCACAGCACAAGTGCTACCTACCATGTGCTCCTTGGCTAGCATTCTGTGTGACACAGGTAAGAAAGGCACTCACCCCCCACATACACACATTGGTATGACTCCTGCGAGTGCTTAGGGACTGGGGCTGAGCAGCTGATACTGTGCCATGCTCTGCCCTTCCCAGGCTATTTCTTATAAGTGCTGTCTGTATTCAGCTTCTGTAAGGAGTCCCCAAATTCCCAGCCAGGATCTATCTAGGCGGTACAGGTCGTCCTCGGCTTCCGTGAGTCTAGCACAGTATGTCTTTTGACCATTTGAGAAATTGACATTTAAGAAAAGTTTATTTAGATATATTTACTTTAAGTGTACAAGTGTTTTGCATGCCTGGCATCTAAGGAGGTCAGAAGAGGGCACCAGATCCTTTGGAACTAGAGGTACTGGTTGTGAGCCGTCACGTGTGTTCTGGGAACTGAACCCAGGCTGCTGTAAGAGCTACAAGTGCTCTTAACCACTCTAGAGAAGAGATGCCAACTAGTTCCCTTGCCGGATCACATGGTTAAGATGGTACTTGTTCCGAAAGACTGACCCTGGGCTCCAACTGCGTACGTAGCAGAGGATAGCCTTGTTGGGGCACCAGTGGAAGGGGAAGCCCTTGGTCCTGCCAAGGTTGGACCCCCAGTTCAGGGGAATGGGGGGGCAATAAGGGGGCTGTATAGGGGGAATACCCCCTATGGGGGACGGGGAGGGGAGGGAATGGGGGCTTATGGACAGGAAACCGGGAAGGGGAATAACATTTGAAATGTAAGTAAAGAAATATATCTATTAAACATTTTTAACAAAAAGATGGTACTTGTTGAATCCCTATTATACAGGGACATGTTTTTCTTAAAGTTAACAGAGTATCCTGAAGGAATGTTGGGCATTGCCCTCCCTAAGCAAGTGCTCCAGAGCATCACTCATAGTGAAAGTGCGTTCGGGTGCATTTGTAGTCAGTCAGAGGGTGATTGGTATCATTCTTGGCCCGACCTCCTGTACCCCACTTGGCTTGCTCCTCTGGATGGTGGTTGTCACCAGCACCTATAGGACCTGGTGGGACACTACCCACATTCAAGAAGACAGAGCTCTCCTGTGCCCACTGAGTCTGTGTGGCTTTGCTTGCTTTTTATAGCTCGAATGGGATTTCTCTCAAGAAGTCAGCTTCTCTTCAAAGTAGAAAGTAAAGGCTAGGTAGTTTAGAAGTTGGCTCTGCCCTCTGAGCAGGACTGGGGTGATGAAGCAGCTGCCACCCATTCCCTAGGCACAGCGCGGAGAAGGATGCAGCCATTGTCATAGGCCAGTGTAATGGGGACCCGAACCTCAACTGTCGAGTCCTCCTAGCAGGGATAGACTGGGTATAAGGTGCTGGCTGGGAGCCAGAATAGTGATCCTTCAGGCAAAAGCCCTGCCTTTATCCCTTGACTGTCTGTCTGTATACATGTAAACACACATACATGTACTCATGTTGTGAAAATTTGAGTGATAAATGCCCCTCCATACTCTCTGCCATTTGAATACTTGGTCCCTACTTAGTGCCATTTGGAGAGGCCGAGTGGGTGTGGCCTTGCTAGGGAAGTACGTCACTGGGGGGGTGGGCCTCGAGAGTTAAAAAGACAGACACCATTTTGAGTTTGCTTTCTTGGCTTCCTGTTTGTGGTTTGAGGTTTGAGCCCTTACCGCTCAGCTTCAGCCACCATGTCTGCTACCTTCTGTACCTCACCATTATGGACCCTAATCCTCTGGAAATATAACCCCAAATAAACTCATTCTTCTAGAAGCTGCCTTGCTTGTTTTATTACAATAGAAACCCTAAGACACACGTAAATGTAATGTCTGAGCCAGGCATTCAGAGCTGGAGTATGCCGGCTATGTGGATACTCTGCTTTTCACTTCTGAGTTGTATTTTAGGGTCCACCCACAGCCCCAACAACTGTGGATGAGCTTTTTATGAGTCTTGCTTTTGGTAGAGGTGCAGGGTTCCCTTGTTTGGAAATAGGACTGTGTGGTAAAGAGGTGTCCATCTGCCCAATCTGTCCTCATTTGATTTTTTTCTTTGCCTAGATCAATCCATTCATTCATTCATTCTTTCTTCCTTTCTCTCTCTCTCTATCTATCTATCTATATGGGGTCTTGCTATTTAGCTTGGTCTTGCCCTGCTCCTGAGTGCTGGTGTCCGTGCCCAACTCTCTCTGACTTGTAGCTGGCTGTTACGTCTTCTATCTTTCCATTATTACTCCTGATGAAGGTCTGGGTATGAGCACTGTGGGTGTATGCCCTAGTGTGTGCACATGTGTGTATATACATTCCTTATACACGCACATTTGGTGGAACATGGCATGGTATCATGGTTTAGACAAACCCCTCCTTTGCAGCATGGTTCAAACAAACCAAACCAAGAACATACTTTCAGAGGTTTTTTTTCCCGGGGGTGGGGGTGGGCATCTGTTTGTGTGTGTTCTCTCTCTCTCTCTCTCTCTCTCTCTGAACACAAAAACACTTGCTAACCAGGAACTTGGCCACACTCCGTGGCCATTGGCCAGTCTGTCCCAAGGTGACCTGCTTAGAAAAGCCCTGAGGCTTGAAACCCTAGATTAAATGTCCTTGTACTTCTGCCACGGGGGTGTGGGGGGCAGGGCAGGCTTATCTCCTCAGAGCCAGACCCAGGGTGCATCATGGAAGAGCAAGACATGGGGACCCAAATTAAAAGACACTTATCAGGCCTCGGGTGTGCGGCTCACGCTTGAAGAAGAATGAGGCTCTGTTTGATCCCCAAGTTACAGAAGAAGCCACTTGCCAGAGAGTCAGTGGCTCAGTGACGTCCCTGGGTCTTGAGGGGACTTCTAAAGGTAGCGCTTTGGCACTGGTTGGTCTCCTGTGGAAGGAAGTTTGACAGCAGCCAGAGACTTCTTAGAGGATCACCTTGCCCCAGCCACATTGACAGCACACACCAAGTTGGAGAGCCAGTAGTTAACCTTTATGGGTATGTGGTCCTTTTCCTGGCTACCTCTTTTCTTACGGTGAGAACCTTTGAAGTCGGCACAGTCCTCAGGTTTATGGGACTGAGCAGTCCTTGGGTTTCATATGTGGGATCCCAAGGCAGATGAGCTCTTCTTGTGGGGCCTGGGAGCCTTGCTGGAAAGGGTCCACTCTCTACAAGGAACAAGTCTTCTGGGAAGTTCTTGTGGTGTGCAGGTAGCTTTAGGGAATCCTAAGAATCGGTTTTCAAGACACACCAGAGTGTGTCAGTCCTGCAGTAACAGCAGGAGCGTCTTACTGCTGTGAATTCCTTCTCTGACCCCTTTTGTCCTTAACTGTAAAAACAGAGAACAGGCCTGGGAAATGGCTCACTTGATTGAGGGCCTGCCATCCTAAGCAAGAGGTCCGGAGTCCACACAGAACCTGTGTGAAAAGCTGTGGAGGCAGCCTGGGCCTGTAACCCCAACTCTTCCTAGCTGGGGGTGGGGTTGGGGATGGGAGCAGAGCCAGGAAGAACCCCTGAAGCTCATTGGCTGGCCAGCCTAGCTGAATCAATGAGACTGTCTCAAAAAATAAAAGTGGAAAGTATCAACTGGAGTCAACAACCTTGGGTCTCCACAGATGAGCATGCACTTGCACTTTGCTCTCTCTCTCTCTCTCTCTCTCTCTCTCTCTCTCTCTCTCTCTCTCTCTCACACACACACACACACACACACACACACACACACACACACACACACACACACAGGACTGGGGAAGAGAAAGAACAAAGGGAGCTTGCTTGGCTTGGGAAGTAGGAAAGGGTTGTACAAAGAAGCGATGGGAAAGAGGACATCATGGGGGGGACTTGGACTCATAGACCAAACTCCTGGGAGCTAGTGAAGGTGCACAGCGGTGTGTGCTCAGAAGATTGGCCTGGAGTTGTGGGAACGGTTAGGCCGCTCTCCTGGCTATTGGCTGGGGAGCCACTCAAAGCACTATCTGGCTCTTGTTCCACTCAGGCCTCGGACCTGGAGGTGGGTACCCCGGGGTGAACCTGGACCTCTTTCCAACCACAAGCCCCAGACATGTTGTTTGAACAAGGACGGTGAGCTTAAGCTAATTACATAGTGGCCGGCAGTCACATGAAGATGTGTTGGCTGAGGTGTCTAGTCCTTAGCAGGCTCTCCTTGTCTTGCCCGTGCCTCTCCAGTGTCCTTGCACTCAGCACCCCATCCCACCACCTTGGTTTGCTTAGTGGTGATGGTGCCTACATGTTTCTCCCATGCTCCTCTCCCACCAGGTTTCCTGAGTGGCCTTTGGGACCCTCAGATTGCCTCAGGCTCTCTGAGGTTCTCAGGAAGATTTTCTCTGATCTGCTGTTTTTGACTATCAGCCCATGGCAGCACCCGGGACGCAAAGGGACTTGGAGCTGTCATCTTTTCTAGAGTGCCCCCTTTGCTACTTGGCCTGACACAACCCACTGTGTCTTCTGTGCGAGCGTGGGGCTCTGCAGAATGTCCATATGTCAAGGCTGTGTGCCTGCCAGACTTCGTGGAGGGATGTGGCTCTCTCAAATAGAACAGTCAGGGTGTTACCCGCACTGGCACGGTTCTGCCATGTTAGCAGTCAGAAAGCTGGTTTTCCTAAACTGCCAGGCCTGCAAGACAAGGTTCTGGTACGGCCTGTCCCATGGAGAGGCTTTGTGCTTTGGATAATTGTATCACTCTTAAGTTCACACTCTTAGCTTTTGAGAAACTTCAGCCTTTATTTTCCTGTCCCCATTCTTCTACTTTGTCATCATAATGAGCAGTATTCCATTGCTAGAGATCGAATCCCCGGTTTTATATATGCTAGGCAAGTACTTTTTCCACTGAGCCCCAGCAGTTTTTCTCTATCAGTAATGTCATTAAGTTGCCTAGGCTGTACTGGAACTTGGGGTTCTCCTGCCCCAGCCTCTCAAAGAGCTAGAATTATAGGTCTTCACTCCTACATCTGGCTCTTAGCCTGAATTATGATCCAGTGTTTCGAACTCATTTGTCCAGTTACCCGCGGAGCTTGGCTTAGAAGAAAGAGTTTATGTGGGTGTGTATGGATGTGTGCCCACATGTACATGTATGCATATGTGCCTTTGCGTGTACTTTGTACACATATATGAGCCGTTCAGCCGGCACATGGGTCAGTTGCTCCCTTGGATGGAAGTCAGCCGTAAGACGCCCTGTAGGTATACAGGCTGCAGCAGGAACGGTTGTCCCTGTGGTACTTGACCCCTTTAGAAAGCCTGATGTCCTGCAAGAGCAGAGAAGGAGGGAGTAGCGTGTCTGGAGGCGCCTGTGCAGACAGGACTGGTCTCCGGGTATAGAGGGGACCCGTAGTTGAACAGGAGGGAATTTGCTCTCCCTCAGGCCTCCCCACAGACTAGGAGCCTGGATAGGATCTGAGTGTGGGCATGGGCTGTCCAGCTGAGGGTGCAGTCTGGGCACATCCACCCTTAATTTCTTTCCTCCTTGTACTTTGGACTCAAGCTGGTTCTAACTTGCCTTCAGTGGTTTCCAGCCCTCAAGGAACTGGGGCACAGGGGGCTGAAGGAAGGAGAATGTAGGTGCCTCTCCCTTGTGCTATAGGTGTCTATGCTGGGGAGACAGCACACATCCCCGAGGGAAACTGTGGCTTCCTCCTTCTGCTCTCTGGGGACACCCTGGCACCTCTCCTGCGTGGTGTTGGGGAGGAGGTGGCTTGGTTGGCTGTTCCTGGTCCCAGTCAGGATCCTCCTACACAGCAGAACTGGAGGTAAATACTGAGTTGCCTTGACAACCAAGCTGAGTCTGGGCTCCAAGCGCTCCTTGGCTAGAGAAGCTTTCATTGTCTCAAGTTTCTAAGATGGGTTTCTATTTTGATTTTTTTTTTTTTAATTAGCTAGTATGACTAAGATTGCAAAATGCCTGACCTGGTTCCCGTAATTTCTTAATAAACGTTTATATTCCGTTTATAGGAGGAACATTTCTATGATTCATTGACTTTTTCTTTTAGGTTGGTGAGGCAGGGTGGGGGCAGCACAGAGGGCACCCCACTGCCGACAGCTGGCACAGCGTAGGTTTTGGAGCACTGGCTGAGGGCCAGAGACTGGGAGCGCTTACGTAAACACCACACCAGGATTTATTGGCTTTGAGGCTGATTAAGTTCCATGGAAAATTTTGGGGAGCTGCTTCTCTTCTCCTGGAGTGCTCAGATGCCCATAAGTGGAGCTTCCAGAGCCCCGGGGGCCACCTACCTTCCTGCCCAAAGCCAGTCTTCCTGGAGGAGTCTAGGGTGTGAACTGGCTTTACACCTCAGCCATGCCAGTGAGGATTATGTCTGCTATTAAGCTCTGACTGCTCTTGCAGGCAGCCTGGGTCAGCCGCACCTGGCCGGGCTCTCCTGTCCATACGCCTGGCTGTTGATGGGAATGTCCCTGTGGGAATGGCCAGCCCATGAGTGGACACAACAGCACATTCCCAGGGGCTCCTGGTTTGCCAGGGTCTCTACTCTGTCTCACTGTCGGTCACCTTATATATCCTTGCCCCAACAGAGAGCCTGGTGAGTAAGCAGGGAAGCTGGTTCATCCATTTTCTGACCAGTACTGCTGGTCTAGGTCACCTGGTAGATAGTTTATCCGCTGAGGCTCCCCTTATGGTCCTGCAGGGTCAGTCTCGTGGTTTATGCATGTCAAGGGGGCTGGATTGTTTTATGGACTGTTTATTCTGTTTTCAGTGTGGACCTGCCAGGAAGGCAACTCTCTACAGTTGCCGTGTGTGGCAGGCCCCCAGTCCAGCACCAAAGGAATGTCCAGATTTGCTGTACTGATTTCACATTCAGGGCTGGTTTTGCCTCTCTCAGTCTAAACATTCCAGCTCTGCCTGCTTTCACTAGGGAGCAGCAGCTGGTCCTCAGCAAGAGGCCTGGCCTAGCCCCTGAGTAGAGGGCTGTCTGGTGTCCCCATCACTGAATGCCTTCCCATCCTTCCTCTGTGTAACTTAGACACCATCCTCCTAATACGACCAAGGGTCACCTCTTCAAGGATGTTTGCAGAATTGAGGCTTTCTTTCTTTTGTTTTTCAGAATTTTATTTCATAGTAGAGTGTTTAACATTGTGTTGAGGGGTGGCGAAGGGCCCGAGACCTGTGTGTTGTCTTTAAGGCCCAGTGGTGTTGCTGTCTCTGTCCTTGACCAGTTGTGTGAGGTTTGGCTTCATAGATGGTGTGTTTTAGCATCCTTCTTTAAAAACCTCTCAGTGTTTCATTTTTTTAAAAGCTGTTTTTTTACGGATACTCCTGTGTGTGTGTGTGTGTGTGTGTGTGTGTGTGTGTACACTGCATGTCTCACAGCATACACATGAAGGTCAGGGGACAGCCTGGGGGAGTCAGTTCTCTCTACCATGTGGGTTCCAGAAATCAAACTCGACTTACCAGGCTTGGCAATGGGTGTCCTTACCCATTGTGCCATTTTGCTTTGAGGAACGCATTCTATTTGGCAATGCCTTATTGTGTAAACAAAGATAATACAGCTTGTTAGTAAGGAGGCTTGGCCTTGAAGTACAAGTGGGCAGCACACCACCATGCATTCTCATCCTTAGTTCTGGTTTGTCTGGTCAAGATGACCTCTGAAGAGCAGAAGAGAAAATGACTCAAGCATCCAAGAGGGTTTGTGCAAACCCTCCCTCCCCCCATTCCATCACCCCCTTTTGTGTGTGGGTGTAGCCTGATAAAACAGAATTTCATGTACTGAAGGAGTTTTTTTGGCTTTTGGTGTGTGTGTGTGTGTGTGTGTGTGTGTGTGTGTGTGTGTGTGTGTGTGTGTTTTCAAATCAGGGTTTCTGAGTGTAATCAGCGGTAGCTGTCCAGGGCTTCCTTTGTAGACCTGGCTAGCCTTGAACTCAGTAATCTGTCTCTGCTTTGGGAGTGCTGGGACTAAAGGTGTGCACCACCACACCCTGAATTGTCCTGAAATTTTTAATGCGTGTAAGTATTTTGCCTGTAAGTTCACCATGGGAGTGCAGTACCTTTGGAGACCAAAAGAGGGCTTCAGATTCCCCTAGATCTGGAGCTACAGACAGTTGAGAGCCACCTACCTTATCAGTGTTGGGAACTGAACCTCCCTCATCTGTAAGAGCAGCAAGTGGTTTTTAACTACTGAACCTTCTCTTCAGCCCCAAGTCAAGTCCTGCAGTTTTGCTCATGGTTGCCTAGATGTTTTTTGCTGCTTGTCATGTCCCCAGATCCCATGACCACCCCTGAAGGACTTAACTACAGCAGTAAGAACCTCAAGCTTCCATGAGCGTCCTCGGATTGCTATGGAGACCTCATTACTGGTATTGAGCTGTGCTCAGATTAGGAGTGGCAGCCCCATCCCAGGTACAACTCATTTGTTGCTAGGTAACCAAGATCTCCTAAGTTCAGTAAATTGTATTCAGTTGGACTAGTTTATCAGGAGCAGATGAACTGAAACCTCAAGGCTTGGATAAGGCTTGGTGGGCGGCTGAAGGCCAGTAGCCCACACCATGTCTCATAGGAGGGGGCAGCAGTGCCAGCCTTGCAAAGTGTCTCCACCCAAAGAGAAACAGTCCTGAGTCCAGGTGTGCTCTGGGCTATACTTTCCAGAAGTCTTGAGCAAGGGTGTTATTCTGTTCTTCAGGGAAGCTAAGCGCGCTCCAGGTGTCATGGCCGGTTCTGTACCTTCACCGTGTGATGGTGCAGAAGCGCGTTTGTAGAACACACCCAGTATTTCTGTGGACTCCTGGGGCAGGCCTGCTGTCATGCAGGGACATGAGGGGCATGGGGAGCCCATCAGGATACCGAAGACAGGTTGCTCTATCCGTGGCCTCCCTGGACTGCTCTGGTTCCAGCAGGCATTCATCCTTTCTGAAGTAATTGCTTTTGCCAGCTTTAACCACCAACCAACCCCCCATGCCTCCCTCCCCCATGCTCCCCACCCCGAGTTTTATTTTCTTTGGGAGGGGGTGTCAGTGACTCTATTTGCAAATGCAACAATTGTTTCCTAAAGGGAAGCCTGGGAGCATTTTGAGGTTGGCTTTTCAGCTGTGAACCACCCTTTCTTACCTCTTTCCTGTCTTCTCGGCACCTTCCAGTTAGTGTATTTGGCATGAAAACGCTTCCTGTGTGGTCTGAGGTGACTGATTATAAATAAGAACATGGCCTGCCTTTCTCCTTGTATCTGATTGCTCCGGCGGATGCCTAAGAATGCTGCCACTCTGGTGAGCCTATTTGCTGGGGGACAGGAGGTGGCCTTGACCTTCTGTACTGCCGGGGCCCTTTACTTAGGCGGGGCATGATGCTGCCGTGCATTTCCTGTTCCTGTGGTCTTTGGAACAGTCCCTCTCCCCTTTTGGGTGGGTGGGGGGATCTGAGCCCCTTCAGGGCTTAGGCACCTACTCAGCACCATCCTGGGAGAACGAATAGCAAGGCGGTTTATTAAGCACATCTGGATGTCACGAAGACCATGGAGTAGGTAGGAAAGCAAAGGTCGGGGGCTGCCGTTAGAGTAGGTGTATACAGGGTGCACTCTGCGTCCCAGGAAGCCTCCCATATCTGCCCGCGCACTATGTGTACCTAGGCCGTGTGCTGCCCTAGGTTCTCCATCTTTGTTCCTAGCAGTAAGGAGGAGGTTGGGAAGACATGGAGACCAGTAAGGATTTCTGTGAAGACCACTGGAGTCTGGTGCTGATTTGTCCCAGTAAGGACCAGATACCTACCCAGGAGCCTCCACCCTGGTCTGTAGACTCAGCCCGTATCCCACTGGTAGGACACAGTTTATAACTACAGAAAATGACCCAGGAACTTTGTTCTTAAACGGCTAAGAGTCGGGCTCAGGCTCTGCTATCAGACCACGTAGGACAGCAGAATGACCCTGTACCTCCCACCAGAGGCGCCCTCTAGGCCTCCCTAGAAAGGCCTGAGTGGGTAGCTTGCGGGTACCCTGGGCTCCAGTAGACTTGATCAGCTTGGGAATGGTCTCTTGTCCAGGCCATTCAGCCTGTGGGTTGGTTGTGTGTGGCTAGTTCCCCTCTCCTGGCTTTCAAGGATGCCTTTGGCCTGGAGAATCCTCAGCCTCAAGACACACACACCCAACAGCTCCTCATGGGCACTTGGTACCTGTCAGGTAGCGGCCTTGTTTTTGCCCTGTTGCTTGTGGGCAGGGAAGCCTTATTCACTTAGGAGCTGAACCTTGGCTCTCTCTGCCTGGCTCTTCTTCTTTATTTATTTAATTAGCTTTTTATTTAGGTGTTTTTAATTTTACGTACCTTGATAATATTTCCCCTCCCCAACTCCTCCCAGATCTTCCCTACTTCCCTGCCCACCAACTTCATGTTATCTCGCTCTGTCTCTCTTTTTTCCCCTCTTTCTCTGTCAAGAAGGAATCCAAACAAACTCACAGAGACTGTTAGCATGGGTAAGACCTGCACAGGTTCAAACCAGACAGAATCCCAGCGGGATACAAATGAATACGAAATTCCACCCCTAGTGAAGAAGCCATTGCAATTGATACTTGTTGGCAAAGGAAATTATCAGGAGGTCGCTCTCCCCCAAGTGGGATGTGTCCCCCACACTCCAGGGAGGCCCCATGCTCAGGAGTAGTTGACTAACACTAAATGGAGTCCATGGAATTTTGGGGGGTGTTTTTTGTTGTTCTACTTGGTTCTCTTCTCCTCATACAAAACCATGGTCAGGTGGCTATGGTATTGTGAGGTATTGCAGGGCCTGCTTGTTCTTCATAATGTAGGGGAAGCCAGCTAGCTAGAGGAGTGGAGATGGAGAGGCCCTAGGTAACCAGGTAGAGGCTGAGGTCCCTGGCCTCTCAGTGCCCCTCCTCTTCTGCCCATGAAGATTGGGATGATTGGGAAGTGCAGGGTGGTTGTTGGGCTGGGCTGGTGTGAAATGTGGAGGTCTGAGGCCCATGCTTTCACTCCTGTTCCTTCTTAGTTCATCCTACATCCTGGGAGAAGCCCTGGGTTTTGGGGGGAAAGATGATGGGGAGGGTCAAGGGTATAAAGTAGAGAGAGTGGTCAGGTGCCATTCTGACCAGTGACACATGCTGAACCTGACTACATAAGTGAGTTTGTGGGGTAGACTGGGAAGTGCTGGGTAAGTGACGTGGGGTTCTTCTTGTTCCCTGAACGTGAGGGCCCTGGCTTGTCTGGTTCTTCTGTCCTGGGGACTGGGATACCTGAGGACACTTCTGGCTCCTTCCCCAGCCCTCTTGGCCAGCCTCCTAGGGGCCTCCCTCTTCCTGGAGGGAGGTGCCTGGCTAAAGTGTTGTTGGGGTGGGGCAGATCTAGGCCCAAGTGACTTTGGTGTGCTTGGAGGCAAGCAGCGGGGAGGGGATGTGGGGTGTGGGGGGTATGTGTCACCAGATTATATCCTGGTGTGAGCTGCTCTGGGGCCTCCTGGCCCCACACCATAGCCCCTTTCTTACCACACTGGGTTCTGATGTGACCAAATGGGTAGACCTCATCTGTTAAGCATGTGCTTTGGGCCCATGTGAGAGCCATCACCATTGTGAGTCAGGAGACCAGGGCAGCTGTGCCTGCTGCGCTCACTCTGTGGTAGGACTGACCACTCCACTGTGTAGCCTTCTGCTTCATGTGCACCTGCGCACCCTGGCATGAGTACTTCATGCACTCCAACCATATGAAATCATATTTGTCCCATGGTCCAAAGAAGACACGCGGTAACCCACAGGAAAGGATTCTAGTCACACTCCTGCCCACCATGAAGTGCCCTGTGGGTACAGTGAGCAACTGCTGGTTGGATATGTATGCTGCATTCTTGTTCTAAAGGAGGAGAGTGGGAGTTCATCCAGAGCACCCACTGGGCCTGTATGCCCAATACTGGCCAGACCCCACGATGGTTCCCCATAAGCACCAAGGTGCGTCCCCACACTGCTCTGAGAAATGCACCCGGAAGTAAACAAGTTTTTTTCCTGACCGGTCTTGTCTCCTAAGCGTCTAGACGTTTACCCTCCACAGTAGGCATCTTACGTAGCCTTGTCCATTCTAGACTTGCTTTTCCTACCTCGGCTCCTCCCTCTATCCCTTAATGATCTGTATTCTCCCCAGACCCTGGCTTCTTGTGCAGGCCGCTCTCCTCCCCTCTGTCACTGCTGCCCCCACCTTTCAAAGCCTCCTGCTGCCCACCTGTGATCCTGGCCTCTGTATTAGGTTCAGGGCACTCTTGGTGCAAGCTTACTCTAGTATAGGGCCACAGTTTAATTCCGTATCTTTTCCTGTTCAAGGATAGCTGTCACCTTCATCAGGAGGAAGGGTTAAAGATGCTACCTGTCCTTGATAGCTTCCGGTTTCTATATAGAGGGTCCTAGGTATTCTAAGGCCATGTATAGGATTCTGTGTGGTATGGCCACTACATCCCAGTGGCCGTCTTGGTGGCCACTATCACCCCACCCTGTGTGCCAGCAGTTCAGAAAGGGTCTTGGGAGGTGCATTTAGGGCCATATAGGCTCCAAGGAAAGAGGCATCCTGGGGTCCAGAACTCAGGGAGGCTGCAGTAGGAATAGGCTGTGCCACCAGGCAGGCCTGGGTGGGAGCCTGGTCCCTGTCCCCTGGGCCTGTGACAGCATACAAGAAGCTCAACAGGTAGGAAGGTGTAAGGACTTGAGAAATTAGAAGTTCTGTTGGGATGTGGATGGTCTCTAGGGATCAGCAGGTGTCCTTAGAGAGCTCTGTCAACAGAACTAGCTACCTACTTCTTTCGTGAGACCCACTGGACTAGTGCACTATGGGAATTGCTGTCATCAGCATCTGTGACTGTGGAACGAGAGAGTTTTGCTAGAGTTAGAAACAAGGTTCAGCCCCCAGAGATAGATGGCCTGAGGGCACGAGGCTAGGGGAACTGCCTTATCATTTGCAGTTAGGGGTGACAATTTGGAGGGAGTGGTAAGCCATTTATAACAGGGTGTGCATTTGTAGGTCTACAGGGACCCTCAGGAGACTGGCCATGACCCTGGTGGTGTGTGATCCTGGCCTGTGGGTTAAGTGGTAACTTCTGAGAGATGAGAGATCTCCAGTAGACTCCCACCCCAGCATGAGAGACCGAGGTGGGGCAGGCAGATGACAGCATGATTTGGGAGGCCAAGGGAAAAAAGTAGCTACAGGCATTTGTGATCACCACCCAAGGGTATCCTGAAGGACTTAGTCTCCGGGCGCTCCCTCCTGGCATCTGGAACCCTGTGCAGTATGGCTGTTGTGGAGTGGTACCACCTACATGTTTCGACACAGTTTTAGTAGAGTATGAATGTATATGCTCTTCCTGGTTACCAGACTCCAAGGATAGCATTAGTTCTCAACATAAGGAAAAGTCATGATTCTCAGTCATGCCCTGGATACTTCTAGCCTGGCCTTTGCCCCATTCTGTGGTTCTCCCTCACCCTGAGACTCCTTCTTGTTTTCTCTGGGCATATTAGTGTCAGGAAGCTGGAGACAAGACTCACACTAGAGTTCTCTCACTAGTGGAGGAAAACTCAGGGAAGGCCAATCCCTGTCTCTTTATTCAAGTCAAGCATGGAGCTGGGGCGGACACTTGCTTCTCTTGCCAAAATGACCTGGATGGGATAAAGTCCAAACAAACGTTCACAGCAGAAGCACAGGGGGGCAGCAGGTGCTTTGCACCACCCCAGTTACCCCGATTGTACTTTGACTTGACAGCGGAACTCAGGGAATGCTGCCAGCTCAACTCATGTGTTCCGGACAAGAGCAGCAACACGTGTGGGTGCATGTGAGTGTGCACACAAACACACACACACGCACGCGCACACACACACACACACACACACGCACACACACACATTTTTCTATAGAAAGTGATACATTACTGCTGACCATTTTGTTGATACAGAAATGCCTCAAGGAAGAAATTCAGCGCCCCCCAAAGATGCACCCAAGGGAGGAGAGAGAGCTGCTTAGCCTTGTTCTCGCTGAAGACTTAGAAATAAACGGCCCGGGTAGCCTTTGCTGCCAGCCAAGGTGTGGCTGGCAGTCACTGCACAGGCGTGTGAGCTGCCTGCTCTCCACAGAGAACTGCATGCGTTAGGAATTCTGGGGCTCGGTCTGTGTCTTAGTCACTGTTCTATTGCTGTGAAGAGACGTCGTGACCTCGGCAACTCTTAGAAAAGGAAGCATTTAACAGGGGCCTTACTTACAGTTTCAGAGGTCAGTTCATTATCGCCGTGGTGAGGAGCGTAAAGGCACGCAGGCAGACATAGCCCTAAAGAGGTAGGTGAGAGTTCTGCATCTTGATTCCGTAAGCAGAGAGGGACTCTGGGCCTGACGTGGGCTTTTGAAACCTCAGATCCCACCCCCAGTTCTTGTTAGAAGGCCACGCCTCTTCATCCTTTTCAAATGGTGCCACCCTCTGATGACTAAGCATTCAGTTACCTGAGCTGTGGGGACCGTTCTTACTCAAACCTCCACCATCTGCATCTCTGTCTGACCTCTGTCTCCTCATTCAGGACCCTCAGTTTACTGAGTTAATTTCGGAACATACCATTCCTGGACTTCATCCTTTTGGGCAGCCGTCATACACCGTGGACCAGAGGGTTTGAGGACAGAAGGACTTTATCATAGTTCAAGAGGCTGGAAGGCCAAGTTCATGTCAGCTTCAGGTTCAGTGTCTCCGGGGTTTCCGATGCACTCTCCTCTCCCAGTGTGGAGTTTTGAAGGAGACATTTAGATGTGAAGTGTTTGTGGAATCAGGTAGCATGGATGATGGGGGTAAGGGCTAGATCCTGTGTCTTCTGCAGGTCTGTTGCTCCTCTTCATGGGACTTTTCCTGCACCCTGCCTCTCTGCAGGACCACAGCCCCGTTCATCTTGGGATTCCCAGACAGACCCCTTGGGAAATGCTTCTGCCACCCATTTAGGGAGAGGAAGTGGAAACTGGATTTGTAATATGTTACAATATTGCATCACTGTCTGGGCTGTGACGCTTTTCCCAGAACTCCAGATGGACCCGCAGCCACCTTCATTCACCCATATAGAATCCTGTGTGGTAGCAGTGGGACCTGGGGAATAGTAGAGCGTCTCACGCTGGTCCCCTTCCAGGTCTGGCCTTTCCTTTATGTTACCTTACCCCTCACAGCCCTAGAGTTTCTGCTGCTCAAGTGTGGAGGTTGAGCCTCTTCTGGACCCCACAGCATGAGAGAGGAAACATGCTGATGGCTGGAGAGAGGGGCCTGTGGGGCTCTGCAAGTGGGCGTTGGCAGGCCTACTCTGTTCTGCCTGTGGCCCAAGTCCTTGGAGCTGCTTGAAGGCTGTTTCTCCTGGGCAGACACGGTCCATTGGTGGTGGTGGTGGTGGGGTGTCACAACTACCAGTCATTCAGTGCTCCCCTGCCAATGTGAACTTGGTATGAGTTCAAAAAAAGCAGATTAATTCGATACTCCCTGGACTCCTACATGAAGGCAGATGGTAGAATGTGATCAGCCATGACCGAATTGCAAGTACTCGTAGCGTTCTGAAAGTTGCTGGATTGTCAGAGCCGCCTTTGGGAGCTGTGACCATCTCCTAGATTCTGTGATCTCTACCCTGTGATGTCCTGGGGACAGGTGCTCTGACCTTTAATCATCCTAGGACTTAGGGACACTAACTACATGCAGCCTCAGCTCTTAAGTTGTTAATGATGTAAGCATAAATGGTCTGGGAAAGGCATAAGGTCTCTGGACATCAAGCATCTGTGACCCAGGAGTCTTGGACAGATACACGAGTCCTTTGAGGCTAGAAAAAGTAGACGGGTGACAGATCAGGCCCCTTGAGACACAGGGCTCCTAGTGCCCACTCCACAGATAGGTACATAGTCTGTCACAGTAGAATGAGAATGGCTGTCTATGGCTGGACAGGTAGACGTGTGAATGGATCTCAGTGTGGATCCCCGAGGAGACAGGGGTAGCTGTAGGTGAGGATGCTTGTCTGACTGTGTCTCCCTGAGATATTTAACATCCAGGAGGCATTCTGTGTTTCCCCAAAAGAGTTTTTACCACGGTAAAGGACATGAACCTGGAGTTCATTCACCGAGTATTTGGAGAAAGCTCTTCGGTGCATAAT
Organism: Rattus rattus; assembly: GCF_011064425.1. Classification (NCBI taxonomy): domain Eukaryota; kingdom Metazoa; phylum Chordata; class Mammalia; order Rodentia; family Muridae; genus Rattus; species Rattus rattus. The sequence goes on from NC_046155.1 coordinate 136,454,727, forward strand.
GTGGTCTAGGGTTCCTGCGCCTGGTCCTGGTAGTACTTGTAACCTACACGGGGCCTGGCCTAAAGACCTCAAGGGATACCAGGCTGGTCAGGCCTAGAGTCAGTTCTCTTAAGAAGGGCCTCGGGGAGTTCAAGGTCAGCAGAGAATCCCTCTTAGTTTTAGCAGAGAATGTGAAGTCCGCTGAGCTCTGAGGAACCCCCCATAGTTTAGCCAAAGCCCAGGCTTGGCCACCACTGGCCCAGGGCCTTATGGGATGGATTAGTTTTCATGGCTGTCCTGTGAGAGCAAGGTGCTCACAGTGAAAGATGCCGGAAGACAGACAAGATTTTCCAAGTGGAGCACTCCTCTGTCTCCAGAACAACTCGCTTTGCAAGAACACCCCACTCCACCACCCCAGGGCCCGGGGTGGGGGTGGGGGATTCCAAATTATGTCAGGCCTGAAAAGCCTGAGGTGACAGTTGAGTCTCGTTGTTGGGGCTCTGGGGACAGCCTGAGGTGTGCTGCTGTTTGGAAGAAGTTACCTCGTTGAAACACTGACTTGGACATCTTCTCTTCACTTAACCTTCTGATGCCTAAAGTTCTCATTAAAAATGATTTAGGTGACAGGAAGCTGTCGAGGAAAGAACGTGAAAGGAAATCAGGCACTTCACCCACAGTCATCCCTGTTGTTGAGATGGTCATCATCGATGGTGCTGGGAATTGAACCCAGAGCCTTAGCCTCCTAGTCAAGTGCGCTGCTACTCGTTTGATTGTGAGAGTGTCCACAAGGTACTATGTGATGTTTTTTAGCCTGTCTTGTGTGTGTGCCTCGCTAGAGACGACCCCCAGAGCCTTGTACTCACTCGTCCCACAACCCTAGCCTGGCCTTCAGTGGACTGCTCCTGTGCAGTTCTCTGCCTCCTCACTCAAGCCCCAGGTCAGAGAAGCGTGAGCGTCAGTACTGATGCGCTCTCCTGCGGCAGCCTTGTGACTGCTATCCTCAGTAATTCCAGTGTGAATTCCCAGGACCAGCTAAGGAATGCGCCTTTCCAGGGTCAGTAAGCAGACTTTTAGGAAGGCCTCAGGACTCCTGCGGTCCATACCTCAGCAGAGAAAGGAGTATGCATTCCGTAGATGTTGTCCAGAGGATTTCGTAGTGAACAGAGGTGCTGTTTAAGTAAGCTTGTGACAGGAGGGGCCCAGACTCACCCTTCACCCAGGAACTGTAGTCTCTCCTTTCAAAGGGAAATAAAACTGCTTCCAGGAAAGCCGTGCACCCTGTGGCCCTGCCTCACACACGAGACGAGAGTCTTACGATCCAGCCTTGAAGGTCAGGATTCTCAGATGTTGCAGTTGAAGGAAGGTGTTTGCTAATAGAAGTCTGAACACTGAAAGGGGCTAGCCCACAGAATGCTTACAGTGGGCTACACCACCACTTTCTACTCTTCTCAGCTGTCCGCAGGAAAGGTCCCCCCCATGTGCTCCAGGGTGTAGAGGAAAGGTACCCTGGAATGAATTCTGTCGTGTGCTGTTGGAGTTCTGGCTTCTGCTTGGGATGTAGACTTAGTAGCCACAGTGGTGAAGTGGGCCCTGCTGCTCTGCCTGGCCCAAGTAGGCAGCAGACTCAGTGTGCTGAAAGTTACACCTGTGTGCACTGTTTCTTGGTGGTGTCTGACTCTGACCCAGGCACTGCAGGCGGAATACCCTGTGCCCCATTGTGCACCCTCAAGACACTCCTAATTCTTGAGAAAGAAGAACCCCTCCTGAGTTTGTTTCTCCTTTGAAATAGAAATAGGGCTGCTTCCAGGAAAATAGTGTACCCACATACCTTCCTCATGCCCAGGGATGGCTCTGGCATCTTCTTTCTCAATCTAGACCACTGGCCTTGAGGATGGGACCTCTTTTTCTTTTTTAAGGTGTATTTATTAATTTATTCTCTATATATGAGTACGCTGCCTTCACACACCAGAAGAAGGCATCAGATCCCATTACAGATGATTGTAATCACGTGGTGCTGGGAATTGAACTCAGGACCTCTTAACAGACTTAATGTCTCTTAAGTGCAGGCAGTACTCTTAACCCCTGAGCCATTTCTCCAGCCCCCTGATGTGCCTTCTGGTTGATTCATTTCTTTCGACATTCGCAAATGGATTAAAAGAAACTTAATAAAAGGTTGCATTCAGTCTCTTTCATCACATGTCCAAAGCCAGATTTCCTAAGGAACGGGGAGGGCATCATTTCTAAGTCCCCAGTGGTGGATATCACCAGATAGAAGAAATCCAGGACACTGAGCAGTGGGTCCTCCTGGGTAGTCACTGGGAGCTGTTGTTGGGAAGGGAAGCTTTTCAGCATGGAACAGGACAAGGCTAGACTGTCCTCCCTCTGCCTGTCTGCAGCCATGACACAGCTGTCCTGACTGTAGGCTCCTCTGGCACCTCCCTTCAGCCTGTGGCCTCCTCAGACCCTGGGTGGGCCTTCGAGAGGAGGGGCTGCAGGGGGGAGGTAACAGGGAAGCAGTGCCCTGCCCGGGGAACTGGGCTTCAAGCAGCCTCCTGCTTGAGTGAGTCTTCCTGGCACCCCTCAGATTCCCTTTTGGCTTGGTTTGTCTGCCACCAAGGCAGTTTCAGTGGGTCATGTTCAAAAGGAAATTGGCCAACAGGCCCAGAACAGGAGACTTGTCAGCCTAGTTATAAGGTACAGTCATTGTAGGCTTTACAGCTATGGTGCCGGCCACCCAGCAATAATGTCTCGGCTAGCTTAGGACTGGGAAGGCTTGTCCTAGGATCTCTGTGGTCAGAGCTGTAGGTGCCCTTGAATGTGTCTGCCAGAACACAGAGGATCTCCTCACAAAGTGGGGTACCGTGGGAGGAGGGGTCTGCTCGGCCATCTGGCCTGGCCCACCTGGGGCCACCCTCAGCATGCCTGGTCCCAGCAGGGCTTGGGCAGCTTCCAGATCTGTTTTCATTTTCAGTTCCCTTTATTGCTAAACCACCTCAGGGCCGCAGAGAACAAACTGTTGTCCTCAGCTGACCTCGGATTCCTGGCCTCAATTGTTTGTAGTTTGCTAACTTTAGCTTCTGATCATTTCCACCCTTATCCCCCCCCCAAAGGGAGACACAGACCAAGAATAGCTGCTGGGAAGGGGGGCTGCAGGGGTTGCAGCCACAGTTCCCACAGTGAGCCATCAGCCTGTGAGAGGCAGCTTCTGCTGCCTAGCCTTGGAGGAGGGGCTGTCTGTAGGCATAAGCCTAGAGCCCCAGTCCTAGGCCCTGCACCCCAAGGTGCTCCCACGCTTGGAGCACAGGAGGGCGCCTGTCCATTTCTTTCTCCTTTTATATCAAAACCAGTCTAGTGCCAGGAAAGTGGCATACCCCCACAGCCCTGCCTCACCCCTAAGAACTGCTGACAACAGCACCCAGGTTTATAGTCAGGGGTCAGGTGTAGCACTTGGCTACAGTCACCCCCTCACCCCAGTGGCCCCATGCCCTAGCTTGTCATGTGTGCCAAGCACAGCCTAGCACTGCTTTTCCGTCATGGAAGGCACACTAGACTCTAGTGAAGGGACCATGACTTTTGGTCCAAGGCTTCAGGCTACAGGATGGACCCACCCAGGGAGGGGAGGACAGGCAAAACCCTCGAACAGGCCTTCCAGCTAGGGAGGAAGTATGGCCAGTGTGGGGCCTGTGGCTTGGGATTGCTAAACTACCATGGCGAAGAATATCCCACAGGCCCCACCCCACCTCTCCCTCCCAGTTGTTTTGAAAGATTTTCTGGAACACCCCATTACTTTACCCTAAGTATTTAAATGTCAGGTGGTTTTTTGTTTGTTTGGTTGTTTGGTTGGTTTGTTGTTGTTGTTGTTGTTTTTGACACGAAAGTCCAACATGTGTAATTCATGAAGGATAGCACTCTGACGCCTGAAGAAACCCAAAACCTGGTCCCCCTTACCTCACAGTTGGAGCCACCTGGAGAACTGTAGAGTCGGGATGCAGCCCAGTGGTTGAGTGTGTGCTGTGTTTGCACGCATTGGGGCCCCACACTGGAAAAGAGGAAGTTTAAAAAAACCTACACTGACCCTCAGCCTCAACTCCTAGTTAGCTGTGAGTGAGAAAGGGCAGCGGTTTGCCACCAGGGCTGTGCTACTCCATTGATGTTCCTGAAGCTAGCAGCAAAGCAATCATAGGCAGCGGGGAGAGGCCCAGTGCCTTCAGGATGGCTGCCCAGAGCAGGGGACATGCTTTGCCTGCACAGGCCCAAGGAGACCCAGCAGGGCCAGCTCTCTCCAGGGCTTAATTCTCCCAGGAATGGCTGAGATGCTGAGAATTTGTGTCCACCCCATTTTGCAATGGGATTTTAAAAACTGTTCTTTGGGGGGAATGGTGAGTGTGCATATCCAGCAAACCCGTGACGCTTAAGCAGCAGGTGACTGGACACGTTTTATCACAGTAAATGGCTCCCTCATTGTCCCTCCCACCGTGCCTCTCCCCAAGGCAACACCGCCACTTCCATGGCTGTTCCTTTGGCATTTGGCCTCTAAGAAGAATCTGGCTTTATCTCTTGACTCACATGATGGCAGATGAGGCTGTGGCCCCCCTACCACCCGCCCATGGCACCATGGCTCCTCTCCTGTGGTAATAGGTGACTGAATGGGAGTTGCAGGGCACCCGCGCACCACATGTGTGCGCCTCCTCCCACCCGCTCCATGGAATCAGCCTAATTGCCTGGGGCATAGTTTTCTGTTACCAGATCTTTCCTGGGCCTGTGTACCTGCTGGGTCTGGTCTTTACAGTGCGTGCCCAGGAGGGTGGAGGGGGGCTCATTTGCTCGTGTGGGGAGGGCTCAGAGGATGGGAAGTGGCTCCATCTTGGTCTTGGTAGTTCAGATTTGGCTGTGCCCGTTTTGTTGGTACTATGGAACCCACATTGCCAAGGCTAGAGCCCTTCTGTTGTTGGCCTTTTGTGTCTCCCCTGCTTGGCTCCTCTCTGGACTGCCCCTCCCCTCCCCTTCCCTCCTCTCTCTTTCTAAATTTTGTTTATTTTTGTTTTGTATCTGTGGATGTTTGCCTGTGTGTATGTATGTGTGCACCACATGTGTGCCTGGGACAGATCTCCTGGAACTGAGCCATGTGTAAGTGCTGGGAATCTAATCCAGGTTCTCTGAAGATACCCAAATACTTTTTTTTTTGAGAGCTTCTTACACATACTGTATTTGTATTATCCTCCCACCCCCTCTCACTTTTGATTATGTGTGTGTGTGTGTGTGTGTGTGTGTGTGTGTGTGTGTGTGTCTGTGTGGGTTTGTGTATGTGAGTGCAGATGTCTGCAGAGGGCTGTCAGATACCCTAGACCTGGAGTTAGAGGCAGTTATGAGCTGTCCAGTGTGGGTGCTAGGAATTGAACTCAGATCCTGTATAAGAGCAGAGTGTGCTCTTAACCACTGAGCTATCTCTATGAGAGGTGTATATTTGTGAGCATGCCTGCTGTAAGCTTTCCCGTATTGCGGCCCCTCTCCCCTGCCGTTTGGCATCTGAAGGGCGTCCTTACATACTTTCTTCATGAGTTATCTGACCAGCCTCGGGTGGGGGTGGGGGTGGGGTTCCCGTTGGGGTTCCATTGTCAGGGACCGAAACTATTTGGGTTGGCCTTCACTTCTTCTTTCCCCTCCTCGTCCATTTGTCCCTTCTGCTGTTTTCTCCTCGTTTTCCTCAGCATTTGTTCTAACTGTGCAGGCCTTTTCATTTCTGACCCATTTTCTTCCATTGCTTTCTGCCTCAGGCTTCCGCAGCCTTGTGCACTTCCTCTAACATTCCTGCTGTGCTCAGTCTCAGGATTGTAGTGGGAGCTTGGGAAGTGTGCTTCTCATTCTTATCCCTTGTCCCCTGCTCTCCACTGTCCTTTGGCCTACAGGACCAGGAGCTGAGTTTTCTGGTGCTTGGTGGTGCTGCTCGGATGGTAGAGGTCTGTTAGGACATTTCCTTCAGGCCTCAGGAAGGCGTCTTCTGCCCTGCCTGGGGGTTCAGAACCAATTGGGGGGGGCACTGTGAGCTGTTCCCCTGGCTCTGTTGAGAAAGCTGCCACACCCTGAGCCAAAGACTTCCTGTCTAAAGCCTTCCATCAGCTAGTCTCCGCTGTAGCAGGTATGGGCAGGGCGGGCAGCCGTCTGTGAGGAGAGGAACCCTGTGTTTGCACTGCCTCTAATAATGTTCTTGATCCTAACGCTGCCAGAGGCTTCTGGGTCAGGGACAATGTGTAGAGTAAGGAGAACCCCCTTTCTCTGCCTCTGTTGTCTAGGGTCCAGCTTCTGAGTGTTACCCTTGCCCTTTATCCTCTGCTTTGTTAATTTGTGTCAGTGGAAATCAGAAGGTGGCCCATGCCTACAGCTAAGCTTCCAGCTTTACCCAGAATCCCTGTTGGCCTTAGGTCTAGCACAGGAAGTCTAGGAAGAGCTATTGTATTAGAAGCACTGGAACATAACCCAGGTGTGAAGAAAGGGAGAATGAAGAAAAATATGCCCTTCTTTTTTTTTTTTTCCTCAAGGAAATTTGCCTAGTGTTGGTTGGTCAGAAGCAGTTCATAAAGCCAGGTCTAAGGGAGTCTGTAAAGGACAGTCTTCCTTGGGTATTGCCTCTCAAACTGAAGTCAGTCGCTCTGAAGAATGGTTTCGGGACCAGTAGATACCTGTTTGTGACACACTGCTGTGTGGCTCCTGTGCACTTACCTTCCAGGTGGGAAATGACTAATTAGGGAAGTGTCTGCTTGACAGAAGTGACCACCAGGGGTTACTCTCAATGTAGTTGAGGAGCGGGAGAAATTAGCTTATCCATCTTCATCTTTTTCTGTCAGTTGAATCTGATTTAGCCATTTGCACTAGCTCAGCAGTGTTAGCTTGTCACGCCAAGTAGAGCCATATGACCTGTTGTTGGGATCACAAAAGGCAAGGGACATCATTGCCACTCAGCGACTGGACTATAGTTATCATGATTCCTGGGTCCCACCTGGTATCTAAGATTTGGCTTGTTTTTATGGTTTTGGTTTTTGGTTGTTGGGTGTTTGTTTTTGTTTTGTTTTGAGACATGGTCTCTCTGTAAGCCCTGGCTGCCTGGAACTTGCTATGTAAACTGGACTGGCCTCGAACTCGCAGAGTTCTGTCTGTCTCTCCCTCCTGGGCTCTGTGGATTAAAGGCATGCACCACCGTCGTGCCCAGCTTTGTCAGTTCTTTTTAAATAAATACTTTTATTCGTTCTTTGACAGTTTCATACATGCATACCCTGTATCTTGATTGATTATCAGCCCCCAACTCACCTCTCACATTTCCCCTTACCCCTTCAGCTTGTCTTTCTTTAACCCTTATATTCTTTTTTTAAAAAAAAACCAAGTCAATGAATCCAGTTAATGCTGCCCTCCTGAATATGGGTTTTGGGGTCATTCTCCCACCAGAGCATGGGCAACTTAACGGTGGCCACAACCCTTTAAAAAAAAATGGCAGTCCCACCACCGTAGCAGCCAAAAACCATTGATTACCATATAGCTTGTCAGCTAGGGGTAGGACCTCAGGAGCCCTTCCCCAGGCCATGCTAGAATGCTCACTGTCTTGATCTTGTGCAGGTAACTTTAGAGGAAATGAGTTCATTAGTGCAGCAGCCATGCCGTGTCTAAAACATAGCATTCTACCGTAGAATGTTGAGGGGTACTGGCTGTGATGTTTGATATCACTGTCAACCAGATTAGATTTAGAGCCACCCAGGAGACACCTCTCTGGGTGTGAGAGGGAAGACCAACTGTTGTGTGGGGGTGATAACTCCTGACCATCTGGGGTCCCAGACTGTACGAAAAGCAGACAAGCACCAACATTCATCTCTCTGCTACCTGAGAAGGCAGTGCTGTGACCAGTTCAGTTGCCCAATGCTCCTGCCTCCTGCCATAATGAACTGTTGTCCCCCCAAACCGTGAGCCCAGAATAAACTCTTCCTTACATTGCTGGGGTCAGGTACTTAGACACAGCAGCAGAACTAGTAAGTCTGCACTGGCCGAGTGTTCTGTAGACTGTTCCTCGGCCTGTAGCTGTCTGGTCTTTCTCTTTTAGTTGGATTGGGTTTGTGACTTTTGGAGATAAACACAACAGAAAGGAAGAATCTGTCTTCTCCACTTCATGCCTGTGGACATGCAGTTCATGTGAATTTAGTGCTATTTATGTTGTTACTCAAATGTCCCGGCTCCGGCCCGGGACTCTTTCAGGCCTGTTCCTCTGTGTCCCTTTGACGTGCCTCTTCGTTTTGAGTTTTTGTCTGTTTCCTGACTTTCCGGCATTACATGATACTCGGGTTTACGGACTTTTCCTGTCCCAGCCCACAAATCAAATCCAAAGGACCCTGTTTCCTCTCACTGCAGAACGGTATCAGAATCCGGGATCAGGGTGTGCTCCTTGTGACTGGGGTGTGGCTGCTGCCATGCCAATCTGTGGGTAGAGCTGGGAGAGAGAGAGAGAGAGAGAGAGAGAGAGAGAGAGAGAGAGAGAGAGAGTGTGTGTGTGTGTGTGTGTGTGTGGTGTTTGCCTTTTATATATTGTTTAACACATTGATGAAAGACACATTTCTCTCTGTCCCTGCACTTACACGCCGAGTTAAGCACAAATCCACATCTAGGTCTCATTTGGGGCCAGCCTCTGGGACTAGACTGCCTCTCGTTGTGACCCCTTAACCTCTACCCCTCAGCAGTGTCCCCTTTCCTTAGCTCACCTGGGAGGCAGGTGTAGATTGTTAGACCATGATGAGAGTTTATGTTTTGCTGACTACAGTGCAGGTCCTTTTGCCTCCCCAAAGAGTTTCCAGTCACAACACTGTGTTCCCAGTAACTTAGGTCAGCTGCTCTCCCACCCTGCACAAAGGCATGTGACTTAGTCTGCGTTCCAGCCTGGGATTCCCCAACTTCCTGGTTGGTGTGTATTTGTGTAGCCTGAAATGCCTTGTTTGTGAGTACAGTTCCAAGTGCTGGGGGTTTTGGTTATTGTTTGTTTGTTATGGTGTTGGATTGAAATCAAGACTGCACCAAGGTTCTGTGAGAGCTGACAAATGCAGTCTTTATCAATTGTCCTGATACCACTGTAGAAATCACCCCGTTTATCCCTTTATGGAAGCTAACTCGTCTGAAATCCCTCTATCCTTGATGGGTTTTCTGTCTATAGGTTTGTGTTTTGCAGAATGAAATAAAAAGAGTCATGTGAAGTGCAGCCTTTTATGTCTGGTTACTTCAGCTTAACAAAATTCACTAATAATTTATCTTCTTTTTAAGTATGAGTCCACTGTAGCTGTCTTCAGATACCCACAAGAGGGCATCAGATCCCATTACAGATGGTTGTGAGCCACCATGTGGTTGCTGGGAATTGAACTCAGGATCTCTGGAAGAGCAGTCAGTGCTCTGAACCACCAAGCCGTCTCTCCAGCCCATGGAATCCATTTTTAATTCACCTGAGTGGGATTAGGGTGTTGTGCATAAGGCTGTATAAATTCGTAAGAGTCCGTGAGTGACCTTCCACAGTGGCTGCTTCTCTTCCTAGTGTGACAGTGAATTGGTCTCGCAGCACTCAGTGCTGGCAGCTTTCTGTTCCGGCATTGTCGTGAACGTGAGCGTCTAGTGCTGCCCTCGCCTGTTCTCATTTGTGGTCATAAGGTCAGAAGACCCGAGCTGTTAGCCATCCTCTTCAGTGTCACGCTCAGATTATGCATTCATTGATGAAGCTGGGAGCTCATGTTAGACTTCCTGGGTGGCTACAAGTTGCCAGACCTCCCTCCCTGCCCCCCCCCCCACTTCCTTTTGAGACATTGTTTCTCTGTGTAACAGTCCTGGCTGTCCTGGAACTCACTCTGTAGACTAGGATGCCTTCTCAAGAGATCTTCCTGCCTCTGCCTGCGGAGAACTGAGATTAAAGGCATGCACTGCCATACGTGGCTAAGTCACCGTTTCTTTAGATCAGCCTTTAGATTTTTTTGTCAGATAATTAAACCTAGGTGTCTTGTCTGTCGTTGGCGTCTTGGAAAGTCTGAAACAGGAGCGAGCGCATCCTCCCGGGGCTGCAGGCCACTGTCTGAGCACCGTGTTCTTGTGCAGCAGCCACCACGGATGTCCCAGAGAGAGCCTGTTGATGTTGGTCTCTGAAATGGGATATGGTCCCTTCAGTTCAGGATGACAAAGAAAGCAGGCCCCCATGTGGCTCTCTGCAGCTTGGGGAAGATGAAGCCAGGAAGATACACTGCTGTCCCTTTGGAAGCAGAGCCAAGACCTAAGAATTGAATGGGAAGGAACGGAAATGTCTGCTCTCTGGGTTCAGCTCTCTCCCCTCGTAGCCGTGATCACCTGGAGGAGACCCTTGACACAGCATTCTGCATCGGAAAGCTTTTAGAGTGGACACTTATCTCCCGGTGTAGAACTCCGGGAGTAACAGGATAGAGCTCCTGGGAGAGCCTGTCTGTGATGGTTGCGAATCTCCTGGCAGAAACCAAGGGTGTTGGATTATTACTGTCTTATAGGGGTTCATAGAAACGGAAATTTTCAAATGTGTTTTGTAACCCTTAGTTAAAGGAGGGGAAACATTATTATGAAATGTCTGGCATGTGGTCCTTTTGCCTCTCTAGGCCAGTGTGCAAATGAGTGTTACTTCCTTGTTTAGTTTGGGGGTGACGGTTTGGTGGAAACAGCCCTGTTTGGGAGCAGGAGATTGTGTATGTGTGTGTGTGTGTGTTTGCACGCACGCACACACGTGCAGGTATATACGTGGCTTTGTGTAGAGTGTTGTTATATTCTTTATGACTGCCTGAACCAGTTCAGTTGACAATTCAAGAATTTCAGAAGGGACAATCATACTTACTCCTTATCTATACCCCAGAATACTCCATGTTTCTTTGCTGTGCTCATAGAGTACATACATACCCTTTGGTACTCCTTAGAGTATGAAGCTTGCCTGCATCCAAACATGGCTTCAAGAGTTTTGCTGTGTTTAAACCTTGTCTGTGGCTTGTGAAAACATTAGACAGTTCCATGAGCGTCCACCCCCACACACCCTACCCTCCTCCAGATGAATGAAGCAACTGTAGATGCCACAGAGCATGGAGTGCCACCTCCAACCAGAGACTTACTGGAGGAGGGGCAGGATTTGGGACAAACTTCCAGCTCTGGGAGTTGTCCTGCTGTCCCCGACCCTCCCTTAGCAGCAGCAGCCCCAGGTAGGCCTGGGTCAGAATCCCTTGCAAAGCTCCAGTGGAAAGGTCTTCCCAGTCCTGGGTGTGCAGACCGCGGCACCTGCCTTCCTCCTCCCTGGGCGGAGTCTCCTGAATCAGCTCCCTTAGGGTCCTGCCCCAGGGCAGGGGGGCAAAGGGCATAGGAAATAGGGTGGAGGGCAAGACGGGGTTCAAGGAGGAAGGGGCTGTGTGGAAACACTGGGCAGGGCTGGCTGGGCCTGGAATTTCTTAAAGGGCTTCCTGAGCAGAATTCCCAAACTTGGGAGCAGCTGCAGGCAGAGCTGACGGACTGTACCTGTGTATGGAGATTTTGCAGGAAAGCCTGTTCTCAGCCTAGACCTTTGAACACAATGGTTTTCCCAGAAAATGCTGGGTGTAAGTTGCCAGTAACTGGAGACATCTGGTGGGTCAGTGGGTCTGTGGTCCTGTAAGGGAGAGATCGGCTGGCTGGCCTTGAGGGTGTGAAGCAGGAGTCCTACCACTCAGCAGCCGTTCCAGAAATGACAGAGCGCCCCCCCCTTTTTTTTCCTTTAAAATAAAAAACCAAATAGCCAGGCCCCATGATTTAAAAAAAAAAAAAAAAAAAGGCAGTTCCGATGTGTTTGCTTTATGAAGTCAACTCTGGGTAAATTGTTTTATTGTGTCCTGCCAGCAATTTCATGGGACCTCCCTCCCTCCTCCCGGTTAATTTAGAACCCTCTGTGTCAGTTGGAGCAGGGCAGGTTCAAGACTTTGAGGTATCCCTCTCAGCCTCCCCAGATGCTAGGTGGTGTCTGCTGCAGCAGGCACATTGGTGACTGGCGGCCCTGGCCTGGGATTGTTCCTGCAGGGGCGCTTACCTCGCAGGCTGACTTTGATTAGCCAGCTGCTACAACCTGCTTCTGAAGTAGCTGCCAGCCTTGCTTTCAAAGCCTGAAGTGACAGGGTGCTGTGGGTTGGATCTGGAAGGTTCAGAACCAGGTACCTCAGACTGGTACTGCTCAGCCCCCATTCGTGGGTCAGATAGGGCCACTGGTTTCCTCTGGTCCTCTCTTCACCTGTGATCCGACCGTGCAGGCAGCAAGCTGTAGCATCTGTCGACAGCACTGCTGTGGTAAGGAAGGGTAGGCAGATTCATTTCTAGGCAAAATCTGGGCTTTGAGGCCCAGCTCTGATGGGCATTGACTCACCATCTGAGGTGGGCGCTCAGGGTTGGAGGCTGAGCCCGAGTGATGTGAAGGTAGAGCTGACCCACTGTGGGTGGCTCCTCCATTAGGGCGGGATATCTGAGAGCAAAAGCATCTAGGAGGCACCAGGGGTGCGGGCGGGGTGTACAAGAAGAGGCAAGAGAAAGAGGCACATTGATTACCTAAAGCGCAGAGGTACCCTTCTCGCAGCTGCTTACAGGGTCCTGGGGAGGTGGAGCTGCCAGCAGTGTAGCTGGCACACCCCATCACTATGCCTCACCCAGTCCTGAGGCCTTGGCGCCATGGAAGAGTTTCTTTTGCACAGGAGGTGTGTCCTCTACCCTCATCCCCAGGTAGGCACAGGGCTTGCGTGTAATGAACAGCAGGAGATTCTCTGGGAGTCGCCACAGATCTCTGAGAGCAGCTGCTATTAGCCGGGGCTGTCCCAGACATCACAACCTAGCCCACTCTACCAGAGGAAGTACCCAGGGTCTTCTTTGTGCCTGTGGCCCTCCCATTTATCCTTTTCTTTTTGGTCTAAGAGTGAACTGTTTCCCAGAAGTCTGCTGTATCCGTGGTGCCCGCCATTCTCTGGCTGATACAGAGAAGCCAGTTCTGCTTTGATGGATGTTGGGATGTATATAATGGTGGTGGGTAGGACTTGGCCTCTAGGCTGCCAGCACCTGCCCATACACACAGGCAGGTTTTCAAACATTGTCTTGAAGGGACCTATTCTGGATTGCCTGTCAAGTCCTTTATCCAGGGATGCCCTTGAACAGAACCACTTGCTGGATGATTCAGGGTCTCTAAAGCATGGAGCCTTGCCTTAGAACAGCTCCTATAATTAGGAGTTGTACTTCGTGGACCTTTGGAGTTTCTCCTAATCTAAGCAGCGCTTCCCCTCCCCACCTCCCATATGGCTTTAAGAGAGTCTCCTCAGTGATACTCATGTTAAGAGAGCTGGTTGGTCAGGAGAGATGGCTCCCTGGTTAAGAACAGGGGACCTAAGTTGGTTTCCTGGAACACACGTTAGGCAGCGTGTTAATAACCAGCATCTGAGTTTCCGGCCTCCAGTGGCACCTGCACTCACGGCATAGACACGGACACACAAACATACATACACATAATTAAAAACAGAGAAGGCTGGTGAGGGACAGATGTTGTACACACTAGAATGCAAATGAACCAACATGGGAGCTTGGCCAAGAATGTGCAGATAAATTACTATTGTTTATTACTGGTACAGTGTTTTACATGAGCCCAGCTTGGCCTGAAACCCACTGGATAGCTTAGGCCTGCTTAAATGGAGTCTCAGCCTCCCTACCCGCAAAATGCTGGAATCAAAGACACAAGGGTACCACGTCCTGCTAAAAGTATTTAAAGTCTAACTCTTTTTTTTTTTTTTTTTTTTTGGTTTTGGTTTTTTTTGAGCTGGGGACCGAACCCAGGGCCTTGCGCTTCCTAGGTAAGCGCTCTACCGCTGAGCTAAATCCCCAGCCCCCTAACTCTTATTCTTATATTTTGTCATGCTGGAAGCGCAGCTCGGGGCCCACGCGCTAGGCAAGAGGCACACGAGCTGTTCTCACAGCCCTGACATCTAGTTTTTAAGTTTACATCACCCATGAGTAGCATCTTCTATTTTTAATTTTTTATTGTATATTGTATGTGCATGTACACAGCAGCGTTCATGCCACAGCATGCATGTGGAGGTTAGAGGGCAGCTTGTGGGGGCCCTCCTTCCACTGGGCTCTCCTTTGATTGTGGGGTCCAAGAATCTGATTCATGTTGTCGGGTTGGCACGGGAAGGTGCTGTAGCATCTTGCCAACCCCATCACGATTAGATCATTCTGTAGTTAGTTACCTTACGGATTATTTGAGGAGTGGGGGAGCTTGGCTTGGGTTAAGTTGTTTTTCTGTCTTTCCTATCTTCTGTCTGTTCAAGAGAGCCGGTGCTCACTTCTGCACAGCCAGGCAGGTGCTTCTGCAACTCCATACTGTTCATCCAAATGCTTCGGGCATTTGTGCTGGGCCTGGTCTGTCTCACTTCTGTGAAACTTGGTAGCCTGTCTGTAGCAGTCCACAAAGAACACCCACTTTCTGTGGTATACGTGTTCCATAAAAAGTGCTGCTTATTTCTGGGCTTCAGTTGTGCTGATCAGTCGGGTGTGGATGCATTCTCTACGTGCACAGGTGTGTACAAATTTGTAGGTTAGGCACGGGAAGGTGTAGAGGGTTGAAGAATATGATGCAGTGTTTAAAAATGCAACCGTGGGGGCTGGGCCTCTCCCGTAATGGGCGATCCTGAGCTGCCATCGTCTCAGCAGCCACATTTATATCTTTCTAATGTCGCCAGTCTCCCAGAGAGGAGCTTTTCACAGTTGTCCTGAGCAGAGAGACAGAATGGCAGTGTCCCTGTAGCCTGACCATCTGGTGAATAAAAAGTACATTTCAGTGGAATCCTTTGCCTTGGCATCGTGGTGGGGGGAACCTCGGGTTGTTTGAGAGACCCACTGTGTTCTCTTTATGAACTGTGTCTGCCCGGCTTTCCACTGGCTCTCCCAGTTTCCATGAACTCTCTGTATTGAAGAAACGAGCTTCACATGCATGTGTTCCTGTTTGTCACTTACCTTTTACCTTCGTTTATAATGACTTTGTCCATGACATTCTATGTAGTCCAGTTATCAATCAGTCTTTTCTTTCATGGCTTCTGGACCTTGATTTATAAAATAGTTCTCACAACATTCACGGTTTCATCTTTCACGTTCAAATTTTTGACAACTTAAACTTTCTCTTAATTTTCGAAATTTGAACTGCTGCATAAAAGTTGTGTCTGTTTATGGAGGGCCATGTGTTGTACTGATGCTGTGTATAATTGATTCTAGTTTAATGCATGAAGCGTGGTGTGAACCCTTACAGACACTAATTGTTTTAATGCCTTTTGTGGAACACCCCTCACCCTGAGTTTCTGGTCACTAGTGACACTTGCAACTCACCAAGACACAGACACATAAACATACACATATTTAAAAATAAAATAAAATCAACCTCAAAAATAGAGCTGGTGAGGGACAAGTGATGTCTGATGAAATTGCCACTCTGTTTGGGTCCAGCTCTGACCTCCTGCTCACCCCAGCAACTAGTTATTAGCTGCCACAGTTATATCCTCAAACACGGTGGTTCCTTCATAGAGCTTTTCTAACTTAATTTTCCACACTCATTTTAGTAACAAGTTATTCCATACCAAATTACAACAACCAAAGAGCCAACTTCAGGACCTCCCTGACCTCCACTGCAGAGATTGTCAAGACACAAATCAGTCCAGGGTACATTCTGAGGTTAAATGGCAGCTCCCTTCTGCTTCCTGACGGCTCCTGTGTGATCGTCACTTCTTAGTCACTTGGCTGAGATCAAGTGTAAGAATATATGATCATTGGCTCCCACAACAACAACAGCAGGCCAGCGTGCCCTGCAGTGGGGCCAGGGGCTCGAACTCCATCTGTAGCCAGCAGGTCTTCTCACTGTTCCATGCACCACCACCACCAGTTGGCTCAGGCATACCCCACTTGTGTCCTGCAGGAAGTTCCCGCACATGCCCCTCACAGTGACTGAGAAAGGTAAGATGGCGGCGACTCAAGGCATTAGCAGCAGTGATGGGGGTGGGAGGGACAGCTTCCTTGCTGCATGCATCTCTCCCGGTGCAGACTGAGTCACGGGTCCTACTCATGGCTTTGGCTTTGCCATTAGCCTGATTCTCCTGGGGTATATAGGTCTCTCACCTGTTCCATGGGTAGGGGAGACAAGTCACCTGCAGATTAGCCAACTTGGTCACTAGCATTTGTAGTGACCAAGACACCAACCAAATGTAGCCTGGAGGGATGGGTAAGTCCATGCACCATTCAGAAACAATTCTTTCTAGCCCACTGGGGCCATATACCTGAAATTCTTGGAGGTCTCCAGTTGATCAACCCAAATGCTTTGCTGTTGGCTAAGCTATGTTAGGAGGGCAAGCAAGCCTTCCTGGAGTGAAGACTACTTCAAGGCATTCTTGAGGTTGAAGCTAAAGTGGCCCCAGGCCAGTGACTACAGACCAAATCTCTTTACTAAGGAATGGCAGCCCATTCTGGTATGGAGTAGCCAAGACTGAGAGCCTGCAAGGTGTAGGGTCTCTTAAAGGCCTCTGACCATTTGCCTCCCGACTCCCACATAGATTCCTTATGCCTCCTGAGAGCGGATCTTATAATTTGGGAATACTGCATAAGGTCAGTGGATCTTAGCTGCAGTTTCAGGTCAGTGGAGCATCATCTGCAGGCCCCCTCTTCTTCCTCCACAGTAAGAGAGCAAGGTAGGCTCCAGTTGGATGCTGGGGCTTGGGCAGTAAACCAAAAACCAAGATCAAACAGGAGATTGCTCTACCCCGTCTCCACAACTATCACTGCATACATGAGGCAGGGGTGGGACAGCAGAAAAGTCTCTCTAAAAACACATGCTACTCTGGAGAGGTCCACACAAAGCAGAAAGGCAGTATGGTTTGTGCAGGTGCTGCTGGAGCGAGGAAGACGCCCACCCACGTGGTGGCAAGGAGTGAGTGGCAGTAAGGCTTAGCTCTCTGGCTGGTGCTAGGTAATGGGAGCTATGCCCTTTGGACCGAAGGACCCAGCTCCAGGCTCTGAGCTAGAAGGCTCTGGGAAGCCAGCAGCACTTGTGCCCTTCTGCTGCGTGACAGTGCGCGCCCAATCCCAGTGAGGGCTTTGGCGGGAGGAGAGCCTCCGCGGTCGCTTCCCCTCCTCTGGCTGGCCTCACGGAGAACATGCTGTTCCCGCCCAAGCCTGTGGCTTGGGCAAGAGCATATGGGGACGTTGTGTTCCCTGATAAGATGAGGCAATCACGCTCAGCCCGCGCCATGCACTGCTTGCTGCTACCAGCGGCCTCGCGGCGGCGCCAAGGAACATTTATGTAACCGTGTCTCTGGTGCGCCAAATGCCCATGGCCATTCCCACCTCCCACTAAACCCCAGGGCACTTGTACCTCCTCTCCTCCCTCAAGGCTTAAGTCCCTCCCCGCCCCTCCCCCGCACCCTGCATATAGGGTCTCTCTGTGGTAGCTCCCTCCCAGCCTTCCCTTGGCCTATAGCTTCTGCCCCTTGTGCCAGTGTAGGCACTTCCCCCACCCTGTGCCACCAGCACTGCCTAGCCTTGACCCAGCATCCCTATAGCAGTTGGCTTTCAGTCTCCCTTCCTTTACTTCCCTGCCCACCAGCTCAAATTCAGTCCTCAGCTCCCCTTTCTTCCCATGAGATTCCCTTTTCAAAGCCTAATCCCCATCTAGCCCTGTGCCTCCAGTCACCTCCCCCACTCCCAGGCACATATATCCACCTGTATTGGTCACTCAACACCCTGTCCCCTGGTCCCTTGTAGCTTCTGAGAATGGGGTGCTCCTGGGGTGGAGGAGGCGAGCTTTGGGATTCGTCAAAAAGGCCAGACTTCTATGGGGATCTATTTTCTCTAATCCAGCTACCTTACTTGGGAGGGCCAGTGCCTTCGTAACCTTGCCAGCTAGCTGCGCTGTACTGGAGGGCAGATACAGGATTCCAGCCCGCAGTGGGGGATATTGGGGCTGTTGATGAGCCCACCCCACAAGAGGTAGGTCACCGGCTATGGTGCTGGGCTACCTGCCCTTGCCTCTGTGGTGTGTCCTGTGTTGTTTCAATTCAGGCACCCCACCCTGAGGCCTGTCTCCAGAACAGCACTTTCAGAGTGATGCTGGGCTTTACCTCCTGTAGGCACCTGAGACCCTTTCATGGGGCCATGAGATACAATTGTGTTAACTACAGTAACCTCTGCTACCTTTGCCCTTCATAAAGAGTTCAGTGGAAAATTCCAGAGGCCGTGGGATAATTTGATGGCCTCACTTCTGGACAGCTACTGGAATGTGTGCTTGGCTTTTGTTTTGTGTTGTGTTTTTCTCAAATACAATTCCTATCAGGGGCTGTTACAGTACTAGAAGCTCTGAAGTGTGGAGTGTTATGGCCCCCCCTCTCCTTCCCTCCCCCCTCCCTCCTGGCCTCCCCCCCCTCCATTCTCCATTGTTTATAGTAGTGTCTGCCAGTCTCCTAGCCTTGGATATTACCACTGTGGGTGAGCGTCCAGCTTGAGCTCCTGTAATTTCTGTTCAGACCTAAGGGGTTTTTTTTTTTTTTTTGGGGGGGGGGGGGTCTGATGCAGGAAGAGAGAGTGGAGCAGGTGGAAGCCAATCATCTCTTGGGGTGAGGACTATGTCCTGAGGGTCCTATCTTGAGCGTGTACTCAGTGAGAGTGGGGAAAGACCTTCCTGCCTTCCTCTCTGTAAGCAAGCTGTCTCCTTAGAGGCTTCCCTTACTCGAAGCCCTTACATCACTTGGACCATGTGTAACCATTTCACAGGCTTCCAGGGGTGCAAGCAGAAAGACCCCAAGAAGAATAGGGATCCAGGGCTATCTGAGCTCGGCGGTTTCTGACTTCACCCTGAACCCAACTCCCATCCCCACCCCAATCTAAGCGTGGGATAACAAGTAAGAATAAGACATTTGGGACATGCCAGGCCTGGTGCCAGAGCTGACTGTACAGCATCACCACGGGGGCCTTTCTGTGAGAGCTGGCATAGCCGTTCCCTGTAGCTGCTGTAACATGTGACCACAAAGTGGATAGCTAAAAGCAGCTGAAATTTACTTTTCAGATTTCTTGAATGAAACCAGAAATCTAAGAGCAAGACACTGACTGGCAGGAGTGGTTCTTTCTGGAGGCTCCAATGGAGAATCCACTTTCCTGCTCCTCTCTCCTCATTTCCAGTGCTGGATCCAGCAACCCAGAGCTTATAGATGGTCCAGTCTCCTACTGCCATGTCCCTTTCACTTAGCTTCCCTCTTGTGTAACTTGTAGTTTCATCTCAAGATCTTTCCCTAATATATCTACAAAGAGGTTTTTTTTTTGTTTGTTTTGTTTTTTTTTCTCCTCCTTAATTAGGCCACCTCACAGGTTGGGGGTGGGGGTGGTGGTAGTTAGGGTTTGACTGTATCTTTTCATTGCTCATCCTGCTGCAAGCAGTTGGGAACTTGCCTGGTGTAGACTGGGTCTAACCTGACCCGTGTAATGCCAGAGATTGATAGGCCTTGTTAATGTCTGAGGATGAAGTCAGCTTGTAACATTTTTCACTCTTCTGTTGACAAGACCCCTCCTCTGGGACCAGTTAGCAGTGTATCCAACATTCCCATTTCTTTGACTGTGGTTGGGTTAAGTATTTTTAAAATTGTATTTAAACATCCTTTCTTTTTTGAAAAAAAAAAAATTGGGATATGGTGATGCATCTGAACGGCATGGCACGTGTAAAGACCAGAAGGTGATTTTTGGGAATTGGTTCCCTCTGCCATGTGGTTCTGGGGCTGGAACTCAGGTTATCGGGCTTGATGAAGCAAGTATCTTTACGTGTCCTACACTGGTTTGCCTCTTTCACACCGGTGTAGGCCTCTCCTGGGCTTTTCTGCGTCATCGTTGTCTACCATCCTGCTTTGAGTTTCCTAGAGCCTGTCGGAAGTTTGATACATCCCTGGCCCATCATAGGGTCTCTGGAGCAAAAGCAGCAGGCTGTGTTTGACCCTTTCTTCCTAGACAAGATGAGGAAGAGTATCCCATGAGCTTGCACCCTTCCTACTCCTCGCCCAGGCCTGAGCACCACTGGCTCCCTGAGAGCTTTGGTTGGCACGCCATGCGTCGTCTGGGATCCGCGGCCAGACTTGGCCGTGTCGTCCTTCCTTCCTCAGACACATCATCTGCTTCCATCTCGGGTGTGGGCGGAGGGCTTGGTGCAGGATGGGAAGATAGGCCTGTAGGCGGTGGGGCATGGCCCAGACTTACCTCTGTTCTGTCACCCGCAGGTGAGAGGCCCTTCGCCTGCAGCTGGCAGGAGTGCAACAAGAAGTTCGCGCGCTCGGACGAGCTGGCCCGACACTATCGCACGCACACGGGCGAGAAGAAGTTCAGCTGCCCCATCTGCGAGAAGCGCTTCATGCGGAGCGACCACCTGACGAAGCACGCACGCCGCCACACCAACTTCCACCCGGGCATGCTGCAGCGGCGTGGCGGGGGCTCGCGGACCGGCTCGCTCAGCGACTACAGCCGCTCGGATGCCAGCAGCCCCACCATCAGCCCGGCCAGCTCACCCTGAGCACCCGCACCCGGACCGCGCCTCCTCGCCCCTTTGGTAATAGGAAAGCTGAGCGAACT
Organism: Rattus rattus; assembly: GCF_011064425.1. Taxonomy (NCBI): domain Eukaryota; kingdom Metazoa; phylum Chordata; class Mammalia; order Rodentia; family Muridae; genus Rattus; species Rattus rattus. The sequence continues at coordinate 136,475,358 of NC_046155.1, forward strand.
TGAGAAGTCCACAGCAAAACAGTTTTCTTCACCTCAGGTGTCAATTTTTAACAAAAAAGGAAAAAAAATTTTCTCAAAACAAAACAAAACAAAACAAAAACACCACCCACAAATTGCACAATACAGCTATCCACGAAGTTGAGATTCAGTGGTGTTAGAAACCCCTCCCCCCTTTCTCAGGGATGAACGCGGTCCACGAGGTCAGTGAGGGCATGCATGCCTTTCTGCCGCCTTACTTTGTACATAGATTTGCACTCTGGAGTTTTCTGTGAGGTTTAGGATTACATTGGGGCAGAACAGGACAGCTGGAAACAGATGTGGTCACTGATATTGTGTTTGTGAAGCAGACCCCCAGAGGCCTGTGACCCTCTCCTGCCTACCACTCAGTTGTGGTCCTCTGCCCCCTTGGCCTGGCTTAGAGCACAGGTGGGCCCGAGGGACTGGCCACCTCACAGGGATGTGGTAAGCCAGGACAGACCATGGGAGCCTTTGCCTGTGGAACTCTGGAGGACATCTGCCTTCTAAGGCTGGTCCTGCCTGTCTGCCTGCCTACCTGCCTCCAGAAGCCCTTGGGGAAATGGAGGCCAGATGCAAACCCTGCCTGGATTGGCACATCATTGTTGCCAACAACCCACGGAGGCAGCTGGGCCCTGCCTGCCCTACACGAAGGCACCTGGGACCCTTCACTATCACGCCATGTTCTCAGACTGGGAAACAGTGCCCTGGGCACATTGTACTGAAACTGCTCCCCCCACCCCCAAATCGCTGTTGTTTAATCAGCTCCCTAAGCTCTCGTGCCCCGGGCCACCTGGACAGGACCACCACGACCCCTCTGCCTCTTCGTCTGTGTGTGTGGCAGCACTCACATATCCCACAGGACTGGCGGTGGCAAAGGCATCGCCAGCCGACTCCTCCTCTGAGCAGCACGGCAGGAGTTGCTATTGGAGAGACAAGGATTCTGCTGCTCTGGGAGGCGCCGTATGAAAATTGCGGGAACCGCTTTCTCTGAACCTTGGGTACAGACTTAGCAAACCCACAGTTCCACACTGTTGCATTACCCACTTTCCTCTCCTGCTTCTGCCTGCCCTGCCTGGGAGCACCGAAACCACACCCAGGCTGCAGTGTGGGTTAGGGCAGGGGTGGGTGGCCTGCTGGTAGGACAGCAGGAGTCGAAGCCTGTCCTGTTTCTTCTGGAGTCCAGACCTGGGCTGCATTGGCTTCAGGTGCTGGGCCTCATCAGCAAGACCATGTTCTGGTTGCTCCTTTGCAGATACTTGAGTGTCATCTACTCCCACCCAAGCAGAGGCCCAGGCATTTCTTCCCTTCTCCCAAGAACTGGGGCCTAGGAACACAAGGCCCCAGGACTCTGTGTGTGTGTGTGTGTGTGTGTGTGTGTGTGTGTGTGTGTGTGTGTGTGTGTGTGTGTGTGTGTGTGTGTGTGTGTGTGTGTGAGAGAGAGAGAGAGAGAGAGAGAGAGAGAGAGAGAGAGAGAGAGAGCGAGCGTAGCTCGAGTATGTATTGGGTGGTGGGTGGGTTTGGGATGGACTTGTGTTATCTTACAGAGACCTCTCTTCATTCTGATGTGGAGGATCGGCCCTGTGACTCAGAGGGTCGAGATGGGCTTCCTGGGCCCAGTGTGCCTTGGTTGTGGCCATTCTGCCTCCACCCCAACCCTCACAGTTGTGGGGTTCAGCACAGGGAAAACCCAGAGACCATGCCCAGCCAAGTCTGCAGTCTGTGGCTGTTGTCATATGGCTCCCATGTGGATCTTGGGCACCCCTTTTTAACTACCTGTGTCAGCTGTGAGAGGCTAATGGCATATGGTGGCTTCTGGTGGCACAGTAGGTGCTGAGTTAGGCTGTGGCATTGTTGCTGCCCAAAGCAGGCACAGTGGGTGGGGATGGTCCCTGCCCTGGTCCAGTGCAAAGCTGGTAACAGCTATGTTTGCATTTCATCTGGGGGAAGAGAATGGGGTATGTGGTGGGGCCTTGACTGAAGGGAACCCTGGGTGCTTGGGATGTGGCGATCTTCATGCTGAGTTCCAAAGTGTAGTCCCTCCCAAAGTCATTTGTGTGAGGCAGAGAAAGCCACACTCTGAACACATTTCATGTCTCAGGAATTCACATTCCAGATTCAGGAATTTTATTCCAAAGTCCTTTGGTGCACCTACATCCACAGTTCTGAAGACAGAGGCAGCAGTGTGCCCCAAAGGCTAGCCAAGGTGTCTCCTTGGAAGGAGCCGGGTGTCTCCTTGTGACCAACCTACCCACAGAGTCACCGCAGGAGACTTTCTAACTCCACCACTGTCTGCCCAGAGGAAGGGTAAAAGGACTCTAAGCCCCACCATCTTGGAATAAAAGAAAGAGCTGGTTTGTTTTAGAGCGGGTTGGGGGGAGGGGGAGGGAAAGTGGGCGTAGGCTGTTTCCAAAGAGAGCACTTAATTTAATTTTTCCTCTGAATGACCCAGGGCTGTTCCATCTGATAGATGGAAGGGTAACGTTGCCTTAAAACAGAAATATGCAGGCGTTGGCTATTTTTGGCAAATGAACGTGTCTTCATTCCCAAAGTGGTTCTCCTTTAATGGCAGGGTGTGGTCCTTCATGGGGCCAGGACACCCCTCGTGGACCCCCCTATATCATCTGGGGCTTCGGTTCATCTCATCTCAAGGGGTGGGAGGGAGGAAGGAACGTGACTAGATTCAGTTCCAGTGGCTTCTCGTTAGGTTCCCATCTTGTCATAAGATGCACTGTCTTCCCAGCCCGGGTCTGTTGCAGGATCTTTGAGTTTTTGCGGTTTATGGCCATATTTCCTGGTTTCAATTTGACTTGAGGAACCCATAGGGTGCCCAGGAATAATACTGAAAAGTCAAATCTTTATTTTCGGGATGGGAAGATGAGATCCCACAATGAAAGTGCCTGAGTGAAGGGAGAGTTCCCTACAGCAGCGTCTAAGAGGAGCTCTGGACTTCAGCCATCAAGGGGCTGGAGTTTAGCTCATGTCCCAAATGAGAAAGTCCCTCTTTGTATCAGCCATATCACGGGGCCACTGTCTGTTCCCCAGATGCCTACTGAATCCTACAGCCATACAGAAAATAGCCCTTTCCAAAGAGGGCCTTCGGTTCTCTCTTGATGGGTGCTACGTAGGGATGGACAGTGATGCCCTCTGTGGGAGTGTGGTCCTGGAGGTGCCCTACCTGTGTCCTGCCACGGCCCCCCACTCACAGGACCTGAGATGCAAAGGCTCCCCACCTCCAACCCACACCATCACAACCTTGTTCCAAGGCCAGCATTGGGGCAAGGGAAGGATTCACCAGAGTGCAGCCTCGAGGTGCAAAATCTTGCACCCTGGCCACCCCAGTGAGGATGTTAGATGTGGGGGGTGGATGAGGGAAGGTGATATTCTGTGGTCCCAAGAGAAATGTGGCAGAACAGAGGGGCTACCTTTCAAGACTAATGCCTCCCCGCCCCGCCTGCTCCGTCCAGAAGACTGGCCCTTTTCTTGCCAGAAGCAGGTGCTATGATGGACTGCACAGGGTCACGGCATTTCCTAGAGGCTTCGTCTGGGATCTCCACCAAGCAGGGGCACCGTCCTGTGAGGCTAAACTGAGCAGCAGCTTGGCCTCACGTCTCAGCTCCTGACTGTGGCTTTGTTTACAAGGCTACCTATTTTGACTTCTGACAGGTGTTACCGATTGTCCCCCACCCCTCCCCCTTCACAGAAGGTCATTTGGTCAGAGACAGTGCTGGAAGGTTTATGTGTAGCCATGTTGTGATCAGTAAGAAATGCTTTGTAGGTCACCCATTTTTTTTTTCCTGCCCAAAGTTTCCGTCTGTCTGTCCTGGTGGCTGCATCTTTCAAAGCTAAAATCCAGATGTTTGACTCACTGTTTTGAAATCAGGATGGCACTAGGAAAAGCCAGGTCCTATGACTAATTCTCCTGATTCCGAGTCTTCGAAGGTTTGTCCTGGACACTGTGCAGAGAATTTTGAACCGGACCATGGATGCACAGTCCAGTGCACTGCTGATACAAGCCGGAGCACTGCTGAGGGAGAGGCCCCAGACCACCAGGGAAGGGAAGCTTGCTTGGTTTCCTTGACCCCTACAGGGTTAGTGGACTTGCTCTGGAACTCTTTAGCCCAGTCCAGTCATAGTGTCGTTCCCCTCCCCCCCTCTCCCCCATCTCACACAGCTTTAAAACTTCACTACTTTTATTTAGAAACAAACAGGATGGCAGAGAAGACACCTCCCCCGCATTCCTGGGGGTGGGCAGGAAACGTAGGTCAGGCGTGAGGGCGGGGTTTTCTCCCCACCGTTTCCCTAGAGTACTTACTGCAGATCAGCTGCCTGTGCTCATTCCAAATGCTTGTGGGCCGGGTTGCCCGGCTCAGGACCGAGAGCCTAGACTTAGGAGAATTCCTCCCCCAGGAGTAGCTACATCTTTGTGACTCAGACACTGCCTGGTCATCTGCTCCAGTGGCATACCTGACTCACAATGTCTACCCTAGTACGTGGGTGAAAGGATCTTTCTCTTGCCCCATTGCACACTGGAGAGGCCCCGGGTGCCCAGTGTGGGGACCCCATGGACAGTACCACAAGGCTCCCTGCTGAGCCACTATGCATTGTGGGGTCAGAGCTCCTGTCCTTCCTTGGTGACTGGAAATCCTTGCTGTGGTTTTGTTGGACAGGCCCAGGTGACTGCTTCCCACCCGAAGCCATCGGTGGAACTTCTGTGGGATCCTTTGCCAAAATCCCAAGGCAAAATCCAAGGGTCCAAGGCCATTTCCATCCAGTTCCCAGTTTCCTTTTCCATAGGAACTTTTTTTTTTTTTAAACCTAGCTCCCAACATGCTTCCAAAGGCCATGTTCCGTCTTTCCTGGATCACTACAGTGAAGTATTACAGTTGTACAGTTCCCAATCTGGCCTTGGCTTGCTCGGATAAAACTTTGTTATGTATTTTGTAAGGCATAGATTCTATATTGTAATGTCCTATGCAAAAGAAAAAATTAATGAAATTGTAAATTTTATTGTTTTAACATGTATGCATGTTTAGTGACGTTTACATTTTGAAATAAAATTTATGATTCATTATTTTATTTGCCTAGGTGATTCAATTGAGGGGCATGGTCTGCAGAGGTTCTGTTAAAGGGGCAGAAGCTAAAATCTGGAGAAACTGCAGCCACTGATTGGGAGAGGCAGAATCTCAGCTTGGGGGCTTTGAACAAGGGTGGATTCTCTTCTGGGTGTTCTATCCTGTCTTGTGTGGCTTCATTGAGCTCATTAACTAAAGGTCAGTGCACAGATGTGATGCCTGTGTCTCTGGAGCGTTACAAGCTTCCTTCAGCCTTCCTTTATTTTACCTGTCACTGTAACAAATAGAATAGTCAGCTCAGAGAAGGGGTCTTGGCTCATGGTTTCATAGGGTCAACCATAGCCAGTTAGTTCCTTCGCTGTAAGCCTATGTCATACCAAGAGGGAGTGGGGGGAGCATTGCCATTCACCTCTTTCATAAACTAGGGAGGAAGGGGGTAGGGGGGTGGGAGGGGAGGGGGCGCACGCCAGGTTTCCACTGTGCCCTTGATGGGCACAGCACCAGGACCTGAAGACTTAGGCTCTGCCATCTATGAATACTGCCACATGGACACCTGGAGGATGCTTCCGACCCAAGGGACAGCACTCCCATAAGCACCTACACTCTCCTTGGATACAGCCACCCTTTGTCTAGGATTCTAGAAAATGTCTGTTTCTAGCCACAGAAGTTCTCCGGCTGGTTACAGGCCAAAATTCACCGCCTAGGGGAGAGGCAAGAGATCTGGTATTTGTCAACACCAGAGGCCAAATCTAATTGTCTGTGGCTGCTCCTGGATGCCAGCAGTGGAAACTAACAGCCAGGAGGGTCAGGATGTGACTGGGTCTGTCCCCCATGGTCTGTATCAACAGTAGCATATGGACAGAGTTGGGGGTGGTGGGGAGAAGACCGGTTGAGGCCCATATCCACCTTTTGATCCAAGAGGATGCAGTGGCACCCATGCTGTGAGCCGTTTTAATCTGTATCTGTAAGTAGAACCCCCTAAGAGATTCTAAATACTGAAAAATAAGGCATTGCAGTTGATGATGGGTTTTCCTGAAGCTACATACCCTGTAGACACTTTACTAAGATTAGGAGAGGCATGTGTGTTGAAAGCACCCAGACATGTTAACAACCATAAACACGTCATCCTGAAGCATGTGTTGGCACGTGGTCCTTGTAGCCGGTTCTCAGTTGGAGTCTTGCCCCAGGACAGTGTAGTTCACCTCCTCGGCAGTGTTCCCTTATTGTGTAGGAACTTCTGAAGAGAGCAGCAACCGTAGGGTGGGTCTGCTTCCATAAACAGTTGTGTAAGGAAAGGGTCTTGGAGGCTTTAAAAATACTTGACAGGAAAAAGAAAATGCCCGTCGCTCGTGACGTCACCGCTGAGAGCTCTAAGAGGGAAGCAGCGTTGATTGCCCCAGAGACCTTGAAGGGGCCCCAGTCGTGGAAAAGAAACAAAACACATCCTGTAAGAAGCCAGCGTCAGCTTTTACTGATACTTGGAAGTGGAATTCATTAGTCCACGTGACATCCAAGCAGCACATCTTTGTGTCATCCTGGGACAAGGCGGAGAAAGGCCCCTCTGCAGTTGGTGGCGATTTGGTGGAGTACCATATCTGTCCGAGTCCAGGCCTGCCGATGGGAGTGTGTCAGGCGTCCATCATCCCAGAGAGCAGAGTGGCCAAGGTTCACAAGCCACATCTGCCTCTCCTAAGGGTAGACTTACCACGTGTCCTTGTCTGTCTTCTGCTTTTGGGAATGTGGTGTCACAGGGTTAGCTATTAAACAAAAGGTTTGTTTTGACTCAGTCTTAACTACAGACGCAAGGTCTGTTGCCCACACCTGATAGCCTTCCCCCCATCACAGTCCCAAGGCAGCACATAGAGAGGGGCATGTGTGCACTGCAAGTATCACGTCAGGATTCTCAGGAACAGTCAGTCACGGGGGCTTCGCTCCTGACCAAGTCTCTCGCTCTAAACGTCACAGTTGGGTTAAGCTTGTGCCTCTTTTACCCCTCGCCATGGTTTAACTCCAGCGTGCCTTCCTGTTGGGAAGGAACCAAAACCAAACCACAGCACCACCCTTGGAACCAGCTTGCAGACTCTGAGCACCCCCACTGCACGAGACATTCAAGCAGATGGTAAACATTGCTTGGCAGGAGCACGGTGAAGAAAGCTGTGTCCTAGGAGAGTCACTCGCCATGCACAGGGTGGGCTGTCTGCTGTAGGTGATTCACAGGGCATGATCATGGAGACCCTTGGAGGGAACACTCCTTGTAGCCTGCCGGCCATTCGGAGGACCTTAAATGACAAGTTAGGCGCGTGATTTGTGCTGAGGACACAGTGGGCTCAATCTCCCCAGTCAAATCTCACACGTGCCGTGATAGAAAACTTACTGTGAGCAACACTCCTCAGGTATTACATGCAAAGCAGCGTGATCGGGTAAAACTGTCAGCCACCTTGTCTGTCTGTCCTGCACCAACAAGGGTGACTGACTCCATGACAATAGGAGGAGGGGTCAGCAGGCTTTAGCAGTACTGCAAGGGCTCTCCTGGACTCATTCATGTCACTGCTTTAACAAACTTCCCTAGACAGCAACTTAGGGCAACACGCATTTAATATTGTTTTTTCTCGTCAAAGCTCTGAAGGTCAAAAAGTCTAAACTGAATTTTCCTGGGTTGTAGTCAAGGTGTCAGTATGACTGCTTCCTTCTGAACGTTTTCAGAGTCCGTGTACGTTCCTTGGCATGTGTCCCCATCATTCTTCCAAACCGTCAGGGGAACCTTCTCTAGTGTCTCTGCCTCTGTGATTGCATCCGACCTATCTAGTAATGCAGGCCCACCGGGCTGCTCTTAAAGAACAGAAGGGCTGGGAAGGAAGGCCCCAGGTCTCCCAGATCTGAGTATTGCTGTGGGCTCATGTGGTCCTTCATAGCCTTTCCTTCACCTAAGATTCCAGATCGTTGGGACACGGACACCATCATGCCCTGCAAGCAGATTCAGCCTTCATCGCAGTGGTGACCGTTGCAGTCCCGGACAGGGCTTGGGTCTCCACTGATACCCGTATGAGCTTCCATCTTGAACACACTGAGCACGACTTGTGCAGCCACAGTGAGCCTGCTCAGGCTTTTGTTCTCTCCTGGGAAGTAGGCCTGGCCATGGCGTATGGAGGGTGACGTTCGCAGTGAGGCAGCCGAGGCCAGGCGCTGCAGCAGCAGATCAGGAGCCCTGCCAAGCCTTCGGGCCAACCAGGGTCTGGCCTATATTCCCAGACACTTGTGGGAAATGGCGTGCGGCCCTGCAGGATTGTTGTGGATGGAGACCAAGGCCAGCCTGGGGTGTGGGTTGTCTGGATCACACTGACACACCTGCCTGGATGCCTGGACCAGCAGCCAGCTCAGCTTCTCCACTGCCACTGCGGCCTGATACATCACTGTACACCGAGGGGCAGCTGCTGCTTGGTCAGCACCGTCTGCACAAGGCATGAGTCGTTCTGATTTATAACACAGAGAGGATGAGGTTAGAGAGGTAAAGTGGCCTTCCCAGGCTTGCACAGCTTTGGGTTAAGTAAAAAGTTATTATGACCTAACTGGGGGTACTTCTGCCCAGTTGTTGATGCCATAAAGGTAGTGCCCCAGTAATTTCAGTTATGCATGAATCTCTCCAACACACTGGGTTCACTTCATTTGCACAAACACCCAGCAGTGAGATTACCAGCTCACAGGGGAGTCCTACTCCTTAGTGTGTACGGGCTCCTCGCTGCTGTTTCCGTAATTCCTGTGCTGGGTCACTTTCATCCCCGTTGATTATACAGAGTGAGAAGGGGTCCCTTTTCACAGCGTCCTCGCCAGTAGTAGTTTTGTCTGGTTTTTGTTGTTGAATTTCTGGTTAGCTCCGGCTGGCCTAGACAATTCTCAATCCTCCTGTCTCAGCCTTTAGAGTGTCGGGAGTGCGGATGCGGCGTGTAGCACCATGCCCAGCTGGCTTGGGTTTTTTTTTTTAATAATGCCAGAGTCATTCTTTATGACTGTCTGAGTCTTACTGTCCTCCATTTTCAACCTTACTAGTCAGGGCATGATTTCTATGTGTGCTCTCCAGAAGCACCAGGCAGAGAGAGAATCGGTATTATTTGTTAACGAAGCTTTCGCGATTAGCTTCCCCCTTGAGTCCTCTGGACACAGACACCGTGGAGGCAAGGCTGTTGATTGACTGCTGTCGGTGCTTGGCAAACAGGTTAGCACGTGCTTACAGCAAACAGACCACCCCCACCTCTCGTCTGTGTCCTGCTCTTTTAGTCACAGAGGTCTACAAGACCAGTCCCTGCACTGTAGCCCTAACACTGTCCGAGTGAGAAGATGGCCTTGTTCCTTAGCCCAGCAATGTCTTTCCCATCGTGGGCCAGTGAGCTTCCTACCTATGAAGACCTTCACTGTGACAGGAGCAGGTGGCAGTTCACAGAAGCTGTGTAACAATGGACTTACAAACCCCAGATCCAGGCGGGTAACGCCTCTGCAGTGGGGATGAAGGGCCAGGGGAGGCACACACAGCAATTGCCAGCAGGCTGGTGCTGGTGGGAGGAGTCCGTCTGAACTCACACTTCCCTCACATACGGTTTTGTAAATGTAGCAGATATTAAATTATGAAATATGAAAGCCAAAAATATTTAAAACATTCTTAACATCCAAGATGAGGAGTTAGCTCTGAATCACACGGCACCAAGCTTATTTCTAAGGGAAACAAATCCTGTAAGAACAGGATTTCTGTGTGTGCGTGTGGGGCGGGGGAGGTGCTCAGGAGATGGCTACAGAGAACTGTCTGTGTGAGCACATAGGCCTGGGCTTGGATCCCCAACACCCCTGTAAAAAAGAGGGTGTGGATGTGTCAACAATCCCGTCTTTGTGAGAAGCAAGCAGGAAGATTTCTGGGGCTTGATAACCAACCAGATTGGCAAAATCAGCGAGTTCTAGATTCATCTAGAAACCCTGCCTTAAATCATAAGGTGGGGAGTGAGGCAGACGCTCAGCATCAATATCTTGCTCCATGTGCACATGTGCACACACACACACAGACACACAGACACACAGACACACACACACACACACACACTTTATCTCCAGTTATTCGATGTTTGTATTATGCATTTATAGACAAAAGATACATGGGACACGAACTTTGGTACCCAAAGACACAGAAGGCATTTGTCTACTTGCTTTTATTCTCTAAAATTTCGAAACTGCTCAGGTAGAGTTTATGTCAGGAAAACCTACAAGGATACTTCTCTCAGGTAAAGGCTTGCCAAAGGCCAGCTGATGACATGAGCCCCACCACCACACTTCCAAGGACCCCACCAGCTACCGTGGCCTACCCTTAGAACAGGATGGGACTCACCTTAGATGTCCCCAACAGGAGTCCATAGGAGGACAGATGTGCTCCAGGCCTCTTTTTCCTGTCCCCCAGCACAGCAGCATGAAGAAAGGACAAAAATACCCTGAATATCCGATCATTGGAGTCACACCTCAAATTGGCTGTCCCAAGAAATCGAGCTATAGAATAATGGGAACCACCCAGCCATGCCAGCCTCCCACACAACACTGCCTGCTGTGGGCTGAATGTCACCTGCCCCCCTTCATATGTTGCAGCTGAGTCCCTAGAGAAGGAATTAAGACCCCAGGAGGTGCTCATGTTTGCACAATGTTCATGCCGAGATTGGTACATTCATAAGAAGACAAGAGAGATGATCTCTCCTGGACATTTGAAGACACAGGGAAGAAGTTGGCGCTCTGCCTGCCCTCTCCAGACACTGGATCGGGGCCACCCTGATCTTCTGGGGCACTAGGTCTGTGAGCAATAAATATTACTGGTATGTGGCGGTTTGTTTTAGCAACCTAAACTGACTCTTGAGTCTAAACTGTGACTATGAAACCACATGGTAAAGAGTCACTATCAGATGACTCCAAAGGTCCAGGGGTTCATCAATGCTCACATGTTACATTTAAGGTTTATTAGAGGGGCATATGCTCCCTCTACTGTTTGTGCCTTATGTGTTTGAATTTATAGGGTACAAGTTCTTGTGTGCATTCTGGGCATGTCTAACATGGTCTAAGACCATCTGTCTTAGTTAGGGTTTTACTGCTGTGAACAGACACCATGACCAAAGCAAGTCTTATAAAGGACAACATTTCATTGGGGCTGGCCCACAGGTTCAGAGGTTCAGTCCATTATCATCAAGGTGGGAGCAGGGCAGCATCCAGGTAGGCATGGTGCAGGCAGAGCTGAGAGTTCTACATCTTCGTCTGAAGGCTGCTAGTGGAAGACTGACCTCCAGGCAGTTAGGATGAGGGTCTTAAAGCCCACACTCATAGTGACACACCTACTCCAACAGGGTCACACCTTCTAATAGTGCCACTCCCTGGGCCAGGCCTTTACAAACCATCGCACCATCCCTGCAGTGTGAGGACCACGGGGCATGGGGGTGGCCGTGACCAGTCTGTTCTCTGCACAGAGCAGAGCAGTGCTCGGGATGTTGCCAGGGAGTCTGGCATCCAGATCACTGCTCATCTTGGACTCAAGCCATTCGGTGACACAGAGTAAAAATAGAATGAGCTGTCTCCAGTAGGGAGAAGAGGCCTGCGGCTTGGTGGGAAGCTTCTTCAAGGAGAGCAGGTTTCATTGATCTGAGCCCAGAGAAGGATGCTGTGGTGTGGGTGGGGTCACGGGTATCTGAAGGTGGGTGATGGGTGCTGTCTGCTCTTCCAGGCTAGCATCCAGTCCTTGGGTAACCATTGGAGACAGTTTGTTTTCCTGTATGTATGTACTTGAGAAAAAGATCAAGTGTACCATCTACATTTGGTAATGGTTGTAAAATTGATTGAGAAAATGCCAGTGGAAATGCTTTAAAATGCCCAAGCAGCAAATGTTTTATTTTAGCATGCTAAGTCAAGGCATTTAGAGTCTTGAAGTAATTTGTTCATGGGATCCAGTTTTTTTTTTTTTTAAATGAAAACTTTTTAAAGATTTCTTTTATGTATAATAGTACACGATAGCTGTCTTCAGACCAACCAGAAGAGGGCCTTGGATCCCATGAGAGATGGTTATGAGCCATCATGTGGTTGCTGGGAATTGAGCTCAGGACCTCTGGAAGGACCTCTTAACTGCTGAGCCGTCTCTCCAGCCCATGGGCTCCAGTTTTTAAAGCTAGTGTGAGATACACATTGGAACAAAACTTTAAAAAGAGCCCCTCCCCAAATCTTATAGTAAAGATTCTCTCCTTCTTGCCTCCCTACATACCAGTAAGATGAGTCTCTTACTGTTTTGAAACCTAGCTGCTAAGGTGCAAGTCTGATATTACCGAAAAGCCCTGAGCTCTCTACAAAATGTCAGACTCCCTTTGTCAGCAGGGCCTCTCTCTACCTGGGGGATCTCAAACCCCTCCACCTACGTGAGGAATGTCAACTGGCCCTGCACTGGAGATTCCTGGAATGCCTCCCCATGCTAATGAGGCTTCTCAGTACCTTTGCCACCCTGAATATTCTCATCCCCTTCCCCACAACTGTACAACCCTTGGTTCACCCCAGATAAAGCCTATGCATACAATCCCACCCAAATAAAGAAATATAAACAAGCTAAGATTGTCTCAGAGAGCTGTTTTGTTGAAGATCATTGGAGAAGGCCTTCAAGATCCTTGAGAAGTCCTCCTCTGCCTTGCCCCCGGTATTCATTCCTAGCTGGACAGGGGCTGGGAGTTCCTGCAGAACCCCACCGGCCCCACCGGGCTCTACTTCATCCTTCCAGCCTGGTGTGTAGTGGACGTCTGGGCACCCAGAGAGAAGGGAATTGGAGGATGAAGAACCATAGCTGGACCCCAAAATGCATTCCACATCTTTATAGCACTTAAGTATTTTGTTTGTCCTTCTTTATAAATAAAGGCTTGCTTTTATTATTTTTAATTATATGTGTCTGTGTGGGAGTATGCATGTAAGTGCAGGTACCCATGGAGGCCAGAGGTATTGCATCCCCCTGGTGCAGGATTGCAGTGAACTACTATGTGGGGGCTGGAAAGCTACATTGGGTCGTCTACAACAAATGCTCTTAGCTGCTGAGCCATCTCTCCAGTCCCAAATCATTCTCTTAAACAAAATGATTTTCCTTCCTGATTCAAAGAATGAATATGGTAATTAACTCTCCCTCTCAGCTTCCCAGTCCTGGACCTGGGGTTCACTGGGGTTCACTGTTCCATGACAGACATTCTGAAGTTATACAGTGCCCTCCCCAACCCGCCCGTTTGCTGATCGCCCTTTCTACTTTTCTTACCTGCCCTCCTCAGTCGTTTGCTTTTTGTAAACTAAAGGCAGATTTGTGGGTATACCCTTATGTACCTTGGTTTTTGAGACAGGGCCTCACTCACTGGCCTGGGTCTGGCCACTGATCCCCAGGGATCTGCTTATCTCCACCCCTTAACCCCGCCCCTTACCACGCCCCTTAGCCACGCCCCCTAGCCACTTAGTATTAGCTCCAGCCCTGGCATTAGAGGTGAGCTACCATTCTCACTCTTCCCCTAGCTCTCATAAAGATGGACTTCAATGGTTCAGAAGGGACTCAGGGTAACCATGTTACATACAATAATGGACAGACTATGCAGCTAAAGGTTCCAGGGACATTCCCTTCTTTGTGAGCCTAATGTGGCACTACCTAATACTATGCAAGGAAGATATTTCTGACATCAAGAGAAAATCGAAAGCCAAGTGTGATGTCCAAGCTACTCGGGACTTCTCTGCTGACTTCGGAAATGCAGTGGGAAATACCTGTCCCTGAAGAATAAACACACAAACAAAACGGAGGCTGGAGAGATGAGTTAGCTATGATGAACACTTGCTTCCTCAGAGGACCAGAGGTCAGTTCTCAGCACCTCACAACCTCCTGTAACAGCTCTAATGAATGCAACGTCATTTTCTGGTCTTTTTGGGCCAGTGTACACATGCATGCGTGCACACACACACACACACACACACACACACACACGCATGCACGCACGCACATACACACGCACACGCGCACACACTCAATCTGTTCTAAAAAGATTGGATGGCTACCTTTCCACCTAGTAGCTAAAAGCAATGGCGTTTTCTTTACTTTCAAGTTGAAGCATGATTTTCTTACGTATATTTTTGTCTCCATAGCTTTGAATCCCACCCCCCATTCTTGTCAGTAGCATGACAGTACCCCCTCGCCACCATTTTTCTGCCCTACTCCTTCCTCCCCCTTCTACCCTAATCTGACTACTCCCTGCGGGCCTGGGACTCCCTCTGCTTTGGTGGGTCACCAAGTGAGTAGTCCCAAATCCATGCCTTTTTCTTCATTTTCTTTCTTACTTCACTAGACTACATTCTTCAGTAGTCAGAAGGATACATAGGAGGTATGATTTGTTTTAGTTTATCTTTATTCTGTCTCATACGTAACTGATAGCTTGGCCCAGGATAGAAAATGAGGTTTGACAGTGTTTGCACATCCATTGCGACAGACCGGAAGTCAGATGCCCGGGAGTCCTCAGCCTGTGTAACAAATGCACATTCACACCATCTCTGAAACCTGTCACGAAGTCACTTCCTGTTGCTTTGTGCTCGCACACATATCTCTCTATGGTCCTTCCTTCACCTGCATTCCTTGGGCAACTCCATCTGAGGACTCTCTGCAGTCCTGAGTGTTTCTTTCTTTTCTTTTTCTTCTTTTTCTTTTTTTCGGAGCTGGGGACGGAACCCAGGGCCTTGCATTTGCTAGGCAAGTGCTCTACCACTGAGCTAAATCTCCAACCCGTCCTGAGTGTTTTCTATTTTCCCATTGCTGACTGCTGTCCCTTCACCATCTCCCTGAGGAACTCCTTAGTGGACAGTGGACTTACTGAATCCATTCTCCATGTCTTCGCTCAGTATTCACTTGTGTTTACTTCCCCCTTTTCCTGTTTTCCTGAAGCTGAAATAACCATGTGCTTTCAAGTCTCATTCATCTTCTGAAACCTAGACCACCTGTATGGTATGTCGGTCTGTCAGGTTCTTTTCCATCCTTTCCTCTGTCCCCAAGAAGTACCATGGCTGCCTCTGTGTAGTACCCTACCCCTGTTCAGTTCTTACTGGGCCGCTGATACAGGTAAGGCAGAGCCCTTCTCTGGAGCAGGAGGCTGAGGAAGCTTCCCTAGCTGTGGGAACTATGGGGATGTAGTTGGTTGTGAGGAAGATGGGGTTAGAGTCTGTGGAGGAATTTATGGAGGGTTGTAGAGCAGTCTTTGGGGGGCTATGAAGGGCTGAATATAAGGGTGAATTGGGAGGGGTCTGTGAATTGGGAGGGGTCTGTGAATTGGGAGGGGTCTGTGAATTGGGAGGGGTCTGTGAATTGGGAGGGGGCCATAGGAGACAGAGGATGCTGCATATGTCAGTTTTTGGAGCCAGTGAGGATATTTCCCTCTTCAGTCTTACAGGGGCTCCCAGGGACAGTCAGAGTCAAAGGAAGGTCAGAGGGACCAGTTCAGAAAGCCCTCCCAGAACTTCCCAAGGCTCTCATAAATTCCTGGAATTCTGAACTGCTTGCCCTCTGGTGTTTTCTGTGGAAACGGGGAAGGCTGTGATTCATGTCTGGGCTGGTGGTGCCTGTTGGGCTGGGAGACCCAGACTCATGGGAAGAGGGGTGCTCAAGGCCTGCCACTCCCCAAAAACTGCCTGCAGTGCCTTGGGCCCCAAGCTAGCTTTCTCATGGGTAGACCCTACTCCCAGGACAGTGACAGGTTCCCTAGGGCAGTAGTCCCTGGAGATCCTGAACTTGGCTCAGACCATCCTCTGAGTACTTTGGGTCCCCTCTCCCCCTCTCACTTGGTTCCCAAAGCCCCTCCTGGGATTAGAGATGGGAATGTCACTGTCTCCATCTTCCCATTTGATCCATCTGGGGAACTACCACCCTGCTCAAGAGCCACTCTAGATTAAGAGGATGTTGTTTGGGTAATTATAATCGCTGGCAGCATCCTTTGTAAACTCACAGTTGTTTCTGTTGCTGTTTTAAGTTACATTGTTACTCTGAGGGGAGAGAGGTTGGTCAGAGGAGGGCAACTCAGAAGTCTTAGAAGCAGGAGCTTTTCCGCTGGTGAGTCATCTCTGGTGGATGTTTAAGACCATCAGAGAGAGGGACTGGAGACACACCATTCTCATCTTTAGGTAGAGGACTGAGTACTGACTCTCTCTCTCTCTCTCTCTCTCTCTCCCTCTCTCTCTCCCTCCTCCCTCCCTCCCCTCCCCTCTCTCTCTCTCTGTCCTCCCTCCCTCTGGCTTGTCTTAACTGCCCCACTCCCCATGACTAGGCTAGCCTGTCTCTGACCCTACCAGTCCTTGTAACCATTACCCCCAGGGTCCTCTGCTTCCTGGCCACACATCCCTCTGTCCTCCATCTGCAAGTGACCTGTAATGAGTCTTTTCCTGTGTTTCAGGCTTTCCCGAGGCTACTGCTGCTCTGTCTTCTCTCCCAGAACACGTTTAGGAGGATGATCCGTTTCAGGGCCTCAAAGTGGAGTGATCCCAGTAGATGACTTTTCAGAAACTCTGAGGTCTACCCTTGTTTCAGCATCGGGGACTACAGGACCTTGATATAGGTGTGGTGAAGACTTATGCTGATTCCCTCAGAGGTCCCTTTCCTACTAGATACTCTCAGAAGGTCTGTTTCCCGAAGCAGAGGTGGCCTGTTCCTGAGAGCTCTGAGTGTGTGTTTTGTGCGTGTATGTGTGTGCCTGTGTGTGTGTCCAGCAACGTCCAGCAAGGCCTTGTTACACACTGGGAGGGACAGGTATAAATTACCCCCTCGATCTCACTGAGGGGAAGCCAGACCACCTCATGGCTGCCACTCTGGCCGCAACTCTGGCTGGAGCAAGACCACAGCCTCTGTCTCTGCCTGGGGCCTTGGACAGCTTGAAATGGCTAGAAACTGGTCCATGGGTTCTTTCTTTTAAAAATGCCTTCCTCCCCCCACCCCCTTTCTCTTGTGTGCTCCTGTGGAGGCCTGGCAACAGCTTTTAGGAGCTATTTCTCCTCCATGCGGGTCTCGATCAAACTCACCTAGTCGGGCTTGGCAGGAACACTTTTATCCTCCGAGCCATCTTGCCCAACAGTTCTTTTCTAACGAGAACCCACAGTATTTGTTTTTTTTTTTTTGTTTTTTCGGAGCTGGGGACCGAACCCGGGGCCTTGCGCTTGCTAGGCAAGTGCTCTACCGCTGAGCTAAATCCCCAATCCCACAGTATTTGGTATAGAAAGAGTCACTCGTTTGTTGGGACTGGGAGCTTGATGAGCACGTTCTGACGTGGACGTTGGCGTGGTGCTCCCCACTTCCTGCAGGCTCAGCTTTCGTGAATCCCTAGTACGGAGTTGTCACCCCAGCCTCTTGGATGGGTGACTTGGCTGTTCAGCCTTCTTCCACACTCTGCCTTGACTATTAGTCTGCTTATCCTTGTCCCCCAGAGCCAACCCCATTGAGTTTTGGGGTTTGCACAACAGCTGCGTCCGCCTCCTGGACAGAAGTGGAAACTGGGAAGCAGAGGCAGGCACGGGCGACTCCAGCTGGTGGTGTGGCCCTGAGGGTGGTGATAGGCAGCACTCCTGCGGAAATTACTATGCTCAAGGTCTGCTAGGAACAGTTCCAGGTCTGTGCATGCAGGTCCCCCGCCCCCCCATAGCCTCCTGCCCTATAGATGAATAAACAGGCACACAAGGAGAAACAAGAACTAGCCATGGAAGACCATGTCTTGGCCTCTCCTGCCCAAGGAGAGGAATTCAGCAGCTGCTCTAAACCTGCATCATGAGCCCTTGGCTCTCTCGGGCTCACCTTGGCAGATAGCAAAGGCAGCAAGCAAACAAGGTTGAGAGAGAGAGAGAGAGAGAGAGAGAGAGAGAGAGAGAGAGAGAGAGAGAGAGAGAGAGAGAGAGAGAACTCAGATCTACCTGTATGGAGAGAGCTGATTGGTCTGGGAGGTAGGTATCAAGCCCCTGCCCCAAGCATGGCTCAGAGTCTGAGTTCAGCTTTTATAACCCTAAATTGGGAGAGGAGAGGCTATGACTTCCCCAGACCCAGGGGTTCTTCTGGACAAACTGCTTTTCAAACCTGGGGGGTGGGAGACAAGATAAACTGCATGGTTTTACAGCTTCTGGGCTCTGGGTATACGGTAGGGGTCAGCTCCTTTCCCAGAGTTCTGTGGATGGCAGGTTTCCTGGTCTTGTTTTTGGGTCTTGTTTTTCTGTTTTGTTTTGTTTTAATGGGTTTTTTTTGGGGGGGGGCATTTTTCTTTATTTCAGATCCTTTACAAATAAGCAGTGGGGGTGTTGGTTTTCTGTCTGGCTACTTTCTGGTGGCAGGGAGACAATGTCCTTTGGGGATTCTTGGGCCTAGAGACTCTACGAGTTTTATAGTCCATTTTGTGTGTGTACCAGGTGGTCGTGGTGATGTGGTCCAGCGGGAATGTCTGTAAAAAGTTCAAAACACGGGATAAAAACGTAAGTTTGTGCACAGTAAGGAGAAAGGAAGTAAGTGAGAGGAAGAGCCGGAAGGAGGGGACCAAGAGCCCAGCAGAAGAGAAGGGTTTTCCTCCTCTAGGTCTTTGGATCCTATTGCAAACCGGTTTTGAACTATAGGTGTGGAAGCAGTGTTTTTCGCTAGGGGAGGGCACGAGTCCCTCGGTTGGTAGTGATCAGGAGGTTTGGTTCTGTGTGACAGCTAAAGAGTCAAGCGGATCTTGAATTGTGTTGCTCTGATCTTAAATTTCTTTGGTACAGCAGGGCTAACATAATTCTTTGTGCCAGGCTTCAATCCTGGGAAAGTTGTGGGCAGTGCAATGAAGAACACTGTAGCTCTTATCACCATGGGTCCAAAGGGGAACAGGGTCTTTTTCTCCTAGTTTAGGATTGGTCAGTTTGAACAAGGATAAGAGAGCCGATTGGCCCACAATTGTGATGGGCATCAGCAGGGAGACCTACTGGCCAGAGGAGGGAGGCGGGGTGGAGGAGGGTGGGGGGAGGGGGGTGGCAGGGAGGGGCCTGCTGGGCCTTTGCTGTTAGCTGCAGACTTTTGTCTTAGGTGAGAAAGAAGCCGGCCATCTTGGAAGTTTGCCATGCTTGTTACCTAGTTGTAGCCCCTCTCCCTATCTGTATGTTCATCGAGGCTCTGTCTATTACTTACTTTGTTCCCCCTTCTCAGAGGTCACCCTAACTACTGTTAAGGGTTTTGGAAGCACAGACCTTTCCAGCGGCTTCCAACCTGGAAAAGGGGTTGATGGAAAAGGGGAATCCGTTAGAGCCACCAGAGGAAGGTTGGTATAAAGACCGTGATAAAACTTTACAGATGACAGAGACCCATAAAGCCGTCCTGTAGTGACATACTAGGAGCATGTTATGTGAATGAGGTGGCACCTGTAACGTGCAAAAAAAGAGATAATTTGTACTGCTGTAATTCCTATTGATAGGATAGGTGATAGTCAGGGCAGCATTGCCCTTGTTAAAGGAAAGAGCAGGTCTGAAGATCCCCCCTCCCCTTGTCACCTTGTGCACTGTAAGATGTGAACCATGGGGGAGGCCGCTTGTTTGGCTTGAGAGTTTGAGAAGTGTTTTATCAGCCAGCTTCAATTTTGAGGTCAGCATTGGGCTGTCCTCTATTCCAACCCCTGGGGAGCATTAACAGACGAAGTTAATGAGGAAGGTTTCTCAACATCATGGTTAGGCCAAGTTTTGTTTAGTGAGGTGAAATGTAATCATACAGATGGCAGGACTATGTAGCAGAGCCTGCAGGGGGATAAAGTAACTGTGCAATCAGCTGTTTGTCACACTAGGCTCTTGAATAAGCAGCAAGGACCCGGGAACTTTGTAAGAGAAGTCAACGGAAGTCAGCATCTAATGGACAGTTTAGAGGAGAAATCCAATCCTACTGGTCACCTTTTTTTTTTACAGGATTGTCCAGCAATGTTCGTGGATACCTCTGGGTATCCTGTGATTTTGATGGTAGGGTATCTGGTAATCTTATTTACTTAGGGAATAGAGTGGTTATGTGCAGAAGGACACCTTTCCAGAGGGGAAGTGTGTGTTATAATTGGTGACATCTTTTGCAGTGTTGAAATGAGCCAAGGTCATGTCTGAGACTTGGGCAATTATTTTTTTCAAGTACAGAATCTTTAGTGAGATACAGTGATAGTAATGCAGTCCTTTGAGCTATTACAGACACACACTACTCATTTCACTTCTGCTTATAGTTTTCCGTGGGGTGGTTAAGACCATGTACGTGGCCAGAATTAATCACCTTTGCTTTCCTGTGAAGGGCAGTTGAAGATCTGCTCCCCAAGGGTCACCTGGGCTTGGGAGGAGCTGCTGTTCTACTAGTCTTTCTTCCATCAGTTGTCCATCGACGTGATGATGCTAAGTCAAACGCCTTGCTTGACCATGGCTTCAGTTGGAAATGTGGATGGCATTTTCCCTCGGTGTTGACCTTCCTCTTTGTTGACTGGAGATGGTTGTGTGGTGGTTTGAATGAAAATGGCCCCCAGAGGCTCTATTGACAGGTGTGGTCTTGTTGGAGTGGGTGTGGCTTGGTTGGAGGAAGTGTCTCACTGAGGGCGGGCTTTAAGGTTTCAAGTGCTCAAGTCAGGAATAGTGTAATTTCTCTTCCTGCTGCCTGCTGTCTGTCTAGATGTAGAATTCCCAGGGACCTCTCCAGCACCTTGTCTGCCTGCATGCTTTCATGATTCCTGCCATGATGATAATGGACTGAACCTCTGAACTGTAAGTCAACCCCAATGAAATGTTTTCCTTTATCAGAGGTCCATGGCTATGGCATCTTTCCATAGCATTAGAAACCTTAATTAAGCTAGTTAGGGACCACACAGTGACGTCCGCATGATCTCCCTGAACAAGACGCTCCACAGTTACAGGACACTTTGACAGATATTCTACAATCTTCTGGGATTTAAATGACTTTGGAAGGGTTGGAGAGATGGCTCAGCGGTTAAGCGCAATGACTGGTCTTCCAGAGGTCCTGAGATCAATTCTCAGAAAAAAACATGGTGGCTCACAACTATCTGTAATGGAATCTGAGGCCTTCTTCTGGTATGTCTGAAGAGAGCAACTGAGTACTTAATACATAAAATAAATCTTTTAAAAAATGACTTGGGAAGGCAAGGGGGGAAAAGTCTTTCCTTTTAATTCTTCTGATCACATCAGAACAGGTGTCTGAATATGGTTATTAAGCACCATAAAGAAGATACCACCCTGATTCTTTTAACTACTGTGTAGTATTTCAAAACCAAGGCACTTTTAAATAAACTTTGATTAGACATACATTTTAGCCAGTTCTTCTGGTTGTTGACCTTTGACTTTAAAAACTACAAAAGGAATCTGACTGGACTTTCCCTCTTATTTACAGAATAGTTTTGTGGTTGAGAAAAAAGGACTAAAGTTTCCTTTTGGGGGCCTTATTTGTGCCAGTTATCCTGGGACTAAGCCAGTGGGGACTATGTTTAGTATCCTTTTAACCCTAGTTGGAGGACAGGTCAAGGTGAGAATCTCCACCTTCGAAGGGGTGGCCCCTGTTCTGTTCTACGGGCAGATCCAGGTGAAAGGCACCTGTAACAGAAGAAAGAGAACCTTTTCTCTTTTCCCAAAACCTAAATAACGACTTTGGGTCATGCTGTATGCATTGATATAAACTAGAGTTAGCTGTCCTGTCATGTAGAGGGGAGTAGGACCCCGTGCATCTCAGCTAGTAAGAAAGTAGAGAGCCCTTGGCCAGGCAGAAGCTTTGCAAGTTTCTACAGATGGAAGGGGAGAGGAAGGTACAACCTGTTCCAGGAGACACAGAAAGGGCAATTCCTCTGCCTCAGCATCTTCATGATCTCATGAATGTTCATATTATATATAATAATACATGCATATGGTATATATTATATAATATATGCATATATATAATCAGATCTAGATTATACTTATGGTGACTTATTTGAAATTCACCACATGTGAATAGGACTTAAGTCTTTAAAGTCCAGAGAGCCCCAAACATAAAAAAGAGAAAGAGAAAGGCATCAGAGGGTGAATAGCATTGAGCTATTCTTTTCTTCAATCTCTCTCTGGTGTAACTGAAAGGTAAGTTCAAAAGCCAGGATACCAAGGTGCCATGAGCAAGAACCAAAACACACGAGTGTGGAACAAAGGCCTGGGGACATCAGCAGAAAGAGTCAGCAAGGCCACCCCTCCAGCCTCTGGTCCAGGCAAGCTGCTCCCGTGTTGGCTGAAGCAAATGCCCACTGGCAGCTGCTTGTCTGGCACCTGGTAGTTTATTTCTGAATCTGTTAGGATCTGTACTTCGACAATATTCATCCCCAGGCCACCACAAATCTCCAAGTGTCCGTTCCCTTTGTTATTCAGTCAGTGTCTGAATCATATGTCTGGGGAAGCTCTCAGGTTCCCCTTATGAGCCAGTAAGTATGCAAAATCTGTGCAGAATTAAAACAAAACATGGGCTGGAGAGATGGCTCAGCAGTTAAAAGCCTTTCCCCCAATGGACAGCCCTGTGGTATTATTAGCCAAAATGGCGGCAAGTCACATAGTTACTTCCACCTTAATGAGGTCACCAGTCAAAATGCTGGCAAACTACATCCATGGTTGCTCTCTGTTCATGGTGAGCTCAGCTTCATGGTAAAGTGAAACCACCCTTATCATGGGTCCGCACGGGATCCCCACATCTCCCTGATTCAATACAGATGGCCACTCTCTTTGTTTTTCGAAGTTCACCCTAAGAAGCAACGAGTTTTCTGTGTTTACTTGCAGGGACATGGATGAGGGTAACGGACAGGGACCTTGGTGGCCCAAAAGTAGTTCCATTGGAAAGTCTTCCTATAAGTCTTCACGCTGTATGCATGAGGGCTGTCCACAGCTGTAGAGGTGGAGTGCCCTGCCCCTATATTTTTTTTTCCATTTTATATTCTTCTGAAAATGGTGAGGCAATGTGCGACATGGGCAGAATTAGATACAACTGTCTGGAAAGAGAGGCTGCTTATTCAGATGAGGATCCAGTGACCTTTTCATTCCCTCCTTTTCTGAAGGAACACCTACACTCAAGAAACCCACCAGTCATGACCTTTTTATAAGCAGGCACAGCTGGTCTTGTGATGATGGCCGTCTGACCTAGATAGAGGGCAGTGCTGTGCACTACCTCCTTAACAGAAGCGAATCCAAACTACACACCTAAGATAACTTAACACTAGCCTAATCTGTGTGCATGCTGTTAAAGCATGAGGCTTCGTAAGTACCCCGTTCAGCCTTATAGGAAACACAAGGCAGTCTTTGTATAGCACATCTGTCATAAGTATGCTTTTGAACTACTGTATGTATCAGATACAAAGCAGCACCCATTTGGCTAATAATATCATAAAGATAGCCATGTATGTAGTGACGTGCTTACAATCTCCTCTAGAAAGCAGCTAAGGAAGCCCCACCAGAACTCCCATATTGGAGTTATTGATAGAAAGGAAGTCCTCCCTGTCCTCTCCAGAACCCATTAGATGCCTTTACTACAGATGTCTCCATGTAACCTGTGCTGAAAATCGTTTTCACATTAGCTGTCCTTAAGAGAGAAATGCCTTTACTTTACTATTGGGCTGTCCTTTCTCTCCTTTTCTTGTCACAGGTTCAATGGCTAGCTTGATCAGGACCAGGGTTTGGAGGATATTTTGAGATAGCCATGTTTGAGTTTCGAATGGGAGGGCCAAATCCCATTTTCAGGGCCGGCTTCTGCATGAGCTGTACTCACAGTTTGCTAACAGAACCTATGTTCTGCTCCTGCCTTCTCCGTTTCTACTTCAGCATGCTCCTCGAGCCTCTGGCTGGTCCTGCCCTATCAGAGACCATGTTGTGGCAGGTTGCCCAGGAGGGGATAAGTTTCAGATCTCAGGGGCGCCTTTTGTGGCACAGGAAAAGGGATTGATTAGTCAGCATTTGGTCATGGGGCATGCATGGGGCACAGGGAGGGCCTCAGAGGTCAAGGGGGAGAGATTGTGGGGACAGAGATATGGAGGGAAGGAGGCTATGTGTAGAGAGGTGGAGTGTTTGTGGCCCTGCTGATGAAGTTAGACAGAGAGGTACCTTATCTGACAGATGAGCTCCGGGGAATGAGGTTTAGAAATTAGATCTCGTAAAACCCTCTGTGGAGAGGACTAGAGGGCAGGCTGGGAGCAGACATCAAAGGAGGCTTGAAGGTAGGGAACTCTATTTACTGTTCCATTGGAGGGAGGGGGTGAGGTCATGCAAGATGGTGGAGTCCAACCATGGGAATCACGAAGCCCTTATTTGTGTGCTCATGAAGTTCAATAGTGGTAGCATGTGTGTCTGGGAGTGGGGCTAGAGGATAGTTGAAAACCTGGACTTACCACTTAGTATCAGAGGGCAGGGTGGCTTTCAGAAGGATCAAAAGAAAATGGGAGATTGTAGAAGATTTTAATCCAGCAACATGGCTACTCTGGCTGGAATACAGACACACTCCAAACACACGCCTTTAATTCCTCTGGCTGGAATATAGACACACGCTCAGTACTCTCACCTTTAAACCCAAACAATGAAGGTAAAGTTAGTTTGTAAAAGGAAGCACCCATGTTTGGAAGTGATGTCTAATTGAAAGGAACACAAAGTGATGAGTCAGAGAAAGATTTGACTGAAGAGGATAAGCCCAACTCTCACGAGAACAGAAAAGAGAGGCTACTGAAGAGAGAGGAGGAGGGAGCGTAGTTTTACCAGGATGATCTTACAGAAACAGGTTGCAGAGAGAGAACAAGCTAGACACAGGTAAAGGCAGAACAAGCCAGAGAATCAGAAGGGGCCAGAAGATTGGAACGGATTGTCAAGGGTAGTATGAGGCGAAGTGGAGCATTCAGGAGAAGCTGAAAGAAGCTAGTTTGGATGGGTGTGGAGAGGAGTCTGAGCTAGAACAGCTTAGAGGGCCAGCGAGCCAGAGTTCAGAAAGAGCTAGAAAAGGTGAGCTTCTTCAGCAGCAAGTCTCAGAGGCTGAAAGCATTCTAGGCCTAGATAAGATTGTACAGAGGCTAGAAGCCTTCCGTGACCAGGCCTAGGTTAGCAGACAGAGGCGGCAAGCCTTGGAAACGACATCAGAGAAGAATGAAAGTTACTTTTATAGAAGTTGAAGAAAAGAACCTGGTGGAAGAAGGCTCCTGAGTTCACTGGATCCACAAGGAAGCCCTTCTTGGTTTTCTACGCCTAAGCACAAGAAATAAGCAGTTGGGGAATGGAAGAGTGGGAACTTGGATCTACTTCTGCAGACAGTGGACTCCTTCTGGTCTGAGAGGTGAGACCCTGTCTCACTGCAGCCTAGGGTACAGAGAATGCTGGCTAACTTCTCCACCATGAAAGGGGGTGACATCATCACCCCTTTGGCATCATCAAAGGGGTGACAGGAGCTGGGGATCTAGCTCAGTGGTAGACATTTGCCAAGCATGGTTATGTTATCTGGTTCAAGCCCCAGATAACAATAAAAAACACAACAGTGAAGGACTGACACACCAGAGGATACATCAAGTTAAAGGAAAGGGAAGAGAATGGAGGCTCAGGATCAAGCCACGCAACATTCTCCAATGTGTGTGTGTGTGTGTGTGTGTGTGTGTGTGTGTGTGTGTGTGTGTGTGTGTGTAGGCACTCAAGGCTCCACCCCTAGTTGGAGAGCTATGGGCAGCTGATGTGTTCTAGGGAAGGAGAGTTCTTCTGGTGATGTAGCACAACTCCAGTGAACTCCTCACACCCATGCCCATGGAGGCGGGACTAATTGGATGCAGTGGATAAAATAAAATGTGAAGGGGTTGATTGGTGGATCTGGGAGGGGTTAGAGGGGAGAAGAATGAGGGGTGGATATGATCAAAATACATTGTATACATCTATACAACGTTCAAAGAATACGTTTTTTTTTTTTTTCTTTTCTTTTCTTTTTTTGGAGCTGGGGACCGAACCCAGGGCCTTGCGCATGCTAGGCAAGCGCCCTACCACTGAGCTAAATCCCCAATCCCAAGAATACGGTTTTTGAAATATGAAAATGTAAAATGCCAAATGATAGCTATATAGTCATTGAGGCTATATAGTCCAGAGGTAAAGCATTTGCCTAGGATGTGTGGAAAGCCCTGGCTTCAATTCCCAGTACCCTTCCCTAAATTACTCATCCATCTATCTATCTCTGTCTGTCTCAGTCCCCTGCTTACTTTTATAAAAAGAAGAAGCCCCTGGGTATAGGTAGAGGGGTAGGAGTGGAGGTATAACCTGTGTGTCTCTGCTGGTTAGTCTTTTTTAACTTAACATGAATGGGAAGGGGAAAACTCAATTGAAGAGTGACCTCCATCAGATTGATGTTAGGCATGTGAGGGGGGCATTTTCCTAACTGTTAATTGATGTAGCAGGCTGAGCCCACTATGGGCAGTGCTATCCCTAGTCAGGTGGGCTTGTGCTATAGAATGTAGATAGCTGAGCAAATCACTGGAAAGCAAACCAGGAGGCAGTGTTCCTTTCCTTCAAGGTCTCTGCTTGAGTTCCTGCCTTGGCTTCCCTTGATGATGGAACTGTAAACCAGATAAACCCTTTCCTCCCCAAGACACTTTTGGTCAGAATGTTCTGTCCCAGCAATAGAGAGCAAACTAAAAGAACGTCATAACAATTCAACCATCTTATGTGCGGATCTCTGTCTATTTCAGCATTTTCACAGACACAGCCATCACCATAGAACACACTCAGGAAGAAACCACATGTGCTTCCGTTAGCACCCTGTCTACCTCCCTGGATTTGCTTGAGTATTATCAGAATGTGGCCTTGAGTGAGTGGCTTCTCTGAGTAACACATTTCCAGGGCTCACCCAGTTGTAGCACGTTAGAACCTCATCCCCCTTTACTGCCTAGCGATTGTGCTTGTGTGGACATACCTTAATAAAAAAACAAACCACAGAATTACCGGTGGGTGTTGGGTTGTTTTCTGCTGGGCCGGTTAGGAATGGAATTATAAGAACATTCCTGGCACACGTTTGTGTGGGCACACTTCATTCCTTAGTACATACTTGGGCATGGACTTACTGGGTCATGTGGTAACTCGGTTTGAAGAGTTCCCATGAACAATGCCTGTGGGGTCCTGCGCCCCTCATGCTTCCCAGCACTTTCTGTGGCCCATTCTTCTGAAGCGCCATCCCAGTGGATAGAAAATGATCCTTACTCTGGGTTTGCTTTATTTTTTCCCTGAAGGTGGGGCCTGCACTTTATAGTTTTAATATCAAGTTGCACTTAATAATATATATATAAAAACTTGATAAGATTAAATGAAAACGGGGTCAGAGTCCCATGAGTCATGTTTCTGGATGGCAGTAGAGCCAGTATCCTAATCTCAGGGTCACTGTTCAGGGGTTCCCCTCACCTTCCTTTTGGCATTTAAGAGCCATTAATATGAACCCCCTGAGACCTGACCTGTCAGGGTGTGTGTCTTCCTAGCCACTGGGGTGCCAGAACGTCTCCAGCAAGCCACTCAGGGGAGACAGAATGAAGTCTGAGGATCTATGACCCAGAACAAAAGGTTCTGCTGTAGTGGCTTTGGTCTGGCCAGAACAGCCTAAGTGTTACAGCTCTCCAAAGGGAATCCCATCCAGAGCACATGGCCACAGACTTTCCATGCTAGTGGCAGCAGTAGTGGGGGAGCTGCAGTGGGCATGGGTGGAGGCAGAGGCTGCCGGTCCAGCCTGCTGGGTGGATCCGAGGTCCAGCAATGAATGCATTGGGAGAGAAAACTCTTCCCCAGGGTGTTACAGCTCAATAAAACAGCTGCTCCCAGTCTATCTTTGGTGAAACAACTCACTTTATTTCATGGGGATATGGACTTCATAACCATTTTGGGATCCGGGGTAGGGTGGGATTCGGGAGTAAATTCTTCCCATTGGTTTAGTCTGATATGTTAGGGATGCTTTATTTGCATGGGGAAGGACTTCAGGTGTTGTCCCTATGTGACTGATTGTCATGGCCCTCTCAGTTGGGTGTCCTGGTTATGTGTTCCAGAACAGGTAGAGCTTATCAGGGAGCTGGTTCCACACCTACTGTTCTCAAGTCTAAGATTCTCTGGGGTTTTGAACCTGCTTCAACCTTACCAGCTCTCCTGTCTTGTAGCATAGCCTACTGGCCCTGGGCATCTGTCTTGGGAGCCAACCATCTCATGTCTCTCTATCCTGTGTCCAGCCTTGGAGAATAGCCTCTGCTTTTCTATCCCACGGTTCCTGTTCAGCATGCCTGGGATGTCCTTCCCCAAATCTACCTGGGTCTGCAGAATATTCCACTGATCCCCAAGCCCCACAAGAGACTGAAGTGGAAAAGACTCCATTCAGGCTTCCAGCCAAGCATGCAGAAGTGTGGGAGTGGATACAGGGTGTGTCTCAAAGTACCAGGGCCTATAGTTTCACTAGAATGTGTCTCCAAGAGGACTGGTGAACAGGACCTGCAGCCATAGATATATATTTAGGACCCACAGAGACTCTGGGACATCTTGCCATCCTACCCTTGCTGCTGGACATCTGTCCTGGGTACTCTTGAACCCTCAGGTACCCAGATGGCTTTGAAGATGCTGCCTGTTAGGGACAAATAGCCAGGACTCAGACTAGCAATGTAAAGTGGCCGCAGACAGGTGTCCCTAGGAGGGATGGAGTCATCCAGAGGACTTAGCCGCCTGCTATCTCAGCTGAGAGGAAGGTTGGGAAATGGTCCAGGAGTGAAGGGGCTTTTGAATAGATTGCAAACTTCTGTAGTGGATCGACAGGGTGATTGGTAACCCCTCCTCTGCCATACAGGAAGAATGATATAGCTATTGAGAGATGACCCAGCCTATGGCTGGAGGCTGGGTGTGGATGGTAGGGTTTTAGACACCA
Organism: Rattus rattus; assembly: GCF_011064425.1. Classification (NCBI taxonomy): domain Eukaryota; kingdom Metazoa; phylum Chordata; class Mammalia; order Rodentia; family Muridae; genus Rattus; species Rattus rattus. The sequence continues at coordinate 136,504,365 of NC_046155.1, forward strand.
TGTCAGCTGAGAATATAACTCATACTCCTTGAGAAGTTAATGTCAAAGTCATAGAATGGTTCTTTAGCAATGGGCAAAGAGCTTCCATTTAACTATGCTAAACATAACATGCGTCTTGCTTAAGACAGTCTGGTTCGGTAGAGTCAGAGGCCAGCCTTGGAACCAAACGTCAAAGAAATAATGATTAAGCAACTTTGAGTTGGGATTTGAAACTCAAAATCTGAGTTCATAAAAGGTAGTGAAACTTGGAGAACTTGGGTCACCATTGTTTTGTTTGTTTGTGTGTGTGTGTGTGTGTGTGTGTGTGTGTGTGTGTGTGTGTGTTGTTTTTGTTTGTTTCTTGAGACAGGGTTTCTTGGTGTAGCCCTGATGGTCTGGGAACTCACTCTTTAGTCCAGGTTGGCCTCAAACTCACAGAGATCCGGCTGCCTCTCCCTCAAGAGTGCTGGATTAAAGACATGTGTCACCACCTCCTGGCTTAATGTAGATTTTATAATAGTACGTACACTATTTGTTTTATTTTCTTTTTGTCACTGAGAATACTGGGAGGCATACAAAGCAACTAAATATTAAATACACAAATATAGCTTAATTCCTTTAATTTCATTAACAAATATGTGGGTGGACCAAACAAAGCCAAGTGTCTCCCTTGCCCCTAGCAGCCATATAAAGCAAAAACATTGGTAGGTTGAATTTAAAAGCTTAAGGAAGGGTTGGGGATTTAGCTCAGTGGTAGAGCGCTTGCCTAGCAAGCACAAGGCCCTGGGTTCGGTCCTCAGCTCCGGAAAAAAAAAAAAAAAAAGACAAAAGCTTAAGGAAGAACTTAGCCTTTATGGTTGAAATTTTTTTTTTTTCCGGAGCTGGGGACCAACCCAGGGCCTTGCGCGTGCTAGGCAAGCGCTCTACCGCTGAGCTAAATCCCCAATCCCTATGGTTGAAATTTTAATGACTGAAATATTCACAAACTCTTTGACACTAAATACATTCAGCTCAAAACTGTGTGTACAGATCCCTCTGAAGATATCAAAATGCAATAAATGTGTTGGAGTGGGGTGCCAGGGATTTGGGTTGGAACCCTGGCTCCTGGGCTAGGGAGACCCCAGGCTGTCTTGGTCACAGCAGCCTGTCTGTTTTTGTTTTAGGCCTTTTGAAACAGAGGTTCCGGTGGCCCTGGCTGGCCTCTACCTTCCAAGTGCTAAGATTACAGGTATGTACTACCACAGCTGCTCTTAGCTGTTTGTAGCACAGCTGACTGGATCATTTATAAATCTCACCCATAGCCTGTTCCCACAGCTCAGAATGACACTCATCCTCCACAGCCATTCTGAGCACCAATGTACAAGACCCTGCTGCCATCTGAGGACAGTTTTGTCCCCAGTTCTCCTTTCTTACTCCACCCAGCCTCCTGGCTTGTGGTAGAGACTGCACTAGGTAGCAGCTTCCTCCCTCAGAACACTCCCCAGCCTTGCTGACTGCTCAGCAGAGGCCTTTGACCCCATAGTGAGCCTGGGGCTTCTTCCTTTCCCTTACTATCAACCAACGGCTTTCTGTGACCGTTTGTTTGTTTAACTGGTTGAACTAGTTACTAGTTTCTTTCCACCAAGACTTAACTGGACTTTTGGCTACTTTGTGGGTTCTTTTTTCCTCCACCCTTCTTCACTCCTCTTCTTCTACCCTTTCAAACCCCTCACACTAGGTCGGAGAGAAACAAGGATAGACGGGAAAGGGGGTGGCAATATCATTAGACTACTTCCTGCTGATTAGGGAGTCAAGTTCCTTGGGGTAGGTTTGAACTTTGCTGGCAGAAAATCTAGTTTCTTCTCATCTCTTTGCACATAACTATGGCAACCAACAGCAAGCAACCACCAACTGGCCAACCAGTCTCTTCTTTTGGAGCCCCAGAATTCCAAACATCACACACTCAACAGCAACTGTCTGCAGCTGGCAAAATCATGCCCTTACTAAAGCATTAGTCAAATCACAGCCACCTGCTGTGAAGCGGCCCCATATCCCCACACCTGGGATTAAAACAAAAACATACCCATAATGTTTCTGTTTTGTTTTGTTTTTTTTTTGTTGTTGTTGTTGTTGTTTTGTTTTATGAAGCCAAAATCCTCACTACCTGGGACCAAACCCTTAACATAAGCAACTTAAGGGAACATATGTTTTAGTTCACAGTTTTGGGCCCCTTGGTCATGGGGAAATGGAACAGGAGGTGGCTGGTCCCAGTGCATCTACAACCATGATGCAGAGAGTGATGTTTGTGTTCAGCTCCCTTTCTCCACCATACCACCCTCATTCAGAGTGGCTCTTCAAGCCTCAACCAATCCCTCGAATGTACCCCCGGACGCTAACCTAAGGAAGCCAGTCCTTCACAGGCTTATCTCCAAGCTGTTTCTAGATCCTGTTAAGCTGATCGTATTCATTAACCACCACACTATTTTTTTTCCTTTTGTCTCCTAGCACAGCCTAGCTTGGAACTCTATGTAGTTAAGGATGACCTTCAATTCCTCATCATTCTCCCTCTCAGTCCTGAGTGCCTAGTTCTCCGCCATGCGTTTATCTTCTCATGGTGAGAGTGGCCATCTGTGCACACTAGTGTCTCCCATGTGGAAGCTTTCTGCTACCCTCATAGGTGGCCAGGACACATTCCTGGAACATATGGGTCATGTGGCAAGCACTGGCCTCTAGTGAGAATACCTAGGCTCACTAACTTACTGCCCATGCTCCTTATCAGGAGGAGCCCTGGGGCCATGACTCATGAAAACTCAGCCTAGACCCGTGGCTGTGGCTGGGAGAATGGGTAAAGAAGGTGCATTGTCAGTGAGTGTGGCATCGGTCCTTGCCATGGTCCAAAGGGCTGTCTCCAGGACAGATCTGGTGGAAAAATTCCTGTTGGTGTTGTTTGGAGGTGGGCTCTCTGGAAGGTAATGAGGGCTAGATGAAGTCATGAGGGTGGGGCCCTCATTAGTGGCCTCACAAAGAGAGGGAGAGAGAACCAAGCTCTTCTCTCATCAGGATGCCCTACCATGTCTCGAGGCAGCAAGCTAGACTTCACCAAACGCCAAGGCCATGTTCCTGTGCTTCCTAGCCTTGAGAACTGAAAGGTGGACGTGACAGCCATCCTGGTTGTCAACTTGATGTATCCGGAATGAACTACAATCCAGAATTAGAGGGCTCACCCGTGATCCAGATCTTGAGGCTGGAAGACACAAGTTTCTGATCTGGATCTTGGCATGGAGATCTTGAGGTACAGTGGCCATGAAAAGCTTAGGCCCAGGCAAGGTAGTACACACCTTTAATCCAGGAGACTGAGGTAAGAAGATCTCTCAGTTCAAGGTCAGCCTGGAACAAAGCAAGTTTCAGATCCAGGTGTGGTGGTACCACACCTTTAATCTGGGCCACACCTTCTGCTGGAGGCCTACGTAAGGACACCGGAAGAGGGAAAATTTCCCTCTTTGCCTGCTTGCCAGCACATCAGTTGGAACCTACTTCTACAGAAGACCAGCTGAAACAACTAGCCTCCTGGGATTGAGCAACTATTAGATTCCCATTCATAGCTGACATTGTTGGGTTAGTTGGACTACAGACCATTAAGTCATCACGATAAATTCCCTCAATATAGAGAGACGTTCCATAAGTTCTGTGACTCTAGAGAACCCTAATACAGTGGATAACTCTCAATTCTTTATCATCTATCCAGTTTCAGTTGTTCTGTTATAGTGACAAAAGTAGAGTAAGATAGCCTTGGGGAGATCCAGGGACAATAGGTATTTCAAGGGAAGAGGCACAAAGATCTAGGAGCCCAATAGAAGTGGCCCTGGGCAGACGGGAGGGACCAAGGTCTGTGGGTTTCAGAAGCAAAGGGGAAATCTACAAGGGGACACTGGACCCAGAGAGAGGGCGAGGGGCTTCCAGGGAAGTGGGCAGCTCTTGTAGCATTAGCACCTTGAATGGCTTGGCTCACCCTGAAGCAGGCTAATTGGTGGGAGCTGGCCTGGGTGTCCTATCCACACAGGTATTAGATGAAACTGGAAAGAGGATCATGGCTCCCAGGCAGTGGCCTGTGGAACACAGGTCTGGGTCTGCACTGTAGAAGCCTCCTCAACTCTGCCTGGCATTCTGGGTCTGGTGGGCCAGAGTGGCAGTCTCCTGTCCTGCGTCATCTCAGAGCTTCCGCAGCTACCTTTGGAAAATAAGGAATGGAGGCAGGGAGGCTAATCTGAGACACAGCCTTGTTGTGAGTCCAGGATGGGATCTGAGCCTGTTTACCTGCAGCCTCTATACTCTGGAGGGGGACATTTAGACAGAGGACATTCAAGGTTAGCTGGTGTATGCAGACAAAAGAACTACTGGAGAGCTTTGTTCTTGGTGGGAGAAGCCCTGGAGTTGCAGGACCCAGGAGAAAAGTAAGGCATCACTGGTGGAGACAGGTCTTGGGGATGGAGATAGAATCCAGGAGCCAGGGCGGCCCCCCTTCCCCCACCGTACATGGCTGCACCAGCATCCTTTGGGTAGCTTGATGAACACAAGTTCTGATTCCACAAACCCAGGAAGGAGCTAGAGTGTTTTCCAGGTGTGGGTGTTGCCACTGACATTTAAAGCTATAAACCAATTCCATGCCTTTTCCATTTTTTTTTTTTTTCCATGAAGAAAGAAAGGAGCAGTGGGCAAGGCCAGTTGAGCCTGCAGGGTGCAGTTTGGGGTGGGGGTGACCTTGACATGCCCCTTCCTTAAAAAACAAAAAAAACAAAAAACAAAAATAAAAACTTCAGATCTGTTTATTGTTTGTTTGTTTTGTTAAGTACCCAGGGTGCCTGTGGGCCTCTGACAAGGCTCTTTGTCTCAGCCCTGCCTTGAGCCTTCCTGGAAGTAGAGCGAGATCATACAGGGGAAGTAGATGCCTCCTGGAGAGTGCTGGGCCCGGAGGAGAGAGCAGGGCGGGGTTATCGCTGGGAAAGGAAGTATAACAGGTCACAGTCAGCCTCCGCAAGCCAATTTAGAACTTTCAGGATGGGAGAGGAGGCAAGTACTGTGGAGGGGTTTTTGGTGGAGACCTCGGAGGAGGGCAGAGTGACACAGGATTTCCTCCCGGTCCCCACCCGCGCGGGTAGATGCTCCCTGTGGTCTTGCTGAATGGTTCTGGCAGGTGTCCTGAGCATGAAGCCTGAGAAAGCAGTTAAGAGACAGCTGCTCAAGCCTACAGAGGCGTGCCGGGCCCTTCTTAACGAAAGCGCGGAGGATATGGGTACTGAATCTCAAAAGCAAAGAAGCACAATCCTTCAGCTCCCTAAGACACTGGAGAGACTCAGCTGCTTTAAAGGAGGCGGGACCCCGTGACGTCATCTCTTGAGGGAGGAGCGAGCTGTTCCCGGGGCGCGCCACCTCCCACCAGCTCTTATTTGGTGGGTGGTACCTCGGCCTGTTTCTAGTTTAGGGCCAAGTCTTGATTTTTCTAGCTCCAACAGCTGCTAGCAAATCACTAAGCTGCGTGAGCCACTGTTCTCTCGTTTATGAAATAAATGTATCTGTTTATAGCTCTAGAGGAGCTAACGTATGTGCAATACAAGGCTGATATTTGTGCACGCACCGTCACCTTTGCCACCGTTTTAATTTTTAAGATTAAAATATTTTCTGCGTGTGGGTGTTTTGCCCGCATGTGTGTCTGTGTACCACGTGCATGCCTGTTGCCCACCAAGGGCACTGGATCTTTTGGGAACCGGAGTTACAGATGGTTTTGAGCCATCTTTTCTGGGAATCCAACCAGTGTTCTCTGGAAGCAATCAGCGCTTTTAACTGCCATGTCTCCAGCCCTATCGCCATTTTTTTTTTTTTTTTTGGTTCTTTTTTTTTTTCCGGGGCTGGGGACCGAACCCAGGGCCTTGCGCTTCCTAGGCAAGCGCTCTCCCACTGAGCTAAATCCCCAACCCCCCATTTTTTTTTTTTAAACTTTATTTATTTATTTATTATGTATACATCATACAGCTTTCTGCCCTGCATGTATGCCTGCAGGCCAGAAGAGGGCACCAGACCTGATTACAGATGGTTGTGAGCCACCATGTGGTTGCTGGGAATTGAACTCAGGACCTCTGGAAGAGCAGTCGGTGCTCTTAACCACTGAGCCATCTCTCCAGCCCCTATCGCCATTTTTTTTAATGGACTGTATCCAGTGGCCAGCATCTCCTGGCAATCCTAAATGGATGAGGGTTACAGATGAAGTGGAAGGAAGCATGGCTTATGAGCAGGTGTGGGATCTGTGGACTTCTAAAGTGGCCACCCCCTTCATTTCTTCCATTTTTCTGTGGTAGGCCTCAGCCTGAGGGCCTATGGCAAACTAGCCTTCTGAGGAAAGCATCACCCTGCTGCTGTTCTCTTGGCTGACCTTGAGTTTATCTCCATCCACATAGTACCAGTGGGCCCAGGAGCCCATAATTAGCCTAATGAGGTGTCTGTTGCACACACGTCTGTGCCTAGGCTCCACTCTGATGGCTACCCAGTAATTTGCCTGATCTCTCAGATAAGGCCTTTGCCTGGACAGGTTCCCACCACAAAGTACCCCATCTCAGGGTGGAGCCTGTAATTGCTGCTGCTTTGCACGCTCCCTACTTTCCCACCTGCCCATGGCCCCGAGAGTCCTCAGGGGCCTGCCATCACATCGGGGAAACCCACTAAGCCAAGGGACCAAGGGACGGGGCTATGCGGAGGATGTAATAGACCATACGGACTGTGCTGTCTGCTATTTGAAGGCATGGTGGAAGAGGCAGCCAGACCTTTTCTGGTACTGTGAAAGGGAGTGGTGGCTGCCCTGGAGATGCTCTGTCTGTGAGTCTGTCCTTTAGTGGTCATCCATGTTCACTTACCTTGTTCCAGGGCCTTGGGGGCTTTTGTGGCTTCCAGACCTCTCTGAACACCTTGGTATTTGAGCCCTAGCACCACAGCCAGAGCCTGCAAAGAGTGGGTGTTGATGTTAGAATGGGACAATTGGCCCTGGAGAGTCTAAGCAGGAAGCTAAGGATGCTGTGGCCTACAAACGAGGGGTGGTGAGCAGCTGGGCACTATCTCAGCTCTCTTATCCAGGAAGCCTTAGGCGTTTCTGGGCTGGGAGAGCTGGTAGCCCTGGCAGCTGGGTACCACCCATCTGGCTCCCTTTGATCTGCGCCAAGGGCTGGTTATGTCACCAGGTGGCTTTCCCTCAAAGATGGCACCAGCAGCTCATCCTTGCCTGGGTAGTCAACCATGGCGAGGGAGGTCCTCACTGTTTTCCTTTAGAGCATGTCACTAGTCCCCCCAGGGGATCAGGAACAGATGCAGCTCTCGGAAGCCCCAGCTAGGCTGTGTGTGCCCACCCCCTTCGGAACTGAACTCACCTGGAAACAAGGGCTCCTCTGCTCTAAAGGATTTAGTGGGCGTGGAGTCTGCCTTTCAGCATTGCCAAACCACCGCATAATCCCCTCAGATTCCCACAGCCATCAGGCCCACGCAGGGGCCCGGTGATACCTTGACACCCACTGCTCCAGGCCCAGGCCTGTTTCCTTCATTCCCAGAGGAGGTCCGGGGGCGCTGGAACCTGTGTTGCCTTCCAGCACTGGGTGTGCCCTGAGTCAGAGCTGGCTCACCCTGGGTGGGTAGATGCACCAGAATGCTGTCCTGGAGGGGCACAGGAGCACAAGCCACTGGGAGGCCGGGTTCGGTCACTCAGGGGCTTTGTGTCCAGTGGACCACAGGAGGGCTGAGAGTCTACCACACTAGGCTTCCCATCTCTCTGCCTTATGCTCTCCCAAGCTGGATGCAGTCAAGCCTCTGTGGTCTCCTTTGAACTAAGACTTCATTCAGGAGCTCTACACTGAGCTGCCTAAGGTGGTGGTGAATCAGATCTCCAGGCTCTCAACCTCGATGCTGGGGAATCACAGAGGCAGAAATGAAGAAGTTCAGGACCAAGAGGGGACCCCAAAACCCCGAAATCTTAGAGCCTGCCAGGCATGGGTCCTACTCTCTCCTTTCAACCTCTCCTCTTTTCTGCTGAATCTTCATGAGTCTCAACCCTCGCTACATCCAAGGACTTCCGGAATCCAGGGAGTGCAGGCAGCCAGGGTTGGGGTGAGGAATGGGAAGAAGCCCCACCTTCACTTTCAGGCCTGCATTTTATCGGGGATGGCAGAGGAGGGCACGCAACACCTGAAATACTCAGGACTAGAAGTGTTTAGGATTTTTTCCCCCTTTCTCAGATTCTACCGTATTTTCAGATAAATAATGAGACCCAACTCTAACCAGAAACTTACTTCTGTGGCATAGACCCCTTAACGCACAGCTGAAAAGTAACATGGGATAATATTGTTGATAATTTTGTGTAGGTAATAGTTTCATGGTGCAGAATTTTCCACTTGTCACATTTTGGCAGCACTTAAAACCATTCTGACTTTAGACTGATTGTGGGTTTTGTTGCTTATTTATTCAGTGTGTGTGTGTGTGTGTGTGTGTGTGTGTGTGTGTGTGTGTGTGTGTGTGTACATGTGTGTTCATGTGTGTGTATGTAAGCCTCTGTAGGGGCTTGAGGATTACAGATGAGGTCTGGGGATCTGAACTCAGGTCCTCATGTGTTAATGGAAACATTCTACCCACAGAGCCATCTCCCAGCACTCCCCCCTTTTAGACAAGTTGACCTGGCACTCTGGGTCCTCCTGTCTCGTCTGATTCTGCAGTAAGGGATCATTCAAATGTGCACCCCATGGCTAGCTTTGATTTTAGCCCATTGTGGATTAGGGGTCTTCTGATTAGGGATGCCCACTCCTGAGCTTTCTAGTCAGATAGAAGCATGGTAGATGGTGCTGAAGATAAATCTCATCTTCATCTGCTAGAGCAGGGAGGATGAATGACTGACCCAGATTCCCTGTCTAGCGCCTACAGAGAGCAGTGTGACACGGCCATCGTTTCAGTGACACCATCAGGTGACTTGTCCACAGGAGATACTGTGCCAGCTCCCCAGGGCAATTAGACCCCCACCTCTTCTGACCTGCAGATTTCTGCTCTCTTCACTATCGTCCGTTGGGTCTGTCTGCTGCCCCCTGCTGGGTGGCACGGTCATGTTGGTGAGAACAAACCTAGCCAGTTGATGGCATCCAGACCAAAAGTCCTCCCACAAAAATAAATAAATAAATAAATAAATAAATAAATAAATAAATAAATAAATAAATAAATAAGTAAAATTTAAAAGTTGGGCCCGTTTGCCCTGAAGCAGGGATCCCGTGGCAGCTTTGCAGGGACCACCTGCAAGAAGGAGAGCTGGGTGCTTCTTGTAGGGACAAAGTGACTATGCTGTGCTTGTTTTACAGAGGAGAAAATGGAGGCTAGAGATGGAGGGCTTGCCCACCAAGCCAGTGAGGCCCTCAAACTGGATGCCCTTGCTCTGGGTAGCCCTAGCCTCCTCACAGCTAGGAGCTGCATTCAATGGGAAAGTCCCAGCAGCTTGAGGTAGAAGCAGTTTCATCCACAGGCAGCTGGTATCAGGGTTGCCCATCGGAGAATGGCAGCTGCCTAATACCAGAGGCAGGCCTCTGGTCCCCTCTCAGAGGAATGGCGGTGGGAAAGTGGGTTTCTAGAAGATCTCAAGGACTCTTCGGGCTCTGGGAAATGTGGTCTGCCTAAAGAGAGGGTGGTGTGTGTGTGGACACAACTTCTGGCCTCTACCTGCTAAGTCGGAGAGGCTCTGCAGAGGAGAGCCTGAAGCTGTGGACACTGGTCTGCTAACTCCTGGTTCTGCTGCTCTTGGTCTCTGGCTTCCCTGGGAGAGCTTCTTCTTTGGGAACCCAGAGGTGAGGAACGAGCAGGGGTCCTCAGGAACTGTCCTTTCCCTCAGGAAGTTTCACTGGCTTTATTCACTTCAGCCTAGCTCAACTGAAGCTCAGGACAGATCCTGGGGGACCATGGGAAGATTGGAGATAAGGCTGGGTAACACGGGAGAGGCTTTGGTGCTTGTGTGAGCAGGATAACAGGTTGGGGTGTATGGGGGGGGCAGCCAAGCATGTTCCCTCATTGTTCTGGGCTTCCTCTTCTTCCTCCTTTTGTTTGTTTGTTTGTTTGTTTTTTGAGATAGCGTTTCTCTGTGTATCCCTGGGATACACTCTGTAGACCAGGATAGCCTCAAAGTCAGCAATCTGCCTGCCTCTGCCTCCTGGGTGCTGGGATTAAAGGCATGCACCACTATCGCCCAGCTTCTTCTTCCTCTTTTTATTTTATTTAGTCACTTTACATCCCATTCACTGCCCTCTCTCCCAGTCACTCCCTCCCACAATCTTTTCCCCCACTCTCTCCCCTTCTTTGAGAAGGTGAGACCCCCTGGGTATCTCCCCACCTTGGTATATCAAGGCTCTGCAGCGCTAGGCACATCCTCTCCACTGAGGCCAGACAAGGCAGCTCACATAGAAGAACATATCCCACGGACAGGAAACAGTTTTTGGGATAGCCCCCTCCAGTTGTTTGGGACCCGTGTGAAGACCAAGCTGCATATTTCGTGGGGAGGTCTAGGTGCAGCCCATGTATGCTCTTTGGTTGGTGGTTCAGTCTCTGAGAGCTCCCAGGGTACAGGACTGTTGGACACTGTTGCAGTCTTCCTGTGGAGTTCCTATCCCCTTTGGGGCACTCAGTCCTTCCCCCTTCTCTTCCATAAGAGATCCTAAGCTCCATCCACTGTTTGGCTGTGGGTCTCTGTATCCATCTGAGTCAGCTGCTGAGTGGAGCCTCTCAGAGGACAGCCATGCTAGACTCCTATCTGCAAGCATAACAGAATATCATTAGTAGTGTCAGGGATGGGTGCTTGCCCATGGGATGGGTCTGGACTTTGGAAATCAATTTGGCGGTTTCTCAGAAAACTGGGAATAGTTCTACCTCAAGACTCAGCTATACCACTCCTGGGCATGTACCCAAAAGATGCTTCAACATCCCACAAAGGCAATTATGTTCATAGCAGCTTTACTCATAATACTCAGAAACTAGAAACATTCTAAATGACCCTCAACTGAAGAATGGTAGGGAAAAAAATGTGGTCCTCCTTAAAACAATATTTTAGGGGCTGGAGAGGTAGCTCAGGGGTTAAGAGCACCGATTGCTGAGGATCTGAGCCTCTGCTGATTGCTTTTGGGGGTAGCAGGCACACATGCGGTACTTAGACATACCTATGTATATATACATGTATGTATGCATGTATGTCTGAATGTGTATATACATGCAGGCAAACAACTCATACACATAAAACAAAATTTAAAAAGAAACAAATTGCTTTTTTGAATTATACTTATTTATTAGCTTTTTGAGGGGAGTGACATTTTCATGCCACAGAACACAAAAGTCAGAGGATAGTTTTAGAGAGTCTGTTTCCTTCTAACACATGGATCTCAAAGATTGAAATTAGGTGGTCAGGTTTGGTGGCAAGCACCTTTACCCACTGAGCCATCCAAGCATCCTCTTCTGGTTTGTTTGTCAGTGTCTCATGTCACCCACGATGACCTTATACTCTTTGGGTCATAGAGCTTGGGAGGATGGCATTGAACCTCTGATCTTCCAGTCTCTGCCCCCTGAGTGCCAGAATTATAAGCGTGTGCAACCGTGCCCAGTTTCTTTTCAACACTGAACCACCTCACGTCAAATCTTGCTCTCAGCATTTGGTAACGTGGAATAATGCATTAGGAGCCTTGGCTGTAATGAAACTGTGTTCCACTGCTGGCTGAAATGTGGATGTGATCGTTGAAGCTCATCTTGGACCATGAAGCATTGTTAGGAATGGAAGCCACATATGACCCAGACCTGATTAGTAGAGCCTAAATCTTGTAGTCTCCATACTTACCATAGGGCGTGTAGACATCTTTTTTTGACTTTTGTGTTCTTACTTGTGTGGTTTGTGTAATCTACTATTGAGTTAATTTTTTTTTTTTTTTTTTTTTTTTTGTACTAGAGGTGGCTTTGCCATTCAAGGCTGGGCTCGTAACTAAAAATATTAGCATTCAGGTTTCTTTATCCTATAGACAAAGACAATATTAATTTGCTGCTCTTAGTGAATCTACAGCTAATATTTCTCATGGAAAGTTAGCCAATGGTTGTAGGTGGTGTTAGGTAGAGACGCCATGTCTGAGACAAGTCAGTTAACTTGTGGAATGTTTTGCCTTTGTTAAGGGATTCTTCCCAATGCTGACCTGTCACCAAGGGCATGACAATTACCAGGATGAATGTTTGGTAGAGAGAGAACTGCCTCAGCTCTACTGCTCAGAGGGAAAGGTGAACATCCCCTCGTCTTTCCCTTCTTCTCTGCAACTCACAGACCTAAACCAAAGCAAAGTCACAGGGGGAGCAGAGAAGGGAATGGCACAGGTGGCCATCTATGGCCCTGACTTTCATGGGCTTCCAGAAAGAAAACAGGAGACTCTAGCTGTACAACCCTGAGCAGTGGTAACTTGGGAAAGCACCAGGAGGGACTGGAAGCCTGGACATTGGTGAGAACCTTGGTGAACTAGAGACATGGGGGAGAAGAGTGGCATGAGGAGGCTCTGCTTGTCTCCAACCCCCGCTCTACCAGGCATGAGGCAAAGAAGCTGACAGTTTAGGGGTTGTACCAGAAGTGAGCCAATGAACACAGGCTGGAACTCTGCAATGAAAACTCACCCTAAGGTGGTGGTGTAGGAGGTTGTGGTAAGTGATTCCTTCAGGGTGGAGCCCTCATCAAGGGATTAGTGTCTTTCTGAAAGACAGGCCATGGAGCATCCGCTGCTTCTCAGCATGTGAGGACACAGCAGACAGAGGGCATCTGTGCCAGGGGCAGTACCTTCTGCAGACATCAAGTCTACTGCCCCCCTTGTTATTGAGCTTCCACAATAGCCGGGGATGGTGTTCTTGTTGGCATGGTGTCCAGAGTGTGGAATCTGTTCTCATGGCCTCAGATGAGGAAAGGGGTCTTGCTGAGAAACAGAGTGCAGTGGGGAGGCTTGGTGTCCACCAGAGAAGCCCTTGCCAGCCTGGCCCTGTGTGGGAAGAAGTGCCCTGGCACCCTCTAGTGAAGGCTGCTGGTTACTGTGACTCATCCACAAGGACATTCATGCCACCCTTCCCAGGAAGAGGAGCGGCCTGCTGAGTAAACAGACCTGGAGGCAGCAGGGAGCCCAGCCAGCACCTGGAGCATGACTCTGCTTTCCTTTTGTGTGTGAGAATAGGTAGCCAAAGATGACAACCACACGATGGAAGGGCCAGCCAGAGCAAATGCTGCTCCTGGAGGAAATGGGTCAGTGAGTCGAAATTATCACCTCAGAGACAGGCGGGGATATTGTATCCATAAAACCAGAGCAGAAACTGCAGAGAGGAAACAGCAGAGAAGGCTGAGTGAAGGAAGGTACCACTGCCAAAATTAAAACACTGAGGGAAAGATGGGAAATGCACGCAACACAATTCTCCAGGTATTGGTGGTGGTGGTGGTGGTGGTGATGGTGTGTGTGTGTGTGTGTAGGTGTGTGTGTGTGTGTGTGTGTGTGTGTGTGTGTGTGTGTGTGTGTGCATATATACATGCATTCCTAGGTATATGTCTCTCTCTCTCTCTCTCTCTCTCTCTCTCTCTCTCTCTCTCTCTCTCTGTGTGTGTGTGTGTGTGTGTGTGTGTGTGTGTGTGTAAAAAGACAGACAGTCCGAGGGGAGACAGATGGACTTACATATCAGTGAGAAATCCAAGTCGCTGAGCAGGAGTTTGGAGATTGAACAGCCACTGAGATTGGAAGGGCGGTGTCCTGACTCCTACCACTGTTGGGACAAACCTTTCTGAGATTGTAGGCTTGAAACAACATGGCTGTGTTATGTTGCCTAGCTACAGAGATCAGAAGTCCCAAAATGAGGAGCTAGCAGGACTTCTGTAGAAGGTGACTTCTCACCTTTCCCAACATCTAGGAGTCACTTTTGTTCCTTGGCTGATGGCCTCTTCTCTGATTTCAAGGTGATGTTCAAATCTCCTGTGACCCCTGCTTCCATTATCACATCACTTTCTCTTCCACCTACCTCGCTATTGCATCTCTCATCTATGGCCACATTGTCTGTATCATGTCTGTCTGTCTGTCTGTTTTAGTTTAGGTTTCCTTGCTGTGAAGATACACCATGACCAAGGCAACTCTTATAAAAGAAAACATTTAATTTGGAGCTGTCTTACAGTTTTCAGTGGTTTAGTCCATTATCATGGAGGGAAGCATGACAGCCTGCAGATAGACAGGATGATGGAGGAGCCCAGAATTCTGCATCTTAACCTGAAAGCAGCTGAAAGGGGACTGTAGTACACACTGGGCTGCCTCACAGTGTCACACTTCCTTCAACAAGGCCATACCTACTCCAACAAGGCCACACCTTCTAATAGTGACACTCCCATGGACCAAGCACTCAGACACATGAATCTATGGGGATCATACCTATTCAAACCACCACACTATGTAGTATGTATGTATGTCTACCTACATCTATCTATCTATCTATCTATCTATCTATCTATCTATCTATCTATCTATCTATCATCTATCCCTCCATCCTATCAGTTCTGTTCTTTTAGATAACTCTAACCAATACCGATGCCAAAAAAAAGGGTCTTTGAAAAATTGAACCAAGAGCATGGAAGATGGTGACTGTCTATACACAGATATTCCTCATCCTTCTGTCACCCACCTACCCACTTATTTATTCATTTTTCCCCATTGTTGCTTAACCTACCATGAAGCAATCAGATGAGAGA